>NC_051068.1:89649362-90249362 GCF_004664715.2 Peromyscus leucopus | reverse complement strand
TGATTAAAGGCATGCACTACCAAGCCTGACTGTACATCTGTTCTTTTGAAATTCATTTAGAATGCATATGTAGAGCTGGACCTGGATCGCTTATTAGTCAAAGACAGGAACACCAACCCTGCAGCTTTTATTGTGGTCATTAGCATAGCACTCTACAAGCTTATTATTATTATTATTATTATTATTATTATTATTATTATAAGAGTTATTAGGGTCAGAGCTTATTCCCTGGAAGCCCTAACAAGCCAGGCTCAGCCTCTTATCTTCAATAAGCCATTTTGCCATTTTAAGAGACTAAGAGGGGAGAGGGGAGGGGGAGCGGAGATGAAAATGGGAGAGAGAGAGATTTATTCATTCATTGTGGCCACATTTGGGTGAGATAAGGAATAAGAAAATCCAAAGACCCCACTATGGTGGTTTGAAAAAAATGGCCCCCAAAGAGGGTGGCACTATTAGGAGGTGTGGCCTTATTGGAGGAAGTGTGTCACTGTGGGGGCGGGCTTTGGATTCTCCTATGCTCAAGCTACTCCCAGTGTCACAGCCCACTTCCTGCTGCCTTCTGATCAAGATATATCTAGCGCCATGTCTGCCTGCATGCCACCATTCTCCCTGCCACGATGACCGAACCTCTGACCTGTAAGTTGCCATCTCAATTAAATGTTTTCCTTTATAAGCATTCCCATGGTCGTGGTGTCTCTTCACAGCAACAGAAACCCCAACTAAGACATCCCCCAAGTCCATTTTTGTGGTTTTGGTTTGAAGTAGAAGGTCGGAAGTGCATATAGCTAAGCAGTCCCACCAAGGTGTGGTCCTGCCCATCACTGGTGCAACATGGTCTCTCCCGCAGGGTGGTCTGACAAGTTGTCCAGACAAGTTCTCTCTCTGGCTGGCATGAGGCTATAGTCTCCTTTTTCCAGCATGAGACTCCTGGGAAAATCCTAGTTCCAAATGTCTCTGTAGACTTTACCCATTCCTGCAAGGTCGGTTACAATATTATCTATAGTTTCTTGGCTGGTTTCTACACCTTACTTCTGTCTTGTCCACTTCCTTCTACCACCAAAAGAAGCTAGAATGGCGCAAACAGATTCAGCAGGAGTGAGAAATTAGAAAGCACAAGTTGGAGCGGAGACTGCAGCTCTTTGGTAGAGTGTTTGGCATGCAAGAAACCTCAACATCAGTCCCCAGAACTGTGATAAATAAATAAAAATAAAAAGGATAATGTAGCTAGAGTTTTCCTGCCTTTCCCACAGTCAGGACAAATCTTTGTCACCTGCCAGTCCCACAGCTGCTCAGACCCAACCAAGTAAGTACAGAGATTTATATTGGTTACAAACTGTATGGCCGTGGCAGGCTTCTTGCTAACTGTCCTTATAGCTTAAATTAATCCATTTCCATAAATCTATACCTTGCCATGAGGCTCATGGCTTACTGGCATCTTTACATTCTGCTTGTCCTGGCGGCGACTGGCAGTGACTCTTCTGCCTTCCTGTTCTTTCTTTTCTCCTCTCTGTTAGTCCTGCCTATACTTTCTGCCTAGCCACTGGCCAATCAGTGTTTTATTTATTGACCAATCAGAGTAATTTGACATACAGACCATCCCACAGCAGGATAAGCTGTCTCCAGAGGAGGTTATCCTTCTGCAATAGGAATCTAATATGTAAGATGATCAAGGTACCGCACAGGCTGGAAAGATGGCTGCTTTTCCTTAGGACTCAGGTCAGATCCTTAGCACCCACTTGGTGGCTCACAATCTTCTGTAACTGCAGTCCCAGGGAATTTGATGCCCTCTTCAGGCCTCTGTGAGCACCAGGCACAGTGCACAGATGCACGTGTAGGTAATATTCCCATACACATTTAAAAAAGCTAATTTAAAAAAAGTACAACATTTATATTCCTTTCCCAAAGCCACAGCCTTGTTTCAACTTCTCATTATGTCTTGCCTGTAAAATTACATCACTGGTATCTCTTCCTGTAGGCTCTTAGGCCTCTAATCTGTCTTCTTCATACTTAAGAGGGGCTTGTGCCTCTCACTTTGGTTAGCAGACTATGAGACAATGAAGTTTTTCTAAGAGTCTTATTCTGGGACAAGGGAAAAGCTGGGGTCCTCAGCCAGCCAGAGGGGAGGGGGAAAGCTTGTCTCTCAGGAAGAGATTTCACAGTTCTAAAATCTGCTAGACCACTTTGCAGGAGAGACTGAATCATTGACAGGTCAGTTTTGGCCTGGACCACACCTTGCCCCAGGATTGCTTAGTTGTGCATCTCTATTGCCCCCTACTGAAACCTAAACTTTACCCTGAAGATAGACTTGGTCTATTTCTTCCTCTTCCCAATGGAACCATATTTAACAAATCTCCTTTTTCTTCTGCTTTTCATTATTACTCATTTCTTGGATTGGCTACTGAGGAGGGATGGCTGAACCCACTTAGTTAGGGCTGCCAGAGCCCAGGCTCTGACCGTAACCAGTCAAGAAACCATACAACCATAGCTAATACTCCAAATCTCAACTATGAGTACTTCCCTGATTAGTATCTTGGAGCATGTTCTAGATGGGTTTAAGTAATTATTATGTTTACAGAATATTGAGTTGGGACAGTACTGAGTTTATGAGAGAGTGATGTTTACATCACACAATTTAGGCAATTCAGGCTCACGATTGGGGAGAGAGATTAAAAACACCAGCCCGAGGGACAACTGAAGAATGTACCTGTTGGGGAAAAGGTCTCTGGAACCTGAAGGTTTTGCTGTGTCACCCCCTTGCGGTCAGCACCGCTCCCCGCGAATTTGGGAAGCCAGGCCGCCTACTCCCTGCGCAGCCTCTTTGCGCGTCGGGCAGCGCGCCTGCTTACGGATTGCGGGCCAGGTCCACAGGGGGATTCGTTCCCGCCGGAAGGATTTCCCCGGAGGCACTAATTCCTTCTCCTTCCGGCCAGCTCGGGGCCCGGAAGCGCGGTGTTCGGACTGCTGGCTTGGCGGCGCGTCGTCTTTTCCCGGTTGCTACCGGGGCGTGGTCGCTGCGGGCCGGGCTCACGCGCGCCGGCGATGGAGGGGCAGCGGGTGGAGGTGGACGGCGGGATCATGGAAGGGGTGAGTGCGGGGTTGCGTGGGGCCGGGGCGAGCCTGGGCGGTGGGGCCTCCATTCAGCGTCTCTCGTTTCTTCTCCCCGCTGCTCTGCAGGGCGGCCAGATCCTCAGGGTCTCCACCGCCCTCAGCTGCCTCCTGGGCCTCCCCTTGCGCGTGCAGAAGATCCGCGCCGGCCGCAGCACGCCGGGCCTCAGGTACCGCGGGCGGGCGGGCGGGCGGGGAGGGAGCCGGACCCCGGAGTCTAGGTCGCTGGGCTGGGAGACCCGGGGATCGGAGCCCGGGTTGTAGGGCGGAGGATGCCCCGGGCAGCGTCCGGAGTGCGGCCCTCATCCTCCTTTCCTGTCCCCAGGACAGGCTGCGGGTTGTCCTTGGGACGCATTGAAACAGGGTGGTTTGTCCACTGGTGTTTCACTGTAAATTCTAATCTTATTCTTACTCTTCTTCTTATTGCAAGATCTCATCTAGCCTAGGGTAACCCAGAACTCCTGAGATGGGGAGAATAACCTTGAACTTTTGATTCTCCTGACTCCACCTCTTACACGCTAGAATTACTACAGTGCGCCACCATGCCCAGTTTATATAGTTCTGGGGATGAAACCTAAGGCCTCCTCCATACTATACCAGCACTCTACATACTATGCAAGCAACATCCCTATCCCCCTAACCAATCAATCTCTTTTTATAAGAGTAGCCGTCAAATTGTTAGCGCACACCCTCGTAGCCTCCCTTTAAGTTAATTATATCTTTAAAAGGTCTTATTTAAACGATTACATTTTTGTGGGTTGAGGCCTCAACATAGGAATTTAGGGGATGAGACCTAATTCAGGCCATGGTGTCATGGGTTATTCAGTGGAATTCAAGCAAGGCAGGTGGCTCGTAAGTAGTTTTATTTTTCCTTTTTACACACTTGGAATTTGTAACAAGTTCGTCAGCGTGTGTTTGTAGCCCAAATATCCAGTCTTGAAACCTTTAAGAAGTTGCCTATAAGCAGTGAGTCCAAGTGCATTAAAAACTACAGTTGCAGCCCCGCCGTTGAAGACACCACACTTGCTTTCTGCCCATTGCTTCTGTAACTGTCATAGAGTGGGGCATAGACAGTCTGATCGCACACGTTTTGATGCAGTATTATGACCTGAAGGCCTCAGCATTTGTCTGGACTGGAAATGGTTCGAGATTTGTGTGATGGGCACCTGGAGGGGGCAGACATCGGCTCAACAGAGATCACCTTCACGCCAGAGAAGATCAGAGGTGGAGTCCACACAGCGGACACGAAGACAGCAGGGTATGTCTCACTCAGTACTCCAACCAGACTGCGATTCAGATGTGGGTTCTGTTGCTTCCTGGACGTGCTCTTTAACCCTTTTGAGATTCAGTTTTCGCCCTTTTAAAAATGTAAATAATAGACCTTTCAAGGTGCAGACCAATGGATGTGAAACTTTGTTTCACAACAAAGTTGAGCTGTAGCATTGATTGATTGATTGAGACAGGGTTTCTCTGTGTAGCCCTGGCTGTCCTGCAACTCACTCTGTAGACCAGGTTGGCCTCAAACTCAGAGATCTACCTGCCTCTGCCTCCTGAGTGCTGGGATTAAAGGCATGCGCCACCACACCTGGCTGTTGTAGGCATTATTGCTATCATTTTTCTTGGAGACAAGGTCTCCTGTATCATCCACACTGACGGTGAACTCATGATTCTCCTGTTCCCACCCTCCCAGGTCCTGAGGTTACAGGCATGTGTGTCTCTGTACCTGGTTTCTCCTTATTGTCTTAATAAATACCTGTGCAACTCTAGGTAGTTTTCGAGGCTTGCCTTGCTTGTTCAAGACCCTGGGTTCGATCTCTACAACTGCAGGAGGGGCAAAATGCTCAAGTCTAAACATTCTGTAGCAATCTCATTTTTTTTCAATGGAAATTTTGGATGCTATGGGGTCCTGAGTTCAGTGGTGAGTGCTTCGACTATAAAGAGAAAATCACATAGTGACTAGGGCATTCAGTTCTCCAGTCTATGTACAAAAGGCCATCCTTTCACATGAATCTGTGTTGGTAGGAACGGGCTGTGACTTGGTATCTGAGCAGTGTCTTGTGCATGTTAACAACCCAGGTATAAGCAGGTGGATATTCTCAGTCTTTGGACTGTTTTGTAATGCATTTTCAGAAACTGCTTTCAAGATACTTTTGAGCCGGCAGTACTGTGCATGCTTTAATCCAGCACTCGGAGCAGAGCCAGGCTAATCTCTGTGAGTTTGAGCCACCTGGTCTATAGGTGAGATCCAGGCAGGCACCAATACTACACAGAGAAACCCTGTTTCTCTGAAATACCAAAAAAGAATACTGTTAGAAAACATTTGAAGTTTTAATTCTTTATGTCGTTTATTGTAATAATAATTATAATTGAAGTATCAGAATTTATCAGAGTCAAATAGATAATGTGTTTAACCTTGAGATCTTCAAACTTAGATTGTGCAATTTTTATTTTTTTTTTTTTATTTTTTTTTTTTTTCATAGTTTTTCACTAGGTGTAACTTGATTATGTTTATTAATCACACTTTTTGGTTTTTTTTTCTTTTTTTTGAGATACAGGGTTGTTTCATTCATCTGTGTTAGTCCCTGACTGTCCTAGAAACTAGCTCTCTGTGTCAACCGCAGCGACTGGCCAGTCGAAACTCACTAAGAGATTTCTCCTGCCTCATCTTGCCTCCTAGGTGCTGGGATTAAAGGTGTGCACCACCACTGCCCAGCCACATTTTTATTTTTACTTTAATATTTGTTTTTTTGCTGATGTGCTGGGTTACTCAAACTCCATAGACACTCACAGATTGAGAGAGCTTGAGTATACAGCTTTCTTGTACTGAATTTGATTCTATTTACATTCAACACAAGTTTGACTTATCTCCATCTTTTCATACTTTGAGAGAATAGTTCCTTAAGTTTCAGGATTTTACCCTTCAGAAACTGTTTTCTAACTTCTCCATTGTCTGAGCTACAAGTCACTGGTGTGTGGTAACAGCTGTTCGGAGACTCCCAACAGTGCGGTTAAGCGTGTTCTGCCTTTTCCTTAGGAGTGTGTGCCTCTTGATGCAGGTTTCAATGCCCTGTGTTCTCTTCGCTGCTTCTCCATCGGAACTTCGTTTGAAAGGTGGAACGAACGCTGAAATGGCGCCGCAGATTGATTACACCTTGATGGTAAGGGACGACCTCACGCTCTCTAAATGTGTCTGAACATTTTCGTGGACATTCCTGTCAGATGTGTATTCTAGTCCTGTTGCAGGAGAGGGATCAGATGAGGTTTACTTTAGGGTTTGTGTCATAAATTAAGATAGTGTTCATACTGAGGTTTTTAAGGACCTAAAAGTAAAGTCTATGGATTATATCAATTATTATATAAATTGCCTATTTTTATTTTAGTATTGTCATACTTAATGGGGGGAAAAGTACAGGTTGAGCACCTCTAATCTGAAACACTAAGTGAGCCAGTGAGATGGCTCACTTCAATCTGTATTAATGTGTTTTTTGCTCTAGGTTTATTGTGGCATAATTCTTTACAATTAAATTGATCCCTTTAAATGAAGTTTTAGGAATCTTGTGTACACACACACACACACACACACACACACACACACGTACCTGTGAACCAATTTCCATAGCTAAGATGTGGAATAGTTTTATTTAAAAAAATAAATAAATTACACACCTTTGTAGCTAGTCCTGTCCCAACTCTTCTATTTTCTCTTACTTTTGTCTTTTTCACAATGTCATCTGAAGTGGTAATGCTCTGTATAGCCTTAGATTTGGTCTTTTTTTCCTCTTTTCAAACAGGGTCTTATGTATCCCATGCGGGCCTTAAATTCACTGTGTAGGGAGGGTGACCTTGGCTTCCAGTGCTCCTGCTTCCACCTGCAGAGCTTGAGTTGCAAGTGTGCACCACCATGGCCAGTGCGTGCTAGCCAGGCATGCATGCTAGCCAGGCAGGCTACCAACCGAGCTCCCGTGCCAGCTCCTGGATCTAGTTTTTTTTCACTTACATAATAAATTTGAGACTCACAGTGTTACTGCAGTAAAGGCCAAGTGGTTTTAATCTGTGAATGAACCAGTGCTTACGTGCCCCCTCCCATTTGAGTTTTTGAAATGTTTGGGGGGCAAACCCGGGGCTTTTCACATTAGGCAAGTGCTGGGTTACATCACCACTCCTGTCTTTGAAAAAATAAAACAGAAACTTAGTGCTGTCTATACCTCCTACACACATGAGATAGTCTAGAGAAGTGAGCAAATCTCAAGTAGATGGCATGTGTTTTCGTGGGCTTCCGGCTTAATTACCGGAAGTCTTTTGAAGCACTCCGTTCTGATGGATGGCATCATCTTTTTAGTCAGTGAGATGTGTAATGAAAGTCACTTCCTCCTTACCTAGTAATTCACATAGAGGAAACTACTCCATAGAAGCTACTGTGAAAGATGAATGTTAAGATCCTTGAGCATAGTCTTGTATAAACTGTGATTATCATTGGAAAGCATACATAGGCATGCTACCTTAGAGCAGTGGTTCTCAACCTGTGGGTCGCAACCCCTTTGGGGGCTGAATATCAGATATCCTGCATATTGTATAGTTATAGTAACAATTCATAACAGTAACAGACTTACAGTTATGAAGTGGTAATGAAGTAATTTTATATGGGTCACCACACCATGAGAAACTGTATTAAAGGTTACAACATTAGGAAGGTTGAGAATCACTGCCTTAGAGGATGGTTCAATAAATTCTGCTCAGGTGTCATGCTGTTTAAATATGCTTGGGAAGAACTTAGGGTGTTGTGAAAAGAATGTTTCTAATATGAAATAAGAAAAGTGAGGGTAAAGCATCTATCTAATAAGATTTAGCAGCACTGAGAAACAATGCATAATGGAAGGCTGTTCACCAGCGCCCTCTTGTGTCTTTTAGTGCACACTGTTGACACTCATTGCTGGGATCCAGTGTGTGGAGCTGCTGGTTTTTATTAGATAGACTTGCACAGTCCTGCTTAACTAAACGTTAACCGAGTAGCTGTATAACAGGTTTTTCGTGTGAACAGTAGCATTGATCTCAGTATTTGTTGTTCCTGTTTATCTGTAGCACCTACTGACTAGCTCACTGCATAGCGTTTTCATTTAAGAATTGAACTTGGTGAGTCTGCATACCAGTGGCTAAACTAACAACTGACTTTTTCAGGTTTTCAAGCCAATCGTTGAGAAATTCGGTTTCAAATTTAATTGTGACATTAAAATGAGGTAAGTTACGAAGTCCTCAGTGCCCCACCCCATCCTTCTGATGGCAGTGCTGGGGGTCCAACCCAAGGGCTTGTGCATGCCCAGGCCAGGGCCCTGTTGATGAGTTACACCCCAGCCCTTAACCTTTTTCATCTATTACATGTTCTAAAATTAGTGGAAAAGTTACATTTAGAGAACTGTCACTCTAATACTGTTAATGCGTTGTCTTTTATTATAAATTTATTTGTTTGTTGTTGTTTTTTGAGACAGGGTTTCTCTGTGTAACAGCCCTGGCTGTCCTGGAACTCACTCTGTAGACCAGGCTGACCTCGAACTCACAAAGGTCCTCTTGCCTCTGCCTTCTGAGGCTGGGATTAAAGGTGTACACCACCACCACCGGCTTCATGATAAATTTCTTACAGAAAGTAATTGTACTTTGTGGCTTCAAGATAAACTGCAGAGCTGTGGGACCTTACCAGCCACCTGTAGTGTTCATTTGTTTCTGGAGAGAAATGTTTTCATGAGAATTTCTGCACGGAGGGGATTTTCATAGCTAGTGTCATCCACTCCTGTGTCATCCATGCCTCTGAACAGGCAAATTGGTCAGCTGTGTACTCTGGGGTCATAAAGAGACTGCTCCACAGCATAGTCAACTGACTTCCTAAGAAAGTGCGGCCTTTAGTGATGTCTCTGTAAGCTGTCCTCTGCTGTTCAGTAACAAGAGTAAAGTGTTGGGCCTGGAGCTTAATGCTTTCTGGTCTTACCCCAGTTTTCCTCTCTAGTTTCAGCTTCCTCCTACTTTCACATTGTCATAGTCTAACTCAGTGGATTGCCCCTGTCTTAAACTACTTTGCCCCTTTAAATTCATGTTATTTATCCCCTGCTCACTTAAAAATTAGAGATCATATTTAAAATAGAAAATAATAATTTCTATTTGGACCTTTGATGGATGCATACACGCTTGCTCATCTGTTGGTACCTCTTTGCAGCCATACTTATAATCTTAGTAGAATGTAAACTATGTCATCTCCTTGGAGATTCTTGAGGATGGAAGCACAGCAATTCTCAGCATCTGCAATAAATGAATAGAACTGAGCTAAAATTTTATTGGTGTTCAGGGGCTTATATGTTCATCAGGTATTAATCTGTGTGCCTGTCGTGCCAGCGCTGTGTTAGGCCTGGAAAACAGAGTCTAGCAGAGCCAGTGTTGCTGAGCTTGTGCTCTCAAGCAGCACTTTGAGTAAAGTTGCTTACACTGAGGAAAATGCGCTGGGCTATCTTAAGTGGTCGTCACTGTGCTGTACCCATTGAGCACTTGAAATGGTCTCGTGTAGCTGGGGCAATGATTTCTTTGAGCATTGTGGGTTGAACTCAGGACCTCACGTTCACATACTTGTCACTCGTGTCTTAACACGGCAGAGTGGACATCCGAGACTGCAGATATTCTTTAGACCTTTCACGGAATTTCCACAATTTATAAATGGTTTTGGTATCCTTCCTGTTACTGTAATGTATTGTTAAGCCTTACTTTGTCTTGTACTCAGTAGGTATTTGTTCTCCTTTGTCTAGGGGCTATTACCCGAAGGGGGGCGGTGAAGTGATTGTCCGAATGTCGCCAGTTAAACAGTTGGACCCAATAAATCTGACTGATCGTGGCTCTGTGACCAAGATTTATGGGAGAGCTTTTGTTGCTGGAGTTTTGCCACTGAAAGTAAGTTGTCTTAGTGCTCTTAGAAGTCTACGGACACCTTGATAGTACTGCAACATTGAAATTTTTTGAAAATGGTCTTTTCTTTCAAAATCAGAGTTTCAGACAATTTGAGGTTTTGTTGGACTATTTTTCTCTCTTTTGAGGTTTTTGTTGTTGTTTAAAACAGGGTCTCACAAATAGCCCAGGAACTTACTGGATAAACCACATGGTCTTGAACTTTCAGCATTATTCCTGTCTCTGCCTCCAAAATGATGTTAGTTTCTTTTTTTTAAAACAGGGACTCATGTAGCTCTGATGTAGCTGATGATGGCCTTGAACTTACAGGCCCAGTAAACCCCAGGATTTATATGAGTTAGGCAAACACTTGTTTTACTGCTTACTCTCAGAGCTACATACCCAGCCTGAGAACTTTTGTTTTGAATTATATGTCTTTCTTTTATTTTTATTTATTTATTTATTTATTTATTTATTTATTTGTTTGTTTGTTTGTTTGTTTGTTTGTTTTATTTGTTTGTTTATTTTTGGTTTTTCTGGGACAGGGTTTCTCTGTGTGTAGGTTTGGTGTCTGGATCTTGCTCTGTAGCCCAGGCTGGCCTCGAACTCACAGAGATCCACCTGGTTCTGCCTCCCGAGTGCTGGGATTAAAGGCGTGCGCGGCCGCCACCGGCTCTCTTTGTTTCTTTTGTGTGAGCAGGGATTGGGCTGCATTCCATTGTGCACATGTGGAAGTAGGGGTTGGAGCACACACCGGGGGTGTGTTTGTGGAAAGAGCTCAACCCACAGGAGCCATTTCTCTCCTCCACCATGTGAGCCCCGGGGCTCCGGCTCATGTCAGCAGGCTTGGCAGCAGGTGCTTCTACCCACTAAGGCATCTCAACCAAGAAGGCCCAAGAAACGTATTTAGTTTGTTTTGTTTTGTTTGAGACAGGGTCTTACCATGTATCTCTGGCTGGTACACCAGGCTGACCTCAAACTCAGAGTTTGTTTTTGCCTTCCAAATACTGCCATTAAAGGTGTGCCCCGCCCTGCCTAGAAGAACTTTTTTGTGGTTTTTTTTTTTTGTATTTTATTTTATGTATTTATTTATTTATTTTTTTATTTATTTATTTAGGTTTTTCAAGACAGGGTTTCTCTGTGTAGCTTTGCACCTCTTCTGGAACTCACTTGGTAGCCCAGGCTGGCCTCGAACTCACAGAGATCCACCTTCCATCTGACTCTTGAGTGCTGGGATTAAAGGCGTGAGCCACCACCGCCCGGCTGTTTTTTGTATTTTAAACTTTGTTATTTTTGTTTGTTTGTTTGTTTTGGTTTTGGATTTTGAGACAGGGTTTCTCTGTGTAGTCCTGGCTATCCTGGATCTCACTCTGGAGACCAGGCTGGTCTCGAACTCACAGAGATCCGCTGTCTCTACTTCCCAAGTGCTGGGATTAAAGGTGTGTAGCCCACCCCACCGCCCAACTTTTAAACTTTGTTTTATTTTATTATTTTTGTGTGTATGAGTATTTCGCCTGCATGTATATCTGTTCTTTGTATATGCAGTGGGGAGGGGGCTACCTACCACTCCCACATTTCCCCAGAGTGCTCTTAATTAGGAACAGTAGGAAATATTAGATAGAAGGATTTAGACGGGGGAGAAACAGATGGAAAATACAGGATAGCCTTGAAAGGGCCTGGAACCTATTCCATCTGGCCTCGACTGTCTCTGCCCTAAGGTATTTATAGGAATGCCAAGGGGTGAAGCAAAAGACCACCCCCCAGCACAGCCAAGTGCAGACCATCTCAGACACCTGCATTCAGGTCCGTGGTCCTAATCATCCTCTATGTGGACCTGCTGGGTAAAGCCACTGGGAAACTTGAAAATGGGCTCTCTCAATGCAGTGCCTTCTGGGGCTGGAAGAGGGTGTTGGGTCCCCTTGGAACTGGATTTACAGTGGTGATAAACTGCTTGGGATGAAAAGGGGGTCCTCTGGAAGAGTAGACAGTGTTCTTAACTGCTGAGCCATTGCTCCAGCCCTGAATTTATTTTATTTTTATGTGTGTGAGTTTTGTCTTCATGTATGTACATGTATGTACACCACATGTGTTCCTTATACCTGCTGAGGTCAGAAGAGGATGTGGAATCCTCAGAAACTGAAGGGATGGTTGTTAGCCCCATTGTGGGTGCTGAGAACTGAACTCAGATCCTCTGCAAGAGCAGCAAGTGCTTCTGACTGCTGAACGATCACTCCAGTTCTCCAGAACTTCATTTGAATGTCTTTTCTTTTGAATTTTTTGAAGTCAGTGCTCTCTCTAGCAGTTTTAAAATGATGCATGCAGAAGTTAACTATGTTACATAATTTTGAAGGATTAAAAGTGATGGTGACATCCAGGGTCACCCTATCTTGAAAAACAAACCAAAAAACAAACAAACAAACAAACAAACAAACACACACACACACACACACACACACACACACACACACACACACACACCAACAAAGTTGAAAAACAAATTGTCCAAATAATCAGTGATGAATTTGTTCTCCTTTTCCAATTTGCCAAAATAGGTAGCAAAAGATATGGCGGCGGCAGCTGTGCGATGCATCAGAAAGGAGATGAGGGATCTGTACGTCAGCATCCAGCCTCTGCAGGAGTCCAGGGACCAAGCCTTCGGCAACGGCAGTGGGATCATGTGAGAGTGTGGACTTACACATTAGTAGAAACCCTGAAGTCATCATCCTTCAGAGTGGAAGGGCGTTTGCCCAGTTGAGGGTTCTCCAACATATTTGTAAGGACATTCTACCTAAAACAACAGTTTAGTGAATTAGTGTCGTCACGTGGCTGTACTTGTCAAACTCAAGAGACAGGGCCAAGAGTCACAAGTTTGAGGACAGTCTGGGCTCTTAACAAGATACTGCCTTAAATTAGTCATAAGCAAAACACCAAAAAAATGGTCATTGTGGTTTTTCCTCTGAGGTATTTTGTAGATCCTTGTACTTTGTAAGCATTTATCTGTGGGTCCCATGACCATAATTCAAGCAACTCCAGATAAAAGTATTTCGGAAAAACAAGTTTATATTCTAAATGCATACAGGCATTTTTTCCCCTTGTCATTCCTTAAACAGTACAGTGTAACAACTATAACAAAGTGTGTACATTACAGTAGGAGTCTTAAGTAATCTAGAGGTGATTCAGCGTGTAAAGGAGGATGTGCCTACAAGTTTGGTGTCGTTGTTACATCATTTCTCTTTTGTTTTTGTTTTTTGAAACAAGGTCTCATGTAGTGTAGCCTGACTTTGAACTTTCTGTATGTCAAAGGATGGCCTTGAACGCATGATCCTCTTGCCTCCTTTCTGGGAGGACAGGAATGTGCCACATGCTCAGCATGTTGATTGGTTTGGTGAGACAGATCTTACTCTGTAGTCCAGGCTGGCCTCATATTGTCAGTAATCCTGGTGCCTCCCATCTCAAGTGCTGGAGTTACAGATGTGAACTAGTTGATACAATACCATTTAAAGGACTTAGGCGTCCTTGGATTTCAGTATCCTTGTGTAGATCCTGGAATGAACTCTCCGTGAATACTGAGGGACAGTTGTAGTGAACTTAAATTTCTTTTAAGATTTATTATTTTAGTTACATGTATGTATGTTACATGTGTCTTCATGTGGGTCTGTGCATATGAGTGCAGGCGTCTGTGGAGTCTCTTGGAGCTAGAGTTCTAAGCACTTGTGAGCTGCCCTCAGTGAGTGCTGGGTACTGAACTTGGGTCCTCTGCAAGAGCAGTTTTCTTAGCCACTGAGCTGTCTTTCCAGCCCCCTGAATGTAAATATTTAAGCTAATCAGAAAGTAATCTTTAAAGCTAATGCTAATAGCAATGTTTCCAGTTTTTTAAAGATACCTCAAGTATGAAATTAATTTACAAATACTTAGTATGGTAATGATGTCTTTAAAAAATACTATGTTAACCCAGTTAGGAGTTAAGTTACAGAAATTCTTTAATTGATGTTTTTGAGGTATAGAAGTACAGTGTTTTGTGGATATGTACATTTCAAACCACCTTATTCAGAAATTTACAAAGTTTAAAGTAAGCGCTTGCCTTCTTTGCTCTAGTACTGTGTAATAAAAACCTAGGCCAGAACTGAGTCTGTATGAAGATCTTTTTATTTAAGATGACCATAGAGTGCTTTGTAACACTGTGTGTGGGTAACCACTTAGTGCTAATGACAGAATGAATACCTTGTACGTGTGAGAGTAGAATCTGTTGAATTTTTGCCCAAAGGAATCCTATTGCCCCAAGAGGTCTGGTGGGGGATTGTTAGCGATGTCACTGTCGGGGGTGGGGGGTAGGGGTGGTGTTTTGCTACTGCAGTGTGGTGACCAGATTTAATTTTCCTGTTTAACAATAATTTACGTGGAATTTAGAGTATTACAGTGTTGGTAATTATACTTTTTTCCTCCTATGTAGCATTGTTGCTGAGACATCCACTGGCTGCTTGTTTGCTGGATCATCACTTGGCAAAAGAGGTATACATGAAGGAGAGGGGTCTATAATTCCCGTTGTCATTAAAAGAATCATCATCTCCTCATGGTAGACTGTTGAGAATGATGACTGACTTACGTAAAAGATAGAGTCAACTATTAGAGCTAGCAAATTTTTCGTCTCTCCCAACTTTGTATTTTGAGAAAATTTCAAACCTCAAGTAGTCCTTCATGCACCCTCTCCTAGGTGCACATTGTGACTATTTAGCTACATGTTATGTGCATTTCACTGTGGGTGCCATGTCTCAGTCATGAAATTGCAGCATGCATTTCCAAATACCCACAGATTCATGGTGCCGACCTTACACCTGAAGAATTTGTTACAAAGACATGCCCACATGTTAACTTAAACAAGTTGCCTAGAAGCATTGTGGGATTTATTTATGTTCACATAGTGTTGAGCCATCATGGTTATTGACTCTTTTTTTTATTCTACTTTATTACTTTATTTGGTTTTCTTCAAACGAGGTCAGCCTTTGTTGGCCTGTAATCATTGCATAGCCCAGCCTGGCAATCCTCCTGTCGTAGCTTTCCAAGTGCTGGGATTGCAGGCATGTGCTACTGGGCCCAGCTTAGGCTGTCTTTAGTGCAGAATTCTTTGCCTTTTCTTTTTAACTCTTATGAGACTGACATTTGGAAAAGTTCAGGACATTTTTCTCAATAGAATTCCTCGTAGTTTGGATTTGCCTGGTTGTCTCGTGCTCAGGGCTTTCCTGTGAACATTTTTAGGAGGAATCTTGCAAAGATGATTTCGTGTACAGCTTTTCTAGACAGTTTTTTCAAGGGGTGTTTGTGTGTGTGTGTGTGTGTATACACTTGATTTTATATATATGATCTAGTAAATGTAAAGATACAAAATACAAACAAAATTGCCTTGTTCTGAGTTCCTAAGAAATTATTATTTGCAGCCAAGGATTTCTTTTAAAGAATATAGGAGAATTTGACTTTTGTTACTTCTGATAGAGTTATTTTGTATTCGTCTTTGTACCAAAGACTTAGATGTATAGAAAAGTAGTAATAGAACAAGGGATGTACTCAGAATGGTTAGCACCTATTTGGATCTTTTTGTTTGGGATTTGTTGTGTGCAGTGAATGGTATCTTGCCCTCACCCTCAAGCCTCCTGCATCAGCCTCCCTAACTTCTGGGTTCGGCAGTGAAAGGACTAGACTTTAAATGCTTGCTCTGGGAGTGTCACCTGTTCTTTTTGGAATGATACGGAAAAACCTTCAAGTCTGATGAAATTTTCTGTGACTAATTCTAACTTGTGTAAATCACAAGTTTTAGATTGGAAACTGAGGTATAGCTTTGGGTTGTAACTTTGTTATAAACTGGCCTTATAATGAATTTTTTAAAAATTAAATTATGAGTGTTTTGCCTACATGTACATCTGTGCACCACTTTTGTGCCTGGTACCCGGGGAGATCACAAGAAGGTGATGGACCCTCTGGAACTAGAATTACAGACAATTGTGAGCTAACATGTGGGTGCTGGGAATTGAACCTGGGACCTCTGGAAGAGCAGCCAATGCTCTTGACTATATCCTCCAGTCCCTGCTTTTTCTGTTTTTGTTTTAATTTTTCATAGTTTTGTATAAGCTAGGGCCTCACACATTCAGGGTAGGTGCTCAAGCACTGAGCCACGTCCCTAGCCCATGAGTAGTAGTTTTAAGAAATGCACGCCACAGAGCACACGTGGAGGTCAGAGGACAGCTTTCAGGAGTTGGTTCTCTTTTCACCGTGTGATTTTTGAGGCTTGAACTTGGGGCATCCAGCTTGGCTACAGGTGCCTTTACTGACTGAACCATCTCACTGGCTCCATAATTAGTATTTCTTAAGCAGGCATAACCTGTTTTTTCTCCACTTGTGCATTGACACATTGGCATTTCTCAAGTTTCAGAAGTTTAAATAACATAAGGTCCTTCCTAAAAAGTGCATTGGTTAAGTTCAGAGCCTAAAAGGAAAAACGTTACCTCAGTGCTAATTGGGATGTACCAATTAAACTTCTTGTTTTTCTGGGACAGAATTTCACTCTGTAGGCCAGGCTGGCCTTGAACCTGGAACAATCCTGTGTAGGTTCCCAAGTGCTGGGATTTCAAATATGTGTCACCTTATTCAGTTCCGTTAAACTTGGTGACTTGGAGTAATTTGTTGTTCTTTTCTTTATGATTACGCCTGCTGTTTTAGGTGTGAATGCAGACAAGGTTGGAATTGAAGCTGCTGAAATGCTGTTAGCAAATCTTAGACATGGCGGCACTGTGGACGAGTATCTACAAGACCAGGTAATGGCAATGGCACTTGGAGGATCAAAACCATCCTTCCTGCTGGATTGGAACATAATTATGTTGAAAACAAATGTCTTTAGTTGTGCCATCAAATATCCTGACACTTTTGTCTCATTCTCTTGGTTTCAATGCAAGGTATTTCCGCTCAGTTGTGTCTATACTGGAACTTTTTATTTTTTTATTTTTTTTGAGACAGGATCTTGCCTTCTAGCTCAAGCTAATTTTGAATTCTCAGTATGCACTTTGGTTCTTGAGTGCTGGGATTGCAGATATGTGTCACCATACTTGGCTTGAATATAGTTTTTTCACATGCTGTTTAATTATAGAAAGTCCTATTCCAATCATTTGAAAAGTTTTCTCTTAGAATTTATATTTCTGGAGTTTCAGTCCCTGCCTTTCTTGGCCTGGCTTTCACACACTTGCTTTCTTCTTGGTGTGTTTTCTTTGCTTAGTTCTGAAATGCTCTTCTCTCTTCTAGTCACTTTGCTACTTAGTTGCTGTTTCTTCTTGTCAGGTTTTTCATTTATTTAAGAAATTTTTTAATTCATTTTATATATCAACCACAGATCTCCCTCTCATCCGTCTTCCTGCTCCCCTTCAGCCTCCCCTCCACCTGACCACCTCCTCCCAAAGGGTAAGGGCTCACATGGGGAGTCAGCAAAGCCTGGTACATTCAGTTGAGGCAGGTCCAAGACCCTCCCAGCTGCATCAAGGCTGAGTAAGGCATCCCAGCATAGGTAATGGGCTCCAAAAAGCCAGCTCATACACTAGGGATAGATCCTGATCTCACTGCCAGGGGCCCTCAAACAGACCAAGCTACACAACTGTCTCCCGTATACAGAGGCCTTAGTCTGGTCCCATGCAGACTCCACAGCTGTTAGTCTAAAGTTTGTGAGTTCCTATAAGCTTGGCTCAGTTGTCTCTGTAGATTCCCTCATCATGATCTTGACACACATACACACCCCTTGCTCATATCATCCCTCTTCCCTCTCTTCAACTGGGTTCCCCAGAGCTAGGCCTGCTGCATGGTTGTGGATCTCTGCATCTGCTTCCATCAGTTACTAGATGGAGGCTCTATGATTACAGTCAGGGTATTCACCAATATGATTACCAGGGTAGGCCAGCTTAGGCACCCTCTCCACTATTGCTAGTAGTCTGATTTGGAGTCGTCTTTGTAGATTCCTGGGAACTTCCCTAGCACTAGATTTCTCCCTTACCCTGTAATGTCTCCCTCTATCAAGATACCTCTTTCATTGCTCTCCCACTCAGTACCCCTCCCCCCCCCTTCCCTCATGTTCCAATCCCTCATCCCCTCTCCTCTATTGCCCCCCTTCCAACCCCCAGTTTACTCATGGAGATCTCCTCTCTTTCCCCTTCCCAAGGCGTCCATGTTTCCTTCTTAGGGTCCTTCTTGCTTCCTAGCTTCTCTGGAGCTGTGGGTTGTAGTCTGGTTATCCTTTGCTTTACATCTAGTATCTACTTAAAAGTGAGTACATACCATGTTTGTCCTTCTGAGTCTGGGCTACCTCACTCAGGATGATATTTTGTAGTTCTATCCATTTGCCTGCAAATTTCATGATATAATTGTTTTTTTTACAGCTGAGTAATACTTCATTGTGTATATGTATCACATTTTCTTTATTCATTCTTTGGTTGAAGGGCATCTAGGTTGTTTCCAGGTTCTGGCTATTACAAATAATGCTGCTATGAACATAGTTGATCAAGTGTCCTTGTGGTATGATTGAGCAGTCCCTTGGGTATATGCTCAAGACTGGTATAGCTGGGTCTTGAGGTAGGTTGATTCCCAATTTTTTGAGAAGTTGCCATACTGATTTCCAAAGTGGCTGCACAAGTTTGCACTCCTACCAACATTGGAGGAGTGTTCCCCTTGCTACACATCCTCTCCGACATAAGCTGTGTTCAGTGTTTTTGATCTTAGACATTCTGTCAGGTGTAAGATGGTATCTCAGAGGTGTTTTGATTTGCATTTCCCTGATGACTAAGGATGTTGAGTAATTTCTTAAATATCTTTTGGCCATTTGGGATTCTTCTGTTGAGAATTCTCTGTTTAGCTGTATAGCCCATTTTTTAAAATTGGATTGTTTGGTATTTTGATAAATAGTTTCTTGAATTCTTTATATGTTTTGGAGATCAGCCCTCTGTCAGATGTGGGATTGGTGAAGAACTTTTGCCATTCTGTAGGCTGTCATTTTGTCTTCTTTACCGTGTCCTTTGCCTTACAGAAAGAAGCTTCTCAGTTTCAGGAGGTCACATTTATTGTTATTCTCAGTGCCTGTGCTACTGGTGTTGTATTTAGGAAGTGATCTCCTGTGCCAATGCATTCAGTACTACTTCCTACTTTCTCTTCTATCAGGTTCAGTGTAACTGGTTTTATATTGAGGTATTTGATTCACTTGAGTTTTGTGCATGGCGATAGATATGGATCTATTTGCAATCTTCTACATGTTGACATCCAGTTATGCCAGCTCCATTTGTTGAAGATGCTTTTTTTTTTCTCATTGTACGGTTTTGGCTTCTTTGTCAAAGGTGTGTGAGTTAATGTCAGGGTCTTCATTCAATTCCATTGGTCCTCATGTCGGTTTTTATGCCAGTACCAAGCTGTTTTTATTACTATAACTCTATAGTAGAGCTTGAGGTCAGGGATGGTGATGCCTCCAGAGGTTGCTTTATTGTACAGGATTGTTTTAGCTATCCTGGGTTTTTTGTTTTTCCATATGAAGTTGAGTATTGTTCTTTCCAAGTCTGTGAAGAATTGTGTTGGAATTTTGATGGGGATTGCATTGAATCTGTAGATTGCTTTTGGTAAGATTGCCATTTTTACTAAGTTAATCCTACCTATCCATGAGCATGGGAGATCTTTCCATTTTCTGATATCTTCTTCAATTTCTTTCTTCAGGGACTTAAAGTTCTTGTCATACAGGTCCTTTGCTTGTTTAGTTAGAGTTACCCCAAGGTATTTATATTATTTGTGGCTATTGTAAAGGGTGATGTTTCTCTGATTTCTTTCTCAGCCCATCTATCATTTGTATATAGAAGAGCTACTAATTTTTTTTTTTTTGAGTTAATCTTGTATCCTGCCACATTACTGAAGATGTTTATCAGCTGTAGGAGTTCCCTGGTAGAATATTTGAGATCACTTATGTAGACCTCATATCATCAACAAATAGTGAAAGTTTGACTTCGTTTTTCCAATTTGTATCCCCTTGATCTCCTTTTGTTGTCTTATTGTTCTAGCTAGGACTTCGAGTACTATATTGAATAGATATTGGGAGAATGAACAGCCTTGTCTTGTTCCTGATTTTAGTGGAATCACTTTTGAGTTTCTCTCCATTTACTTTGATATTGGCTGTTGACTTGCTGTAAATTGCCTTTATTATATTTAGGAATGTTCCTTGTATTCCTGCTCTCTCCAAGACCTTTATCATGAAGGGGTATTGGATTTTGTCAAAGGCTTTCTTCTAATGACATGATCATGTGTTTTTTTCTTTCAGTTTGTTTATATGGTGGATTACATTGACAGATTTTTGTATGTTGAACCATCCCTGCATCTTTGGGATCTTGATCATGGTGGATGATTTTTAATGTGTTCTTAGATTCGATTTGCCAGTATTAAGTATTTTTGCATCAGTGTTCATGGGGGAAATTGGTCTGTAATTCTTTCTTTGTTGCATCTTTGTGTGGTTTGGGTATCAGGGTTAACTGTCGCCTCATAGAAAGTTTGGCAATGTTCCTTCTGTTTCTATTGTGTGGAATATTTTGAAGAGTATTGGTGTTAGCTCTTCTTTGAAATTCTGGTAGAATTCTGTGCTGAAACCATCTGGCCCTGGGCTTTTTTTGGTTGGGAGACTTTTAATAACTGCTTCTATTTCCTTGGGGGTCATTGGTCTATTTAAATTGTTTGCTGCCACGTGCTCGCTTCGGCAGCACAGACACTAAAATTGGAATGGTACAGAGAAGATTAGCATGGCCCCTACACAAGGACGACACGCAAATTCGTGAAGCGTTCCATATTTTTTAAAAAAAATTGTTTGCTGCCTGTCTTGATTTAATTTGGGTATGTGATACTTATCCAGAAAATTGTCCATTTTTTGTAGATTTTCCAATTTTGTGGTGTACAGGTTTTTGAAGTATGACCTGATTGATGATTCTCTAGATTTCCTCATTGTCTGTTGTTATGTCTCCCTTTTCATTTCTGATTTTGTTAATTTTGATATTCTCTGCCTTTTGGTTAGTTTGGATAAGGGTTTGTGTGTCTTGTTGATTTTTCTCAAAAAATCAACTCTTTGTTTCATTGATTTTTTTTTTTTTTTTTTTGCATTGTTCTCTTTGTTTCTATTTCATTGATTTCAGCCTTCAATTTGGTTATTTCCTGGCATCTATTCCTCCTGGGTGAGTTTGCTTCTTCTTGTTCTAGAGCTTTCAGAGTGTGCTGTTAAGTTGCTAGTGTGGGCATTTAGTGCTATGAATTTTCCTATTAGCACTGCTTTCATAGTGTCCCATAAGTTTGGGTATGTTGTGCATTCGTTTTCATTGAATTCTAGGAAGTCTTTAATTTCTTTATTTCTTCTTTGACCTAGTGGTGATTCAGTTGAGCATTATTCAGTTCTCACAAGTTTGTAGGCTTTCTGTAATTTGTGTTGTTGTTGAATTCTAACTTTAAGCCATGGTGGTCTGATAAAATACAGGAGGTTATTCCAATTTTTTTGTATCTGTTGAGATTTTCTTTGTGACCGAGCATGTGTTCAATTTTAGAGAAGTTTCTATGGGGTGCTGAGAAGAAGGTATATTCTTTTGTGTTAGGGTGGAGTATTCTGTAGATATCTATTAAGTCTATTTGAGTCATAATGTCTGTTAGTCCCCTTATTTCTTTGTTAAGTTTCTGTCTGGCAGACCTGTCCATTGGTGAGAGTGGGGTGTTGAAGTCTCTCACTATTAGTGTATGGGGTTTGATGTGCAATTTAAGCTTTAGTAATGTTCTTTTTACAAATGTAGTTGCCCTTGTATTTGGGGCATAAATGTTCAGAATTGAGACTTCATCTTGGTGGATCTTTCCTGTGATGAATATGTAACATCCTTCTCGATCTCTTTTGAGTAATTTTAGTTTGAAGTCTATTTTGTTAGATACTTGGATAGCTACACCAGCTTGCTTCTTAAGCCCATTTGATTGGAAAGTCTTCTCCACTCCAGCCTTTTACCCTGAGGGGTATGGAGTAGGGCTTGTAGATTACAGGGTCAGATGGGTGGGGTGGTCAGGCCTGTCCACAGGAGTCCTGCCTGCTGGCCTACAGCTGGGGCTGCGATGGGTGGGGGAAGGGGCACCGCTTCTTGTCAGTGTTAAAGTGCTCTAGGCTCATGCTTTCTTACCTGTTTTTTCTTGGTTACTTTTTCAGTCTCAAGACTTAAGTACCAATTGTAGAGTGACAACTCCCAGATTCATCACTGCCCAGACTTTCCTTAAGTGCTCATTCATTTTCCTGTGCCTGGTGATACTCAGCTGGGACATATCACAGCTTCTCAGACCCAAGAGCAGACTCACATTGGGAAGTAGACTTCACTTGAATGTTTGTATTTCCACTCTTCTTTTGAGACGAGGTCTCCCTCTCTAGCCTCACATCCACCACCCCGCCTCAGCCTCTGAAGTGTTGGGATTACAGGCGTGCACTTCCAGGCTTGGCAGAGAAGACATTTTTATATTTCACTGTCTGTACACTTTCTTTCTACCATATCTTCCTCTCAAGTCACCAGTCTGCTTCTAGAGATGTGTTCTCAGGCTGGCCAGTGGTAGAGCTCTTGCCTAACATGCCTGGAGTCTTGTGGTTGATCTCAGAACAGAGGAGAGAAAGAGAAGGAAGAGGAGGGCTCTGCAGGATTTCTTGACCGTTTTCTTGGAACAGTTCTCCTTATGTTCAGTCATTTCCCTCTTGCCTAAGTCCGTATTCCCAGGAATTCTGTAGTCTCTGTTTGCCTTTTAAAATCTGACTTTAGAAGAGAAGAACTTGTCTTATATGCCAGGTTGCAGAAATATTTGGTCTAATTAGTGTAACAATGTCCAGCTCTCTATTTTATTCTGAAACATACATTTTTAAAAGTCAGTCTTGCTAAACATTTATTAAGCCACAGACTCTGGTTAACACATTCTCTGTCACCATCTAAAGCTTCTGGAAACAAAATGCAGATTATTCTTTTAATTCCTTTTTAAAGCTGTTTTGATTTCTAGTAGCATTTTCCTTATGTGTGGCTGGGGAATTGGAAATTCTGAGTATTTGCATGTTTGTGAGATTTTTTTTCTTCTCTGTTCTTTTTTAATAGCTGATTATTTTCATGGCGCTAGCCAATGGAATTTCCAGAATAAAAACAGGACCAGTCACACTGCACACACAAACTGCTATTCATTTTGCTGAACAACTAACCAAGGTGAGTCTTCTGTTAGCAAGAGCAACTTGGTTAATAAACAGGAAACCCAGTAGTAATCACAGTTGATGCCGCTCCTGGGCTCCCTGCGTGGCGGGTCTTCGCTCCCTCAGCATCTGTCTGTGTGTTGTACTCCGTGTGAAACGGTGGGGGCTGTGAGTAAAATGAGCAGAGAGGAGGCTGTGTAGTGTATAGTTCTGTTCGCTGCCTGAGTTTGAGCACACCTGGAGGACGTTTTTGAAGGTCTTGTGGTTCTGCAGCCATCAGTGAAGGCATTCTGCTTTTAACACTGTGCGAGCTCATGTTTGTACCTTTTCTTCAGGACTCTTAGCTAGAGAGAGAGAGAGAGAGAGAGAGACGGGTATATATTTCACTGTGAAACTAATGTTAATTTCTTTGTAAAATCTATAAACTATTTCCTCTGGGTAGTAAAGCCCTGTGGAGTTTTTCCTTTTCAGACTGCGTCTCACTTTTTTACTATGAATACACACAGCTTCTTCTTTTCCTTTTCCAGTACCAGTGCATATTTTTATTTTGGAATTTCTCTTTTACTTTTTGCATGGTTTTAGTTTAGTTTTATTGAGTCAGGGTCTCAATCTATATTTTGGGCTGACTTTGAACTTCGTAGATGGACCAGTAAAACTTGTGGTCCTCTGGCCTCGCCCCAGGCATGCTGGGATACAGCAGAGCCACCACACCCAGATGCTATGTTCTCTGTAATATAATTCTGTAAAATTTATGGCTCAAATTTTATGAGGTTGCTGACTTTTTTGAAATTATAAAAGTAATTCGCATGCGGCATGGTAGTGAATGTCTGTAATTCAGCACTTGGGAGTCAGAGGTCAGCTTTGTCTACACGGCACATTTCAGGTCAGCCTAGGCTATAAGGTAGAGACTCTTTCAAAACAAGAGCAATAAAAGGATAAAAGAACTACATCAAACTCTCTAAAGAATAGTCTTTTTTTTTTTTTTTTTTTTTTTTTAATTTTTTTTTTTTTTCATTTATTCATACAAATTTCTGTCTCATTATTATTTTTTTTTTTTTTTTTTTTTTTTTTTTTTTTTTTTTTTTTTTTTTTTTTTTTTTTTTTTGTCTTTTTTAATTTTATTTTTTTTTTTTTTAATTGACAATAGTTATTTTCATACAAAATATTCTGATTATGGGTTCCCCTCTTTGATCTCCTCCAGATCCTCTCCACCTTCCCATACTTCCACCTCAACACCTTTCTTAAGAAAACAGACAAGGGGGGGGAGCTAATAGATAAGACAATCGGAGCGACATACAAGAATAAAACAAAAAAAAAACCAAAAAAAAAAAAAAAAAAAAAAAAAAAAAAAAAAAAAAAAAAAAAAAAGACAAACAAGAATAAAACAAAATGAACAACCCCCCCAAAAAGAAGCAAAGAACACCACACATTCTCATTCCCTCTCTTTCCCACACATTCTCATCCCTTTCTCTCTCTCTCTCTCTCTCTCTCTCTCTCTCTCTCTCTCTCTCTCTCTCATATTCTTCATGAGCCAGTCATGGTAGTGCATGCTTATAATTGTAGCACTTTTGAGGTGGAGGCAGGAGGATCAGGAGTTCGAGGCCAGCCAGTGCTATATAACAAGACCCTGTGTCAAATCTTTACTCCCTCTATCATCAAAAATAATTCACTAGCTAAAGAAAAAATAGCATCACAGCTGTGGAGGTGCACAGAGCCGGTCCCTGCTTTTCCTCCCTGTGCAGTTCTTAGAATTTCTACTCGAGTTTCCGTTGTTGTCGTTATAAGGGATAGATAGGTTTCGCTTAAATCAAGAAAAGCCTGATAAGAATGGAAGGCAGATAATATCTGATGACAAGAGTGAATTAACTATTTTATAATGTCCTTGATTCCCTGTTTCTTGCTTTTTTTTTTTTTTTTTTTTAATTGTTTTGAGAGTCCAAACCAATGATCTGTGCATTTTAGACAAGCATTCTATCATTGAGCTTCATCCTATTATTATTTTTAAATTTATTTTTATTTTATTTTATATTTATGGATGGTTTGTCTGCATTTATGTCTGTATCGTATTTGTGCCTGATTCCCTGAGAAACTTGAAAAGGGTGTCTGGTCCCCGGGAGCTGGAGTTAGCGGTGATTATGAGCCTCCCCGTGGATCCTCTACATGAACAGCCAGTGCTCTCACGGGCACAGCCATCTCTTCAGCCCCCTGTGCTTACCTTTATTTCTACTTACGCTGTATTTACACTTATTACTCTTCTCCATCATAGATTGATGTTCTTGCTAGTTGTTATCAAGTTTATTTATTGTAGCCTTAAGTTTTACAATACTTTGTATGTTTGTAGCCACTTACATAGCCACTCACGTTACTTAAGTGAGTGCACAGCAGAAAGTACTCTGAGCTGGGGGGAGTGGGGGTTGTGACTTTTGTTTCTTATTCAGCTGTGTGTGTGCATGTGTGTGTGTGTGGAGGGGAAATGTTTTCCTTGAAAAAGGGTCTTACTAAGTGTAGTTTAGGCTGGCTTCAAACTCAAGATTCTCCTACCTCAGCTTTCTGCATGCTGGGCTTACAGGTCTTTACCATCCACACTTGGCTCGTGTGTGTGTGTGTGTGTGTGTGTGTGTGTGTGTGTGTGTGTGTGTGTGTTGAAACAGGGTTTCTCTGTGTATCCTTGGCTGTCTTGGAACTTGCTTTGTAGATTAGGCTGGCCTGGAACTGGCCTCGAAATCATGGAGACTCAAGTGCCTCTGCCTCTGAGTGCTGGGATTAAAGGTGTGCGCCACCACACCCAGCCCCTTTGTTGTATTTTAACTGGGTGACTTGGGCCAAAGTATTCTTTATTTTCTGTGCTTCAGTGCAAATAGCTCATCTGTAACTTCACCTAGATCTTCTCTTATGATCTCTGTAAGTACGCTTAAGCATAAACTTGAAATAATTCCCTATCTATTACTTGTTTTTCATATTTTCATGTTTGTAATTTGAAAAATGCAGACACATAACTACATGAAGAGTTTGGCTCCCTTGCTCAGTGTTCAGTGTTTCCTCATTCCAGGGTCATGTTTAGCTGTCTACTTGTACAGTTAGTTCACTGTTACGTAAAGAGAAACAGAAAGCCTGTGAATGTGACTAGTCAGGAAGACCACAGGATGATGGTTTCATATTGTTGTATTTTAGAGACTCCTAAAACTTAAGGCGTACTTGAAATCCCTTTGCCAGAATCTCAAACCTATTCAGTTGTTTCGAGTTAAATTCAGTTTTGTTAATAGGAACTACATTTTCCTTAAAAATGATGCTTCCAGAGCACAGTGACAGATCACATACTTCAAAGCCGGCTTTAGCTAACAAGTGAGAACTGGAGTGTTCGGCTCAACGGTGAAGGATGGTAGTCGCCACCACCCTCCGCCCACCCACTCTTTCTGAACTAGCTTCCTGAATTATGTATTTAGAGGATTAAATTGGCAGGAAAAATTTCGTGAGAGCAAATAACGTCGTATCTGACAGGTAAATGATTCAGGCCCATGTTTTAGAACAACAAATGGGAAGAGAAAAGGTCCCAGCAACACTCAGCGCTTCAGAAGCCCCACTTGCCTTGGCTGCACATGTCCCTCTCTGTGTTCTTAGTCAGAGGTGTGGGGGAGCCTGATTGCTCTGTTCCGACAGACTCCACAACAGTGAACAAGAACCATGGCCCCACGACAAAATAAGCTACTGGATTTCTTTACAAGTCACTTGATTTTTATGTGTGTACCTTCTTCAACAAATGGACTTGATATTAACTGTCTCCTTAACTTCGAGTTCTAGGATTGTCCTCTGTCCTTTTCGTTGTACTTACAGCTAATATTCTGCTTCCAGGCCAAATTCACTGTGAAGAAGTCAGAAGAGGAAGAAGATGCCTCTAAAGACACTTACATCATCGAGTGTGAAGGATCGGGATGGCAAATCCACATCTCTAGGGGTTTACCTGAGCAATACCTCCATGTTGTGCTAACTGATTTTATATATGCTACAACACAGTGACTAAGAAGTAAGATATTGACTGCATTTGGAGGAGACGAAGCATAGTACTTTGAGATGCTGAGAATGCTTCATCTTGTTAAGCTCACCTTCACTGTCTCCTGAGATATAGACAGTGAAAGACAAAACTTGATGAGTAGGATAGTAAATTTCAATATTAAAGTATTGAAATCAATTGAAATCAGATGTGGTTTATACCCCAAATATGTGCTGCTTCTCCTTTTTTTTTTTTTTTTTTTTTTTTTTAAATGTAATAAACTAAGCCAGGGACATAGAGTTGATCTATAATTTGTGTTACTAGTGACCTCATCTGTAGTTTGAGCTACCTAGGATCAACTTTGGTCCTGAAATATTAGCTAGAAAATTCAACATAAATAACTCATCAGTTTTGAATGCAGTTTCTTTCTGAGTAGCATGACGAAATCGCACACCTTCTGTTCTGTCCCACCTGTGAGATGACTCGTTTGTCCAGTATGTCAATATTATGTATGCCGCTGACTTGCCGTGACACACTTGGTAGCTGTTTGCTCTCAGATCAGTAGTTGTAGTATTACAGTGCTTGTGTTCAAATGACAGAATATTAAAGGTTCCAGTGTGCAGGAGCAGGGGGACTTGACCACTCAGGTGTGCCCAAAAGAAAGGCTTCCGCTAAGTAGCGTATCACATCATCTGAGCCCTAGCAGGCTCGGCCACATTCATCCCAAACGTGTCTGTCTGACTCGGAGTGTTCCAGGAGAGTTGAGTGCCTTCAGGACAGAAGTGTGCCGACATCGCTCTCCGCTGCTTCACACCTAGCCAACGTCTAGGTTCACATCACTCCCTGCTCCCATTAGCAGCTGAGGTTGTGGCTCCAGTGAGCCTGGTCTGGTGTTTCCGCTCAGTGTGCTGTCTCTGTCAGTGCTGCGTGTAGTTCATAAAAACGTGGATGGATCTGCCTTGGATCTTACCAAGTCAGTCCAGAGAGGGTGCCGAAATACCTTCAGGAAATTTGAATTCGTATGTGTGGACCAGTCTTTCAGAGCAAAACATGGTCATTATCCTTGCCAATTGTCTCTATAGCCTGGGATAGTAGGTGCAGTTTGCTTCATAGATGAAGCATAATTAATTACATGTTCACAAAGTAAGTAGGCCTTGTCAGTTGCTCACTCTGTAAAAATTGAGATAGGAGATGGAATTTTATCTTTGGAGTAGAGCTTTCAGAAGTACGGGAAGTCGAGGTCTGCCTGAGCTGGTGTGACCCTGTCTGCTGGTAGGATGTTGTCAGCGGTGTTGAGGGAAGCTGGAGTGCAGCCTGGACGTCTGGGAGTGAGACTCACGGCTCAGCAGCATGAATGGTGAGAGTGTGGTGGATGTTGGTAGGAATGCCATTGTTAAATCCGCTTCTCAACAAAGGTAGGGCAGCCTAAAGCTGTGTTACTCCCTCGGGGAACTAAATTTGCTTCTGTTGTAATTCTAACTTGATTTCCTTGTGTTAATAAGAGACCAACAAATAGAAAGAGTTCTGGGGATTTGCTGCTCAGTACAGCTCTTTAACATTATTAGACAGGGTCCTCATACTGGCCGTGCACTCCCTGTTTAGCTGAGGTTGGTCTTGAACTCGGATCCTTCTGCCTCCATCTCCCATGTGCTGGTATTACAGCACTAAATACACTAACAGCCTGGCTCTTTAAGAATATTTTAGGGACTGATGTAACTCAGTGACAGAGTGCTTGCAATGTGTTCATGAGGCCCTGTGCGTTCTCATGCCCACAAGAACTAAAACTAATATTCCTCAAACTTGTTTTTAACCAAGCCTTTGGTTTCTTTTTTTTTTTTTTTTGATATATATTTTTTTATTTTACAATACCATTCAGTTCTACATATCAGTCATGGGTTCCCCTATTCTCCCCCCTCCCACGCCCTCCCCTTACCCCCTCTAGGACACGTCCTCCCCTGAGGATTGTGATCAACTTGGTAGACTCAGTCAAGGGAGTTAAGCCTTTGGTTTCTGTTTGCCTACATTGGGAGTTAATTTAGAGAACTGGTTTCCAACTTTCCCTGCTTACATATTTCTTCCTCAAATTGAGGAGCCTGAAAGCAGAGCAGGTTAGTGGGTTCTTCTTTTTAGATTCTCTTTCACAGCCTGCCCTTCTTCCTCTTGACAAGTCTTTTTTTTTTTGTCCCCAGTCTAATATTGCTGTTATTTTTATCTTGCACTCTTCTAGACTGTAAGAAAATCTCCAGGGCACTAGAAATAAAAACTTGATTTATTATTCTCTGAAAGCCTACTCAAAGATACACATTTGTGTCTCTGTATATTATGTAAAATGAGCTTCGGTGTTTACATAAATCATTGCAACAGTGCATCTTTAAATAAAGCTAATGTTTATGATTGCCCAATAGATTATTTATCTCATGTGCATGTGAGCATGTGGTATATGTGTGTGTATGGGGTGCTGGAGATTGACATCAGGATGCCTAGCTTCCTCAGGAGCTAGGGTTACAAGCACTGAACTAAGAGCTGAGTGGTGTGCCTTTAATCCCAGTACTCAGGAGGCAGAGGCAGAGGCAGAGGCAGGAGGATTTCTGAGTTTGAGGCCAGCTTGGTCTATAGAGGGAGTTCCAGGACAGCCAGGGATACACAGGGAAATTCTGTCTCAGGGTTTTTTTCCCTGTGTGCTGAGGGTCTGAATGTAGAACCTCCTGTTTGTACCACAAGAACTGTACCCAGTGAGTGATCTCCCAGCCTGTTAGATGCTTACGCTCTTTAAAGAAGGGAAACGACTGGTTAGCTTTGGAAGTACGCTGCTGACATGAGCAGAGGATGCAAGACTATTGGCCTGAAAGTTTGAGAGGCAGCAGTTCAGGGTAGAAACTGAAGCAGTCTCCCACCAGGATTACGCATGAAGCTTAATTTGAGTTTTCTTTACTATTATGTTTTAAATGGTCCGCAAAGTCGATCAGGATCAAAATGCTAATTTTGGTCTTGCAGATTCCTAATATGCTATATGTTCTTTTATTATTTGGTATTGCAAACAGGTGATCTTTTTTTTTTTTTTCTTTATTAAGAAATTTTCTACTCACTCCACATACCATCCATAGATTCCCCCCTCCTCCCACCTTCCACTCCTCAGCCCTCTTTCCCAAGCCACCCCACATCCCCACATCCCCCAAATCGAGGTCTCCCATGGGGAGTCAGCAGAGCCCAGCACACTGAGCCTAGGCAGGTCCAAGCCCTTTCCTACTGCACCAAGGCTGTGCAAGGCTTCACACCACAGGCACCAGATTCCCAGAAGCCTGCCCAAAGACCAGGGACAGATTCTGATCCCCCTGCCTGGGTCCCCCCCCAAACAGTTTGAGCCAAACAACCGTCTTCTGTATCTAGAGGGCCTAGTCCAGTCCCATGGGGGCTCCACAGCCACCAGTCCACAGTTCATGGGCTTCCACTAGTGTGGCTGGTCATCTCTGCATGTCCTCCCATCATCTCGACGTCCCTCCCCTGCGGAATCTCTCCTCTCATTTGGACTTCCAGAGCTCAGCCTGATGTCTGGCCGTGGATCTCTGCATCTGCCTCCATCAGTCACTGGACAAAGGCTCTATGATGACAGCTAGGCTATTTGCTAGAGTAGACCAGTCCAGGCACCCTCTGGACCACTGCCAGCAGACCAAGGTAGGTGGTCCTTGTGGATTCCTGAGAGCCTCCCCAGCACCCTGCCTCTTCCTATTCCCATGATGTTCTCATGTATCATGGTATCTTCCTCCTTGCCCTCCCACTCTGTCCCTGTTCCAGCTTGACCCTCCCATTTCCCTATATTCTCATCCCCCACTCCTCGGCTTCTGCCCCCCCCCCCCCATGCACACACACCCAGTCTGCTCATGTAGATCTCATCCACTTCTCCTTTGCTAGGCCATCCATGTGTCCCTCCTAGGGTTTTTCCCTGTTAGCTAGCTTCTCTGGAGCTGTGGGTTGGAGTCTGGCCGTCCCTTCCCTCACATCTAGTATCCACTTATGAGTGAGTACATACTATATATGTCCTTCTGAGTCTGGGTTACATCACTTAAAATAATGTTTTCTAGTTCCATCCATTTGCCTGCAAATTTCATGATATTGTTTTTTAGTGCTGAGTAGTACTTCATTGTGTATATGTGTCACATTTTCTTTATCCATTCTTCAGTTGAGCGGCATCTAGGTTGTTTCCAGGTTCTGGCTATTACAAATAATGCTGATATGAACATAGTTGAGCATGTGTCTTTGTGGTAAGATTGAGCATTCCTTGGGTATATGCCCAAGAGTGATATAACTGGGTCCTGAGGAAGACTTATTCCCAATTTTCTGAGAAATCACCATACTGATTTCCAGAGTGGCTGTACAAGTTTACATTCCACCAACAGTGAGGAGTGTTCCCCTTGCTCCACATCCTCTCCAACATAAACTGTCTTCAGTGTTTTTGATATTAGCCATTCTGACAGGTGTAAATAAACAGGTCATCTTATACTGGAAACTAGTGATGTAGTGCATGTAAAGTTAAAACAAAGTTAGAACAAAGAAGAGACACTGAGCTAGCCAGAGCTCAAAAAGAGCAAGAAGCAGTTAATACTCTTAGGGTTAGGAAGCAGAAGGGACAGGTGCTGTCTGCAGAACTGAGGAGTTTGAAGGAGGGGCTCTTTGGGACTGACAGGTCTCTTAGGAAAGGCTAAGAGTCCAGCTAACTGTCCAGCAGCTGATGGGGCCTCAGAGCACTATGACTGACATCCAGGTGCAGGTGCAGCATGGCTCGGGTGGCATGGCCTGGGAGGTGCAGAGCACACTGGGAGACAATGTCCTACTCTCCAAGGGCCTGGTGAAGGTGCAGCAGAGGTGTGGCAGGTCTGGAGAACCGCAGCGCCAGAGTTTGCTGCTGCAACAGTCCCAAGAGGAACTGGAAGCAGGAAAAACCCTGATTTCTTACCTCCTTCCCCTTTCCACCCGGGCTTTCCCTTTTTCAGAAGCCTTGACAGTAAGCCATGTGTTAGGAAGTCTGGAAATTGTAGACAGCATCTCAACCATGAAACAGAGTTTTGAAAGGTATGCTTGGAGTTAAGAGACAGATCTATATTCATTCAGCATCTTTGGTGGTTAACTTACGTTGTCTACTTGACTGGATTTAGAAACACCATGGAAACACTTCTGGGTGTGTCTATTAGGGTGTCCTGGCTAGTTTTGTGTCAACTTGACTCAAGCTAGAGTCATCTGAAAGGAGGGAACCTCAGTTAAGAAAATGCCTCCATGAGATCCAGCTACAGGGCATTTTCTTAATTAGTGATTGATGGAGGAGGGCCCAGCCCATGGGGGTGGTGCCATCCCTGGGCGGGTGGTCCTGAGTTCTGTAAGAAATCAGGCTGAGCAAGCCATGGTGAGCAAGCCAATAAGCAGCACTCCTTCATGGCCTCTGCATCAGTTCCTGCCTCCATGTTCCTGTCCTGTTTGAGTTCCTGTCCTGAATTCCTTCAGTGAGGGACTACTATATGGAAGTGTAAGCCAATAAACCCTTTCCTCCCCAAGTTGCTTTGGTGATGACATTTTATCATAGCAATAAAAACCCTAGCTAAGACAGAGGGTGTTTCCAGACCTTAAATGTGAGCAACACTAAGCCATGGGTTGAAATTCTAGACGGTACAAGGGCGAAGGCAAGCTAAGGTCCAGCATTCACCGCTGCTTCCTGACTGGGGGCATATGACCCGCTGCCTCACACTTGTGTCACGACTTCTCTACGAGACGGACTGTGCCCTCGATCTGTGAGCCCCGACAAACCCTTCCTCTCGTGAGTCGCTCTTGTCGGGTTTGATCACACCAGGAAGGAAAGTGACGGACACAGCACCTATTTACCTACCTCTATTTTAATAGCATGTCGCCTTGGCCCAATAAGACACAGCCACCCCTTTTCACAAAGATGTTTCCATCCTCTGAAGAGGTCAGTCACCACAGCCTTGTTTGGGTGATGATGTCTGCTCTATGCAGTCCCACCCCGCATTCTAAAATAGTGACTGGTAAACTTAATGACAGTAACACTACTTTAAAATTTTTATTCTTTGAAAATTTCATGCATGTATATAATGTATCTTGAATATCGTCACGCCCCATCTTCCTCTCCAGCTTTCCCTATGAGTCTCTCATCACATCTCCTTCCTAACTTCATGTCCTCCTTTTAATTAATATTTATTCTTTTAACCCACTGGCTCTAATTAGTACTGCCATATGTACATGGATGTGTGGTCATCCACTGGGGTATGAGTAACCTACCAGTGGCCACACTCGCAAAAAGTGACTCTCCCCCAGCACCCATCAACCAACAATAGCTCTCCAGCTAGGGGTGAGTCTCAGGAGCTCCTCCTCCCTCCCTGCTGGGATTTTTAACTAGCTTGATCTGGTGCAGGTAATGACGGCTGCTGTGGGTGCCTGTGTACATCAGCTCTGCCCTGTCCAGGGGACAGCACTTTGCATCCTCTGGCTCTTCTCGTCTTTCTGTCCTTAGTGTTCCCAAAGCCTGAGGTCAGGTGGGGGCGGGGATGGAGATGTCCTGTCTACTTCTGATCATTCACAGTCACTTATTCTCAGCACTTTGAACAGCAGGGAGTTTCCTGCCCAGTTCAAGATTGAGTTCTCTGAGGTGTACCAATGTGTGTGGTGTCTTCAGCAGGAAGGATTTAGTTATGGTGGGCGGTCAGGAGGAATGATAATAACCTGTATTGTTTTAGATGCCTCCAGGTTCTTCTGACCAGAAACTAACTGGTCGGGAGGTAGTAACAATCCTGACATAAAACAAAGGTGAACAGCAGTGAAGGAGAGGAGAAAAGCAAGCATCAGTATACACATAACTAGGAAGACAATTTATGTGTTGCTACAGTCCTGAGTTGTTATGTTTGTTACACAGTCAATGGAGTCTCAACTAGTCATTCTTAGTGGAACTAACTCAGTTCTTCACTCCCAAGATTCTAAATATTAGCAATCATTTTTATATTTCTTGCCATAGTTTGCCTTGATGCTTAGTGCTGGGTTTGATGGGATTCAAAGGCACCTCCGAGGGCGTCCTGGGCTGTGGACACTGGCTTCTCTTCCTCCAGTGTCAAGGCAGCCACTCCATTTACCCTTAGTAACTTGGAGCAATTTACCGGCAAAAATGATGAGCCCTTCTTTGTTGGCTGGTTTAGTAATACAAAAGGCTCAGTGTGGCCGGTGGAAATTCCATCTTCTGATTCAGTGAAGCCGTTGTTGGGACCGCCAGAGGAAGAATTCCAGTAAACGACCGTGATTAGAGTTGCAGGATGAGAAACACGAGTTTGTGGGTTGGAAATGAACTGCAGCCATGGAGGAGTCCTTCCTTCCCCATTCTGCTCCTTTGTCCGTGTAGTACATTCTGTCTGTGGAAGAAAGAGTACCCCATGTTCCCTGCTGAATCCAAGAATAGCACACATGCTAAAGGACAGAGTCTAGCTTTTCAGTCTTGTCCCCAACTAGCATTACAAGTGTGACCCCTTAGTGAGCTGTTTTATAGCCCTGTCCTCTCTGAAAGATGCTGCTGCACACGGCAAGACCAACAAACTAGAGCCGTGGTCCAGTTGTGTGGCTGAAAAATGGGTTTCTCCTCAGAAGCAATCATCCGTCGGACACCTGTAAGTCCACACACACTCTCGACCATTCGCTGTTGCCTAGCAAATCCCACCCCCTAAATTTAGCAGCTTGAGACAACAAACATGTATTACTTCACAATTTATGTTGTTCGAGAATCCAGGAGCAATTTATCTGGTTACTTCTGATCTAAGGTCATAAGACTGCAGTCGGGCCTTTGGCACAGCTGCAGCCATCTCCAGATGTGCATGAGGGGGAAGAGTCACAGTTCACCTTACTCATCCTTGTCAGGCTTTGTTTGATATGTGTCTTGCCGGGCCACCTGGATCTTGCCCTGACTTCACAACCTGACGGCTCGCTCCCTCCAGTGTGAGTGATCCAAGGGATGAGTAGAGAGAAAGACAGCCCCTAAATGGAAGCTGGTCAGAAGTGCTACCCCATAATTCTTCCACTTTTCTATTAATTAGAATCAAGCCACCAATCCAACACATCCCTGAGGGGATGGAGTCTCTTAAGCACTTAGGCAGCAGGAAGCATAAGTCATTCTGAGGCTGCTACAGCAGTTGGAGTGGCAGAGGGACAGACCTGGGGTGTGGGAATCCGTTAATTATATTTGCAGAAACAGATCTTGGTTTGCTACCAGGCCATGGCAGAGACTGAACTTCGGATCAAGGGACGTTTGGTAATATATGAACAACTGCCTGTCATAAACTGGGTGTTTTCTGAACCACCTATATGTAAAGGTTGTCCAAAGAGGCCTCAGCAGTGTGGCATCGAGTAGAAATGGTCCAGAGGAGATTAAGTAAAGCAGAAGCTGTGATCATGTATAGTTCGTGAAAGGTGACGTCCCTTACAGATGAGTGCACAGTGCGTTAGTATTGATAGACACAGGTGTCTTCAGTACTGCACCCCCATTCAGCTGCTGGTACTGCTCAGAATGACAGTCCGTTTAGTTGTCTGCTTGTCTGTTAGACTGAAATCCAAGTATTCTGACTGGTAGACTGGAACTGGCAGTTTGACTGAAGGGCTGGGGACTTAGAAAAATGTCCGGTAGTTTGATGACGAGGAGGACAGGGGAGAGCAGAGGGTGAGCATTCTGTTTCCCATTTTACACGCCCACGTGAATACTGAGCAGAAGGTATCCACCGTGGAGGAGCCTTCCGGTATCCAGTGGACCAAATGACCTGCTCTGGGCGATGTCAGCCTCTTCCGCAGTTACCTCTGCTTTTTCAGTGGCCACGATGGAGGGGTTGCAGGTTCTGCATGGGCTCAGTGGCATGGACGTCTCTTTCCAAGGCTGGTCTAGCTGTCCTGGGGCTAAGTGAGCACAGAGCTCTCTAGGCAGCACCTTGGCCTGGCAGAGACCAGAAGCCACCTCCAGGCAGGCTGGTGACAGTGGAGGAGACAGCAACTTCAGCTCTGGGAAAACGTGTGCTCAGGACATGGCTTGTCTTCCCCGACTGTGATGTTTCAATCCACATAGCTAGGTCTGTTCCAGTGGTGTTTGGGACAGCATTCTTCTGATCAAGACCTGGTTTCTAAGTCATCTCTGTGTTAGGAAAACACATTTTTTTCTTGAGATAGTGTCTTGCTATGTAGCCCAGGCTGGCAATGAATCTATCCATAGTCCTCCTGCCTCAGCTTCCTGAATGCTGGGATTATAAGTCTATACCACCATGACTGTGTGTGTGTGTGTGTGTGTGTGTGTGTGTGTGTGTGTGTGTGTATGTGTGTATAAAGTTAGGCATGGTTATTTCTATAAATACTTGTAATTCTATAATTTTTAAACTTCAGAAGAGTAAGTTAAGGGCCAGCCTGGACTGTGAGATCCTGCCTCAACAAACAAAGCCAGCACATACAAAACCAAGGCATGATGGTGATATATCAAAACATTTGTCTAATTAGGATAATTATATGATTAATTTTTTTTCTGTTTTTCAAGTTACTATGTGCCCAGGGAAAGATATCAAAATAAGCTGTGAAGAAAATAAATGAAGATGATTTTTATTATTTTGCTCTTGGGACAGGGGCTCATGTGCTCAGCCTGGCCTTGAACTTGCAGTGTAGCTGAGACCTCTTGAACGCTCGATCCTCCCGCTTCTCCTCCTCCACTACTGGGATTATCGGCGCTTACCACCAAACCCAGCTTGTAGATAGGTTTCCAGCCCCAGTGCTCACAGGGCAGTTTTCCTGACTGGGGAAAAAGAGTATCGGAGGCGCTGATGGTTTAGCCATGGCTGCGGTGCTGGTGCTGCTACGTTCCAATCTCTCAGGTTGAGACTGCATCCGTGCCTCCCTTGCCCCCATGTGCTTTATCTGTCGTCTTCAGTGAGTCTGAAGCTTCAGTACAAGTCACATTGTTATAGATAGAAAAGTCCAGTCCACTCCTCTCCCAGGACAACCTTCTGAATGGGTAGATCTGGCTGTGACCCAGGGATCTGTAGTTTTTATTATAGTAATTTAGCGAGTGTGTGTGTAAGTCAGAGGACAACTTTTGGGAGTTGGTTCTCTTGCACTGTGTCAGTCCCACAGATCCAACTCGGGTTGTCAGACTTGGTGGCAAGCACCTTTACCCATCTCACTGGTCCCAATCTGCTTATGTTTCCACAGGACTCCCGTGTGACTCAGGTCTAAGAGGTCCCCTAAAGGTCACACCTTTCAGGAACAGTAGCCCAGATCTGCAGGCGGTTCCGAGGCAGGAAGGACTGAGGGAGAATCTAAGTTAAGCCGTGGAAGAAGCAGGTGCAAGTTGTTATTGTTGACAGAATCAGATTTCAGAAACACAAGGAGAAAGACAACCCCAAATCTTTTCTTCCCGTTTGCTTAGCACTGATTCAAAAAGCAGCACGTCCCTGTGCTCACGTTACCGGCTCGGGTCTGCGGAGCAGTTGTCTATCGGCATGAGAAAGGCCCACAGCACAATGCATGCTGCTATCAGATTGCTTTTCCACAACCCTATCACAGCTGCCTCCAGAGCCGGCAGAGCCAGCTCTGACTCAATTCCAGCCTCACTGCTTCCCAGTTAGCTATTTAAGGTTAATAACCGAACCTTGGCTATAATATAAAAATCAACTTCGGCCAGGTCAGGCTTGGGGATTGAACTCAAATCATCAGGTTTTAGCCACACACACCTTTACCCGCTAGTCATCTCTTTGGCCCTGGAATAATTTTTTTTTTTTTTAGCTGCTATAAGAAATATAATTTGATTTGAAATAATCATTTTAGAGGTCAGTTCTTGCACAAACTCAGTGAGGCAGGAATTGTTCCTCCAATGCACTCGGCCAACTCACTGCCACGGTAAGTGTCCAGGGATGAGAAACCGGAGTTGTGTCAACACCGACTGTTCATGGCTTCAAAGGAGGGTGTGTCAACAGTGAATGACGTGACCTTCTTGAAGAGGCTTTGAGCTGAAATAGGACATGGCATCTCATCTCCCTCCTGGAGCATCTCAGGTTTCCCCAGCCTCTGTCAATGACAGAAACTATAAAGAGAGTTTCTATCAGAGCCCAGGAGCCCGGATTCTAACCTGTCTGTTCTTCCTCTTACTGTGCTGGCAATCTCCCACCCCGACTTCAAGCTTGATTGTTCGGGTTGATGTAGACAACTGACCTTTCTTGCATAGCTCTGAGAAGCAAACACTTGAGATGGTTTCTTAAGTAGGCTTCAGATTGTTTGATTGGTTTTACGGTTACTAAAACTGCACGTCATACATGCTTGCCAAGAGAGCCTGGAGGTTTAATGGGCTGACCAAGATCGTCTTCCTAGCATTCTATTGAGTTCTCCTGGCTCCGTGAGGACCTCACTCTGGGAATTATAGTTTTGGCTGAGCGATCCCTTTCCCCCACTGCACACTAGGGAGTTTCCTATTCTCTGGAGGACTGTCCACAGAGGAAAAGAGGCAAGATAGGGTAACAGAAAAAGACCCCAAAACAGCACCGCCAACGACCCCCACAACTGGGGAGGGGGCTCTGGGAGGAAAGAGTTTGCTCAGCAAACATGAGGATCAGAGTCCGGATCCACCAGTCAACAAATGCCAAGTGTGACAACGGTGCCAGTAACCCCAGGACCCGGGGGAGAGAGGAGACGGCCAGATCCTGGGAGCTGAAAGGGTGGGTTTCAGTTCAGTGAGGGATCCTGTCTCAAAAACCAAGATGGTGAGCGAATGAAGTAGGATCTAAGATTGATCTCTGGTTTCCACGTGTGTGTACAGGTAAACACACACACACACACACACACACACACACACACACACACACACACAACACAGGGAGAGAGACAGAGACAGAATGAGAGGAGAGAGAGAGAGAGAGAGAGAGAGAGAGAAGAGAGAGAGAGAGAGACAGAGAGAGAGACAGAGACAAGGCCAAGAATGAAGCACAAAGATGGAAGAACTCTCAAGTCAGACAGTCCGATGGCGTGTATCGAAAGGCAGAGGCTGAGGATAGATTACAGATTAAGCAAAGGAAACCAGAAGTAGACCCAGAACGCCAAAGACAACAGAGACCCTGAATGGCGGCAGTCCCCTTCATGCAGGTAGCACCTCATGGTGCCTTTGCTGAATGCTGGAACAAGGACCCCAGGGGCTCGCTCTCTCAGACAGGCTGGTCCAGACTCACCTTCCCATCAGAGGCCTCAGTCTTGTCCCGTTCATGATCCACACACACAGTCTAGCTGTTGACAAAGCTTCGGTCGGCTTTCCTCATTTGCCTAGTACGTCTTTTCCTTTGTCATACCTTTGTTAGTCACAAAGATCCTGGATACTTTGCCTCTTCTGTCCCTCCCCTTTCCCTCCCCATCCCTCTTTCTTTTCATCCTGTCCTCTCCTTTATTCCCTTCCTCCTTTCCTTTTTTCCAGGCCGACGGTGCCATTTTTTGTATTGTGCCTCCTGGGAGAGTCCTGCTTCTCTTTCTGACCCATCATGGTTTTCTGCTCTGCGCAGTCGCTTTGGTCGTTTTCTTAGCATTTCCCCTCTTTTCTCTTGCAGGTATTGTTTATTAACCACACCCTCATGCTCTACTCCTTCCTCATCAGAGCTTTTGAACAAACCGGATACCTCTTTTTAGCAGTTCTCTTGATTCAAACTGCATCTATGGTTCTCAACATGGCAACCAACTTCAGAAACGTCTCATTGTTTTGGAAGAGTTTCTATCAAACAGCGTGGTTTTCCTGGGGCTTAGTTTTTAAGTTCACTTTTCTAAGTCTTTGGTTATTTAAGAAAAAAGCCTAAGGATATTCAGGATGACGAACACGCCCTTTTGAGCAGCCAGGCACCGTCACAATCCCACATTCAGCTACACAGATAATTGCACAGGCACCAGAGAAAACAGAGCTCGGCTCATCGCCTAAGAGAGGGCTTTGAACGGAGCGGAGGCCGAATGACATCATGGTACATTGTGCAGATGAATGAATGTTCTTCAGTGATTCACACAGACAGATGAAGGGGGAAGTGAATCATGACAGGACACCTAGTAAAAACCCGACACACAGGCACAAACCTGGAACAGCGCAATCGGTACTTCTGTCTAGTTTGAACCAAATCCCGTTTGTCCCCTGAAATCAAAGCAATTAATTTGACTTTGGTTTATCTTCTGGATGTTTTAGAATTAATTTATGAAATGTAAAAATGCCTTCTTAGTTGTTTAAGAGCTGTGTGTGGGCCACAGAGCTAGCGCAGTGGACCTTGTCACTGAAGCCTGGCCACCTGAGTTCCATCCCTAGGTGTGGGAGCCCACTAGGTTTCCTAGTGGCTGTACCCAGCAGGACTGGATATGAGGTTGACTGGACCACGGGCCTGGGTATCAGGTGTTTGGAAGGGTCTACGCTTAACTGTAACTAGCAAGGGGAGGTCTTTTGCTCCACCCCTTAGCATTGTTATAAATAGACCTTTGGAATAAAGCTCTGGGCTGGTGGATAAGGATCCAGGCCCACCCGAGTCTATCCTGTGTTTCTCTGTTTCTCTCCCCTCTTTATTTCTACCTAAATCTCTTATCCCTTATTCCTCAAAAATCCCTGGGGTAAATAGATGTGGGGGCTGGTCCCCCATACCTAGGACCCACATAAAGGTAGAACAGCAGAACCAATTTTACAAAGTTGTCCTCTGACTTCCACAGTCACACTGTGGCACACGTACCCAAACACACCATACACAGACATAAATTATAACCAATAAAAATAAAAACGATGTATGTGCTGCAATGGTTAGTCTCGTCAACACGACTTACCTGCGAAGAGGGAACCTCAGCTGAGGCTGCCTCTGTCACATCAGCCATGAGCATGTCTGTGGGGCATTTTCTTGACAGTTGATTGATGTAGGAGGGCCCAGGCTATGGTGGGTGGTACCAGCCCTAGGGAGGTGGGCCTGGGCTGTGTGAGAAAGGCAGCTTAATGTGAGCAAAGGAGCAAGCCAGCAAACAGCGTTCCTTTGTGGTCTCAGCTTCACACTCGGGCCTTTGCTTCCCTTGATAGTGGTCTATAACCCATAGGATGAAATGAACCCCCTCTCTTCCAATTGCTTTTGGTCATGGTGTTCATCACAGCAATAGTAAAGCAAACTAGAATACATGCACACACGGTTTCTGATGATTTTCTGTATGTATTTATATAATATTGCAACAAAAACAAAGAATCATGCTTCAGCTTTCAACCAAATGGAGTAAGAGGTATTAGGAGCTGAGAGATGCCTTAGTGGATAAAATACTGAGTTCAGATCCCCAGGGTACATGTAAAAGGCACAGCAGTGTGAATCTGTCACCCCAGTGTTCCTCCAGCAGATGGGAGAAGAAGACGGGAGCATCATCAAACAACAGACCTGGTCTAACAAGGTGGAAGGTAAAGGTAGCCTCTGGCTTTCACAAGGGTACCATGGCATTCGTGTGCCATCATTCATACACAAATGTGAGGGTGTGCACACACATACACACACACACACACACACACACACACACACACACACACGAGAAGAGAGAGAGAGAGAGAGAGAGAGAGAGAGAGACAGAGAGAGAGAGAGAGAGAGAGAGATTAGAGCTACCCCCTTCCTGTGACAGCTTAAATGGTGAGCCAAATATAGACATATAGCATAGTAAGTTTCAAGATATTAGCTATGAAGCAATGAGAGACAGTGTCCCTTGAGATATGAAAAACAAGCACAGATTTTTTTTTTCTTTGCAGCCAGGATAATGTTTTCAGCCATAGCACAGTGAGAAGAAACCCAGGTGGATCCTGTGGAGACTGCAGGTGAGGGTATATTAACTTATATATATATAACATACTATATATGTTAATTGAAATAGATTTTTTTCCCATGCAATGTATTCTGATTACAGTTTCCCTTCCACCTACTTCTTCTAGTTTCCCCCCATCTCTTCTCCCATCCAATTCATACCCTTTCTTTCTCTCCTTAGAGACAAACAGGCTCAGGGCGGTGATAGTACACACCTTTAATCCCAGCACTCAGGAGGCAGAGGCAGACAGATCTATATGAGTTTAAGGCCAGCCTGATCTACAAAGTAAGTACCAGGAGTATCAGGACTGTTTGCACAGAGAAACCCTGTCTCAAAAAAAAAAAAAAAAAAGAACAAAAGAAAGAAAAAAGAAAAGAAAAAGAGCGAGCCAAAGAAAAAGCACACAAAATACGCATAGAGGCCAAGACATACTTTTGCACACACAGGAATCCCATAAAACCACAAAACAGGGATAGGGGGATGGGAATATGAGGAATAGGGTTGGTCGAGTTGGGGGTGGGATTGAGGGGGAGAGCAATGAAAGATATCTTGATGGGGGGGCATTTTGGGGTTAGGGAGAAACCTGGTGGCAGGGAAACTCTCAGGATGACCCCCAGCTAAGACGCCTAGCATTGTGGATGGGTGCCTGAAATAGCCTTCTCCTGTAATCAGATTGGTGACTATCTTAGTTGTCAACAGAGAGCCTCATCCAGTAACTGATGGAAGCAGATGCAGAGATCCACAGCCAAGCACTGGGCCGAGCTCCGAGAGTCCAGTTGATGAGAGGGAGGAGGGATTGTATGAGCAAGTGGGGGTCAAGATCATGACTGGGAAACCCACAGAGACAGCTGACTTGAGCTAATGGGAGCTCATGTGTGGGTGGCCAGCTCCCATCTTTTAATGAGGAGGAGAGAGGGATAAGAAACTTTTAGATAGAAAGATAGCAAAGAGGAGAAAGAAACAGGACAACTTCATAAGGACCTGAATCAAAACCCAAAGGCCCCTTCTGTCTCTTCAAAAGGGCTTTTTATAACAATGCCAAGAGACGGGGCAAAAGACCTCCCCCTGCTAGATCAAAGCACACTGCACAGCCAAGTGCAGACCCTTCCAAACACCTAGAAACCACACCAGTAGACCAATCATCCCCTTATGCCGCCCTGCTGGGTAAAGTGAGCTCAGATTCTGGGACCCTGAGTAAGTTCTCACTAGGAAACCTCTGTGGGTCTCTACACTCACTGACCTTGGGCTGACAGCTAGGGAGCCTGCATGGGACCGACTAGGCTCTCTGCATGTGGATGACAGTTGTGTAGCTTGGTCTGTTTGTGGGGCCCCTAGCAGTGGGATCAGGACCTGTCCCTGGCGCTTATCTGACTGTTTGGAACCTATTCCCCATGTAGGGATGCCTTGCCCAGCCTTGATGCAGGGGGAGGAGCTTGGTCCTGCCTCAATGTGATATGACATGCTTTGTTGACTCACATGGGAGGTCTGCCCCTTTCTGAATGGAGGAGTGGATGGGAGGCTGTGGGCGGGGCAGGATAGACAGGAGGTGGGGAGAGGGAATGGGAAGAGAGGAGGGAGGGAAAACTGTGATTGGTATGTAAAATAAATGAAAAAAATTAATAAAACGCCCCCACAAAACAGCAATTCATAATATATATGCAAAGGACCTGTACCATTAAAAAAAAATGTCCTGACTTAACATTATGAGACAAGGAACCTTCAAAGGTGCCACTGAGTTCATTTTCTGTTGGTCATCTACTCTGCGCAGAGGGCCTACCCTTATGAGTGTTTTTTTCCACAGTTAAACTCCCTCAGAAAAAACAAACAAACTAATTTTTCATTTGCAAGTGGCTATCAATTGGAGACCGCTTTTGGGTTAGGGATGGGGCATGGGTCCACTTCTCCTTTCAGCTCCAGGACTCCAACTGGTGCAGACCTGTGCGGGTTCTGTGCATGCTGCCCCTGTCTCTGTGAGTTCATATGCGCACCACCAGCCCTGTTCTTTCTAGAGGCTTTGATTCCTTGGTGTCCTCCATCCTCTCTGGGTCCTACATTCTTTCTGTCTCTTCCACAGAGCTCTGAGGGGAGGGATTGATGGGGACATCCCTTTCTGGGCTTAGTGGTCTCCGGTCTCTCACTTTCTGGGTATTTCTAGCTGTGGGTCTCTCTGTGTGTTCCATCTCCTGCAGGAGGAGCCTTCTCTGCTGATGGCTGAGTAAGGCGTGGATCTACGAGGATGACAGAATGTCCTTAGGAGTCATTTTATTACCACTTTCCTCTGGCAGAACAATAGTGTTTGGTTTGCCCCGAGGTCCCTGGCCTGTCTAGTCTCAGGTTCTTGGCCACCCAAGCAGAATTGGGAATGGGTTCCATCTCCTGGAATGGGCCTTAACTCAAATCAGATATTGATTGGTTGCGCCCATAAGCTTTGTGCCACTATTGCACCAGAATATCTTGCAGGTGGATCACTATTGTAGATGAAAGAGTGTGTGGCTGGGCTGGTGTTTACTTTTTTCCTTTGGTAGCTTGCAGAGTGCTGTCCAGTACCATGAACACTTATCTGTAGAAGTGAAGGCTCTAGATAGGAACCAGCTCGACTTCTCCATGTTCAATGTATTGTGTAGGTGCTGTCTTCAGCAAAAGGGAGAGCCACCAGTAGCCTTGGCAACAGCCTGGGTTATTTGATGATTCCCATGGGACCCCTTTGGCCAAGAGCTTGGTTAGATGTAGCCCATACTGGAAGCTTCATTTGGTGACAAGAGATAGCCAGCTGGGGCTCTGTCTCTGCTGTTAGTAGGGAATTTTATTTAGATCCCCTTCATATACGTATATACTTTAGGAAGCTTCTGCTGTATTGGGTTTCCTTACTATTCCTTAAAGGTTCTTAGTTTGATCTGTCCTTCCCCATATTCCCTCCCATGTCTCCTTCTCCCCTCCTCCTCTCTGTGTTATTCTCCCATTCCAGCACATATACCCCCATCCATGGGTAACTCTCTATTCTATTTCCCCTTCTAGGGAGATCCCTCCCTCCCTCCTAGTCCCTAACTCTCTACTTAACCTATGTTTATATGTAGCTTGTCAAGCTGAGGAGATTGATGGGATGTTGAAGGGACTTGCCTGCCTCGAGTTGGCAGGACAGAATACTAGAGAGATGAGTATGGTGATATTTTATTTTTACTAAAATGTGATTTGTATGTTAATAAATAAAGTTGCTCGGGGGTCAGAGCTATTAGCAAGCCATAGGAAAGCTGGGTGGTGGTGGTGCACACCTTTAATCTCAGCACTTGGTAGGCAGAGCTAGGTAGATCTCTGTGTGTTCAAGAATACAGCCAGCATGGAGACACACACCTTTAATCTTAATACCAACCATAGAAGACCTGGAGCTCTGTACAGACAGGCAGTGATGAGGCAGTCATGTGGTTGGGTTTACAACCAATGAGAAGGCAGAACAGAAAGTCTATATAAAGACAAACACACAGGAAGTAGGCCCTTTTCGGAGAGGTCTCTTGGCTGAAGAGGCTAGCTGCAGCAGGTGGTAAGGCTCTTAGCTCTGATCTCTTGGCTTTCTTCTTTGCATTGGTTCTGTGTTTCTTATTTAATAAGACAGTTGGTTACATCTACAGATGAGAGAAAGCATCACAGAAATGAAGTCCATAGGGAAACCTGCAGACGTTCCCCCTCTCCTACTCTGCAGAGCACTGAACCTCACTACCTGAGGCTGGGAAAGAATCACTTAAGAGGATTAGAGGAATCGAGTTCACACAGGACTGGAAGGTGAGCCTGCATGCCACTATGCATAACCCTTGCCAAATTAGAAAATATCATAATTCACAGATGAGCGTATTATGTGCAGAGTATTCAGGGTAATCATGCTTCCTACCTGGGTAGTACTTGGCCACCATGCCAAAGCTGAGACACATCTTAAAAGGACAACATTATTTTCTAGTAACATAATTATAACCTAGAACCAGTTCAAGGAATTAAAAAAAAATCCAGTCACCAAAAAGATAAAGATCCCAACAGTGTTTGATATATATATATATACACATATATATGTATATATATGTGTATATATATAGCCAAAGTCAAGCTTGACAGTAGAGAACATGTTTAGCATGCAAGCAAATGAACAGACAGACATCACCACTAAATGATGCAGGAAAAATGTGAGCCAGGATTAGAAAACAAACAAACAAACAAACAAACAACAACTCAACAGGAACTCACTCAGAACTAATAATAATGTAGGAATTAGCAGATACGGTTAAATAGAATTCTAACTGTATCCCCTGTGTTCAAAAGCTAAAGGAAAAAAATCAAGTTGGTTAGAGACAAGGGACACAGAGAAAGAACTAAGTAGAATTTAGGAATGCAATCTATGATACTTGAACAAGCTGCATCCAGTGGTGCAAGCCTGGACTCTCAGCACTTGGGAGGTGGATCAGGAGTCGCAGGTTAGTTTTGGCTTCACGGTGAGTTCAAGGTCAGCCTGAGACCATTTTTCAAAAAAGCCACAAAAGAAAAAGGTAAACGCGAACAAAACAAAACTAACAGATCAAGCAGCAAAACAAAAGGCGAAGACAAAAACTACCCTGGGATATCTGAGACGACTAAGACACAGAAGGTAATTAAACAGTGCAGAAAAATCAGTTAGGGAACCCGAAGACACAGCAATAGAACATTCATTCCAAAGAGAAACACACAGAAGGAAACATTCAGAAACTGTGGGGCAAGTCAGACTAGTGTAACTACATACATGTAACCAGAGTGCCCGAAGAAAGGAAATGGCAGTGACGGCAATGTCCTTCTAAGTGTGATGCAACTATGGACCTACGTGTCTAAGAAGCTCAGCGAACCCCAATCACAAAAAGAGAAACTCCGAAGTCATCAGGACACAATGACAGCAGATTCCTCTCAAGAGCAACAGCAGCAGGAAGTGTTTGGGAATATATACAAAGCACTGAAACTTCAAAATAATTATAAACAAAAAAATGTTTTAGGGTGAAGACAGAACACTTTTTCAGACCTGTAAAAGCCAAAATAACTGACCTTAATAGGTCTGCACTACAAAAAAACATGTTAAATCGAAGTCCCTTAGGCAGAAGGAAAATAACACAAAAGAAATCGGCACCTGTAAGGAGAGCGTGCGTATCAGAAACGGCAGTGCCACTAGCAAATGGATGCGTTACTGTCGTCCTTACGCTCTTTAAAGGGCAATGGGCTGTCTCCACAAACAGCAGCATGGTGCGGAGCTGGGATGGAGATAGCAACCGTCTGTGTGACGTCAGCGGCACAGGACCGAGAGAGGAGGAGTGAGAGTATTCTACAGGGGGTTCTTAAGCTGTGTGTGGGGCAATTGGATCTGCTTCTGACTTTGCATCCTGGCTGGTAAAGACACTATGAAAAATGAGTTAGATTTTTAATGGGATCAAGTTAAATCTATAGATCTGTAATTTTTTTAAATTCATAAACATAGCGTGTCCTCCATTTAGTCTGTCTTCTTTAGTGTGTGGGTTTTTTTGTTTGTTTGTTTGTTTTTTGTATGAAGAATGGCAAGATTTCCTATGATGGTCCTATAGCTATTCCAAGTGTGTGCAGGTGTGTATGTGTGTGTGTGTGTGCACGTACACACACACACACACCCATGCTTTGTGTGACCAAAAGTTTTCAGCTCTTTTGGGTGGATGTCAAGCTATGCAATTGCTGCATACGGCAAGAGTCTGTTTGGTTTCACAAGGAAAAACCCGCCAGGCCGTCCATGGAGCGGCTGCATCCTTGCCAGTCCTGAATGCAACTTCTGTTGCGGCTCATGCTTGTCAGCTTGGTCCTCTGATTTCACGGGATGACATCTGTTCTGAAAAGCACACAGAGGCTGGTTGTAGTCTCTTACTTTTAACTTCGTGTTTGGGGTTTTGTTTTGTTTTTCTGGAGCAAGGCTTCCGTCTGCAGCCCAGGTTGCTGTGTCTCTCGAGGATGGACTTGAACTCTCAATCTTCCTGCCATACCTCCCAAGTGCTGAGATTACCAACTGCATGTGCCACCAGGCCTGTCTTAAGCTCCTTTTTAAAAATTACTTTTTAAAAGTAAGTGTACAGAACGATGGGGTTTTAGGCGACATGTGCTCGGCTCTTCTTTAGTCCCATGGTCCTTCCCCTCCTTCTTCTCACCCCTCCCTTCGTGAAATCGTTCCCTTTTGCTGGGAATGAAATAGGAGCCTGGGGGGGATTTTACATCCAAACTATAAATATAAGAATATAAATACATATCTGGACCCCACACTACAGAAAGTAAATCATTCAGAGTCTGCCTTGCTGAGCTTAATACAATGCTCTCCAGTCCCATCAATGTTCCGGCATAGGGCATTATTTCATTTTCAAATAGGCACACCACATTTTCTCTTTGCGTATGCTTTTCAATTTTAAAAATCATACTGACTTATTTTGTGTGTATATGTGTGGGCGCACATGTGCCGTGGCGCACATATGGACATCAGAGGAAATCTTGAGGGGATTGGTCCTGCCCTTTCACCACGTGGATCCTAGGGATTGGACTCGGGTTGTCAGGGTTGGTGACAAGCACCATGGCCCACTGAGTCACTCGTTGGTACCCCATTTTCTTCATCCACCTACCCCTGGCTGGGAACCTAGTCTGATTCAATAACTTGGTTGTAAATACCAACATAGTAAATGTATAGGTTGTACAGGCATCTCTAGTCTATGCTGGGATGGATTCCTTTAGGTACATGCTTCGGAGTGGTACAGAGCTAGATCGGATCCCAATGCAGTTTTAATTTATGATGTCAGCGTGTAGTTTTTAGCTTTCATTTCTCCAATGGTTAAGGATCTGGGCCATCCCCCCACCCCATGTATTTATTTTTCAGACAGGGTCTCACTATGTGGCCTACGCTGGCCTCAGACTCCACATGGCCAGTTTCAGGAAGTTTGTTTTGCTGTTTTTCTCATCCTCATCTCTGGCTGTCGAGACCAGGGCCCCATGCATCCCAGTTAGGCTTGCACTCCCGAGCTTCATCACGAGCCCTCGACAGCACTATTTAACAATAGTGTAAGGGGCTGGAAGTTTAGCTCAGTGGTAACGCCTGTGCTTATCATAAGAGAGGAACTGGGCTCAGTCCCTGGCACGAGACACTCTAAGATTCTTAAAGCCTAAAGTGTCAGGTTCTCTAAACTCTCTTTCCTGTGAAGAGAAGATGATAACAACATTTTTTTTTTCTTCATGTATAAAGGGCTCAGAAAATGGCTCAAGTACTCTTTCTTGCATGGCCTGTATGGAGGCGCTGGGTTCTGTTCCCACCCTGGCATAAAAATAAAACAAGATAAATATGCTGGTTAGTTTTTTGTCAACTTGAAACAAGCCAAGGTCATCTAGGAGGAAGGAATGTCAATGGAGAAAATGCCTTTATCTGTGCAGGGCATTTTCTTGATGCAAGTGTTCCTGAGGTGTATAAAAAGCAAAGTGAGCAAGCCACGAGGAGCAAGCCAGTGAGCAGCATCCCTCATGGCCTCTGCTTCAGTTCCTGTCTCCAGGTTGCTGCTTTGAGTTCCTGTCCTGACTTCCTTCAGCGATGGATTGTTACAGTGTATACTGGAAGTATGCGAGGAATACAGCGAAAGACACTGTTTCTTTCCCAAGTTGCTTTGGTCATGGTGTTTACTGCAGCAATAGACACCCTAATTAAGGCAATAAATAATGTAAAATTGAAGATGTGTAAGGAATTGTTCTTTAAAAAGAACATTTATTGTTTAGTTTTTAAAACATTTTATTTACTACTACTACCTACTACTACTATTACTATCAGATTCAAACATACCTAAACACACAGACCACTGACTTACTACCACACTTACCTGTCCTCCTAAATATTCGATAAAGCATGCACGACATGCGTCCATTGTAGTTTTTATTTTATTTCAGAGTTCAGCATTACTATTTACTTTCTGGACAGAAGTAGAATCCCTGAGAAGACAGTGTGATTCTAGCTGGGAAGTTCCAGTCAGAAGCAGGATGGTGGATGAGCTGTATGTCTCAGTGGCAGTGACTTCCAGCCCTGCCTGGATATCATGATAAGCTGAGATCCTAGTGTCTTCATTGGTCTGGCTACTCAGATCTGCAATTCAGTCGAGCAAAAAAAAAAAATAAAAAATAAAAAATAAATAAATAAAATGATGGCTTTTCAGTAAAGAAAAATTAAACAGGAAATGCAACAAAAAAGGAATTAAGTAAGAGAAGTCTGCCATAGTCATAATTGGTTTACTATTTATTGAAGTGCTAGACACTGTAGATGCATGCAATACTGACTGCTTAGCTACCCTCCTGCCCTGCTTGTTATTGCTTTTGTTAGAAGATAAGAAATGTGCACACCTTTATCCAGCACTCGGAGCAGAGCCAGGCGGATCTCTGTGAGTCGAGCCAGCCTGGCTACCAAGTGAGTTCCAGAGAGGCACAAAGCTACACAAGAAACCCTGCTCGAAAAAAAAAAAAAAAAAAAAAAAAAAAAAAAAAAAAAAAAGAAGATAAGGAAATGGTGGCCTGCCTAGTTTTATGTCAACTTGACACAATCTAGAGTCACCACAGAGAGGGGAACCTCAATTGAGAAAATGCTTCTGTAGATTGGCGTAAGCATTTTCTTAGTGATGGGGAGGCCGTTCCATTGGGGTGGGCATCCTGGCTGCGTCTGAGTTCTATCGGAAAGCAGGTTGAGCAAGCCATGGGGAGCAAGCCAGTAAGCAGCACCCCTCCCTGGCCTCTGCCTCAGCTCCTGCCTCCAGGTTCCGGCTCTGCTTGAGCACATGCTTCTGATAAGGAACAGTGAGTGAGTGAAATAAACCTTTTCCTTTCCAGTTTGCTCTGGTCATGGTGTTTCATCACGGCAGCAGTCACCCTAACTAAGACAGGTGTGAGAGTCCCGGGTGCATCCAGCTGGCTTTGTCTGAGTTGGGTAAACACCCTACAACTGAGTTTCATCCCAGTCCCTTAGCCTAGTCTCCTTTTCTCAGTCACTCTAGTAGCCCTGGGCATTGGTGGTTGGGTGGACAGCATAGTCTTTAAAACCTTTTTACATTTAATTGGTTTTATTATTATTATTGTGTGTGTGTGTGTGTGTGTGTGTGTGTGTGTGTGTGTATGTGTGTGTGTGTGATGGGATGTAGGTGGAGGTCAGAGAACAACTTGCAGGAATCTGTTCTCTCCCTCCACCATGTGGGTCTCAGGGATGGATAGGCAGCCAAGCTCGGCAGCAAGTGTCTTTATCTACTGAGCCATCTCTCCAGCTCCAGCATGGCCCCTGGATAGTGCCTCCATTTCTTCATTTATCCAAGCACCAGATTCAGACTAATCTTGTACACAGCTTTGGATGAGCCCAGGAACTACTGAGTCAGGGGTTTGCACTGTATCTGGGCTGTGTGTGTGTGTGTGTGTGTGTGTGTGTGTGTGTGTGTGTGTGTGTGTGTTGAGACAGGATCTCTCTACATAGCCCTGGCTGTCCTGGAACTCACTCTGTAGACCAGGCTCACAGAGTTCCACCTGACTCTGCCTCCAGAGTGCTGAGATTAAAAGCCCATGCCACCATGCCTGGCCATGGCTGGCTCTGAGAGCCTGATTATTAAACCTCCCTAAGGCTGGCATCATTTCTCTGTTGTCATGCCGTTTCTTCTGTGCAGTAGGAAACGCCCTTCTCCTTCCTGTCTCCGAGATTTTGTTCCCATTATCCCTTTGCTTTGGCCCTTTCCCTTCCCCCTCCCATCCTGCCTTTTCAAGTCCCTCACGCTGATTAATCCTGTCCACGTTAGCCTTCCTCTGAGCACCCTTTCTGAGCTCCCCAGCCCCCACTCTAGTCTTCTCTGAATTTCTAATGTACTGTAGATTTCGGTCCTTAATTACGCACTGTCTCCCAGAATTATATGTTATCTCTGGGTAGAGCCAATTATTTTCATTCATCCACTCAACAATTACCTGTTGAGTAGCTCCGATGTGAAGAGCTCATTTTCTGTGATCGGTGCCTTGTAGCAGGTACATGTGCCGCAGTCCTGAACTTTAAAGTCTTAATCAGTTCTTCGGTCTTGGGGACAGGACAGATGGCACTGGGAAAATAAAGAATCAAAGTGAAGCTCAGCTGTGAGTTAAGGGTAATTTGTTTTCTCTCTCTTTTCTTCTTATCCTCCACCTCCCTCCTTCCCTCTTTTTCTCCCCCCCCCCACTACTTCCTCCTACTTATTTGCTTTCTAGGAAATGTATACCGAGGGGCCTGTAGAGGTGGCTGAGTTGTTAAGAGTACTGCTGGCTGTTCTTCAGAGGACCCAGGTTCGATCCCCAGCCCTGACAACTGAACAACAGTTCTAGGAGATCGGACGCCCTCTTCTGGCCTCCCTGTGTACTTCATATACGTAGCATACAGACATACATGCAAGCAAAATACTCATCCACATAAAATAAAATATGAAAAAAGAAGTCTGTGACTAGTGTTTAGTGCTTTTCGAAGTTTTACTAAGACAAGGGCTAAAACTGAGGAGAAGCCATTGTATGTTTGCAACTTGGAAATTATTAATCACCTCTCAGAGTGAAATATCTTTATAATGATTAGGCAAGAAAGTACTTTGAAGGGTTCTTGAGCAGGGGATGGAACTCAGTTGTTTGAGAGCTTGCTTTACATGCACAAGGCTCCAGGTTTGGTCCCCAGCACTACGTTCACCAGGCATGGTGGCTCATGCCTGTGATCCCAGCACTCAGGAAATGGAGGTAGGGGGATCAGAAGTTTGAGGTCATTGTCCACTGTGTAGGAACCTGGAGGCTGGAGGCCAGTCTAGAATGAGACTTTGAAAAAAAAAAAAAAAAAAAAAAAAAAAAAAAAAAAAAAAAAAAAAAAAAAAAAAAAGAGGAAGTTATCTATAAATCTAATAAAAATGGAGCTATTGACAATATCAAATACTTCCTACCAGGCACTGTTCTTAGTGTTTGACATATTTGTTTATTCATGTAATCCTCACAACAGTCAGCTGTAGAAATGGCCAGGCAAGCTCATTCCCAGTGAACCGTATTTCAATCCAAAAGGTGGGTGCCAAACCCACACCCTGAGCACTTGACTACACTGCCAAAGGTTGAGTGACTAGATTCACCTCTGCATTTCTCTGCTACTCTTGGGGCAAAGCCTATGCATTACTATGGTGCCTTTTACCACCCTAGGAATAAGACTCTCAGGAGTGTATTTGGCCTAGGCATACCTAGAGACTTTTGATTTTTTTGTGGGGGTAACTGTGCAATTTCAGATGCGGTTGAGAGAAGCTGGCCAAGAGTGTGCAGTGCAAGTACTGAGCAGAAGAGACTTACAGAGCAGAAGTCAAAACTGTGAAAGAGAAGGCTTGCTCAGCTGCCGTCTACCCTCCTTCCATGAACTTCTTTTTGAAGATTTACTTTATTTTGAGAAACTGTGCTTGCATGTGTCTGACTATGGGTATGTGCAATGTGAGTGCAGATGCTGTGGAGTCAAGGAGAGGGCTTTGGATCTTCTTGAGCTCCACCTGGCTGTGATCTGCCTGCCGTGAGCACTGAGGATGGAACTCAGGTCCTCTGCATAAACAGCAAGCTCTCTTAACCTCTGAGACATCTCTCTAGCTCCGACTTTCATGAGCTTTGCTGACGCATTAATACCAATGTATTGAGTACTATTGTGAGTTCATTATTCTTTGTGTGTGTGTGTGTGTGTGTCTGTGTGTATACATATGGTATATGTGCATGCATGTGTGGGTGTGCGCACCTGTGCCCATGTGAAGACCAAAGGACATCAGGTGTCTTGCTCCATCACATTTTATATCACCCTTTGAGTCAGGGTCTCTCACTGGACCTGGAGCTAGGCTCATGGCCAGCGAGCCCCAGAATGCCTCCCACAAAGGTCCCTGTGACCGTACGTGGCTTTCTCTTTGGGTGCTGGGATTCAGACTCAGGTCTTTATCTTGGTGCAGCAAACGTTCTTACCGACTGATCCATTTCTCCTGCCATGTTCCCTCTCTTAATTATTCTTGAAAGTTGTGAGGGCTTACTAGAGGGAGCGTCGACTGCTCTTCTGCACTGATTTAATGTAGTACTTTGGAAAATAACATTGCAGAGCACGAATCAGCATGCTTCCCCCCTTTAGGTAGGAGCACAAAGGAAGCGAGAAGTTTGGTAGATTCAACTCTCTACAAAGAAAGGAAGGCTGGGCATGGTGGTGCACAACCGTAGTCCTGGGAGGCGAGGTAGGAGAGAGATATGCAGTACAAGAACAGATATATAGTGAGTCCTGGGTTAGCCTGTACTAGAGAATGAGACCTGTCTCAACAAAACAAAGCAAACAAAAACCCACCACACAGAGCAAAGGGAAAACCAGGAATCCATTCTAGCTTCTATCCCAGGGACACGGCTAGAGATGATTATTAAGTTGGGGAAGCTTTACCTGGGGTTTCTTTACCTTTGAAATCTTCTCCTACATAATGTGCTTTGGTCCCTTCCCATCTCTATAATGTTAACAGGAAGACCTCAGAATTTATTTTATATCCTTTTTTGTTGGTTTGTGTCTTCTATTTGAGGACAGCAAGATAGAACAGCTGAAGGGATAAAAGCCCAGTCTCAACCTTGGGCCTGGTGACAGCATGTCTGTGGGATATGCACTGACTGGCCCGGTTCTGGGATGATAACATTCAATGCTCAGAGCCACTGTGGGAGCCAGGGCTGAGCTGTCTGTACGGAAGCCCCTACGGAGCTTCCAGGCAATGGACTATGTTCTTCAGTTACAACTGATGCTCTCATTGGGAAGAGTTATCCAGTGATATTTTTGGTTTGATTTCATAACACAATACTACCAAATTTGTTTCTAATGTTCTAGGTTTTTTCCTATTCCTTTTTGCTAATATCAGTCGTATGAAATGACTGAAATGCTAGAAGTAAATTGTCAGTGTGTCCGGTCAGAGGGTGAGCGCTGTCTTTTCTTCCCTGCAAAGAGAGAATAAACCTTGAAGTCATTGAGGAGTCAGCCTAATATGGCTACCCCTGGTCAGGAGACATTGAAGGTAGTCTCTTTTCAGAAGGGTACACTTCGGGGGGTGGAGTATTGGATAATATCATTGTCCTCACAGATACTCCCTGACAGAAGTGTTTGGAGTAGCAGACAGCTGGGTTCATTGATTTACAAGCTGAAGTAAAGTCACTACAAATGGTGGAACTGGAGATTTGGGAGAGTCAATCATAGGCAATGCCAAAGTCAAGGTCTTATCCCAGCTGAGCAGAAGGATGGAAAGAGGATGCAGTTGGAGGATGAGCTTGGGAGAGAAGAGGAATATTTCCGACTCTTGAATTTGTGAGGGAAAAAGGACTGGGGATGTGACTCAGTAGCTCAGAGAACATGCGACTCTGGTAGAGAACCCACATTGGGTTTCCAGCACCCATGATGGTCCCCAACTCCTCCAAAGGATTCAATCCCCTCTTCTGGCCTTTATAGGCATCTGCACTCACGAGCACCCTCTCCCCTCCCCTAAATAAAAATAAAACAAAACTTAAGAAAAATGGCAGAGATACAAGGAATAGCATCATTGAAGTGGCTGGAAGAGAGTTCCAGCATTGGTTGGCACAGAGTCTACAGAGAGAATTCATTTAAATGCAGGTGTGACCCGGGAAGGACCCTACTAGACAGTTAGCAGAGACCCCCAATGATGATTTCAGTATTGATTGACTAGCTACTTCCTGGAAAGGAGAAGTTGGAAAACCAGGACTGTGGCTAGGCAAAATCAAGAAGCTAATCCTGCCCCTCCATTTCCCCTTTCAGCACTTATATTGCATGTTGAATTCTATTTAACCTTACTTTCTCTTGTTCTTTCCAGGGCTAAGTCTGGAGTCCTCCTCCACCCCAGTTACTCTAAGAGAGATATCAGCCAAAATGATGAGTTTAGCTGCCACCCCCAACTTTATCTCTTTCTGAGGTTCAAAGAGCTTTTGAGAGCCACATAAGTCACTCTACAAATGACCTTGAAGAGAATAGAAACTCAAACCTTGTTTATTCAACTTATTTCAAACCAACTAGGGACTATACATTCTTTTCAAATAGGCATATTTGGGCATGGGCATATTTGGAAATTGACCTTCTCTACTTGTCCCTAGAACAGACACCACAGTTTTTTTTTTTATTTTTTTTTTTATTTTACAACACCATTCAGTTCAACATAATAGCCACAGATTCCCCTGTTCTCCCCCTCTCGCCCCCCTCCCCCAGCCCACCCCCCATTCCCACCTCCTCCAGATCAAGGTCTCCCCCGAGGACCGGGGTCGACCTGGTAGACTCAGTCCAGGCAGGTCCATTTCCCCCTCCCAGACCGAGCCAAGTGTCCCTGCATAAGTCCCAGGATTCAAACAGCCAACTCATGCAACGAGCCCAGGACCCGGCACCAATGCACAGCTGCCTCCCAAACAGATCAAGCCAAATGACTGTCTCACCCATTCAGGGGGCCTGATCCAGTTGGGGGGCCCTCAGCCTTTGCTTCCATTCATTTGGTTATTTGTCCCTGTGCTTTATCCAACCTTGGCTTCAACAATTCTCGCTCATATAAACCCTCTTCTTTCTCACTAATTAGACTCCCAGTGCTCCACCAGGGGCCCAGCCGTGGATGTCTGCATTCAGATTCCTCAGTCCTTGGATGGGGTTTATGGCACAACTATCAGGGACACCACAGTTTTTACAGGATGAATAGCAGGTGGAATTCAGCTGACACATGACTATTCAGATTAAATCAGGGATAATATTTTCTTAAATAATCAATTTAAATTGAAACTTTTTTCATTAATCATGTATCTCTGTGTCTCTGTATAGGTATGTGCATGTGAATGCAGAGGCCTGCAGAGGTCAGAAGAGGCTGTTGCATCCCCTGGAGCTGGAGTAACAGGTGGTCATGAGCTGCCAATGTGGGTGCTGGGAACAGAACTCTGGTCCTCTGGAAGAGCAGTATGCCTTATTGACCAATGAGTCATGTCTCTAGTCCCACACCCCCCATGAGTCATCTCTCCAACCCCAGGAATAATATTTTTAGTGACAATATGATTTTATCAATGACTCCACCTACATTTTGGAATCTGATGCTGAATTAGGCTGAATAACAAAATGTTTGTATTCTATTGGTTGCACTCTGGCCAAAGACTTCTCTTGCAGAGTAAAGTTCCATTGCTGGAGTTATCCCTTCAGGAGGGTGGAAGTGAGTGGTCTCCATCTTTGATAAAGGAATGACAGAACATGACCTGGGGCTTCAGAGCCATGTTTATAAACTACCACGTGAGGCTAAACCTCACTCTACCCTACCTGCCCTTTCTGTGTCTTTTCCTACAGCATCTTCTCATACACAATCCTGCACAGGTGAGCGGGTTCCCAGGGAGCTGCAAAGTGATAAAGCCTTTACATGTTAACCTTCCAAAGAATGATTGTTTGCTTTTTTAGGGCTGTGACCAAACTGAGACTCTCAGGCATACTTGGAAAGTGCTCTTCTACTGGGTTCCTTCCCTAACTGAATGCTGTGTTTTTTTGTTATTGTTTTGTTTTGCTTTTTTATCATGAATTCTCAAAATCAAAACCCCTCAAAACTAAAATAAGCCAATAAGGAACTAAATAAATGGATAATACTGTGAGCTTCCTAATGCTTCTTTCCCACATATTATCTGCCTAAGACTGTCTTGTCCCCCCCCTTTTTTTACAGGGTTATATAAAAAATTTTATCTTTGTTTTATTTAATTTTTATCCAAATCTTGCCTCATTTTCCAAAGTATGTGAGGTCACTTATAATAATAAACACGGACTTTAAAATAGTAACCTATAAATCAGGCCCAGAGAAATAAGAACCAGAGTAGAAAGTCATGGCCAGGCAGAGAAGTTGAACTCAAGTGAACCCCTAGAATTAAGTTTCAAGACTGGTCTAGGATTCCGGGTGAAAGTGAAAAGGGAGACGTGATATGTATACATCGATCTCTCCTCACCCCTCCTACCTTTCCAAACACTCAGCTTCTTAGGGGTGATATGTATAGCTCTGCCCAATACATAGCCTCCCAGAAGAAACTTCTCATATGAAGCTATATGCTTCAACATCATTACAGCTTCCACAAAACTCTTCATAATAATGGGCATAAAATTAAAAGGAAATAAGTCTCAATTGAATAAATTAATGAATGGGTAAGCTGTGCTTTAGGTATGAGGGAAACAGTGAGTGTACACGGCATGGCTCAGGAGACCCGTGTTTGTTTACCAATTTCTGTCGCAGTGGCAAACAACTAGGGATTTAAGAGTCCTCACTTGTGTGCTTTGGAAACATCATGCAACCACCCAGTCCAGTTGCGTCATTCTTTGATTCATATGGAAATAGCTGAAGTGATGTTCACTTGATAATTGTTTGCTGAACGGCAAAATCACATGTTACTTTGTTGTGTGTTGATGTTGCTCTTTACATAATTAAATACTTTCAATGAATGGGCCATTAAGAAAATAATAGTAGTGTCTAAGGAAAAGTTTTATTTATCCCGTTTATCTCCATCCTGGACAATATTGACGAAACTGTAATAAATGCTAAGTTGGCGGGGTTAATTCAGACAATGTCTCATCCCATATTGATCTTATCACACGTTGTCTGCAACACCCAAATGCCCTTCTTCCTGACTGTGGGAGTTCATTGGATCACTTCCTGTTCCCAGCCCTGCTGCCCTCTTGTTCTGACCCCAGCTAGAACCTTGGCCCAGTTTCCTGGAGACAATCTGTGTTTAGCCTCTGGCTCCTACCCTGAAGGTCTGTGGATGGGGGCTCCTGCCTTGCTCTCCTGTCCGAGGTCCAGGGTGCTGGGCCAGCTTGCCATGCTTCTTTGTGTCCGTGAGTGGGTGTGCAACCAGACTTAGCTCCTCCCTGAGCGGACTGGAGTCGAAAGAGTAAACCCACATGGTGATCACAATGGCAAAGTGAAAATATTCAAAGTGTATTCACACACACACACACACACACACACCTGGAAATGCTCAAACATGTACCCATCTGTCCTGGTTATCTTCTTGTTGCTTTGATATGACAGAGATGATGTGTTTTTCAAAGCAGTTACTAATTGTTTTCTATAGAGATTCTCAAAATGGAGTGATCTTGCCACTCTGAGACCCTCTACATCATCTGTAGAGGTTTTGTTTCAGTTGTGAAGAGGAGATACAGTGGCTAGAAGTCAGGGATGCCACAAACCATCCCACAGTACGTGGACAGCCACCCAAATGTCACTAACCGTTCCACATACACGGGACAGCCCTTCCCCCCATAATGACACTAACCACCTCAAAGGACACAGGACAGCCCCCCATAAGGAAGGATTATTGAGACCAAATTATCAACAGATAGGACTAGGGGTGTAGCTCAGGGGGAGGATGCTCTCCTAACATGTGCAAGGGTCCTGGGTTCCATCTCTGAAGACATTGTGAACAGAACTGAGGTTGAAAACCCCTGGCTCCTGTGTATGCCAATCTTAATGTGTCCAGTGGAGCCTATCCACAAAGTTTCGTTTCGCCTGATACCCATTGCTATTTCCAATAATAGCGTCTGGCATTTGTTGTCAGGCTGTGGCAGGCGCTGTGGTAATTCTTTCTATTATTCTTTATATTATTTAGCTCTGAAACCCCCGAAGGGTAGACATCACTATCCGCTTGATCTTAGAGGGGAGGTAAGTGTGGTGGCATAGAGAAACACACGCAAATGCTCACCTGGCAGGGGAGATACCGTGATAATGAAGGTGGCTTTCCCAGGGCGAGGCTTTACCCAATGCACTCCAGATGTGCTCACCCCTGTGCGGTGCACAAACTCCACTGCATAATTTGTGGCAGTGAGGGGGGGGCTGCATTCACTTTCTCCCCTGCTGAGATTAAATGTTAATAACAAAGTGAAGAAATCCACACAAGGGCTGGGGGGCGGGGCGGGTATAACACTCGCCTGGCATGCATGGAGCTCTGGGTTCAATGCCTAGCACTAGACAAGGAACTAAAAAGAGAGGAAAGGCTTTGCCCAAGGTCTCATTGCCAGCGGCAGAGCTGGGATTTCTGTGGAGCCCAGGAATCGTGCATCTTCACCACCACAAGCGACACCTTTAGCTCAGATGGGTAACCCCCCCCCCCCCCCCCCCCCCCCCCGCCCCTTCAGCTAATTAGTACTTGCTTTCGTGAGCGTGTGTGGGCTACGGGCTTCTGGTGGGAATCTGAGGGAAAGGGGGTTGGCACACAAGCACATAGATGCCATCCCAATTTGGGGAAAGAGGGTTTTACCCTTGAAAACAGCAACATCTAGTTGGGATGATTAATGAATGGTCCTCCCACACAACTGTGCAGTGGCCATATTAATCCAATCTAATTAAACCAAATCAACCCCAACTGTTAGTCATCTCCAATCTAGAGATGGCTGTGTTGACACGGAGTAAACGGTAGGACTAAAAATAGCAGATGCAAACTGACAAGTTCCGGCAGAGCCAGTCTGCCTTCGCTACCGAAGACATCACTGCTTCAGCATCTCTCCTCTCTCTCTCTCTCTCTCTCTCTCTCTCTCTCTCTCTCTCTCTCTCTCTCTCTCTCTCTCTCCTCTCTCTCTCTCTCTCTCTCTCTCTGCCTCTCTCTCCACTTCTGCTTTACCAACAGCCTCTGGGCAGTTATGATTTAGAAAAAAGACCCCTAAGATCAGACAGCCTTCTTTGTCAAGTTTGGGTGTCTCCTGAATGCAGAGCATTAGTGTGCCACCATCCACCCCTTTGCTTGCATTACAGTGTCTGAACACTCCCAGACTGTAAGTTGATCAAGTTCCTTAACCCCATAATCTAGCCGATAGAAGGTAATCGAATACCACCTCTGCCCATGTGATAGGGCAGAATGCCTCTGTCTTCTCACCTGAGTACAACAGGCTTGTGCCACCCAGAAGAATGAAAAGGTAACTCAGAATATGTGGGGTCCGTACAGCCCAGGAGGATATCCTTATGAAGAGGAGGAAGTATGGGCCCCACAAATCGCAGGTCAGTGTGAAGAATGCTCTTTTGCTTGGCTCCCTGTGAGTTTTAAGAATAGCTTGTGTTGAAATAACCCATTGGTTTGCCTGCTTCGTGTTTAGGATTTTGAGATATGAGTGCATGTGGGTGTCTTTAACCCACCTGGAGGCATTCTTAAATGATACCTAGAGTTCGTATCTGTTCGTTGTCAGTGAGTTGAAAGCCCTTTAGGTGCATGGCCGCCAACAAAGTCTAGTGGGTTAAATGTCAAAGATGTTGCCCTGTCTCGAAAAAGGGAGTTTGACAGGTGCAGATGTTTTTGTGAGGTGCAGATGTTTTTGTGAGTAAGCGGCCCTTTGTCCTGTTTGTCATCGAGACTAGTGCATTACTTTCCTCCCGTAAAATACAGTATGTCTCTTAGGAACCATTTCATTTCTGACTTCTCTGAATTCCCTGCACAGTAGGTGACTGCCCCATTGTGTGTGTGTGTGTGTGTGTGTGTGTGTGTGTGTGTGTTTCTTCCATCCTTGAGAAGTTATGGAACAGTTAAATACTCTTTTAAGACTTCAGGGTCTGCCATACATTTAGGTCAGTAGTATAGTTCTTTATTTTAGAACCTCCAGGAAGGTTTGCAGAGACTCTGCTGTTACTCAACCTCATTCTACAATCTCCTTTCACACGGCTTATAAACCCTTCCTAACACTAGGAGTATTTAGAGCCCTACTGAGTGAGAGCAGCATCTGGATCTGCTGCCTGCAGCCTGGACCTGGAATGCTCCCCCAGTCCTGGGCCTGTCAGCTCTTTCGTTTGTTCCCATTTGACAGAGGAGACAAGCACAGTTTCCATGAAGCAATGCAGGGCAGCCGTACAGCTAAGAACGCAACCGTCCTCAGACCCAGGGTTTCGCTGAAGGAGGGCGAAGCAGGGAGGCAACAGAAAGAGGAGTGGGGGAGGGGAGGGGAGGCTGCTGTGGTTATCAGGTTGCCTCTAATTTTCCTCACCTGAGTTTTATAGCGGTTGTGAAAGTAACAAATTGGTCCAGAAAACTGGCTAGCCTTTCCACATAGGTAATACTATATTTTATCTATTGTTAATTTTATTGAGAACTTCCTTAGTCCATATAAAGTTTTTATCACCTCTCATTCCTTCTTCTTCAGTCCCTCCCCTATCACCCACACCACTTTTCCTTTCCAACTACATGATGTGCTCTCTCTCTCTCTCTCTCTCTCTCTCTCTCTCTCTCTCTCTCTCTCTCTGTCTCATGGTTGTGTCTCAGCTCTTCCTTTGCTTAGCCACCATGGACTCTACCCCCTGAAACCATAAGCCCCAAATAAACTCTTTCTTCTCTCAGTTGCCTTGGTAATGCTATTTTATCACAGCAATAGAAAAGTAAGACATTTACTGAGAAGCTAAGGTTGACCTTGAACTCCTGCCTCTGCCTCCCTAGGGCTGGGATTATAGGCGTGAGCTACCATTCCTAGCTCTGAATATATACTTAAGCTACAGGTAGCAGTGTATGCTGCAGACTCAATGTGTCATGTGATATAAAGGAGGGTACCGAGGATAAATCCGAGGTCTAAGGCCTAAGGCCCTTTTCTAGGGCCAATGTCAATCAAATGAGGTGATGCTTGTGCGGGGATTAAGCTTCTTATTTTTAGCATCAGAAGTTTGGGGCCCAGAGAATAAGCTTTGCAAGACTGCACGTAGCTCATAGTCAAAAGCCACAGGACTAGATGAGGTCATAAAGGAGCGGCGGAGGTGGAATCATATGGGCTCTGAGTGCCGAGGGCTCCAGTGTAAGAGAGCTGAGGAAATAAGGGGCAGAATCGAGCAAAGCAGGGGTCCACTAGACAGAAAAGGAACCAGCAGATGAATCGGAGGAGCCAAGGAAGAGGGTGATTGGAAAGGGAGAGAAGAAACAGGGTTCAGTGTTGCTAGCAAGGAAAGTAAAACAAAGAGTGGGAATTAGGGAGATGAGCAGGGCCCCTGGTGACTGTCACTAGGGTAGCTCTGATAGCTTTGGTGGGATGTGACAGAAATCTGAGTGCAGTATGTTCAAGCGAGAATGAGCTGAGAACATTCGAAGATGGGAGCTAGAAAAAATTTTGCTAGGAAAGGCAGCAGACAGCAGAGAACCTACACACACACACACACACACACACACACACACACACACACACACACGCTAGTGTTTGTGTACCTGGATGCATGTGGAGACAGTGGACAAGCTGGTGTCCCCCTGTCTCCCTTGTTTTGTGTGTTTTGGGTATAGGATCTCTCACTAGGACCTGGGCTCGTGGATGAGGTGTGGCTGGCTGGCCAGCAGGTCCCAGGGATCCTCCTCCTGGGCTTCCCTGACACTGGGCTTCCACGTGTGCCACCATACCTGGCTATTTACTGTACTGTGCTGGAACTGAACTGAGAAATGGTTGTGGCTTGAGCGCCAACACTTTATCAGCTGGGCTATCTCCCCAGTCCAGAGAAAACAGCATTTTATTTGACTAATCCAGAGACGCTTATCATTTTTGATTTTTTTTCCTCTGGTGCTGGGATTTGACTCAGGGTCTCATGTATGCAAGGTGAGGCATTCAATAAATCAGTTACATTCTCATTCCTCTGTGTTATCTTTGGTACAATGCACCGTCTCTTCCGGCTTGCCAATATCTGTATCTCTCCATGCCTGGGGTTATTTTCCTTCCTTGAATCTTACATGTGAGCAGCAAAGAGAAGTGCCAGGATACTACACCACGGAGCAGCTCTCAACCTATGGGAGATGGGAGCCAGTAGGTAAATCTCTTCCTATTTGGGGGAAGAGGAGGTGGCTGGAGCTCAGGGTAGTGGTTTGGCACCATTGTGTAGTGTGTCCATGGGAAATAAGTTCCAGTTATTCACAGCAGTTGTGAGGCTAGCTAGCATCTGCAACATCCTCTATCGATTGTCTCTTCTTCCTCCCTGACCTGATTGTCCCCACTCTCCAGATGTGTTTCCTGTAATTCCCACATAAATTACTTGTACTTGAATCTTTGTTTCAGGGGAACCTAAGTTAAAATACTTCATATTTAAGTATTATGTAAAACTTCAGTGATGCTTTATGGCCCCATGTGCTGGGAGGGCCACACGAGCCGGGGTGTGGACGCTCCTTGCTTCTCCACACCTTCCTGATTCCTCTCTCCAGCTGGCTCTTCCTGACTCATATCTTTTATAATAAGTGCTAACTTACAGTTTAGAGTTCGCAAAATGTGTGCTTAGAAGTCTCCTTTTTAACTAATGCTTTTGTGGGGGTCAAGTTCACTCAGTGCATTAGAAAACTGCTAGATCACAAAACTGCTAACAATCCTGGGCTTCTTGTTCTATCTGTAGCAATAAAACAGATGCATTTGGTCTTTGTTAAAACTCTTAAAATTTTCTCACTGATAAGGGTGATAGGATCATCTTCTGTAATCTATAAATGGCTTTAGACTACATTTGAGTTTATGTTGCTGGGGTGACCCTAGATAATTTATGATGGTGGATGGTTGCTAAATAAACAAAGCTCTGCCGGGCGGTGGTGGCTCACGCCTTTAATCCCAGCACTCTGGAGGCAGGGCCAGGTGGATCTCTGTGAGTTCGAGGCCAGGCCAGACTGGTCTACAGATCGAGATCTAGGACAAGCACCAAAACTACACAGAAAAACCCTGAGAGAGAGAGAGAGAGAGAGAGAGAGAGAGAGAGAGAGAGAGAGAGAGAGAGAGAGAACCAAGATCTCCATGCATTTGGCTCTACCCATCTGAGGAGGAGAAAGGGGCTGGAGATTTAACGGAATCATCAATGTCTAGTGATTTATCAACTATTCCTAGAAAACAGGACCTCTTAATAAAACAAAGGCGGTGGTCAGAGATCTTCCAAATTGGTGAACACTTGGAGGTGCCGGGAGGGCAGTGTGCCCAGCGAGAACATGGAAGCTCTGTTGTTCTTCCACGCCTTTCCTATGCCTCTCCTCAGTGGGCTGTTCCTGATGTGTCCTTTATAATAAACTGGTGATGGTAAGAAACGTTCTCCTGAATGCTCTGAACTATTCCTGCAAACCACTGAACAGGAGAAGGAAGCTGCAAGGACCCTTGAAGATTAGCTAGCTGCTCAGTAAGAAGTACGGATGACAACCCAGGTCTTGCAACTGGTATCTGAAGGAGACAGTCTTGGGGGTAGGCAGTCTTTGACTTGTGGCATTGATGACTCCAGGTGTCAGAATTCAGTTGAATGACAGGACCCCCAGTCTATGTCGGCAGAGAAGCGCTGGGTGTGGAGAAACCCTTACACATTTGTGTTGGAAGTGCAGGAGTAAAAATAGCAGGGGACTCCCAGAACATAAATTCCTCTAAAAACATGCTTATTTCTTTGATTTTTAGTCATTAGTGCGCTATGAGCAATGCACTAAGGGATGAGGGGAAAAGGTTAATTTCATGCCAGGCATATTAATTTTGCATCTGTGATGTCTAATTATATAAAGTCTGAGGAAATTATTAAACAGTAATGCTCAGGGATCTTGTGTAATTTTCCTTTTAGGATACTTTATGAATATTAATTATTCAACCAGGAATCTTTGAAGGAGACAGATATTTTTTGAGTCAAGAGTGGGATTTTAACTCTCTTTGAGAGACCAGTTTTTTTTCTCAGTGTAGTATGTTCACTTGCTATTAAAATAAACTTCTATATAAGTATAGAAAGAACACCAGATACTCCGTTTTAGTACTGCTAAACATGTCATTTCTCTTCTCTCTATAACTATTAAACTTGAAAGTGTTTTTAATTTAAAATAACCTGGCGGCTTGCCCGTTAAATTGTGGAGGCTCTTACTCTAGGAGGAGAACATCGATTCTTTCCTCATCTGCGTTTCAGTATCCTTGCATCCGTGTTTCCCGAGAGAAGAAAAAACAGGGAAAGTTTCTCCTCCATTCTTTCTTTACTACATCTTAAAATGTTGACATGGCCGCCAAACACTAAACCAGTATGGTGCACCAATCACTGATATGACAATATTTGCAAAAGAAAACGTATTTTTATTTATTTATAAGGCATCAAGCACGTGGAGACCAGGAAAAGCCTCGACTCTGTCTCCTTAGGGTTATGGTTCAGGACATGGCTCAGTGGGCCAAGGTGCTTGCTGCCCAGGCCTGGAGACCCAAGATCACTCTCTGGAGGAGAGAACTGACTCAGTCAATGGCGCCCTCTGACCTGCACACGTGCACCCTGGCACGACTGCCTGATGTACACATAGAGCGTACACACACACACACACACACACACACACACACACACACACACAATAATAATGAATATAAATAAAACAGTGAAGTGAAGAAACAGATTCCTGAGGTGTTGGGAAAAGCAACTGATAGTAAGCAGAAGCCAGATTGCTTATGCACAGTCAAACTTCACGCTCTCCACGGACCATGCACTGAAAATGACCGTGTTCGTATTAACTGAGCGTGCAGGGTTTGCTCACAGAAAGTCAGAAGGTTACCCAACAGACACAGGGCTCAGGCGAAGGGACACTAGCTTCACCTGGTTTAAGAGAGATGGTCGCCAAGTTCCCCCAAAGCAACTTAGGAGCGATTTCCATGTGACCCGTGCATCCAAACTGTCATTTGCAATAAAGTCAGTGGGGATCTATTATTTAAATATGAGTGAGGCCTTTGAATTGGTGATGAAAGAAAGAATGAGTGACTGTGAGGACAGGAAGACAAGGAATTGAAAGCCAGAAATACCTACTCAGCAAATTAGAGGCCAGCCTGGGCTACATGAGACCCCGTTTAAAAAAGCCAAAACCAACTAAGAGAAAACCAAATGAACTAACCAAGTAGCCAACCAAACAAGTGAAATGAGGTGGTTTATTCAGGTTTCTCTTCCACTTAGCCATTCTCCACAATAAATTCTGCTTTTTGAAAAAGTTACATATATTCTTTCTTGAAGGGAATTATTTGAAAGATGTATACTCAATGTGTACTGCACTTGCTGTGTTCTAGCAAAAATGGTTTCATCTTTGTGATGCCGTGAGGTGGTCGTTCTTGTTGTTTCCACCTTATGGACCAGGAAGACACAGACGAGATGTCATCACCTTGCCTGAGTTCCCACTACTAGGTGAAGGGACCAGCCTTCAGCCATAGACCATCTCCAGAGGTGGTGTTCCCACCCCTCTATTTTCTGCAATGTAGACTTTGCCTCTGGAGAATCTCAAACCTCACCTCTCCTGAGCATCAGTTCTATGTACCCAAGCTCTTCAAATGTGTCGCCACCTCACTGTCCAGTAAGCGCTTTTAATTCTACATAACACAAACCGTGATTGGAGGCCCTGTTCTTATAAGAACACCCCATGGCTCTGTTTTAGAAAATGGCATCACCATCCGGGGGTAAAGGCCCACAGTTCTGGGAGCTATCATTTCCCCTCAACTTCTGTCTACATCTGTTCTGCGTATTTGTCAGTCCTCTTATAGATTATTTTGTCCCTACTGACATCAGATAAGGGTGATGTAGTTGTGCATAAATCACATTCACCATACAGAGTCACACATCTGGACACTGATGAGCTGGTGAAGTGCTCCTCTCTCTCTCTTTCTCTCTCTCTCTCTCTCCCTCTCTCTCTCTCTCTCTCTCCTTTATTTTTTTATTTTTAATTTTTATTTTATTTTTTTTTTGATAGGGTTTCTCTGTGTAGCTTTTCGCCTTTCCTGGAACCCACTCTGTAGCCCAGGCTGGCCTCGAACTCACAGAGATCAGCCTGCCTCTCCCTCCCGAGTGCTGGGATTAAAAGTGTGCACCACCACTGTCCGGCTCTCTGATTTATTTTTTAAGGCATGCTTTCACTATGTAGCCCAGGCTGATTTCAGTTCACAGCCCTCCCTGCTCTGCTTCCAGGGAGCTGGGATTTCAGGTATATGCCCCACACCCACTACAAATGTCTATTTGTGAATGGAAAAAGGGAGTCTATAGCGGATGCGGCGAATTCAATGTAATGAAAAGAGGAAGCACTGATGAGTTTGGGCAAGTCACCAAGTGAGGTTTCTGGTGCCTGGTAAAAGAGTGGTGCTTGAAACATCTGAGACTCAGCCTCTGCTTGTGGTACCCTCTAGTCAGATGTTATACTGAAATGGAGCCCTGCAAGGGGATGGCCCTTCATTCTGGGTTATACTGCGATGTTTTTTGTATATCCACTGATGTCCTAACTTAGAGTTTTAAAGTGAGGAGTGGGTGAGATGCTCCACAGTGAAGACCTTGGGCTGCTCTTGCAAAGGGTCAAGCCCCATTCCCAGCATCCGTGTCCGATGTCTTACAACATCTATAATCCAACTCCAAGGGACCTAGTGCTGCTGGTCTCTATGGGCACCTGCACTCATGTGTACATACCCACACACAGATATACATAATTAAAAATACAATAGATCTTAAATTTAAAGATTTATAGAAAAAGCATAGAAGAAACTCTAAAGAAAATGTAAAAAGGTAAGATATTAACTACCTGTCCCAAACAGCTATTTTTATGGCTTAATGAAGATGAACTGCTCTCTGGATGAAATGTGAGATTTTATTTTTATAATTATATATTAAATCTGCAATTAAGTCCATAAATGAAATGTTCATAAAGTTTATTCATATGCATTTTATTTTAAATCAAGTTTCAGAGATAAATGGGGTGATGTTGAAGTTTTTCTAAAACAAAGACATTAGCTGTATTGGAACTCACCTGTAATCCCCGTATTCAGAAAGCTGAGGCTGGAGGATTGATACAATTCAAAGCTAGCCTCAGCTACATATCGAGTTCCTCACTAGCTTGGACTATAGAACAAGACCTTGTCTTATAAGGTAACAGTAAAAACAAAATCGGAGACATTGTTAGTTCTAAATTTTTATTTCCAGTGCTGAGGGTTGAACCAAGGATTTGTGTATGCGGGACGAGTGCTCTACCATGGAGCTATAACCACAGCCCTGGAAAGTTTACATCAAAAAGCAACAGATGTTAACATAGCACATAATAAACAAGTCATCTATAGTCCAACTATTCTAAAACTATCGTTTTAGTATATCATCTTTTAGCCATCATTTAAAACACATTTATTTCTTAGATGATAATATTTAATACTTTTAAAATTAAAATTGAAAAAAGATTTCCTTTTATTCTATGTGTACTTGTTTGCCTGCATGTATGTTTGCATACCACATTTGTGCAATGCCCTCAGAGGACATTCTAACATTCTATCTATCTGTCTGTCTGTCTATCGTGTGTGTGTGTGTGTGTGTGTGTGTGTGTGTGTGTGTGTGTGTGTGCGCGCGCCAGCCAATATAGGCCATGTGACACGTGGTGATCAGAGGGCAACCTTGCTCCTGACTACAGACACGGTGTGATCAGGTGTGATCCGCACTTCGGCCCTCATTTTTCTGGTGTGATGGTTTGGATTCTCACACTGAGTTACCAAGTTAACTCAGCCCTTCCCTCCTGGCTGGGCTTGTCCATCTCCGTACCTAGTCCTCCCCCAGAGCCTTCCAGCTCCTTCCTTACGTTGCTTCTGTTAGGTTGTCACAGGAAGGAGAAAAATAACGAACATGCATATAACACGGCTTCTCACAACGGAAATATCAGTGCCCCCAAAGGTGGAATATAAGCCTTTATTTGGCCTTGTTATCAGTGAGTTCTTTTTCTGAATCTTTTTGTTAGCGAGTTGTCCATACTGAGTAGGAAGAGGCAAGGGTCTGTTCTAGTTTTTACTTGGAACTCAGAGCTCCCAATAGAGTTTCTTCTCTTTGGTGAGTGATTTCATCACTCACCAGAGAGTTTGCTGTCAAAAAAGAAGAGGAAGTCTGTGGCCCGCACTTACATGTAAGTGTAAGAACCCAAACCCAGAACCCACATAAAAAATGGACAAGGTGGTGCATGACTGTAAGTCCAGCACTCCTAAAGGGAGACGGGCAGTAGAGACAGGCTCTCCAGAAGCTTGAGGGCCACCTAGTCTGGATATGCAACAGAAAAATAACAAGGACCCTGTCTCCACAAGGTGGGAAGTGAGACTGACATCTGAGGTTATCTGCTGACCTCCACATACATGCTTTGGCATACGTGTACCATGTGCCTATATTCACACACACACACACAGAAAGACAGACAGACAGAGAGACAGAGACAGAGACAGTAGACAGAGGGACAGAGAGGGAGAGAAGAAGGAGAGAAGGAGGAGGAGGAGGGAAGATGTGTGGGATTACTATAAATTTAGACTTTATGCTACAATACCTAGTTGTTTCTATTCATGCCTTTCACAGGATTTTTATCTGTTACTTAGAATCTTTACTGTTTTATGGATGCCGCACCATCAATTGCCATCTGGTTATATAGTTTCCAGTCTCTAGAAGCTTTCTCTGACTACCATTGCTGGAAGCATCAAGGGCTGACTCCTTTTGAGTGATGCATTAGGTCATTTGCAGTCTGGTTCTTGTTTCCAGCCTCACCAGCACTTCCCTGGCCCAACCACAGGAAGCTATGTCCCAGCCAAGCAACTGAGCATGGCTCATAAGGCACTGACGTCCAGAGTTGGGGGAAGAGCAAGTGGGACAAGGCAGGTGAGGCAGGTAGACACCTGGCAAACTTCATAGCATCCCGAAGGGGAAAGCTGACTCCAGTTAAAATCCACTTGGCCTACATTGGAAGAATACAACAGGGAAAGCTTCCAACTGGACCAGTCTTTGGGTCCTAAAGATACAAACACAAGGCTAAGCTTGTAAAGCACAGTTGTTGCTCTGCTGAGATCTCGGGGAAGATGTGATGTTGCCCTGGAGACAGACATTGAAGGATTCAGGATGCATTCTGAAGACAGAGCACGAAAGTCACATCAAGTAACTGGCTGTAGAGGATTCGTAGCTTAGAATTGTCTTGAGCAACGGGATGAATAAAGTATGCACAGAGCTGGAGAATTCTGGAGGGGGAAGCGTGGAGAGGCAGGATAAGCAGAGGTCTGCAGCAGTTCAAGTGTTAGGAGAGGGCTAGGTCTGGAGTTTTGTCATACTCTACTCTGTGGATATGGCACTACAGTAGACAGTTGGTAATATTTACTACAATGAGGCTTCCAGAGGACTGCGGATGCAGAACATTGGAAGAGTGCTTGCCTTTCTGCATGGATAAAGTTTTGGGTTCAAGGCACAGCAAGACAAAAAAAGAAAAAAAAGAAAAAGATGCTTCTAGAACTAAAATCACATTGAGAAGCATGCATGGAGGGAAGGGTGAAGCAAATCCTCTGGGACAACCTGAGTAGGCACACTGTCAAGACTACCAAGGGAGGCTTCATTAAACAAAGACATAGGAGCTATGTCTGCAGCTGCTGAATGCCTTTCTCCTCTCATGAATAGATGGGGGTGTGAGGGTGGAATCCAGAGCACATACAGTACAGAGCTTCGCCCAAACAAAGCCTCTCGGGAGCCTAGGAAGCTGAGTAAGCATGCTTCCTATGTTAACCTGTTGTTTCTACATTTTTTTTTTAAAGACTTATTTTGTCAGGGGGTGGTATCGCACACCTTTAATCCCAGCACTCGGGAGGCAGAGCCAGGCGGATCTCTGTGAGTTCAAGGCCAGCCTGGCCTACAGAGCGAGATCCAGGACAGGCACCAAAATTACACGGAGAAACTCTGTCTCGAAAAACCAAAAATAAATAAATAAATAGAGACTTATTTTTTATTATTTTTCATTATGTGTAGTGTGGGGATGTGCACACGAGTGCCAGCATCCACAGAGGCCAGAGGCATTGGATCTTCCTTGAGTTGGAGTTATAGTTGTGGGCTTCTGAATGTAGGAACTGGGAACTGGGTTCTGGTCCTCTACAAGAGTACTATATATTCTTAATGACTGAGCCATCTCTTCAGCTCCTGGAAGTTTCTTTATTTTAAGAGTTATTTATTTGGAGACAGACTCTCTGGTCATTCTGGCCAGTTTTTAGAAATCGGTTTCCCATATATCCCATACTATTGTTAGTGAAATATTTTAACAAATAGTAATTCTTGTATATTCTGTTTTTAAATATTTACTTTTTACTAAAGCAGTCAATGTTTAGAAGAAATATATTCTATCACGTCTACATTTCTCTGTTTATGAAAATGAAAGTTCAGATGCTGGGCATGGTGGTGCACACCTTTAATCCCAGCACTTGGGAGGCAGAGACAGACAGATCTCTGAGTTCAAGCCCAGCCTGCTCTACAGAGGGAGTTCCAGCCAGTAAGACAGTGACATACAGAATACAGAGAAACCCTTTCTAGAAAAAAAAAAGAAAGAAAAAGAAACAAAAGAAAAGAAAAAGAAAGAAACAAAAGAAAATGGAGCTCAGGAATCTCAGAGAACTTTTCTTGTTATGCCTTTACTTCCATTCTGTGAAAACTGGTCAGGTTCTCTTGTCTGGATGACTAGAGACAAGAAAAAAAACACAAATGATTCTTTCCAAAGGCTCCTGGTCCATATTCCTGTTATGTGGACCTATTTTATATATAGCGTTGGGTCCCTCTGGAGTTGGAGTTAAAGGCAGTTCTGAGCCTCCCAAAGTGGATGCTGGAAACTGAGCTCAGGTCCTCTGCACGAGCAGCGTGCCCTCTCAACCACTCAGCCATTTCTCCAGGGGTGAGTCTGAAGTTTGAGCCCAACTTACCAGAGTCCTCTCTCCTCTCCCTCTACTTTTTATTGTCTTAGCGCCCAGTGAGTCTGAGCAGAACCCTTCCGTCTTCTGATTGCTTCCCAGCCCAAGTGCCTATTATTCCCTCAGTTCAGGACTCTCTCCTTGCTCTTCCTTCCCATCCCCGACACTAACATGTTCACCCAGCAACCTTGTGACATATACCTGCCTAACTCCTATTTTGCTTCTCAGTCTCTTCTGACCATTCTGTGGGAAACCCTTCACTCACTCTTCCGTATTGCTTGGTCTCACCAAAGCTTCCAACTGCTCCGTCCTTACTCTACCTCATCCATCTCCAAATATGGAGTCTGAGTGCCCACCCATCCATAGTCTTTCCCAGAATGTAAATTCTTTAAGAACAGGAGCTCAGGTTTCTTCTCTAGCGCATTCCCAGCATCTAGCACAGTGCCAGATGATAGAATATAGTGAATATTTGCTGATTGATTGCAAAGATACAAAAGTACATTGATGTTGTCCTAAGTAAAACAGAAAAAGTTTACCTGATATATGTGTAATATGTTTTAGAATAAGCAGAAAATATTTTGCTTTTATGTAGATGATGTAATTTAAAACACCATTATTAACAACTATGAGTAATTGTTTACATATAATTTGAAAACTAAGCTTGCATGGGAAAACTTGGCCATACTAAAGATATAAAGTTTTTTCCATCCATGAGAATTGGTGCAATTATAGGTGTTGTCAATGACAAAGCAGCTACTAGAAATCTGTCCAGTTAATATTAATAATAATTAATAATAATAAAAATATTTTTTGTTGAAGAAGTAGAAATTAAAGGTCTCCTGTTAGTTTATTAGAAATATCGTCTCTCTTGGAATTTCTACATAGAATTAAGGTGCCAGAAAATACAGCATTACGATGTGCATGAGGATCACCATGGAAACCGAGGGAGACTACATTTATGTCCCAGGCTTCTGGAACAGAATGAAACAAAGTGAGCCAGATTGGGGACATTTAGGAAAGCACTGAGGATGCCTGAATGGGGTCCTTAGTCTAGATCATACCCTAGAGAAAGGTCCTCTGGTCAAGACTGTAAGAAATGAAAGACATTGTAACTTCAACACCCAGTGGTTTTATCATCTCCAGATGATAAAAAGAAAGTCTCTGTAAGTGTGTGCATTTTACATATGGTATTAGTTTGTAGTAAACAAAATAGCAGTATCTATACCCAAATAGATGTAATCATAGGAGGCTCATGGAAATTAGATTTTAAAAGTAAGCTTCTATTTCTAGGTCTTTGTTTTAACAATGTTAGCTACTGTTTGTTATAGCAATACAGTGTGACATCTTATTCAGTTGTTACTATGAATTAGAAATTATTATAATGTCCTGTTTAGTAGCAGAGAATAATGTGTCCCAAACAATGCACACACTGGACATCAAGACATGCCTGAAATTCAGGTTTCTGTTAGAAACCCAGCATTTTCCCACTATTTTATACACCTTGATGATTCCCATAAATTCATCTCTTCACACTTACTCATTTAAAAAATTCACTTTCAAGTGTTTGTTGAGTAGCCACTTTGAGTCCATTTCCTCTTCTTTAAAATTGCAGTAATAACCATATTGACTTCATAGGCAGGTAGCATGGGACCTGGGTCTCAGTAGTCCAAACTGGCCTTGAATTCACTATGTAGCTGAAGATGACCTTGGCCTCTTGATCTGCTTGACTCTACCCCTCCAAGTACTGGGTTTCCAGACATCTGCAACTGTGTCTATATTTTCTTTCCTTGATTATTATTATTATTTTCCTGGTAAAAATATGTTAAGTACAGTAGGGATGTGTTAAATATTCATTTAGGAGTGAGATTCAAATTATAGCATACAGCTCCCTAGTGATGTCCCCAGTATGGTGGACAACCCAGTAGGGTGGTCAGAGTTGGGTGAGAGATTATTTAGGGAATATTATATTGTATATTTAAGAGAAATGTTGCTTTACAACATTTATTCATTTGTTAATTTTGTTTAAAGTAGCCCAGGGTGGCATGGAATTCACTATGTAGCCTAGGTTGGTTTTGAACGCCACCAAATCCTAGAGTCTTAGATTGGTGCTGGGCTTATAAGCATGACTCACTACATCTGGCTTCACTTTTACATTTCTTCTGTAATGAAAGTGTGAGTGATAAGTAATTATAGGTAGATAGATTCTATAAAATGCAAAAAATGCATTGTCATTGGCTGACTTGAGAATGTGAACTAGCACACTAGTAAATGTATTCACCTGACCAGGAAGTTTCCTTGAACTTTTTGAAATGGCACCATGTTTATTGGTTGTATTAGTCAAAGATGAAAATAACCACGGTTAAGACTAATGTTCATTAAACTAGATTTTCCTTTTTAAAAGAACATTTATTTATTTATTATTCATGTGGTGTGTGTGTGTGTGTGTGTGTGTGTGTGTGTGTGTGTGTGTGAAGTAATGTTCATCAAGTATGTTGTCCTGACCATTACCCTGGTTCACGTTCTGTAAGTGATTTGAAGAGGTCTGTATGACTCAAGAGGAGCCACACTACATGATACATTACACATGAAATCTATGACAGGAGCCCTTAGCATTCCTCCGTCATCCCCCATCCCTCTTCCCAGATCTGGTTTCTGCCAAATCCCTTGGACCTTATACGTTGTATTTGAAAATGGAACTAACCGATCTCCCACATTCCTTACGGTTCTTTGATTCCAGTTTGGAATTCTTAAACAGGCATTATTGTGATATAGAACACGGCTGAGCCACAAGAAGATCTTAAGTTCTTTGTGAGCAGGTATTTGTTTTTTTAAGATTTAATTTTTAGTTATGTGTGTGTATTTGCACATGAGTAGATACATTCTATGAAACTAGAAAAATGCATTGCTGCTGGCTGACTTGAGAACGTGAACGAGCCAATAGTCAGAACACTAGTAGATGTATTGCCCTGAGCACTTGACTTCCTGCTGCCGTCACCATTTTCACTGGTTTGCATTGGTCAAGGATGAGAATGTAACCTCAGAGGCCAGAAGAGGGCATCAGGTCCTCTGGACCTGGGGTTAAAGGCTGTGAGCCCTCTGACATGGGCATTAGAAACCAAATGTAGGTCCTCTGGAAAAGCAGTTTTGCTCTTAACCACCTCGCCAGCCATGGCGAACCACATTACTTATACATTTTCACATATCAGATCTATTATAACAACATTTTTGTATATGTATTTTGTTTTTATTTATTTACTTTGAGGTACTTGGGGTTGAACTGGAGGCCCTCAGAATGCTAGGCAAGGGCTCGGCTGAGTGGTATTCTCAGTGTTGCTTATGTGTTTTGCTAAAAACTGCTTTAGGTTGGTTATCATATCATACAGGGGATTACCTAACTGATCAATTTAAATTATATCAAATTTAAATTTCTGAGGCCTTGTTTCATACACAATCTAAAAGTAATTTGTAAACAGCAGTCATCTTCTGTTTTCTTTTACCTTCTTAGATATTATGACTACTGACTGGACAAGTATGCTTTAATGAAATATTCTAATGATTAGTAATTAAAAAACAGAATATGTAAATTTCACAGCCAATAAGCCTTTGATTATCCTGAGTTCATTCTTCCTTGACCTCTTCCAGCGAAAGGGTATTTCCCTTTCTATTTTACAGCTAGATGACAGAACTTGGTTTTTAATGGCTTTCATTGTTTGTGTTCCCACCAGAGTCCTCCATCACTTTTTAAAAACATTTCTCCTTCCCACCTCTGTGCACCATCACTAGTCACAGGCGCTCAGTACTGGCCTGCACTCCATTCTGGGACACAGTTCAGAGAAATTGGGCAAGTTGGTGAAGAGATTGGACTAGAAAGGGAGGGAGGAGGCTTGATGCCTGTAAAGGAAGGAAAGGTTGAGGAATATGAGGAATTTAATCTGTGGAGTTCTAAGAGGCAGCCAAAGAGCTGCTTTGCATTTTTGAAGAGCTGTTGTGTGTGTAAGAGTGACTAGGAATTTTTGGGATAGCCTTGAGGGGAACACTTGGCCAGCAGGTGGTTGGCATAATTTGGAGTTGCACCCAGCGGTGAAATTCTAGCTCTTCATGCACACTGCATGGAATGCAGGGTAGCCTAAACAGCATGCTAGCTAGTGATGCAGGCTTGAACGTCAATACTTTGTTCCCACTCTCCTCTTCCTTTCCATACCTGCTAAATCCACGTACACATCATCTTCCTTTTGTACATGAAGTGACATCGTAAATCTCCTTTTAGTTTCTTCATGTGCGATATGTTATTCTTTCCTGTCGCTTGAAGTGAAAGCTGATTCCTTCCATTTGTGTTAAGTTGGGTGATAGGGAAGAACTTTCCTGGTGCTACCTCCTCCATGGGCGGTAAAGGCATGCTTTATTGTGAAACTATGACAGTAGGAACTTTGACCTCTGATAACTGGGACAATAATGGGTTTTGTGATCTCATCAGAATCTTGGTGTGTATGTGTGCTGGGTGCACACTGGTGGATATTTTTCTTGCAGATTTTTTCATCACATGATTTAGAGAGGTCCTATTTTACTGATATTTATTTTCCTTTAAAGCTATATATTACACACAGCATAGAATTAAAGGATTTTATCACGATATATAGTAAATATGCTAAGGAAAAATAATGTTTTCATTTGAGACAGGGTCTTTTTTTTTTTTTTTTTTTTTTTGTTTTTCAAGACAGGGTTTCTCTGTGTAGCTTTGCACCTTTCCTGGAACTTGCTTGGAGACCAGGCTGGCTTCGAACTCACAGAGATCCGCCTGCCTCTGCCTCCCGAGTGCTGGGATTAAAGGCGTGCAACACCACCGCCCGGCGAGACAGGGTCTTATCTCACACTGTAATCCAGGCTGACCTCCAACTCATGAAGTACTCTTGTCTTAGATTCTCATACACTGGGACTATAGACACAAGCCACAACCAGAGGGCCATTGTTTCTTTTTTTAAAAAAAGTTTATTCTTATGTACATGTGTGCATGCCTTTGTGAGTGTATGCTACATGTGTATGGGTGCTGTTTTGTCCAGAAGAGTGTTGGATGCCCTGAGGCTATAGTAACAGGCATTTGTGGCCCTCCGACATGGGTGACTGGAATTGAATTTGGGTCTTCTGGAAGATCAGGAAGCATTCTTGACTGCTGAGGCATCTCTTCAGCCCCCATTTTCACTTATTCTAAAGGCCTTTGTTAGGTCACAATTCATTCCTTGTGATCAAAATCTCTAAGGAGAATGATATGAAAGGCAATGTAAAATCATTTTCGAAAACAGCAGGAGGGTATCCAATTAAATCTGACCCCTCTGAAAGTGATTTTGTAAATAATCCTGAGATTATTTATGAAATTAACAATGACGTGTTGGTTAGATGTTGTGGTGTAGGCCTGTATTCCTGGAAGGAGGACCAGGAGTTCATCGTCACCCTTGTCTGCTACATAGGGAGTTCCAGGCCAGCCTGGAACTATATGAAACCTATCTCAATAAACCAAAAGAACAGCCGGGTTGGGCCAGGGGTGGTGCAGGTCTTTAATCCCAATACTTGAGACAGAGGCAGACAGATCTCTGTGAATTCCAGGTCAGCTTGGTCTACAGAGCTAATTGCAGGATAGTCAGGACTCTGTTACATGGAGGGGTTCGGGAGAGGAGAAGCAAGGACCCACGAGTTGGTTTGGTAGGTTAAAGATGTTTGCCACCAAACCTGAGGACCTGAGTTCCAGCCCTGCAGGGTGGGAGCAATAAATGGCTATGGTCATTATAAATAAACACTAGACACCATATCTAACTCCAACTTTTGTTTTTACTGCACTTTTAAAAATATAATATTCAGATGAAAAATTCTCTACAAGAATTTTAAACCAGCAGCTTTGGAAATGGGTTTAGAGTTGGGTTTACTTAGCTTTCTAGACAAAGGGGTGAATGAAGCCTGTCGAGATCCACATACTTTGTTTTTCCATATCTTTTGTACAAAAATATCAATTACATTTTTTCAGTAAAATAATTTGAATTGTTCAACATAGCAACACCAAGATTTGGGAGAATAAAGATGAGTTTGAGGGGTCTTTGTTCTTAACTCTAAGCCTCGTGGCTTTTAGACTATGTAACACACTTCAAAAAGGTTCAAGGCTCATTACCACTTTCCAGGACTTTTGACGACAGTTTTAAAATCTTTTTTTTTCTTCTACTCTCTCTGTTCCCCACATGTGAAAATGAAGCTGTTGGGCCTTGTTCTTAGTGATTCCTTTCCATGTATGAGGTTTGGGGATTAACTTTTGGATGTAAGGATAGGGTGTGTTTTTATCTGCCTCACCAACGATGTGTTTGGCTAGAATTACTGAGATGCTGTGAATAGTTTTTCTGCGTATCAAATTAGTATCCACTTACAGTTTGGCGCTTGTTCAGCTCTCTGGAAAGCCAGCAGAGCAGGCCAATGGCCTGAGAGCCATGAGTTGAGTTGTCTCCCTGACGGCAGGGTTCCAAGCCACTTCAGTTGGCTCTTTGCTCGAGCGCCCCCTCTCTCCCTAGAGGTCAACAAGCAACGGAGAACCAAAGGCTTGCACAGATCCCTGTCCAGGAAGAAACCAGCCAGAGCGCATGCTCTGCTGAGAGTCGCTCAGTAGCGCCATTTTCGTAAGGGAAGGACTGACCACTAATTACCTCCCCAAGGCGCACAGCACTAAAGTTGTTCAAACTGGATCCCGAACGTTGCCGAACAAGTCCGGGGCCTCCTGGAGAGGAACCTTTGTACCCCTTGCAGCACTCCAGCTGAGAGTAAAGAAATTATCTTCTGTTTATTTCTCTTGAGGACAAGTGGTCCTTTCCCTCTTCTCCGCTTCGCCCAGGATAGCCTACAGTCCGAGACCAGAGTCTTAGGCGTCTGTGATGATTTTGTGCTCACACCTGTGGCCAAAATGACGGGACTTGGAGAACTGGATGGGAATGTTTTTTCCCTTGAGAACAAAGCCCAAGTAGAGCAGCGTCTAGTGCGTGGAGAGCATCAGTCCACGTATTCCTGAGCTAGGATGTAGCGCTTTTCTTGACATTTGCTTACAAAGACACACAGATCCCGTCGGTGGTGGGAAGAGGGGTTGATGGAAAGATAGTTGGCAGTATGACCCGACATGGAGAAGGTCTGAGGTTTATCAGTGTGTGTGTGTACGCGCGCGCACACACAGGAGTTTAGAAGAAACTGAGCGGAGCGGAGCGGAAGAAAAAGGTCTTGAAGAGGGACAAGAGAAATCTGATGTGGAAGAAGAAGACTTAACAAAAGCAGAAAGGGTAGTGGAGACGGAGCATCCCTGCCTGCCAGGCTGCAGCAGCTTCCTCGGAGGCGTCCACTTTCATCTACCCATCTTTTTCATTCATAAGTTTCTGGCCCCGCCTGACATCCCCCACCCCCACCGGGGCCGAGGGCCAAGTTTCCTGTGTAGCAATTGGTGAAAGGCAACAAAGCCTTAGCAACTGGCTCCTAGTGACCCGCGGGGCGCCTGGTAACTGGGGCCCGAGGCCGGCGCGGAGAAAGGAGCCGAGCTGTCCCTTTAAGGGATGGCCGCGAAGCCGTGAAAGTGGAGGGGGACGAGGGAGGGCGGGGAGGCAGGTCTGGGGGCGGACCTAAGAAGAGGAGGAGGAGGAGGAGAGGGAGGAAGAGTTGCTGCTGAAAGGAGGTGGCGAAGGAGGAGTCAGAGCAGCTGCTGCCAGCCCCGCGGGCACCACCGGAGTCCTGCCCGCTGCCGCCGCACAAGTGGCCACGGGCGCGATCCGGGCCAAACGTCTCGTCCTCCATGATCACTTTGGGAGCCGGGGGAAGACTTTGCCCGGCTGTGCGAGCTGGTGTGCGTTGCCCAGGCTTGGCGGAGACGGTACAGCAGCAGCAGCAGCAGCAGCTCGAGCAGCAGGAGCTGCAGCTGGAGCAGCAGCAGCAGCCGCAGCCGCCGCCGCCGCCGCCGCCACAGAGTCCGGATCGCCGCAGCGGCTACAGCCTGGGGCGTGTGCGTCCCGCGCCCAGCGGGCTCAGTTCCCCACGGAATGTCCCCGGGGCGCCCCGCGCGCTGACCCTGCAGCCGCCTCCGCCTTGGGCGCCCGCCTTCTCCCTCAGGCGGGCTCGGTGATCGGGACCGCGAGCTTCCCGGCTCCTAGGCAGTAGGGGAAGCCCCCCGGGGGCGGGTGACCTCAGCTGGCCGCGACCCAGCCCTCCCCCGTGCGGATCTCGCTTAAGATGGCAGCGGAGACAGGGGAACTAATCGGGGCTTGTGAGTTCATGAAAGGTGAGGAGCAGTCGCCCGGCATCCTCTGGCCCTTCCACGCCACTCCCCCTCCAACTCCTCACGGCTCTCCCCTTTGTCCCAGCCTTTGCCCTGGGTTTCTCCTCGGCCCTGTGTCCCGCAGCCACTGCTGCTTGGCGCTCGGGCCCCTTCTCGCCACTCAGCTCCCGGAGGACCCCCTGCTTCCGGCTTCTTTCTCGCCTCCTCGCTCCCTCTGCAGCTTCCTCGTACCCGGACAGTGCGGGCTTCTCTGCCGGGGCTCCTCCTCCAAACCTTTCTTGGGGATCCTGCTCGGTTTAATCATCTATCTGCTAATCCTCTACCCCTCGGTGGCTGGCCTGTGCTTTCAGGACACCCTCCCCCCCCCCAACCACACCCCCTTGTCCTTGCTTCCTTCCTCTTGAAGTCTGCTAAGCTGCAGGGAAAGAAGCTCGCCTCTCCCCGTTCCTCTTGCAGCTGAGGTCTGGAGGTTTTCGAACCAAACTTGTGTCTCCAGTTTTGCGGGTACCCACAGCTCTTGTCTGCACCCGCCCGCACGCAACCAGGGGGTGAGGGAACAGAGAAGATGTTCTGCCCCCTACTGGGTCCCGGTCTAGCTTCTTGGCAAGTTATGCTTTTGGGGCTGTGTTGCTTCCTGGAAGGTTGTGTTTCTACAAGAATCCCACGTGTTAAAGGGTCTTTAAATGATGTCTAGCAATTACTGATCCTTCATGTATGATCGGCACTCCCAGCCTCACGTCTCTGCTTCTCATGTATTTTTGTCTCTTAAACTTGTCTTTCAGATCGATTATATTTTGCTACTTTAAGGAATAGACCAAAAAGCACAATAAATACCCACTATTTCTCCATCGACGAGGAGCTGGTCTATGAAAAGTAAGTTTCCCTCTTTTTTTTTTTCCCCCACACTCCTCTGAACTGTTTAGCTTGCTGGTTCTTTGATAAGCAGGTTTATTCACTTTCTCCCATGGGTTCAGGAGGCATTACTAGCTTTTTTTTTTTTTTTTTTTTTTAAGGCCCATAGGCTTGGGGAGGTGTGCAGACAAAATTGACATAATTTGGACCTGTCAACATTGCAGTCCTTTTAGAATTTCATGGATATTAATTCTTCCTACTCCCACAGTAACTGTGGATTCCTCACACTCCCTAGAGTGGGACCAGGCAGTCATACACTCTGTCATCACCAGACCTGTAATTGGCTGTGAATCAGTCACTAGGTATTTATGGAGCACCCACAGGGTACAGGGCAGTGTGTGTACTACAGGTGCTTAAGTTTCGCAGTTCACAAGGCTTCTGTTGTGTGGAAGGATGTTTTTGTTTGAGCAGCCTGTTTTCAGAAAGTGGAACACAGGACTGAACAGAGCTGTATCCAAGTTGCATCTCTGAGGAAGATTTCCAGTGTGATTGAGTTATTTTAGTTAGGTGCCCTGAACTTGATGATATATTTTTTTTAACCTTTGAGTAGTAGAGGACTGCCTAAATATCTCTATCTCTGTCTGTCTATCTATCTATCTATCTATCTATCTATCTATCTATCTATCTATCTATATTGCTGCTCTGGACTAAGACCTGAGAGTGAAAAATCAGAACCAGGAACTGAGTTCTGTGACCACCATAGATGTAAAGGAAAAGGCTATTTGGATATTGTAAGCACAGTAAAGCATTAGTTGGAGAGATGATTTCCATTCAATGAAAGCAGTAGATAGCAAGAAAGTAGAAAGGCAGGATTGACTTATATGAGAGCTGGTATTTCAGACCAGCCTCATCTACTCTGATTTAGACATTTAATTTGACTTTGTTGCTGTCATAATCAAGTGGGCAGCCATATGAGCGTAGTTCAATGAACCATAAAGAGCTCTCTAGGACTGGTCCTGTTAGAAAGAATACTGGTAATTCTACTTCAGGATTTAGGGGTGCCACTGGGCCTTGAAGAGGGAATATTCTGGACCGTCAAAAACCTGTCTTGTCTGACAGAAAGTAATCCTTCATTGTTCCTTCCCCGGGGGGGGGGGGTCTTGGAACTGCTATCTTCAGGACATTTCTCTCAGTGGTGCTGGGAGGAGGATGCTTCTTGAATGGCAGAAGGCAGAGTAGGAATGAAAGAGCCTTTTGCAACTGCTGTTCACGAATGCCTAGAGCTGCCCTGGCAAAGAGGTCTGGATCCCTGGTGTCAGATTACAGCCCAGCTCCTCAACAGAATAGAGTTGTCAGCAGCCTGTTCCCTGACCCTGGGCACCTGGATGATGTCACCACCATCAGTGTTTATTGAGTGGACACTCTATTGTTGGGCACTGCCACGGCTTTCTTTCTGTCAGCTGAGGGCCTGAGGGCAGTAGGGACTGTGTCCCTATGCTGTTACGGTCACTTCTGCAGTGACTGAAGTGCTAGGGTTTATTAATGTGCATTTCAACAAGCTTCATTTATTGAGATCTGAGTCACTTCCCTTGGGATTGCTAGGTGGTAGACTTCACAAAAGATTACAGTTAGTCAACTAAACACAGTGCACGATGGCTTTTTAAAGATTCTAATAATGAAAAGCTTTCTGTGGTTTTAGTGTTTGTACTTTAGGATACAAATTATATATGTTATATATATATATTATAGTATATACATACATACATACATACACACATACATACATATATATTTTTTTCACTGTGTTCCTGGTGTCTTCCAAGGACAGACTTGCTTGGTGAGGCCATCTGGTTCACTTTGTGAGTTTGGATGTGAACTTCAAGCTACAAGAGGCTGAGCATGGTGGCACACCCCTTTAATTCTAGCACATGGGGAGCTAAGGTAGGGGCAGGTGAATCTCTGTGAGTTTGAGGACAGCCTGGGCTACACAGAGAGTTCCAGACCAGTTAGAGCTACACAGTGAAATCATTTCTTGGGGGTGGGGGTGGGGAGAGGAGCTGTGTGTGGTGGTTTATATGTGTAAATCACTTGAGGGAATGAGGCAGGAGGATTGCTTGGAGTTGGAGGTGAGTCCGAGTTCTATAGTGACTTCCAAGCCAGCTTGGGCTATAGAGTGAGACAAGAAATGATACTCAACTGGGACATGGCATGTACTTCCCCTAGTGTGGTGTGCCATACCATGCCACAGTAGTGACTATGGTCCTGATTGTCTGCACACATCCATCTTTTCACTATCCCAGCATATCACGCTGTCCTTGATGGTCCAGAGAGTAACATGATGAACATAGATGTTTCTCTCAAGGTTTCAAGGCGCTCCAAACCTGTGAGGTGGGTGACTAGGGGGACTGCAGTGAAAGGGAACAAAGGTACCTGCCGTAGGAGAAACCTCACCTCAGTACTAGGAAGTACTTGCGGAAGGTGGAGACGTGTCCAGAGGACATGTTCATAAAAGGCTCCGTGGGGACGTTAAGATTGGCCTGAAGGATGGACAGGTTTGCTTTTTGGATATGGGTGTGAGAGGCAAGGAAAGTGAGGAACAGGAGGGAGACTCAGGAAGCGTGTTCAGGGCATAGTAAGTCCTTCCCTTTGCCTGGTGTATATACAGGTCACAAGGGGGAGGTGTGGAATATGACACCGAGAGGTCAGTTGGGGACAGACTGAATGCCAGAGTGAGGAACCTGCAGTCACCCTGGCCTGCCTTGAGACTCTTCGAGGGGCTCTGGGGCAGAGATGGCATGGCTGGATGCATGCTGATTGCAAACAATGGCAGACTTTTACAGAGCACCACCCTCTGGGCAAGATGCTTTTCTAGGTGTTCTGTGTCTATAAAATTCACACTTCCCCGCAATTCCATGCAATTCCATGAAGCAAGCGATGCTGCCCATCCTTTGACACAGTGATGCCTAAGGGACTGAGGTTGGGTACTGTGTCCAGTGCCAAAGAAATCAGTGATAGAGCTGGAGTTTGAAAACAGACCATCTAGTTCCAGAGGATATACACCCTCCATCCAAAAAAATAATGTAGTAGCATCATTTAAGGCCTATTGGAGAGGGTCTAAGAAGCCACACAGAGAAACTTTAGGGTGTCCAGGGGGAAAGAATCAATGCTTGAATTGAGATGGTGTTGATGATGGTGGAGAGGCGGGACCTGCATCCGTGTGTGGGTGGTGGATGAGGATGTTGAGAAAAAGGAATGGAGCACTTCTCAGGACGGTCCCTTCACAGTGGGCCTGAAGGCATCCTGAACGGAAACAGGGAACTGGGGCAGATGTCGGCTCTGGTGGTAAGGTCAGGTCTTCTGTCTTGGTCAGAATGCATTTGGAAAATGTAAGGAAGAGTCATATCATTTGAAGAGGGCATACCTTAATTCTTTACTTCCATTTTCCAAGACAGTAATGGCCTTGCCTGTCCTGGAGCTCATTTTGTAAGTTACTAACTCGGACTCGTCTTAGTGTTCTAGGCTGGCCTCGAATTCACAGAGACTCGCCTGCCTCTGCCTCCTGAGTGCTGGGATTAAAGGTGTGAGGCTGAGTGTACACCTTTGAAATACTTTTTTTTTTTTTTTTTTTTTGGATTTTCAAGACAGGGTTTCTCTGTGTAGCTTTGCGCCTTTCCTGGGACTCACTTGGTAGCCCAGGCTGGCCTCGAACTCACAGAGATCCTCCTGGGTCTGCCTCCCAAGTGCTGGGATTAAAGGCGTGTGCCACCACCGCCTGGCAACCTTTGAAATACTTAAAGTTGGGACTTTCCCAAGGAGACCATGCGGTTTAAAGAATGGAGCTGTTTCTGAGGAGGAAGAGGTCAAGGTTTTTGAGGATGAGTGGAGTAGAGAAAGAAGCTAAAAATAATTAGCCAGTCAAGAGGCAAAAGACGGAGGAAGGAGAGAGGAGAGGCCTAGTGGCTGTGGAGTGTGTCTCTTGGCCTTCACTGCTTGGAGAGGTAGGATGAGATGGCCTGCAGAGTCCATGGGACCCAGTGTAGTAACCTGGATTCTCTCTGTGGAGCATGTCCTGAGGGCACACACCCTAATGTGCATGTCTTCAAAGAAGGAAGTGTGTTTATATACATCATCACACGGGCCTCATATAGCCTGGTAGCTATAATTATTTTCTGAGTGTCCCAATGAAATGTCGCCTGTCTGAGTGAATTATCACCCCAGAAACTACTAACTGGGCTCTTTAAATATGAGAGTATGTTTAGTCTGGATACAGCTGTGTTTTATGTAGAAGTTTGTTAAGTTATTAAAGAAAGATGGAACTCCATGATTGAAATGTCGACCTTCTGAAAAGCCCGTGAACAAATTTAGCAAAATGGCTTCAGGAGGCCAGGCAATGAGAATTTGAACTTTTTTCTCTCTCTCTCTCATCTCACTATGGATTCCTAGCTGGCCTACAACTTGATATGTAGGCAGACTGGCCTCAAACTCACAGAAATCTGCCTGCTTCTTTGTCTGTCTCTTGAGTACTGGGATTAAAGGCTTACACTACCATGTCTGGATTCTACTTGGTTCTTTTTTTTTTTTTTTTTGGTTTTTCGAGACAGGGTTTCTCTGTGTAGCTTTGCTCCTTTCCTGGAACTTGCTTTAGAGACCAGGCTGGCCTTGAACTCGCAGAGATCCACCTGGCTCTGCCTCCCAAGTGCTGGGTTTAAAGGCGTGCACCACCACCACCCGGCTTCTACTTGGTTCTTAACAGGCTATCTTGTTACATGAAGGTCTGAGACATATTAATAAAACACGGATGATAAGAAATCATGCTTTGTCCTTGGGTTCTGCGTGTTTTCCTAGGCCAGAGTTAAAACAAGAGTATAGGCTAAAAATACTAGTGGTTCAAAAAGTAATTCCAGAACTAGAGCCCTTCAAAGGTTTATCTCTGTTGGATTGAAATATCCAAAGCATACTCCTCTCCATAACAGCTATTTCTTTGATGTTGGAGATGGACCCTGTCATCCCAATAGAGGCTAACTTTTAGTAACATGAGTCATGGTTTTTTGGCTCAAAAGTTAGCAAAATCAAATGTGTTAATCGTCAGAACCCTTTGTACTCCTAATGATGATCTTGGGTGAGGGGTTGGATGCTAATGGTGTGGAAAGCCAGTTTTCTGAGAAGGAAAATGTGTAGTATTTCTGCTTTCTATCATATACTTTTCTATGTTTTCCTGTCCTTGGGTTGATTTTTCGGAAGAAAGGTACTAAAATTTCATGACAGAGTACTAAATAAAGATGCCAAGACTGGATGCAGTTTCTTCGGTGAATCCAAGAAATGCCACCATGGGTTTTCACTTGTTAAGAGTGAGCAGCCTTGGCTGGGAGAGGATTTTCTTGACATGTACAAGGCCCTGGGTTCCATCCCCAGCACAGGAATAGAAGATTAAAGAATGAACAGTCTCAGTTGGATGTGGAGGTTCCTACTTGGGAAGTTGAGACAGGTGGACCCTTGAGTTCAAGGCCAGATTGGCCTACATAGTGAGATCCTGCCTTAAAAACAAAACAAAGGCTGGGAGTGTAGTTCAGCTTATAGAGTGCTTGCCTGGGATGTGTGAGGTACTGAGTTCAATTCCTGGCGTTACATAAACCTGGCATGGTGGCACAGGCCTGTAATCTCAGCACTAGATAGTGGAGGCAGGAGGAGGGTCAGGAGTTTCAAGGTCAGCCTGGGGTACATGAGACCCTGTCTCAAAACACCAACTAACCAACCAACTAACCAACCAACCAACCAACCAACCAACCAACCAACCAACCAACCAAAACACTCTCAGTATGGTTCAGACCTTGTTTCAAAATAAAATATCTTTGATTCAGTGCTTGACAGTTTCATACATGTAAACAATGTGTCTTGATCATCTGTACTCTGACCCCCCTCTTCCACTCTTCCCAGGAACCCCCAGTTCCTCTCATTCTCTTCAGTTACTCCCAACATATCTCACTTTTGTATCTTCTGTCTGTCTCTCTATCTCTCTGTCTCTCTCTCTCCCACTAAGCCTGATTATTGCTGCCTGTTGGAAGACTAATCTTGTTGACCTGACCTTGTGCAGCTGATCATGGCCACCGTGACTTCGTGGGTGCAAAATCCATGCCGTGTTCCAAAGACAGCATTTCACTCCTCCCCATCCTCCAGCTCTTACGTCCAATACTTCCCGCCCCTTCTCCATGATGTTCCCAGAGCCTTGGTTTAGGGATTGATATCATTGTCCAGTTAGGGCTGAGTACTCCATAGGCACTTATTCTTAGTACTTTGCGTAGTTACAAGTCTCTGTACTAACTACTGACCACAAAAGAGAGGAGCTTCTCCACCAAGATTGAAGCAGCACTAATCTTTGGGGATAAGCATAGACATTTAGAAAGCAGTCTGACAACATCTTGGTTAGCAAAGCAGCAGCAGTAGTAGGTTCCTCTCTAGGGTCCTTGACCTCCAGAGTCCTGATTTACAATACCAGGCCTGAATGCCTTCCTGTGGAGCAGGCCTCAAAACTAATCCAAATGCAGTTGGTCTCCCCATAACCTTCACGCCACTATTGCACTGGTAGGCACATCCTGCCTGGTAGACTTGCGTTTTCCGTCTTCTGTCCTGAACTCGAAGTTGTAGGTGTTTACTTGAGTGTGTGTACACCTGTGCACTCGATTGTTGCTCTGTAGCATGCCTTAGGAGGCAGTACACTTAGTGATAAACATTTACAGTCACTTATTCTTCCCCTTTCTCTTTTCCTCTTCCTCTTCCTCCTCCAGTGCTGGTGAATCAAACCCAGGATCACATGCGGGCTAGACTAGTGCTCTAACACTGAGCTCTAACATGAGGCTACACTCACAGCTAGTTCCACGGTTTTCTTTTCGGTTTTCTGAGACAATATCTTACTTTGTAGCTCAGGCTGGCCTTCAGCTCGCTATGTAGCCTAGGCTAGTCTTGCATCCTTGATAATCCTCTTGTCTGAGCCTCTTAGGTGTAGAGATGACAGATTTAAGCCTCCCTGCTCAACTTCCGCACAGTCTAGTCTTAATTATGTGACCCAAATTCTACTTTCGTATTTGTTTAAATACTCTCTGTTTTGACCTCTTAGGCTTTGGCAGTGTAAGGTTGGACCTTAATCTCCATAGTGATAAATTGTTACTCAGTTGTTTTCTCAGCTTGCTTGAGATAACCCTGGTGGAAACACACACTTGGGCTGAAGTGCTAAGAAGTCTTCTTACAGAGGTTGCTTCTATCAGGCAGCATGGGAGAGTGACCCAGGTGGGCTGTTGGAGATGGTGCTCTGTGCCAGGTCACCCCAGGGCGGTTTCATTATTTTGTTTGAAGTAGACTCCTAAGACATCAGATGTTCTCATTTGTAAGTTCATAAACACGTTCCCAAGCCCGCAGTAAATGACTTACTTCGCCACAGCTCAAAACAATTTTGTGCTTAAAAACAAAAAACAAAAAACAAGGACTGAACACTTTTTTTTTTTTTTTAAATGGGCTATAAAACAGCACAACTTGAAATTTGTAAGTGGCTGAAAATTGCTGTGCAAGAAAAGAACATGTAGATGGAGTGAGAATTGGTTGCAGGGCACTGTGCTGATGCATCAGATAAACACAGTTAAAAGGGGAAGTGGAAACAGAATGGAGGTCAGCGAGTGAAGCTGCAGTCTTCTGTGTTAGGAGTGAAGAAAATAAGAACTCGTTACTGCCTTGGTTGTTGAAAGACTTCTTCATAGAGTGATGTTTGATGTGTAATGAGCACAGGGCATGTTATGATGTCTGAGGACCAGTACTACCAGTTCTTGTTCAGTGTCACATCTCGAGACCTAACACTGTGCTTGGCGTAAGAATGGTGCCCCAGACATTCAAGTTGAATGAATGAGTGAGTGAGCAGGCAGGCAGGGAGGGAGGCAGGCAGGGAGACAGGGAGGGAGAGATGGAGTGAGATTTAAGGCAGAGTCATAAAAGGTATGTTGAGGAAGAGGAAGAGTCTGTTTGGAAGGGACACTTGAATGGAAAGCAGTCCCAAGTGAGGATGGGCTGGACTGTGGGACGCTGTGTCTCAGCTCACGGGGCTTCCGGATGAATGGAAAGGAACTGACCAGAGCTTGGACTACAAGTGGTTCCATACTTTGAGAGGAGGAATGTTTGAGACAGTTTCTTTAGCTTGGACAGAGAAAAATGACAGGTTAAGTAGGTTTCTGTGTTTAAGTTTGAAGGAGGAGCGACCTGCTGGTGGTTGTGTGTTCTCTTTTGTGTTGTTAGTGGGAAACTGGAAGTGAAAAGGGTTCTTTGTGATGGAATCTTTGCCTTCTGTGGTCTTCAAGCAGAAAATAGGCAATCCCTGACCTGGACACTTGCCAGTTACTGGTTAAAGTCTAGGGAGTTGTGTAGGACAGCTGATCTCAAAGTCTCTGGAATTATGGTTTGAGCTGGACTTTCTACATTTAATTATGGAATTTATTGTTTAGTTTTTTTAGGCTCTAATTTCAATGTAATGTAAAAAAGTTGTTTTATTTTATTTTATTTTTTTAAATTAACTCAATACTTCCAGGACCACCAAAGAATTGTATATTGGGTGGGGCCATTCAAGTTCTATTGTTCTTGTTGAAACGTGTTTAATCCCCCAACCTAGATAAATGACATCTGATAAATGAACACAACTGTTTGTGGTTGATGATGAAGTCCTCCGTAAGAAATGCTTGCAATCCTAGTGAGTCTGAGACAGGAGGATTCCTGTGTGTTTGAGGTCAGCCTGGGCTACAGAGTTAGAGCTTGTCTCAAACAAACAAACAAACAAACAAACAAACAAACAAACAAACGTTAGTATTGACCTGTAGTTTTAAATTTTTTATTACTATGTGTGTGTGTGTGTGTGTGTGTGTGTGTGTGTGTGTACGTGTACATATACCGTGGTGCAAACACAAAGATCAGAAGACAGCTTTGTCCAGTCAGCTCTTCTTCCCACCTTTACATGGGTCCCAGGGATTGAACTCTGGTTGTCAAGCTTTCTGTGGAAAGCACCTTCCCCTGATGAACTATCTCCTCAGCCCTAAACTACAGCTTTAAAGTGAAGCCTTTCTGTTATTAATCAAGTTAGTCTTTTGGTTTTCAACATATTCATGATTTGCTGACAAATGGAAGGATTTGCTGCTAGTTTGGCTTTCTTTTGTTAAAAATTTAATTTTCTTCTGAGATCAAGAAAAGGTGCTTTATTTCAAACTGGTCTCCATCAATTATGGAAGTAGAACTTCATCTGAGACTTTCATCTGAGAAGTTGCTGGTTCACTAAGGTGCCTGATACAAAGAGCTGGAAAGTTCCATATGTGTATTTTGGAAGAGCTGGAGACCAACTCATGGCTTCACCCAAGCTAGGCAAGTGCTCCATTGCCAAATTAAGCCTACAAAAACCTTATCTGAAATGCCATGTAGCCTTAGACTTTTCTAAAATGAACCCATGTTTCTGTCTTAATGAATGGACCGATTGTTTTCTGTAGTATTCAGACTCCATAATTATGAATACATTGACTAAACAGTTCATTGCTTCAGGTTTAAGGCTCTCTAAAGATTAAAGGGCCTGGGCAGGTGAGATAACTCAGAGGGTAAAGATTCTTCCTGCCAAGCAGAGTGAGCTAAGTTCTGCCTCCAGGACTCACATGAAGAGAACGCTCACGAGTTGTCCTCTTATCTCTATACACATGTGGCATGCACGTGCACATGGACAGACAGGCAGACAGACAGGTAGACAGGCAAGGCAGACAGAAACATACACACACCTGCACTTTTCTGGTATATCAAATAGCTCCTGTTAGCTAACATTTTGTTTTCTGTTGGTGTTATTTGGTTAATTTTTTATTGATAATGTCTATAAATGGGGTTTTTCTTTCCCTCCTTTTCTCTCTCCCTCCCACCCTTACTCTTTTTCCTTCCTTCTCTCTTTCCTTTTCTGCCTCCCTTCTCAGTCTCCTTTAGACAGGGTCTTGCTCCATAGCCCACGCTGCCCTGAGCTTGTGATGATCCTCCTGCGGCAGCCTCCCGCACAGGGATGGCATGTGTGTGTCCTCACTGCCGGCCTGGAGCTGAGGACTGTACTGGCCCCTGCCTCTGAGGACCACTTGCTCCTTGATCTGCTGATGAGCCTAAACACGCAGTGGGAGTAGACACCAGATACCTTGTTTTCTGAACGTTGAGTTTGAAACAAGACTAGACTTTGTGTAAGACTGAGCCTCTTATAAACACAGCTAAAGGGCAAGCATGGTTCACGCGAGCGTCAAACAGAAACAATCCCACTTTGTTTTTTTTTTTTTTTCCTTGGGATTTGGGCTCACTTGGATTGCAGATTGGTGAGATTCCTGAGTTGGAAATCCAAGGATAACTGATTTCCTTCTAATATTTATTTATTTGTGTGCGTGTAAGTGTGTATTATATGTGTATTCGTTCATGTGTATGCAGATGCGTGTGTGTTTTATATGTGTTCTTGTTTGTGTGTGTGGTGTGTTTGTGTGGTAGGCCTAGCTGAACATGAGGTCTCTTCCTCAGTTGCTCCCAGTTTGAGTTTTTGAGACAGGGTCTCTCACTGATTCGGCCAGCCTGCCTGGCTAGCAAGCTCCAGTTTTTTTTTTTTTTTTTTTTTTTTTTTTTAAATAGGTCTGCCTCCTCAGTGCAGGGGTTACAGGTCCACATGTCTATACTCCATACTTGGCTTCTACACAGATGTTGGGGAGCCAAACTCATGTCCTGATGCTCCCACAGCAGACACTGAACTGACTGAGCCATCTCCCTAGTGCCCGTAACTGATTTCTCAATGAATACCTTTCTTTACCTTCAAAGGATAAGGAATTCATATAGGATCTACATTAGTTGTGGCAAGAAAATGATTGGTTCTGAGCAGCAGAATAGATCTGAGAATATTAGAAGGCACTCTCTTTGCTAACTGTGAGATTAAAGGCAGGCTGAATGGTCTTTTTAGGGAGCTGTGCGAGGCGGCTCTGTAAAGCGGTGTCTTCTTCATTTGCCCACTCTTTTCCCAATGCCGACATGGGACTTGGTTCCGCAGTGCTTATGGGACACACGCCTGCAGTTCTGGGAAACTCAAAGTAAATGCTCTGGGTGATTTAAGCTGGAAAAAAAATCTCTCAGATCGAATAAAAATCAGTAATGAAGATGGGGTGGTAGGAGAAGCTTGTGAGGTGCCCCAACTTTCCTCGTCCAAGGGGGTTGCTTGATCTCACCACTAATGGTTTCTGCATATGTCTATCTTTCAGGGTCAGTTATGTCTATTTAGCTTAAAAAAAAGATTTATTTTTATGCATGTGAGTGTCTGTGTGTGTGCCATGTGAGTGCAGGCACCCTTTGGGGCCAGAAAAGAGCACCAGGCCTCTTGGAACTGGAGTTACCGGCAGTTGTGGGTCACCCAACGTGGGTGCTGGGAGCTGAATACAGGTCTTCTGGAATCTCAGTCAGTGCTCTTAACCACTGAGCCATCTCTCCAGCCCCTTAGCCTTGTTTTGTTTCCATGTAATAATAAAGTGTGATGGATCACCTCTGTGGGCATCCTTAGCCTGGCACAGTTGTTAAGAATGTTTAGAATGAAGAGTGTTTTTCTTTTTTTTCTCCCTTGCTTTTCAAATGAATCAACCATTATTTATTTATTTAATCATCCCTGGATTGGTGCTAGTAATGCCTAGGAACTGACTTTTAGCTCAGCCTGTTTCATGGAGCTTGTCCTGCAGTGGGGTTTAGACAATGCACCTGTTAAATGTTAAAGAATTATACCATTGTGAAGGAGGAGACACCTATAGCATTTTTCTCTTTTGACAGGGTTTGATGTATCCCAGGCTAGCCTTGAGTTTACTATGCAGCTGAACATGACCTGTTATTTAGCACGATGCCCCATTTTATGCAATTCCGGGGATGGAACCCAGGGCTTTGTGCATGCCAGGCGAGCACTCTACCAAATGAGCTGCATCCTCAGCCCCCCAAAAGACCTTCAGTTCTGTGAAGGCATGCAACAGAGCCTGTGGGGTATGCGTGTTTGGAGAGTGACCGAAGAGGTGGGGAGAAAAGAATTCTTTGAGGAAGGATGACTGGACAGGGACCTAAGGCGTGAGGAGGTGTGAATCAGGAGTGGGTCATTGCATACGCTGAAGGTCTGAAGCAGGAGCTCAAAACATTCCTTCTGGTTGGAGCTCAGTGGTAGCAAGGTGAGGCAATGTTGTAAAATGAGTCTCCAAAGAGAGAAAACCTGGGTCCTTGGAGGCAAGGCGGAGGGAGGGTGTTGGTTTTAATTCCCGGGGCTTAGAGAGGTAACGTGATCACTGCCGCAGGTTTTAGGGTACCTTTCCCTTTTCAGAACCTGAGCTGCTTTTAGAAAGGTGAGAGTTAGCCTTTTATGGATGGTGGACCAGTCACCACTCTGTTTCTGCCAAAGCTCTGGGGAGTACTGTCTGCTTAGTCCTCTTGCTTCCAGTAGCTGTGGGTAGATAACAGGGTTAACTTACATGGTTTGAGAATGTTTCTGTGGGAGTGACTTTTATTCATAGCAGAGCATTCCTGGAGAAGCCACCTCGTGCTTTCGTTAATTGGAGTCTTGAAGGGGCTTTCCCTTCATTGATTTGCTCCAGAGTGAAAGCACATGACATTACAGAGCTGTATGCTAGAAGGTTCCCTGATACTCTCTGGCCTTGCCTCTTGGCTTTAAGGCAGAGTGGTCACATCACTTCTTTTGCAGAAGCAACAGCTGAGGGCTGATACAAGCCTGCCATGCGCCTAGGGCTAAAGAAAGTGCTAAGTGGAGAAGATTCCTCACATTCTTAATGAGAAGCAGCTGGGCTTTCCTGAAAGGCTCTATCAAGGGAACTGGAGTGAGAGTTGATAATGAGACCAAGGCACCAGCCTAGGGATGCCCCGTGATCAAACTGGTTCTGGAATCCTACGATACCAAGTGGCCTTTAGCTCTTTTTCAGGCTGTCCTGTCCTGTGCACAGGGATGCACATTGCTCAGCCACTGACGTCTGTGACTGTGGCAGGTTGTGCCGTAAGGGCATGAGTAGACACTCTGACTAGGTTAGTGTTTGCCAAGTGATTAGGAGCTTCTGCAAATGTGATCATTATGAGTTTTCGTCATGATCAGAAACACCTTCGGGCTGGAGGGAAACATCAGCAGTAAGGCGAATGTGAGATGGTCGACCAGAGGCAGTCCTGGTTAATCTCAACAAACTTGCAGACACATGGACATCTGTATAATCTGTGTGTTGGAAGGACAATGCTAGTTTAGCATTATATATATTTGCGGTAAGACTGGTTTTTCTCAGTAGGTAGTGAATTACTCGTGGGTAGGGACTGGCGGGCAGTGGGCTTTCAGTAGGTAATGGAGTGAGCAAATGAACAGGCAGTCTCAATAGTGCTCTTAAAAAGTTAAAGATGGGCTGGGGAGATGACCCAGTGGGTAAAGGCTTGTCTGATAACCTGAGTTTACATGGCCGGCACTCATAGAAGTGCCCAATGTGTCTGTAATTCCAGCATGCCCCTATGGGGAGATGGTAGGCAGAGACAGGGTGGTTTGCAGACTTGGGCCAGGTCGTCTGGTTCACACAACCATGAAGAGACTGTTTCAAACAAGGAGAGGTGAGGATCAGCACCCAAAGGTTAGCCTCTGATCTCCATGTTCATCGGTGGCACACTACAGCCTCACACAAGTCATGGACACACACACACGCACACACACACACACACACACACACCCCACACACAAATGAAAAGCAAAGAATTGGTATGCCTTATGCTCTTACAGTATTTTTTCATTTTTTTAAAAAACAATAGTCTTCTTGATTTCATAAGTACTCTTTAATTAATTAATATGTTAACTTGTAGCATCTTGCTTAGGATGGGTGTCCATAAATTTTGTGGCAGGAATAGGTAGCGCTCACAGGATAGCATTTCTTTGTGCTGAGGGGTTGAACAGTTTTGCATGAAGCTTCTATTGTGTAGAATCAACAGAGTGGTGCTCCAAACGATGACCTCCCGAGGAACAGACTCATGTAAATGACAGCTCACCAGAAAACCCAACGATAACGATAAGCTGTAGGTTTTGTAAATCTTGCGAGAAGAGCAGGACATGCTGGCCTGACCAGTGGCCTCTGGGCTCAGCTTCTGTTTCCTGTCACACTGTGGGCAGCTGGTGACCCTGGAAAATGTCTTCTCTGCTCCTGGGCTTCTCCTTCCTTGGTCCTTTGATAGGGACACAGCCTTCCTCTCCATCCCCCCCGCCCCCACCGCCCCCATCTGAGGACTTCACAGCTTCACTCAGTTCTCTGAATTTTTTTGCTGTCAAAACAAAGTAATTTGATTTTAGCTCTTTACACGTATTGAATTAAAGAAAACTGTTGCCTGATGTTCATTTCTTAAGCTTCTTGAGATTTCATTTTAGTTATTGACCTATAATTTGCCAACTTTGTAAGAAGAAATGTATGTATTGGTGGGGAGATTGGTTTCTTTATTCATTCATTTGGAGAGGAAGGTGCTCTGATACGATAAAATACTATATCTATCTACCCGAATGAGGCTGGAGAATTGCCCCCCTCCCCCAAGACAAGGTGGGAGGAGGAGTCTTTGCTTGCCGTTGAGCTGAGATATTTTGCTGGGATTTGACAGAGCAGAGAAGGCATTGGTGAGTGTTTGGACTACAAGTCCAGGAGACTACTCCACCTTCAGATTTTTTTCTTAAAAAAAAAAAAAATTAAAGAAATGTGTGTGTGTGTGTGTGTGTGTGTGTGTGTGTGTGTGTTGGGGGTTCATGAGCTAATAAAGAGACGACTTTTCCAAGTTGCTTCTCTCCTTTATTTTTTGGGATAGTACCTCACTGAAAGCATTTTATTTGTATCTTTTTTTTTTTTTTTTTTTTTTTTTTTTTTTTTTTTTTTTGGCGCTAGCAATTCCTCAATGCGTGGTGGCCATTTTTGTTCCGATCTTATATTTTCGTCTTGATTGTTGTTGTCCATTATTGCTTCACACAGGCCAGTTCTGTAGTCTTTAGCCACATGTGGCTTTTGAGTATGTTTTAATGAGAAATGTCTTCTTCAGTTTTCAGATGTGAAAACTGAAATTAAAATTTGTCATTTGAAGTAGCCTACATCTATTTCCCATGCTGGAAAGATGAGGTCCACATTTGATTTACTTGATTTTGTGTTATCAGAAGATACCTACTTACCTTTCTAGCATTTGGTAAAATAGTTCTTTTCATTAACCATTCTGCTTCTAAAAGTGAATTTATAGAAGTGGGCTTCATTGTGTGGCTTTGAACGTGAGGGTAAAGTTGATATGTAGCTGTTAGAATGAAGCTGGAGTTACATGACTTGGATTCTTTGTGCTTTTTTAAATTTAATGTTTTGTTTGTTTTCATTTTCTTGTTTACGTGTGTGGGTGTTTTGTCTGCATGTGTCTGTGCACTGTGTATACAAGGCGCATGGAGGCCAGGGAAGGGCAGTGGACTTCCTGTGACTAAACTTACAGATGGTTGGGAGCCACCAAGTGGGTGCTGGGAATTGAACCCTGTTCTTCTGAAAGAGCAGCCAGTACCCTTAACCACTAAACCCTCACCCCTCTAGCCCCAATTTGTGCTTTTCTGAAGCTTGTTCAGCATGGATTTCAAAAGCTGAGATAATGACCAACGTTCCACATTTAATTTTTAATTATGCAAGAGTCAATATGTATGTTCCAAAAAAACAAAACCCAAACCAAAAACAAAACTGGTATGTTTGTTAAAAAGTGCTGCTTTCAAGGAACCCAAGAACAAGAAACTCTCTGCTGTAAAGACAGTGTTGCCCTAAACAATGCAGTTAGGTCCCTATGTATACGTGTTCTCATTCCCCCCCTGGTGCTGGGACTCATTAGTGGAAACTTGTGCATGCTAAGTGTGTGCTGTGCCCTGGAGATACACCTCCAGCCCTCATTTTAATGTTTTTCAGTGGGTTCTTGTTTATATTTATAGTCTAGCACCACACTGGGAACTTTAGAACTAAATTAACACCACCTTGAGAACTTTAGAAATAAATAAGGAACTTTTACTTCAAATCATTAGAAGTTCTTTGTCTGGGTCATTTTGTGTTATTATTTTTTTCATGAACCTTGTTGTAAAGGCAGTCAATTTTAGTTCTATATGTTCCACGACATTCCTACTTTGTTTAACATGAAGAACACATGCAAAGTCAGTATTTTTTGTTTTGTTTTGTTTTTCAGACAGGGTTTCTCTGTGTAGCTTTGCGCCTTTCCTGGATCTAGCTCTGTAGACCAGGCTGGCCTCGAACTCACAAAGATCTGCCTGCCTCTGCTTCCTGAGTGCTGGGACTAAAGGTGTGCACCACCACTGCCTGGCCAAAGTCAGTATTTTTTACTTACCTAAGGCCAGGAGGTATTGGCAGACTTGTAGTTGGAGTGGCGTATGTAATTTGGGTGGCAGAAAAGACTTAAATGTCTTTCTCAGTAAGAGGGGGTTTCAAAGTTGGGCTTCTGCAAACTTGGTGGTATTTAATACGTTTGTGCTCTAGACTGGGTTGAATTTGGAGTACTAGTGAGCATTTCTGCATGGTGACTCATTTTTAGTTGTATTGCATCTAGGACGTTCTTCCAAATCTGTAAAAGTATAAATGGGTTCCTTGATGGGGAAGCTCATGTTGCAGTTGATTAGACAGACTCTTCATGTAAAATTCTCCATAATATGTGACGTTATGTGTATTTTGCTGAAAGAGTCAGTGAAATGGAAAGTTTTGAGGACTTTGAGCAAAGCTTAGTTAGTGCTGCCTAATGTGACTGCAAAGGCTTTGTGGAGGTTGCATTTGAAGGCCTTCTTGAGGAAACTAAGGAGAGTGACCAGAGACTGTTGTGAGTGGAGGGTGGCATTAGGGATGGTGAATGTTTGGAGGTAAGAGGTGGATGTGTCTGGTGGAATGAAGATCCTGAGAGGCACCTATTAGGAGACGGGATCAGCCTGGAAGCTAGGAGCGTGGCGTGTTAAGCTTTGGTTCCTGGGTGGTGGAGTCATCCTTCAGTAGTGAGGAGCCACTCAGCAATTTTGAGTAGTAGGAGGAAATGAAAGAAGAGAGATTGAATTGTATGATGAAATGCGCCATCATTGGGAAGGAGACTGAGAATTCCAACAGAACATGACTAAGCTGAAGGGGAGCTGGGCTTCTGATGTGTCACTGGGGACAGAAAGGGAAGGGGTATATGAGAGTGGTAGCTCCTTTGATGGAATAATGTTTTTGCTGCACTGTGTGTGAGTGGTTTCATGCTCCTGTGATTCAGAAAAGCTCAGGGCTATTTTGAAGGAAAGATGTGTGTAGGCACACTGAGTTTGAGGTATTGGAAAGGCCTGTAGACAGTGGGTCCAGTAGGAAGGTGAAGGTGAAGACCAGTCCTGGGTCAGAGCTAGACAAAACACTCTTTTCCATTAGGTCACCAATTAGACTCATGACAGTGGGTAAGAGAGATTTATGTTCAGGTTGATGACTGTATTCTGGAGGTGGAGGGGAGGGAGGGGAGCCAATATGTCTTATAATACAGGACGTTTAAGAAGAATGGACAGGGAAAAGGATCACTGCAGTTAGATACATGAGAGCTGAGGGTGTTTGAGTGGAAGACGTGGGATTGGAGGAATTCATGAGCTTTACGATGGAGTCAGGGAAGAAGTAAAAACAGGAAAGAGTGGGTTCCACATACGTTCATTCCATTTCTCTTTCCCTTGGCTGCTTTTCAACCCTTTCATCTAAATGGCACAGGAAGGAGTTAAAAGGACTTAAAACTCAAAATTGCCCAACTAGTTCTCTGTTAAGAGATTGGTTAGAAGAACTGTAGGGTACGAGTAGGGTGGAACGCTGAGGTACCTGGATTGGCACGGACCAGACTACTTAGGGGATGAACCTATTCCTGAAGATAATTGAAATGTGATTACAAATTAGATGAAGTTAAAAGTGAGCATCTATATTACTGAAAACTGTGCTGGTACTAAATGCTATTATATATATGTATATATCTCAGTTTCTATGCAGATTTTGGACCTCTGAACTTGGCAATGGTGTACAGATACTGCTGTAAACTAAACAAGAAACTAAAAGTGAGTATTCTAGACCTGTTTATGTTTTGGAATTAAAATGTTTAAACCAGGAAACCTGCCCAGGGGGATTGTTTTGCACACACACGATTTAATCGGGTGATTTAGATCTTTAGAAATTTGTGAGAGTTCACCTAGGAGTTGAAATCGATCCTCCTGATTATACCACAAAGGGCATGCTAACCTCTTTCTTTCTTCAGGACAACCGCAACATGAGCTGAGTGAAGTCATTGCCATCGTGATCTAAGGAAGGGGCACAGCCTTTTAGGTCGTTCATGAGTTTCTGTGAGATTTCCTCATAGGATGATTTTTCCACAGCCTTCAGATCTGCTTGTAGATGCTATTATGGGGTGATGAAGGGTCTCATCAGGCACATAACCAGGTTTTGTTTGGTCAAGATGGAAAATTTTGCATATTGTTGAACGTCATCTCTGTAGAGTTAATAACCAAGTGAGACCCATGAATCAGCAGTGATAGAATTACCTGCTCTGACAGAATGTGGGCAGGCATTCAGTATTAGTCTGCAGTGTTTGTTTTACATAGGATCCTTCTCATTTTCTGTATGTATATATGAATTTTTGTTATGTAGACTTTTTCCTTTTAAACTGAGTATATAAAAAAGTGACATTTACATTATTAAGTTTACTACATGGAAACCAACCTTTATATTTTTCTTCTAATTTCTAAATGGACCTCTTGAACGTTTCAGTTTGCGAAACAGTATACCACGATATATGCTCCTAAGATAATCACAGACTTATAATGCTCAGTATTTTGTTCTTTATGTTGGATAAAGTGTTTCTGTTCTACAGTACAGTGGCTTACATACACATCTGCTCAGCGATTGCCTTTGGGTTTTATGTTGAACTTAGATATAAATGTAGTCTGGCAGAGCATTTCCTGTAGAATATATTGTATGCTTTATACAGTTCCAGATTTTTGCCATTGACATCAATGTGGTGTCATACAATATGGTCCTACAATGACATTTCAGTTAATAATTACATAACAAAAAACATCACACCCAACTCACTTAGGAACTAAATCATGCAATATTACCTGACTTAAAAATGTATTGTATATTCATTTAAGTAAACAAGAACCAAGAAGCTACTGTTTGTAGTTTAGAAAAGTAGATACTTTTATGATCATAGGGAGGTAAATAATAACCTTTACAGTGAACTTTCAATGACTGGAAGGGTCATTTAGTCAATGCCTGAACCTCATGTTTTCCTTGGGAGGATCTGGGGCTTTCCTAGTTTGCTTTCTCTCTCTCTTTCTCTTCTCTTCTTCCTGTGCCATTAGGTGAAAGGGTTGAAAAGCAACCAAGGGAAAGAGAAACATGAATGAACGCGTGTGGAACCCACTCTTTCCTGTTTTTACTTCTTCCCTGACTCCATCATAAAGCTCATGAATTCTACTCTAATGCCACATCTTCCTCCCCTCTCTCTCTTTCTGCATGCATATGTGTTGGGAGGGGGCTAGAGAAAGACACTGAGTGTCCAGCTCTATCGCTGTCCACCTCATTCCCTTGAGACAGAGTCTCTCACTGAACCTGGAGCTTACTGTTTGGCTAGGCTGGGTAGGCCAAGTTTCTGGGATCCACCTGTCTCTCCTCTAGGTCAGGGGTTGCCAGTCTGTGCGGCCTCCCCATCCCTACTTTTACATGGGTACTATGGATCCAAACTCAGGTCCTTACATTAGTATAGGAAATGTTCTTTCCCACTACGCTATCTCCCAAGCCCTTATTTCCTAATTATGCTATCATGTAGCTGGCATGAACCATGCACAAATAACCGTGGGACCTAAATACTGTCTGGAGTAAACAAAGAGAAATAAATCATTATTAGGAAGATGAAGTCATGCATCTAACTCAAGAGTCTACTTATAGTGATTGTAGAAGAGTAAATGGATTGAATTGTTTTTTTCTACCATATTCTATACCTAATAGTGAGTGTGTATAGAGACTTGTTTACACTTTCTTTCATTTCCAAAACTTGCTTATATCATTATGAAAGTTCAATAAAGTTAAGACAGTCCCCTTGGTTTATTCCAATGATCAGGAATCAGCTAGATGCCTGGAATAACATTTTTTAGCTTTAATTAATGGCTAATCTGTAGCTTTCTGAAGGATTGACTTTTCAAAACTCAAATGTTAATTAAGTGAACCATACCAAATAGAATCTCTCTATCAGGAGAAAAAGATTTACGTTAACAATCCAAAGCCAGAACTGTAGAACCTGTTTCTTATTTATAACGTAAGAATTCTAACCAGGCATGGTGGTGCATGCCTTTAATTCCAGCACTCAGGAGGCAGAGGCAGGTGGATATCTGTGAGTTTGAGGGCTGGTCTCCATAGTCAGTTCCAGGGCAGCTAGAGCTACATAATAGCTTAAAAAAAAAAATAATGTCTTAAAAAAAAAAAAGAAGCCGGGCGGTGGTGGCGCACGCCTTTAATCCCAGCACTCGGGAGGCAAAGGCAGGCGGATCTCTGTGAGTTCAAGGCCAGCCTGGTCTCCAAAGCGAGTTCCAGGAAAGGCGCAAAGCTACACAGAGAAACCCTGTCTCGAAAAACCAAAAAAAAAAAAAAAAAAAAAGAATTCCAGAGCTTCATGGGAATAGTAGTTAGGATTGTCTCAGAAGGTTTATGTGAGAGAGCTTTGCAAATTTCAAAATTAAGCTGCTACGCCAAATCACATTCCTAATGTCACATCTGTAAGTTCAGGTAGGAAATCTAATAGTTCTTCAGGGAAGTTTTGAATACCGGCTTCACCCTTACTGCTGTTGTTCCCCTACGGGGAAGCTGGTTAACACACTTTCAGGAATCTAAGTGACAGCTAATGAGACACAGCTCGATCACAGGGAGAGATGGGGAACCTAAGAGAGATGTGTGACCTGTGTCACAGGTGAAGCCGAGCGGTGGCATTGTTCACATGCTTATCTTTGCCTTGGCGGGGGTAATCTGGGCCTTGGGTTTAGAATCCTTCCTTGCTCACTCTCCCAGGTCTCTGGGCTTCTTTCCTGTCCAGTGGCTGTGCCTGCCACCCTGGCTATGTTACCATTTCCAGGAGCTTAGACCCCATGCTCTCCTATTTGGAATAGACTCTTCCTGTTAGTTACACACACCTCACAGTAACATTCTCTGTCTCTCTGCCAGCAGCATCTTTACACTGGCCATCACCCCATCCTCCCAGAGCATCCGTACCTGGCTGATGCATCTCCTTGGCTATCCATGCTTCCTCATCTTGATCGGGGCCAGGATACCTCGCTACCCATACCTTTCAAAAGCCTTACCTTGCCAGCTCTGCCCTTGACATCTTCCCGTGGGTGATTTCATTTTCATTTCTGATTTACTGGGAATGGAAGTATCCTTGTCACCCTGAGCCTTGCTCTTTACTCCACTCATGCATTCGATTCGTCACCATGGCCTGTCTGACTGAACGCCACATCCCTCTGGCTTAAATCCTTGGTGTGTGTGTGTGTGTGTGTGTGTGTGTGTGTGTGTGTGTGAGGAGAGAGAGAGAGAGAGAGAGAGAGAGAGAGAGAGAGAGAGATGTTTGCAATAACGTGTGTGTGGAGGTCAGAGAAGGAGTCAGTTATGTACATTCTGGGGATCGAACTCAGGTTGTCAGGCTTGGTGGCAAGTACCTTTATCTGCTGAGCCATCTTCCTGTCCTCCTTTATAGCATTATTTTAATTAGTAACTTCCTGTTAGAATTCTTCTCTTATGTGATTTCTTAATTTCTTTATTTTTTTAACATTCAAGATTTTATTAATTTTTTTAAAAAAACACTGTGATTTAGGCATATGTTATTTGATAGTCGAGATTTTTATACCTTCAAGTTATGATTTTATTTATTTTTTCATTCCTAATTTCATGGCAAAAACCAGATAATTTTTGCCATAAATTCTATTCCAGGTCCCACGTTTCTCCTTTTCTTTTTGGTTTTTTGAGACAGGGTTTCTCTATGTTGCCCTGGTTGTCCTGGAACTGGCTTTGTAGACCAGGCTGACCTTGAACTCACAGAGATCCTCCTGCCTCTGCCTCCCTGAGTGCTGGGATTTAAGGTGTGTGCTGCCACACCCAGCTTGTTTCTCCTTTCTTAAATGCCATAGATGTTCTTTCAACTCAATGCTTTGAGATAATGATTTCTTCCAAATTTACGGATTTTTTTTAAATGTGTCCATGCACATTTGATTGCCAGTGACTTCAGTTGTAATTATGTTGGTCAGAATGGGAAATTATCCATGAAATATTTATTTAAAGTGTCCCAAACAAAAGGCATTATCGCCACCATCAACAAAAGCATTGCTTGTTGTACACTGTGTAACAAATTGTTACTAATGAGTTATGCAACCATGGGTCCAACGTTGCTGTTTCTGATCAATTCTTCCCGTGGAGAGGCAGCAGGCAAAGAGGAGAGACTTCCTGGTGTGGGAACAATTGAAAGACTGTGGACTGTTCAGTGGAAAGTGTCATCAGTGATTGATCGGAGGGCAGGAATTGTCAACCTGGTATTGCAAGGGATCTATAAATCACGAAATTACATGTACATTTTGGTGTGTACTTATATTTTTCTTCTGGGAAGACTTGCAGCTCCTTATTAATTCTCAGAGGGATCTTTTGTTTAGACAATGGCAAGAACACTGAACTACAATGTAAATGCTTCAAGGCTGTATTAGAAGGAGACAAAATTGGCAGTAATTAAAAACTAAACACTACTTTCTCCTAATTTAATCAGTTAAGAAAAATCAAAGCTAATTGAGAAGCCTGAAAATTTAATAGAAGCAATACAATGGCACAAGCCTTTCTTAACATAGTTGGTATGTTATTAATCATTGATTTTATTTTTCTTCAGAGAAACAGAAACTCTCAGCTTGGGTTAAAAAACTTGAAGAGAGGAGACGTTTTCTAGGGCAGCAACTTAAAAAAAAAAAAAAAACCACAGCTGCTGCTATAAATCAACAAAACAATTACAGTAATCTTGGACCATGTAGAAAGGACTCAAAGAATATTCTGAGACCTGTACAAAGCTCCCCCGTTACCTCTCCAGAATAAAAGGGCAGGAAGAGCAGGCATCCTGGAAGAAAGGATTGTGTTGAAGCAGAGGGGCCTGGCAGGGGGTGGGCTCTGGGAATGCCCTTGTTGCTGAATGAATCAGGGCGGTAATTCTATCCTGGAACCCAGGCAGCTGCCACCCTCTCAGGTGCTTGTACACAAGAACTCTTTTGATGTCACGATAGACAGACACCCTCTTTCTATAACCACAAAAGCGTGTTGAGATCTCCTCATGCAGTTCTCTTGTGTTTCAGGTTGATGGGCTTGGGGGAGAAGAAAAGAGAGCTACGTTCTGGAGACAGTTGATGTAGTTTTAAGAGGTAGTGGGATGGTAACTCATGGGAACACGCACATTTGGAGCTCGTAAAGCAAGGCATGGACGTTTTGTATGCATTCAGAAACCCTCAGGCTGGAAGACGCTAAGAGAATTCTCAAGTGCCTTCAACTGTATGATCGGAATGATCAAACACACACATGTCCATGCACATATTCCCCCCATACTCTTTGGGGACTGGGTCTCATGTAACCTAGGCTGGCCTGGAGCCTACTGTGCAGCTGAGGATGAGGATGGACTTGAAGTCCTTATCCTCCTGCCCCTGCCTACTGAGAAATAATTTTATGAGTGATTTTTTTTTTGACCAAATGTGCCATCTTTTAATGCAATCTACTGGGTTTGAAACAAAAATAGACCATAAAGAAACACTTGTTTACTTTTAAAATAAAAAATTCAACCTGTTTTTATCATAGTTCCAAGCAAAACATGGACCATATTTTATCTTGTGCAGCCAAAGAAAATGTTCAAGAATGTCCCTTTCCTGAGAAAGCTGGAGGTAAACACATAGAGTCCTGGCGGCTCCCTGGAAGACCTGTTCATTTTATTGCTTTGGTAGTGACCCCCGATGGCTGTCGAGGTGCTGATCGCCGTGGGCATTGCTGGGCTAACCTAGTCATCAGTAAGGGAATGATGCCTTGGCCATAGCCCTGTGCTTTGCTCTCCTTAATCTGCCCACCATCACTGGCAACACGTGCCTGCTTAGAGATGTGCATGGGCTGTATTTCTTATTAAGGAGTATATTAATCTGGCTGTGTCTTCCTTTCCCTGGATTGGTTCACATAGCTTAATTAGACATACGATCCTAGCCAAATGACTCAACTCTTTTCTGTTTAGCATTTCGAGCAACTTTATCAAAAGGCCACTTAAGAATCGGCGTTCTTGCCGGGCGGTGGTGGCGCACGCCTTTAATCCCAGCACTCGGGAGGCAGAGCCAGGCGGATCTTTGTGAGTTCGAGGCCAGCCTGGGCTACCAAGTGAGTTCCAGGAAAAGGCGCAAAGCTACACAGAGAAACCCTGTCTTGAAAAAACAAAAAAAACAAAACAAAACAAAACAAAACAAGAATCGGCGTTCTTTATGTGACCCATTCGCTCTGTTTCTGTTAGTTTTGCACCTGCCTGCATCACAGTCTGTGGTTGGATGCTTCCGTGGTCTGTGGTGTCCTGACTAAGCTGAACAAGTGCATGACTGGTGTATGCCACTGTCACCTAAGGCTGGGCTCTGCTATTCTCTTGTTAGCATGGCTTCCTTTCCTTCTACCTCTGCGTGTCCATGGCCTGTTTGTCTTGTAGAGTTAAGTTACTCCTCCACCTGAATGCAGCCCTTCATATAGTTTTCCATTCAAAGACAGAAGACGTGTATGTGGCATCATCCCCTTGAACTTTGTATCAGTCTGTCACGGTGTCACTTTGCCTGCTTGACAAATGCCATTAAATATATGTGCTGATACACCATGTACTTATCATGATTTATGTGAATCTCATAAAACTTGGATTCTCAGGTAAGCAAAAGCAGGTCTGGGGATCTCTCTAGGTTTGACAATGTAAATCGACAGATGCTCTTCTGTCGACTATTTCTTTAGCTTGTTAAATGAAACATTTATTGTAGAGCACCGTGTCCTGTGATTGCCTCCCTGAGTAGTTGTCCCCTTGTTTATAAGAAGCCTTAGCCGATGGTTTGCATCAGATATTCATTAACTTGAGATCACACGTGTTGCTGGAGACAGGGTTCCCCTCATAAAGTCTTCCTGGAGCAGCTGCTCAAGTCATGCTGCTTGGAGTGGTAGAACTTCCTTAGCCTGGCAAGTGGGTACAGCACAGTGGTTGGCATTCTGTCTTATCCCCAGGGTGGATAAGCTCTCAAGAAAAAATATTAAATTGGAGCAAGGTGCAGTGAGTGGCATGCATCCCAGCACTCGGGAGGCAGAGGCAGTGCAGATCTCTGTGAGTTCAAGGCCAGCTTCGTCTACAGAGCAGTTCCATGGGTACACAGTGAATCTATTTAAAGAAGAAAGAAGGAGGGAAGGAAGGAAGGAAGGAAGGAAGGAAGGAAGGAAGGAAGGAAGGAAGAAAAGGAAGCAGGAAAGGAAGAAACTTAAATCTGTGGTCAGCAACGTATGAAAATGTACACAGAATTTTGGATTTGGGCCTCCTTTCGTATGTTGACGGATCTGACAATGCTGTGCCCAGTTCTTGCATGGCAGTAGCAGGGTTGAGCTCCATGTGCTTTGGTAGGAACTGCTTTTGTTGTTTGTGACCTGGCCCACTCTGAGGTCTAGGACCCTGTGGGTATCTGAATTTTAAGCCTCTGGAATAACTCTGCCAGAAGTGGCTTAGTTAGGAGACCCCTGAAGGACCTCGGTTGTGAGGTGTTGTCGCCTGCAATGGACAGTATTCGTTCATTGTGGCAAAAGTTTCTTAGGAGTCTGGAAATGTTTTTCTGTAATGTGCTTTTAAAAGGTAAGATAGCGGGATTTGGAATTCTTTTACAAGGGACTTTTATGTTTTTCAGGAGGCAAGTTGATTCACTGCTTGGTTTTGGAATCACAGCATTTTCAAGGGGAGTGGTATGGGGAGGGGGCATCAGATTTGTGTGTAATATTCTTCCAGAATTTACCAATAAATGTAGACTAGTGGATTTCCCAGGCTTTGTTCCACTGAGTCAGGAACTCTGGGTTGGGCCCAACAGCCAATGCCTTCTAAGTTCTCCAGGGCCATTCTGTACCAGTCCCCTGCAAGCATACAATGGAATACAATAATATAATAATAAAATATAATGGAGTTTAGGTTTAAGTTTATTTTATTTATTTCTGAAAAATTTTCATAACGCTGACCTTTTCAGTCCAAGACTTATTTAATAAATTCTGAGCCACAAAACTTGTTATGGCCTCATAATTGAGGTTTACACCAATTATCAGCCTCAGCAAGAGAGTTCTGGATTCCTCCTGCCTCCCACACGTGGTTGTGTAAGTGTTTGCTGCAGGCCTTTTCCTGGTTCCTGGCTTATGTTCTGATAAAGTGCACCATGCCTTGTTATAGTTCAGCCTTGCTTGGGACCTCTGCTTTGAGACGCACCCCGAGTGCTGCTGAACCAGACCCTTCTGGCAATGCTCCTGTTGCCGTGGGTAATGATGGGATGTAGCAAATGGCTTACAGATATTAGCTGCTGTTGCTGCTGCTGCTGCTAGGGCCGGTGGTCTGCTTTGATTGAGAAGGTTCAGAAGGCTATACGTGTCAGTTTCAAGATGAAAATCTAAAACATATAGATGGGAGTGTGCTTTGTCAGTGAGATGGCCAGAGGCCTTTTACCTTAGTATTCCTTCTGATACGTCTTCCTTTTGGTCTGTAAGACTGACTTGGTTTGACCAGTGTTTACATCTGCTTTGCCCCTGGACAGTGGTTTTGTGATCTCCGAGCATCTCAGATGAAGGAATAAAAGAATCAGTAAGAATGGGTGGGGCTAGCTTCCTGGAAGCCAGATGTGTGCTCGTGACTTTGCAGATGTTCTCTTTGGAGAGCCAGGTCTACCTGGGAGACTGCAAAGGAGATGGACCAGAGCGAAGAGGAAGCCGATGTCCTGCCAGAGGCACGAGAGGCTCTCTCCTGGACTCAAGGCAGAATCTCAGAAAATGTTGGTGGTTCATTTTTAAAGTAGACTCCTCTGGTGCCTAAATTCGGTCTCTCCCCAAAGGACAAAGTTTTTCTATCTTGTTATTTACTTTTCCTGTTGCTGTGACAAAATCCTGAACGGAAGCCACTTAAGGAAGGAAGGTTTGTTCCGCCGGTCCATCATGGCGGGGAGGTCAAGGTGGCAAGCGTGTGAAGGGTTGTTCAGAGAGCAGAGAGATGATGCTGTCGCCCAGCTTCCTTTCCTCTTGTGAATTCACTCTGGGCCCCCAGCCCGTGACTGGTGCCGCTCGCTCACACGCAGGGTGAAGCTTCCTGGCAGCTCTGTCCGGAGGCTTCTCTCCCGGAGCATCCTTGACCCTGTCAATATGAACCTTCGTATTCATGACAGGTGCTGAGAGAGACGTAGGTGTGTCCCCACTGGACGGCGGTGCTCCTTCTAGGGGGGCTGGGGTTGCATGACAGGTCGGGTGTGTTTTGTTGAAAGGGTGGGCTTTTTCATATTCGAAAGGAAAAACATTGAAGGTTTCTTTCTTATCCGTCCAATCGCACAAAATATTAGCCAGATAACTGACAAAATGTTTGATTATCTCCAGTGCTTTTCACTGTAGCGTTAGGATGTCTTCCCGTGAACATTATCATTGGTGCCGCTATGGGACGTGGGGGGCGGGGGTGTGTGTCTGTAGGAGGGAGCCTGGCTGAGGTGAGGGGAGCATTAGACAGGGCTACAGCTGACCAGATTCTCATCTGCTGTCATCCACTTTGATTGGTTTTGACTTGGTGGGCAAGAATCCACTCCCTGTGATCTGATCTGGGAGGGCAGTGGCTGGACTTCACTGTGGTCTGACCTGGGGGGACAGGACAGTGACTGGACTTCACTGTGGTCTAACCTGGGGGTGGGCAGTGGCTGGACTTCACTGTGGTCTGACCTGGGGGGGGCAGTGGCTGGACTTCACTGTGGTCTGACCTGGGGGGGGCAGTGGCTGGACTTCACTGTGGTCTGACCTGGGGGGGCAGTGACTGGACTTCACTGTGGTCTGACCTGGGGGGGGCAGTGGCTGGACTTCACTGTGGTCTGACCTGGGGGGGGGACAGTGACTGGACTTCACTGTGGTCTGACCTGGGGGGGGGGCTGGACTTCACTGTGGTCTGACCTGGGGGGGACAGTGGCTGGACTTCACTGTGGTCTGACCTGGGGGGGGACAGTGACTGGACTTCACTGTGGTCTGACCTGGGGGGGGCAGTGACTGGACTTCACTGTGGTCTGACCTGGGGGGGGACAGTGACTGGACTTCACTGTGGTCTGACCTGGGGGGGGGACAGTGACTGGACTTCACTGTGGTCTGACCTGGGGGGGGGGGGGGACAGTGACTGGACTTCACTGTGGTCTGACCTGGGGGGGGGCAGTGACTGGACTTCACTGTGGTCTGACCTGGGGGGGGGGACAGTGGCTGGACTTCACTGTGGTCTGACCTGGGCGGGGGGGACAGTGGATGGACTTCACTGTGGTCTGACCTGCGGGGGGGGGGGGCAGAGACCACGCTTCACTACGTGGAAAGCATTTCTCAGCTGTAGAGCTTTGAAGACCTAAACTCTGAAAATTAAGTCCAAAAACATCCGAGCAGTCCAAATGCTCCAAAAATTCCTCTATAAATCAGCTGTTAGCTTCAACAAACAAAAGTTTGCTTCCCTTGGCAGCTTTCCATGGGAAATATTTGGAAATAGTTAAAGTTTCTAGGGCCGAGGAGATGGCTCACACCAAGAAACACTAGCCTCAGAAGCTTGATGACCCGAGGTCATTTCTGGAACCTGTGGAAGGATCTGGATGTGGTGGCTGGTGTGTCTGTCGCCCTGCTGTCCTGTAGTGAGATGGGAAGTGGGGTCAGGAGGACTACCTGGAAGACTGTGGCCAGCTAGTCTGGAGTCCACAGCCCATCAGCAGACACAATAAAAGAGACCCAGCCTTAATATGGTGGAAGGCGGCAAGAGCACACTGCAAAGTCGTTCTCTGTCCTCCATGTGTGTTGTGATGCACCCCCCCCCCCCCCCCCCGCCGACCGACCCTACCGATAAATAAAAGAATAGTTAACATCTAGATAGATTTTGTGAAGAATATTATCTGTAATATCTGTAAAGAATATTGTAATTTTTGAGAGCTTGTAAAATTTAAGAAGCTGTAAGTTTTTTAGAAAATTTAACCTGTTATCTTCACTTTAAAAACATTCATAGACACCATGACAAGAAAGTCTTCCTCAGAATTCTATCCTTTAGCTTCATGGTTCCATCTCAAGGTGGACTTTGTAGCCTATATAGTTTAGATAGATAGATTAGAGAGAGAGAGAGAGAGAGAGAGAGAGAGAGAGAGAGAATAAGGAAACATAGAAATTAAAAAAAAAGTCTTACCCCAAACCCAAAATAAACCAACAGAACCATGTAACTGGGTTGATGTGCACCCCTGTGATCCCAGCACTTGGGAAGTAGAGGTAGGAGAACAAGAGTTCAAGGTCACCCTTGATTGCAAAGTGAGTTCAAGGCTAGTCGAGCTTACATGAGACTGTCTAAAAGAAAGAAGATAAAAACAAAAGCAGACAAATAAACCCAAACACTGCCAACTCCACCTAGAGATGAACATTCATAACGAGAGAAGAGCATTATGAACTGTTACTCTTGATGAGTAGATTTAATCCACACTACAAAACCATAATGTTGGTGTGACACCAAAATGCTTCCTAGAGAAGTGTGTCAATGAAGGGAATCCGGGCTGTAGCATAGGCTGTTGATCGTTCCTCCTCACAGTAGTTTAGGGACACAAGCCATGCAAGAGCAGGAAGCTGGGAGCTGCTGAGTCTTCCTGCTCAGTCTGACCCACATGCAAAGCCTCACCGGCGTAAGGCAGTCTTTAGAGATGGAGACTCAGAGGCCAGAGAAGTGTTAAAGATCCTCCTCAATCCTAACTTATTGATGGAGAGCACAGCAATCGAGAGACAGAGGCAGGTGGATCTCTGTGAGTTCAAGGCCAGTTTGCTCTACATAGCAAGTTCTAGGCCAGCCAGGGATGCATCGTGAGACCTTGTCTCAAACAAGACAGACAGACAGACAGAACCCTCAAGTTACTGGTGAAGAGCAGTAAGTGGCACAACATATTTAACTAACAAACAGTAAAATTAAATAAGAAATGCCAGAAACTCAGTAATTCAAAATTGAGAAAGCAGCGAGCCATGTATAAGCAGCATTGATAATAACCTTTTTGTTTTTGTTTTTTCAAGACAGGGTTTCTCTGTGCAGCCCTGACTGTCCTGGAACTCACTTTGTAGACCAGGCTGGCCTCGAACTCACAGAGTCTCCCTGTCTCTGCCTCCTGAGAGCTGGGATTAAAGACAGGCACCCCCCCCCCCCCCAGTTAGCACTGAGGTCTTTAGAATAACTTCAGTATATACACTTGATGGAATTGAATTAAACACATTACTTTTCTCTCTCTTTGCTTCATACTAAAAAAGAGCATTGATAATAGATTGAGTCAGGTACTAACTTTCAAAATTTCAGTTCACAAGGACATAACTGTTTTCAGAAAATGTGATTTGTAGTTATTCATGTCCGAAGCGGGGGATGAATGCCTTAGCCTGTAGCTTGGATATGTGTAGCTACCAGGCTTCATGAATAAGTTAAAATGATGCACCTTGGTTCTTCGATTTTGCTTTTTTTTTTTTTTTGGTTTTTCGAGACAGGGTTTCTCTGTGTAGCTTTGCGCCTTTCCTGGGACTCACTTGGTAGCCCAGGCTGGCCTCGAACTCACAGAGATCCACCTGGCTCTGCTTCCCGAGTGCTGGGATTAAAGGCGTGCGCCACCACCACCCGGCTTGATTTTGCTTTCTTTTCCTTGTAGAAAATAACATGGTAGTGGATTTTTGGTTGCTGGTGTTCACGGTGTGTAGGGTATAAAAATCTATTTATGTTTTCTATGTGAATTTACAGACAGTATTCAGAGGCATTTGTGTGCCTGTATTTATTGAACTATGGGAACAGTCCCTGAAAGTGTAGTCTTATGTGCCTACATTTAAATGGTCATTTGTCACTATTCCATAATAGTCTTGCAGCTCAAGGACATTGTGTACATTTAACTGAGCCACATCAGTGTTCTCTAGATTTGAATGGTGACTAATAATTTGGTTGAATTCAGCAGATGTAATGGTTACTTTTCATGTTTAGCATGTGTTCAGCAAACCATTTGGCTTTCTTTTGGATTTACTTAATACTTGAGCATGTTGCAGATTGCCTGGCAGACAGCAGTTGCTTGATGATCGAGCTCATGAAGTTAATATGTGGCTGTTGATTTATGATGTTCATTGATATCCTTTTGATGGTTCCTCTTTTTTTCCATTCATCACTTACTGTCAGCTAATTAAAAGGGGGCGATTTGAGTATATACTAGAAAGAAAATTTTAATTTTGGTCTTTAAAAAGAAAAGAGAAGACATTGGAGAAGACAGTAGGGTGGTTGACATAGCTTAAACTGTCAAATATGAAAGGTCCATCAGCATCTCAGAGCATCATGTTGAGAATAAAAAGAATGGCTGAGTCTTATGTGTAAGATCAGGAATAAGTGACCAGGCACGGTTCCCGCGAATGGAGAATCAACAATTTAGTCATTTCTAACTGCACTGCTCTCCTTTCTCAGAGAAGTCCATGTTTGTTAAAGTCTCACATTCAGGTGGACTGCAGAAAAGCAAGTAGCTCCCCTCCCCTCCAGGCAAGTGAGCTAGGAGGCCCCTCAGCTCCACACACTCATGTCCAGGTACCGTGGAGGCAGGAGTTGAAAGGTGGCACCTTGTAGGAACTGCTCCACCTGCTGAGGTTGAGAGAAGACGGTGACCTGCGTCTGTCTGTCCTGTGCTAACGCCCTTTGTTCTTTCCTTCTAGTCATACAGTTTATCAAGAAAGAAAATAGTGCACTACACCTGTTTCGACCAGCGGAAACGAGCGAATGCAGCGTTCTTGATAGGTGCTTACGCTGTGAGTACTTGATTTGGGATGCTTTCTGTGATCAAGTGGGCGGAGCCACGATGCTTCCATTAAATCTCCAGCTAACACTGCTGTTAAATCTCAGGCCCGTCCCAGTGGGACAGGAGGGGTACTGATTGGGAATGGAAAGTGGACTGACATCAATGGCGTACTTACTCTGTTATTATTGTTGTTGTTATTATTATTATTAATTATTTTGTTTTTGATTGCTCTGAGTCAGAGTCCTCTCCATGGCTGGCCTGGGACTTACTAAGTAGTCCAGTCTGGTCTTAAGTTGGAGATAGTCTTCTTGCCTCAGCCTCTGTAGTGTTAGAATTTCATGCATGAGCCATCTGGTCTAGATATAGGTTTATTTTTGGATAGTTAGTGAGAGACTCTTGGAATCATGAGTGTAGCTCGGATTCTACTATTATCAGAATTTTAGTGCAAAGAACATCTATTCCTAGTGAGGATATATCCAAGATGAAAAGGTATGTATATGAGTGAAATATAATATTGTGCAGGTGTTCTTTTTGTAGGGGTTGGGGAGGTACAGCACATTCTAGACAGCAAAGGAGAGGCTTATTATTGTTAATTTTTTAAATCAATCCATGCATTCATCTATACAAACATTTGCAATAGAAAAAATGGAATGGAATATAAACCATGCAAATATTACAGCCTCCCTAATTACTCAATATGATCTTTATAAAAGCAAAGTTTGAGTAGAAGTTTTGTTCTCTGAAAGCACAAAAGTGTCAATATGAGTCCTATCTGAGCGTGTCACAGTTTCTGGAAATTTCTGGATATGCTGGGACTGGTCCAAAAGAAGACAGAAGTCACCAGGGTTAAATGTACCTCTACCCTGGACTAGCTCCTCAGGGCTGTATGTGATGCCCACGGACGAATATGCTGGTTCACAGGCAAGAGAGGATGCTGGCATTTCCGCTCATCCCCAGGAAAGGCTGGTGTGTCTCCGAAGCCTGAAGCTTGTGCTGTGTGAGCTTTCCAGGCCTCATTTGCAGACCTTGAGGGAAGGCACCATGCTCTGTCATACCAAGCCCAAGTTTCCAGGGGGAGGGGCCCAGTGGCACTGCCGGCAGGGAAGAGGACAAGCTGATAGTCACATGTAGGCCTGGAGCTTGCTTCTGGGACTTGAGTCCCTAGTTCTTTTCCTTCTTTTGTAAACCCTGGGGTCATCCCTGGTGGCCCCTTTTCTTCTTGTTCTATAGACCGCACAGGAGAGTAGAAGGAGCAGAGTCTAAGAATCAATAAAAGATGGCTTTTTTGTCCTGAAGGGGTTCTGTGCTGAAGGGGTCAGGTCACCTTCTCTCTCTCCGCTTTATTTATTCTCCCTGTCTGTAAAATGGGTGGGTTGGCTACCATGACTCCTAAATTTCCTTCCAAGTCTCCTTAGGATACGAGAATGATTTGTGGTGCCAGTCAGGCCATTGTTTTTTATCTTAAGAGCATACATGAAAAGCTAGCTCTTGGTGGGAAGGGTTGGTGAAATGCTAGTTGCTGAGTTAAGCAGGCACGCTATTTTTTTTTTTTTAAACTTTACACTGATAATTGGCACTCCCTTGATAGACAGCATGACTAAATATGGAAAGGCTGTACTGATCTCTCGACTCAAGTCATGAACCAAGCATGTCTTTCCTATGGGGCTGTGATGTTTTGTGAGCATGTTATTAGTTCTCTCTCTCCTTTTCTCCCTTTCTCCCTCCCGCCCCCCCTCCTCTCCCCCCTCCCCACTTCCTTCCTCTTACCTTCCCACCCATCATCCAGCTTTGTTTAGAGTGGGCTTTCACCATCTACCGCTAGAATTTTGAAATGAAGTCTAGCTATTACACATGCATTGAGCTCATGAGAAAGTAGCCTGAGGTAAACAAATGGAGGAGTTTCTGTCACTTTAAAGCAACCCTAGGAGAAAGAGCAGGTCTGGCCTGGTAGGAGAAGTGCTGAGCACAGCGTGAGCTTGTCTTACACCTAGTCACAGTCCTGAGTGTAAAGTGATTTTTCTTGTCTTGACCATTTCCCAGCTGACCTTTCTGATTTTGTAAATGTGCTCCTTAGAAAGATTAAAAAATCAAAAAACTGTTATATAAAAATGACCTTCAGAATTGTGGTTGTTTCTTAGAGATTTATGCCTTTGCTTCATGGATCTGTATGCACTTAATTGTTGACACAATTGTTGTAAGATAGTAATAGGAGTTATATGTATCAGTTAATTTTATTAGTGTTGCTAGGAGGGGAAGTCTCATTCTTATGAGGGAATCTTCGCTGGGTATGAACAGGCCTCTAACTTGGGAGCAGCCATGTAACCCATGAGACAAAGCAGGTATATGCGTTTATCAGAGTGATGGCCCGTAGAGTGAAGACAAGTCTCTTTAAATGCGCCGTCAGCCATGGTTGCAGTGGCGTTGACTCAGGCCTTGAGACAGGCCTTCTCTGAGCTCTCATTTTCCCATTGATAAGATTTAGATAATAGCAGGGCTTCCCTGCTTATTGTGCAGAATTATTATGAAGGTCAAACATCCAACTGTCTGCTGGATGGCAACACATTCTATATCTAAATTATCACAAATTTAACATACCCTTCCCCTATCTATCCCAAACTGACTCATTTCCTCACTAACCACCCGTTTCAGAAAAGTTAACTCTTACTATTGATAAGCCAGATTAAAAGTTAGTCGTCACTTCTCTTCCTCAGGCCCCTCACCCCACATTACAGACTTAATCAGAAGTGTGACTGCCTCGAACTCTTAAGATGCATGTTGAACCAGAGTGCACCTTCCCATTTAATGCTGTTACCTAGGCCAAGACACTGCCATCCGTTTCCTTGATGACTCCCGTAGCTTGGAGCATTTCTTCCTGCTTTCCTTTCCGTATTCTTGTTTCCCTTTGAACTTACTTTCCATGTAATTGTCAGGGTCGTCTTTAAAAAATGCAAGTGAGATCACACCATGACCCTGGTTTAAATCTGGTGGCTGACTGTTCTTGGCATCTATTCCTTTTTGATTGGCACCTGTGTGGTGTAATGACCTCTATGCCCATTGTCCTCCCGTCATACTGGCCTTTTAACTGAACACCACACACCTTCTCTCACCTGAAGCCTTCATGTTTCTACTTTCTTTATCTAGAACATTCTTTTTTTTTTTTTTTGGTTTTTCGAGACAGGGTTTCTCTGTGTAGCTTTGGGAGCCTATCCAGGAACTCGCTCTGTAGACCAGGTTGGCCTCGAACTCACAGAGATCTGCCTGCCTCTGCCTCTCGAGTGCTGGGATTAAAGGCATGTGCCACCATGCCCAGCCTTTTATCTAGAACATTCTTACTTCTGACCTTTGCATACTTGTTTTTTTTTCCCCCAAAGTTACTGTCTTGGAGCTTTTTCTCAAACTCTGCCCCGTTCCCCAAGCCTTGTTCACCTCCTAGTTCTTTGCTATTTTTATTTTCCTGGTTGCACCCAGTCTTTGAAGTTACTCATGTGCTCATGCATTTGCCTCCTTATTATCTCTTTCCCAGACCAAAGGGTAGGGACCTTATCTGTTTTGTTCATTGCCCTGTCTGGAGGATGATAAAATATTTAACAAGGGGTTAGGTCCATGCGTTTGCTGGTTGAGTTGGACGCTGGCCACAAGGCTGAGGCAGAGTCCTAGAAGCTTCCTGCTGTGCTGAATTATGGGTAGGTCTAGGATGGGAGGTGACCACACGGAAGACACTAGAATGTCCAGTGTGGAAGGGTCAGGTGCCACGAGCAGCAGCTGTTTCCTAGCGGTGTCTGAGCACCACACATCCAGTTCAGGGCCACACTGGCTGCAAGGTAGATGGCTATAAATAAACACTGAATGAATAAACCCACTGCAAAGGGGCAAGGTGGACATAAGGTATTCATGGTGTCTTTCCCTTTCCCAGAATATCTGAGGGCGTGTGTAAGCCGACTGATACAGAATCGGGGACGGCTGGTATAACAAAGAAGAATGCCTTGTCTTTTTAAAAACAAACTTTCAGTTTTCTAATTGTTTTGATGGTCAAATGCACATTCCATACAACTTATTATTAGAGACAAAATAAGCAACAACGACAACAAAAACAACAAACCAGGGTCTTAGACAGATCTTGGGGCTGTGTAGTCAGGGTGACTCTATAGTCACAGACCACCCCGTCTCTGCAGGGCTGGGGATCGAACCCAGGATGTCAAGTATGCTAGGAAGCATTCCACATAGCCCAGCTCTTGGAACCATTTTTAAACCGCTAGGTCCATGGTATTGGTTATCTTCCCGAGGCTGAGCTTTGTTGACAGTTTCTCTCGTAGGTGATTTCCAGGATGGCTGAGAAGCTTTTGTGTTTGTTTCCTTGTCTGTAAGCATGGGGGGTCTAGTTAAAGCCCTTTCTTCTGGAACTGTTATCAAAAAAAAAAAAAAAAAGAAAGAAAGAAAGAAAGAAAGAAAGAGAGAAACAATACAGAGAAACCTCGTGTTCATTGGGGACCCACAGTAAGGCTAGGCTGCTGGATGGATGTGGTTGCTGGAGATCATAGTGATATATACTGGTGAGGTCTCTTCACTTTCTAAGGTAGCCTCCTGAGCTTGCCATGAAGTCTTTTCCTTGCTGGAGATCTACATTATAGATTAACAGGGTGTAGCCCGAGCCAGACATTATGTCTGCATTGGGGATGACCAGGCTGAGATTTGTGGACTTTCTAACCATGCTTATCTGTTTTATTTTGTAGACTACACATAAGGCTGTTAATATGGTTTTATTGTCCTAGTATGCGACTCTGGAATCGAACAGCTCACGTTTGAATAAGATAGTTCCTCGCCAGTGCATTACTTGGCGTAGTTATAGAATCAGGATGCTTAGATCACAGGAACACCCAAACGTTCTCATGTGATTTGAAGAAAATAGCTTTCAAAAATTATATTAATGAGGGGCTGGAGAGATGGCTCAGTGGTTAAGACCATTGACTGCTCTTCCAGAGGACCCGTGTTTGAGTCCCAGCCCCCACCTGGCTGCTAACAACTGTCTGTAATTCCAGTTCTAGGGGTATCTTGCACCCTCTTCTGGTCTCTGTGCATGAATGTGATGCACAGACGTACATGCAGTCAAAATACTCAGATACATAAAATAAAAAAAAAAAAGTGTAAATCTTAAAAAAATTAAATTATTGAGGCTCTTGCCATGAACTTCAAGATCAAGTTCTTATTCTGTGTTATTGTATTTAGTTCACAGGCCTGTAACAGTTAGGCCAAAGATAATTTGTTCCAGGCCATGATGTCTAAGAAATAGGAGGTGGGTATATATATAGAATGTATCTGTATGTATATGTGTATATGTATATATACACACACATGTATATATATATATATGAGAAATTATAATAAATGTGTTTTTTTGTTTAAAAATCAAGTTTAGAATTGAGAATTTTTGGTTAGCTATAGTGGTGAACGCCTATACACCCAAGATTTGGGCGGCTGAAACAGGAGGAATGGAGAACTTGAGTTAGCCTGGGTTGCATATCGAGTTCAAGGCCAGCCAGCCTGAAGCAAGAGGAAACAAATTATTTTCAGAGATGCTGAGGATGCTTAAACAGAGATGACAACCCCATTGTAGCCTCCCATGCTTACCTTGAAATCTTTTCCTTGCTGGAGATCTACATTATAGATTAACAGGGTGTAGCCCGAGCCAGACATTATGTCTGCACTGGGGATGACCAGGCTGAGGTTTGTGGACTTTCTAACCATGCTTATCTGTCTTTTATTTTGTAGACTACACATAAGGCTGTTAATAAGGTTTTATTGTCCTAGTATGTCACCTTCTAATTGGAAGGTGCCATTCCCCATCTGGCTGGAAAGCAGCACCGTGGCACAGCCAGATGTGAACCCACTCAGCAGCTGTGTGTCATGAGTAGTAGTGAACCCACTCGGCTTTGAACCCACACAGTAGCTGTATGTCATAAGCAAGCTTTTACTTATTCAACCTCCTGTTCTCTCATCTTTAGGAACAGGGATAATAATACGGTGTTTAATGGAGGCATGGAGGCTGACTGAGGCCTTGCCTGTCAAGGTGATGTTGCTACAGCCTTCTAAGCATTTAGAAATCCTTGGAAGTTCTGGGGCGAGGGATGTGTGGCCTTCCCAAGTCTTCTGTGTCAGTTACCTCCTCCTGTTCCTTGTTTTGTGCTTAGACCCTTGACCACAGGTCTGAACGTCTGACAGCCACATCCCTCCCTCTCTCCCTCCCTCCCCCTTCCCTCTCTCCCTTCTTTTGTGACCCTGTCTTCCCTGCCAACCCATTGTGTGCACAAGTCCTTCCTTGGCTCAGTAGCAATCAGGTGGTGGTTAATCCGATTATTGCTTGTTATAATTCTTCAGATGTGAACATGAGCTTTTTCCATTCCTCCTCCAGGATGGGATTTTCATGTTTAAAGGAAGAATCTATTTAAACCGAATGAACTCTCTTGTGAGATGTGTAGTCAGGTCTTGAGTACTTCAGTAAATATTTATTTAGCTCCTGTGAACCTCACCTGACACCATAGTGGGTTCTAAAGAATATAAATAAGTAAATAAATAGATATTTAAAAAAAAAACCTCAGCTTAAAATATGACCTTTAATCCCAGGAGCCAGAGGCAGGAGGATCTCTGTGAGTTTGAGGCCAGCCTGGTCTGCATAGTGAATTCCAGGACAGCCAGAGCTATTACACAGAGAAACCCTGTCTTGAAAAACAAAACAAAAAGGAGAACACGGGCTGGAGAGATGGCTCAGCGGTTAAGAGCACTGGCTGTTCTCCAAAGTCCTGAAAACAACACATGGCTCCCAACCACTGTAATGAGAGCAACACATGCAAGCAGAACACACATAATAAATAAATCTTAAAAAAAGGAGAACACATGAGCAATAAATTAATTGTGAAAAATATGCAGTGGATATGAAGCTTGGAAAAGTGGGAATTCAGTCAATAAATGCTTTGGAGCAGATACCACGCATCAGGTGCAGAGTTCAAAGAGTTGAAGGTAAACGACTCCTACCTTCTGCTGTTACTGTGAGGACTTGGGGCTAAACATGGAGTGTGTGTGTGGGGGGACTGGGATGGCCGATCCCAGCAGGCCAAGTTGGTCAGGAAGTTGTCACAGAAGGGAAAAGCACGGAGGAGAGGGTGGGGAATTTAAAAAGAGAATACTTTAACAAGAAGCTGGGGGGAGAGTCTTCCTTTTTACTTTTCCTTACAATGAAAAAAAAAAGCTTCATCGTAGCTTCACTGTGTTTCCTTTCGTGGGGCTGTGATGGAGACTGAGCCCCCTTTACTGAGCCCTGCGTGTTTTGCTGCTCAGCAGGACCCCAACACAGGTACAGGACAGTTTACCACTTAATATTGTCTACATTTTTTATAGCACGTAAAACATGTTTCTGAACTATAAAATGCTGTTGTACTGGTTCTTAGCCCAGTGCCGAGGCATGGTTTCAAGTGTTCTTTTTTAAAAGTAGATTTTTAATCTTTAGATTGCTAGAAGGAGGATTCCTAGGGATTTTCTTTTCTTTCTTTTTCCAAGCATGGTGTTTGAGGCTTGAGGAACAGATTGTTGTACTTAAACTAGTTTGTACAGTGGGCATTGTGTGGAATTTTAAATTTTATGCACGCTGTAATTTCTAGTTATTTATTTATTATTTATTTATTGTGTGTGTGTGTATGTGTGTGTGTGTGTGTGTGTGTGTGTGTGTGTGTAGATGTGTAGGTCACAGCAGCCCGACGGAGAACAACAGGTGGGACTTTGCTCTTCCTCTCCTTCTCTCTCCTTTTACCCAGTGGCTTCCAGGCTTCCAGGGGTTGAACTCAGGAGTCAGGCTCTGTAGCAAGTGACTCCATCAGCTGAGCCATCTTTCTGTCCCTACATGCTTATCTGTTGGGTATGAACCTTACAGTTTTAGAAATTTAATTGCTAAAACCATCACTTCATTATTCTTAGTGGTGGTGTTTCTTTTGTTTTTTTGAGATAGAGTGCTACGTAGCTCAATCTGATCCAGAACTCACCGTGTAGCCCGGGCTGGCTTTGAACTCCATACTGCCTCCTATCTCATAGCAGGTGTCCTGGTCCTTTCTGCCTCTTCGTCCACAATGTCCCCGGAGCCTTGGATGTTAAGGCTTGTGCTGTAGATGTACATAGTGGGGCTGGGCATTCCATGGTCAGTTAGAACAGAATTAATTAAAAAATGGTTAAAGAAAGTGTACATGTGTTTACATTACTGGACATTGAAGTCTGTGGCTAACTGCGCGTTTGTTTTGCTGTTCTGACCAACCGTGTTACTTCCTTTCTTTATGAACTTAGAATTCATCTGTGAATTATAACTTCTGAACTGCTTTAACTTATCATTCAATCTGTAGATTCAACATGTTATTTAAAAGATAGGCAAAACATTATCAAGAAGAGTGTTGGTTCAGAATACTAAGGGCGTTTATATTAAGCACTTATTAAAGCAGTAACTCAGCAGATGTGAGAGATGAGAGGCCTGTCATCCTTCCCTGCGGCTTCCTCGTAAATCTAACCAGAGCATCCTGCGGAGGGGAAGGGAGGGGCGGGACATGGCTGCGGCTGACTGGTTTCCTGTTTGCAGTTCCTTCCTTTAGTGGGTTGATAGGAAAGTACTCTTTTGTGATGTTGCCTGCAAATGGGCCAGGTTTTTGTTCTTGTAAGCCTGTGTTTTCGGTGACTTTGAAACAGCTCAGGCTCCCTAAAAAATTGTACGTCGTTCTTCAGTCTCTCCAGGACTGGTGTTCTGCTTGCCTTTTGCCCACGGGGAGCACAGCTACCACCATCCCATAGTCAGCTCTCCTCCTCGCTGTGAGCTCGGAGCAGTAGCTGTTTCCTTTCGGTTTGCAGAAGGCATCTCTGTCAGTTTACTGCATAAATATTTTCAGTATTTTGTTTTTATCTGCTCCCGCTGGTACGCTGGAAACAGGCCTCCTCTGGGCTCAAGTAAGCTACCAAACACATCTGCATGTCACAGAGTGAGCTCAGGGCCAGAGCGCTGGCCTAGCATGTTTCAAGTCTGGTTCAGTCCCGACCACTGAGATGGCTCAGCAGGTAAAGGTGCTTACTGAGCACATCTGGCATCCTGAGTTTGATTCTAGAGCCCACTTAAACACAGAAGGAGGGAGCCGACTTCACACATTTATCCTCTGAACTCCACGTGTGACCTCCTCTATTATGTACACAACAACACTGTGTAAAGAAAGAGAGAGAGAGAGAGAGAGAGAGAGAGAGAGAGAGAGAGAGAGAGAGAGAGAGAGAGAGGAGAGATAGGAGGGTAACACATGTTCACATACCTGTTATCCCAGGATATTGCCACAGGTTCAAGGCCAGTCTGAGATAGAGAATGAGAGAACCCTCTCCCCGATGTGGGTGTGTTTATGCTTATATAACTATGTGTCTTTATTACATGCACTCATTATAGAAATAAGAATTAAAAAGCCCCTTAAAAACCTTATGACGTTTCCTATGGTAGGACTGCGGCTTTCGATGGATTTACCATGCCTTCCGTGAGACCACGTCCTGAGCATGCGTCCTTGAACATCCCTGGCATTTGCTGTTCCCATTTGTATAGCTTTCTGGATGGAGCAAGCTCACCGTCGGACATGTGCTCATGCAGGCCCACAGGCTTCCTCTCCAACAGGACAAATTTACTAGGCTATACGAAGTCGGAAGTAAAACTTCCAAGTTTTATGCAAAGCGATGTTATTTAATGATCCTACTGGGGTAAAATTTAAAAGTATATGGGAGGGCTTTGCTGTTTTTTTCTTGGCTTTGAAATAAACACATTAGGTTAGAAGACTAGATCCATTTTTGCAGATGGAGTGTCTCCATAGGATACTCATCAGGAGAGCCCTGCTTCAGGCCTGCTAGATACTCAGTTGGACAGATCCAGTGGCTTCTCCAAGATCAGTTTCATTTCTTGAAGAGAAAGACCAGAACCAAGTTTCTAGGCTGGAGCTTTGTTCAGGCAGAGATAACAGAAGCTCCTCTTTGAATCCTAGCAGCGAAAGGATTGAAGAGAGCGTGCAGGGAGCAGTCGCCGCTCTTCTGTGATAAAGAGGTACTGTAGTGTTTCAAATACACAGCCGTGTGGCTCTTCCAGGTGACAGATGAGTGCTGATCCTGGCTTACTGGATGAACACCCACTCACCTCTGAGTTCCAGCCAGATGCAACCGTAGCGCTTTTCAGATCTGCTCTGATGATGTTTGTGGATGTTAGGGGAGGTCTGAGCGGGAGGCGGAGTGATGGGGGAATGGGAGAAGGAAGCGGGTGAGGCTAGTATCTCAGGATAGAAATCTGTCCCCTTTCTGCCTTATGCCACATGCACACACGCTATTCAAATATATAACTGAACCCAGAAGTTCATGATGTCATAGGGCAGCTCCTTTCTTCTCCCCTGCTTCTGTTTTTGAGACAAGGATCTTACGCAGCTCAGGCTCAGACTCAAGTTGTAGCTGAGGGTGGGCTTGGATTTCTGATGTAACTGCTTCTACCTCTCAAGTGCTTGGGATTCCAAGTGTGTATGCTGCCATATACAGTTACACATGGTGCTGGAGACGGAACCCAGGGCCTTGTGCATGCTAGGCAAGTACTCTACCAGATGAGTCCCATCTCCAGCCCATGGGGAGGCTTTTACATTACAGTGTGTGAGGCGTGCTATTTTCTTTTGTTCTGTTTTATTTAAAAAAAAAAAATCAGTGTGGGGAGGTAGCTCAGTTGGCAGGATGCTTGCCAAGCATACATGAATCCTTAGGTTCAAGCCTTAGCATCACTTGGGGCATAGCGGCAGATGCCTGTAATCCCAGCATCTGGGGAGATAGAAACTCGAGGATCTGGACTTCAAAGTTCATTCTCTACTGTATAGAGACGTCAAGGCCAGCCTGGGCTACATGATAAGACTGTCTCAAACAAAACAAAGTCGGGACTGGGGATGTTTTTGCAGGTCTTTTAGGGCCTGGATTTTGGCACCGAATGTGTGGGTAATTGTTTGGCTTCTTATGATTAGTGCTCAACTATCATGGTCCAGTTGAAGGAAAACTGCCAGTATTTTGAACTTCCCATTGCTAAATGATGATTTTAGTCAGCTGGGACTGGAGGCACAAGAAGAGCTGTTTACTTTAAATGCTCAAATGCGGCTTCTCCTTATCACATTATCATTCCAATCATTGTGTTACCTTCAAACTTCTCTCAAGGCTTTTCCTCCTTTTTTCCTGGCAGCCAAATGGGCTGCTGGGAGTAACCTTGAATGAGAAAAGCCCATGCTTGGGTGTCAACTTGGGGCCCTGCATAGGCAGCCTGAGCCTGCTAAGCCTGTATTAAGAGAGTCTGAATGTTCTCAAACCTTTTTTTTTAGGTTTATAATGGATTTTGGATTGCATAATTTTTTTTTTATTCATTTTGCATGCCAACCACAGATTCCCCCTCTCATCCCTTCTCCAGCTCCCCTCCCCCAATTCCCTCCTCCAAAAGGGTAAGTTCTCCCATGGGGGGACAGCTAAACCTGGTACATTCAGTTGAGGCGGGACCAAGCCCCTCCCTGCTGCGTCAAGGGTGAGTAAGGTGTCCGACTATAGGTAATGGGCTCCAGAAAGCCTGCTCATTGCACTAAGGATAGATCCTGATCCCACTGCTGGGGGTGGGGTGGGGGGTGGGGTGCCAAACAGACCCAGCTTCACAACTGTCTCCCGTATGCAGAGGGTCTAGTCTGGTCCCTTGCAGGTTCCACAGCTGTCAGTCTAAAGTTCCTGAGTTCCTTTGAGCTTGGTCCAGTTGTCTCTGTAGATTTCCCTTCATGATCTTGACCCCCTTGCTCATAGAATCCTTCTTCCCTCTCTTCGATTGGACTCCTGGAGCTTGGCCTGGTGCTTGGTTGTGGGTCTCTGCATCTGCTTCCCTCAGTTACTGGATGAAGGCTCTCTTGGTCCAATTGGAGCTGGTGGAGTCAGTTGCATAATTTTAATATGTGAATTTTAGTTCAAGACCCTCCCCCCACATGTAATTCCAGCATTTGGAGGCTGAGGCTGGATGATTGTGAGTGCCAGGCTAGCCTGGGCTACATAGTGACACCCTGTCTCAAACAAAAGAACAAACTCTTCTAAAACCCTAAACCCAAACCAACCAGCCAACCAACCAATCAAACGAACAAAAAAAAAAACCCAAAAGGAGAGAAAGAAATTCCATTTGATATAAGGCATTCAATTATATTTATAGACATTTATATATTACATATTAAATTATATCCTTTTTTCCATTGTGGAAAGTGAATTAAGTCATTAAAAACCCTCTCCACCTGCAACTTCCTGAACAGCAGCTCCTGTTCAGCTTGCTCTGTAGACATCTCTAAGATACTTAGCGTTTGAACTGTGGTTGCTACATTAGTAAACATAGACTGTGAGCCACTGGGACTGTGCCCACGGGAGCCACTAGGTCCCCAGGTTCGTGCTTGATCTTTTCTCCTTTCCCTTCCCACTTCCTCTTCCCCTGGCTCTCTCCCTCTCCCTCTTCCCCCTTCCCCTGCATCTCCCCAGACCCCCATCTCCCAAGTCTTGCTCTGTAGCCTTGGGTAGCCTCAGCCTCTACTAATCCTCCTGCTCTGCCTCCTGTGTCTTTATTAGGTTTTTCCTTGTGGCTCTCCTGCCTCAACCTTGCTGGCCTGGTCCTGTCTTTCTCAAGTCTTCCATGACAGAGGCTTGAAGGGCTTTTGACCTTTCATTCTGTAGATCCAGGTTATTTTATTTTATTATTTGTTATAGATAGTGACCTAAAGCTGGAGATTTAGTTTGGCAGAAAAGTCATGGTTAACAAAGTAGCTTTGCTGGGTGTTTCCTTCACCTTTGCCTGCAGGAAACAGTTAAAGTGGCTCCTCCTCGATCCCATAAAGCTGTTTAGTGGGGGTGACATTCGTGGTTGTCACGTCCAAACTAATGAGCAGAGGGGCAAGCCTTCCTGTGGGACTGGGCATACTGCAGGCTGAGTCAGATCTACCGTTCTGTTCAGCAGTCGGTGTGAGTCATTCAGTGGCCTTGTTTGGGGGAACTTCTTATTTTATCAAAGTAATACATAACTTTTGGTAGACAGCCTCTTCCTGGTGTTTCTCCTCCCCGACCCATCTGACTCCTTCAGCCTCCTGTCCCCGAGGCCCACAGTGTCATTCCCACCATCTCACTCGAAACAAAGCTGGAGCATGGCTCTTCTCCCGTTGCCTCTAATGACTAGGACGAGCTTCCCAGAGTCACTTCTCCGTAGTCTCTGCCCTAGAGAGAGTTTCTGGAGAAAAGACGATGCTCGCTCAGATCTAGTGTCCCCTGTGCTCAACTTAGTACCTGTCTCTGTGGTTTTAGTAAGTGAGAGAATGAATGAGCTAGGAACCTTCCTGCAGGTGATCCAGAGTCCCAGACATGAGTAATCACGTGTTGAGCGTGTAAAAATGGTGCAGATGGAATTCCAGTTCAGTTTCTCCATCATTACAATACCCCGTGTGACAGACAATTCCTCATTATCTCTGATACCATTTTCTGAGATTTCAGCCAACTGTAGCCCGAACGTATTAAATGGGAAAATTCCAAAAATAATTCATAAGTTTTAAGTTGTGTACCATTTTCTTACTTCCTGGTCCTATCCCATGGAGGCTGTGAATTATCCCTGTGTCCAGTAGATCCACACTGTATATCCTACCTGCCTGATAGTTACCCACTGTCTTAGTTTGCGTTTCTATTCTTGTGAAGAGATACCATGATCACAGCAACTCTTTTTTTTTTCTTTTTTCTTTTTTGAGACAGGGTTTCTTTGTGTAGCTTTGGTGCCTATCCTGGATCCTGCTCTGAAACCCAGGCTGGCCTTGAACTCATAGAGATCTACCTGGCTCTGCCTCCTGAGTGCTGGGATTAAAGGTGTGTGCCACTACCACCCAGCCACAGCAACTCTTATAAAGAAAACATTTAATTGGGATGGCTCACTTACAGTTTCAGAGGTCCAGTCCATTATTGTCATGATGGGGAGCATGGCGGTATACACACAGACATGGTCCTGTAGAAGTAGTTGGGAGTCCTACATCCTGCAGGCAACAGGAAGTCAATTGAGACACTAGGTAGTATCCTGAACACAGAAAACCTCAAAGCCTAACCCCACAATGACACACTTACTCTAACAAGGCCATAGCCACTCCAACAAAGTCACACCCCTTAATAGTACCACTTCCTATGAGATTATGGGGACCAATTATAGTCAAACTACCACATTCCACTCTCTGGCCCCCATAAACTTGTAATAGTATCATAATGTAAAATGCATTTAGTTCAACTTCAAAAGCCTCCATAGTCTATTACAGTCTCAACAATGTTTTAAAGTCCAAAGTTCAAAGTCTCTTCTGAGGTTCATGCAATCTCTTAACTGCAATCCACTATAAAATCAAAATAAAAAACCAGATACTTCCAACATATAATGGCACAGGATATACATTACCATCCCAAAATGAAGTAAGGAAATACTGGACCAAATCAAGACTGAAAACCAACTGGGCAAACTCCAAACTCTGTATCTTCATGTTTAATGTCAAAACGCTCTTCAGATCTCCAACTCCATTCAGCTTTGTTGACTGCAACACACTTCTCTCTCTTGGGCTGCTTCCACACCGTTAGCAGCTTTTGTCAGCAGGTATCCCACAACTTTGGCATCTCCAACATCTTGGGTTCTCCAAGACAGTCTAGATTTCATAGCTTCATGAAATAGCCTATCTAGGCCTTCATTCAGGGACACCCCTGATACTTGCCTGGCCTCAGCGTTTTTCCTTAGTCACGGAGGCAAATTCCATAACACATTTCTTCTGTCCTTAACTCTAAAGCCAGAACCATGCGGCTGAAGCTGCCAAGGCCTGCTGCGTGCTGCGGCTGGAACATGGTCCCTTCATTGGATTACATCTTCACCAGCTTTCTGTTCTTCACTGCCTAAGCTTGGCAAGCTGGATCTCTGGACTAGGCTGGCCTCAAACTCAGAGAGACCCACCTGCCTCTGCCTCTGGTGTGTGGGGATTAAACGCATGCACCACCACTGCCCAGCCTTAGTGTTCCTTTTCACAAATTGGAAACTTAGCTGGATGGGATTTTGCCCTGGGGTCACCACTCCCTGTATTCCATTTATTAATCTGTTTAGCTCCTTGAACACAGGATTTATCTTTATTCCACCTCCTGGTCCCCCCTTTCTCAATCTGTACATTTTGTATTTTATTTTTATTTATTTTTATTTGCTGAGCAAATAAAATATCTTTATTAGAGTTAATACTAATAACCACACAACAGAAGCTCTACTAGGCTGTTTTGAGATTTCCCCTGCCAAAGGAATTAATACAAAACTCTTCACTTTAGCCTTTGGAAGACTCTTCAGACAAGGGCAAAAAGCTGCCACATTCTTCACCAAAATATCACAAGAACGATCTCTAGACAATATACTAAAATTCTTCTCTGAAGCTTCTTGAGCCAGACCCTGACAGTTCAAATAACTCTTGGCAGACATTTCCTCCAACAAGGCCATACCCCCTCCAACAACCACACCTCCTAATAGTGCCACTGCCTGTAAGTGTATGGGGGCCAATTACATTCAAACTACCATACCCACTCTCTGTCTTGGTATCTAATCTACTGTCTTCCTATCTCATTGTTTATATGGCAGTGATCCTTACCATGTTATTACATCTGTATTATCTGCCTAACTTCATCTGATCACATAGGCACTGACTCTTACAGGGTGAAAGGGTATAAGAAGATTTTGAGAGAATACAAATTTCACATAGCTTCTGTAATAGCAGGCTGTTACAATTTTTTTTCTGTTATTAGTTTTTGTTGTTAACCTTTTATTGGGCCTAATTCATAAGTTAAACATTATCATATATATATGATGAAAATACATCACACACACACACACACACACACACACACACACACACACACACAGGAAAAAACAGAACAGCAGGATGGCTCAGCAGGTTAAGTGCATGCCATCTAAGTTGGATCCCTGGAACCTACATAAATGTAGAAAGAGAGAACTGAACTGACTCCACATAGTCATTTTCTGAGTTACACACATATAACCACACACATTATACACAAATGCCATAATAAGAAACAATGAAAAAAACAAAAAGACTAGTACAAAACTCCCAAATCTATACAGCATCCAGGTCTTCATGGTTTCAAGCTTCCCTTCTGGATTGACATACATGCCTCCTGGGGTAAGTGGAGGCCGCTCTGCTTTAATCCCAAGTCCTGGCCCTGGACTCCTCTCACCTCTATCCCACATGCTTTCAATTTGAGTCAACTGCTTTGTTGAAATGTGGCAGTGATGGGTCCATGATGCACAAAGCGTTGGAGAATGTGTTAACATTATGGATTATCATCTGCGTTAGAATGAGGAAGTCCTAAATCCCATTAGTTTGAATGTGGTAAAGAATTAATATTTGCCGGGCGGTGGTGGCGAATGCCTTTAATTCACCACTTGGGAGGCAGAGGCAGGCAGTTCTCTGTGAGTTCGAGGCCAGCCTGGGCTACAAAGTGAGTTCTAGGAAAGATGCAAAGCTACACAGAGAAACCCTGTCTCAAAAAATAAAAACAAAAAAGAAAAGAATTAATATTTTCCCTTTCAGGAATGCCTGAGATTTTGAAGAAATTCTCAGTGCTTGCAAGTGAGTTGTTGTTTTGAAAGTCAATTATTATTCTTTTTTAAGAGCCAATTTTTAAATTTCGTTTTTTTTTCTTAGAGATACTTCAGTGAATTATAAGGGAAATTATGACAAAAATGGGAGTGTTAGCATTTTGAAAAGTTCTAAAATAGTTTTGTTTTCTTATCTCCAAATAAATATATGTATTTGGAAAAATTAAAAAAAATTTTAAAGGATATCCTGGCTTTGGCCTGCTGCTATGATTAGCACAGAGATTAACAAATGCACTAGATACTAGATTTTGTATCTGACATATTGTACTTCTGAATTCAGGGAAGAGGAAGCTGTTGATTAAGATCTTCTATTACACTGTTGGGTGGTGGCTCACAAGTCCCAGTACGCAGGCAGAGGCAGACAGATCATTATGAGTTCGAGACCAGCTTGGTCTACTACATATTGAGTTCTAGGCCAGCCAGGTCTGAATAATGATATCCTGTCTCAAAACAAAACAAAACACCGCCCCCCCCCTCCAAATCGGTTACAATTAACTTCTTTTGAGATTTAAGGATTATGGTTTGGCCTAGACCTCCTAAATTCCTAAGCTTTAGGATGGCGTCTGACATCCACTCCAGCACCCCGGATCATTTCCCCTGCAGAGCTGCTCCAGTGGCCCTGGAATCTTCAGAGAAGCAGTCACGGTCCAGAGAGGCTTCCTTCTTCCCTAAGTCCTCCAGCCTTCCCGGTCCCCACCCTCACGGCACCTGAACTTCTCAGAGGCGGTGGAGCCAGGAGGGATGGGATCCCCTGTTAGAGTTGGCGGTCCAGTACCCGGTGGGTGCCCCCTTGCTTTAGCAGCCTAGCTTATTTGGGCGCTCCTAGTCCCAAGTGCACACTGTGGCATGAAACAGCCAGCTACTTCTTTTCCCATCCAGCATCCCTTGCGATTTCAGTCGACCTCTCTCTCTCCAGTTGTGTTTTCTCCCCCTACGTCCATCTCTTTCTTCTTCTCCTCAGACTCCTTCTCTCCTGTTGCTTTTTCTTATCCCCCTTTTCTTACTTGGCTAATGCATAGAATAGCAATGTTGTGGTAACTGGAACTTTTTTGTGGCTTGGAGTGGAATTTTTTTTTTTTTTCCGAGATGGGGTTTCTCTGTGTAGTTTTGGTGTCTGTCCTGGAGCTCACTCTGTAGACCAGGCTGGCCTGGCTCTGCTGGGATTAAAGGCTTGCACCATTGCACCCGGCTTGGAGCAGAATCTTACACTTCCTCAAGCTGAGACCTTAATAAATGAGGCTGTGATGGAGCAGACTTTTAATCCCAGCCCTCAAGAGGCAGAGGCAGGCAGATCTCTGTGAGTTCCAAGCTAGCCTTTTGTACATAGTAGGTTTGCAGTAGTGAGACCCTGTCTCCAACAAACAAACAAACAAACAAACAAACAAAAAACCCAAAGCAATAAACCCAAAGTTAATACTGAATCTCCAGGTAGCTTAAGTGGGAGTGTGCCATTTTTTTATTTCAGTGGGAAATCTTTGTCTTCCCTCCAGCCTGGTTCATTTCTTCGTTTTTTCATTGAACGAGTATTTAGGAGCACTTGTGCCAGACATCATCTGGGCTCTCGGGTGGTAGCAATGAACAAAAGGGTTAGAATCCCTGCCTCTCTGAGTTTATATTTTGCTGGAAGAAACAAGGATGTAAAACGCAGTGTCACGTGCTGGCAGGTGGTGGCTTATTTCATAGTGGAATCAGGAAACCCTTTTGGAGCAGCTGACAGTTAAGATACACAGGAAGAATACTTTGAGGGGAGCTAATAGCATATCCCAAAGGCTTCAGCATGGGAAGGGGTCGGGTGGGAGAGGAGGTAAGGCCACGCCCCGGTAGCGGGTAGCTGCAGTGAGATGTGCAGCTCGGCACAGGGAATGAGCTCTGTCCAGCTGCTATGTAAGGATGAGCTGGGATTTCACTCTCCATGACACCAGATGCTGTCAGCGAGTTTAAATGGCCTAACAACCTTTTAACTCACCTGCTACTCGATGTCTTTCCTTCATGATTGAAGTTTACACACTTCCAGCATGACAGTTTAACTGTTTCCATGCCTGCCTTTCCTGTTCTCACTTTTATGTTCTGACATATAACTCAGTGTCTACAAGTCACCACATGAACACAGAGGTGGATGTGATCCTTGAGCTTTAAGGGCCTTAGCAAAGCCTTTGAGACGCTCTTGAAATTTTATTGATCTGCCGTTCTATTAAGGCTGATAGATGCGTGCTTATTTGTAGGTCTGTGGCATAGCCAAGGTATTTAACATTAGAACAGTTGTTATAATGGTCCTCAGTCATAGCTATATGTCAGGAGTACCCATAAATAATCGTAGTCAGACCTCATATTTAGTGAATTGTAATCTCAAGCTGACAGGTCCAGATAGCTGTATCTTGAAGTATCAAGGTGTTTGTTGTTGCTCGTTAGTGTACTGAAAACCGGGAGATCCTGTTGGGCTGAAAGATCAGAAATATGCATGGGATGGTCTATGTGGTCAGAAGCATGTGGGCCTTGATCTTGGCACTATCCGTGGTTCCTGTATCAGTAACTCTTTGTTGAACCAAGTATGAATTATCGTGTTGGAATTATGGGAATTCTCTGCCTTGATACTTTTCCTGTCTCTATCCCTTTACTGGTAAACCTGAACTGCAAGCTTTGCTGCTGATGTGAATGAATGAATGAGAAACAGCTGGCCAGAGGTGAGTGAGTGAGTGAGTGTGTGTGTGTGCGCACGCTGTTTTCTTGAAGAAATGAGGTTTACCCACTAAAGGGAGCCAGAATGGGGTTGGGGCGGGGCAGGGTGTGTGGAGATGGGGATGGGAATTCCCAGCGGCTAGAGGGAAGGAAGATGGACCTTGTACAAAGTCAGTGTGTGGTAGGTCTGCGGTTGCCCTTACTTGTCTCTGTTTGTGGAAATTAGTAAGCTATGGGATGTAGGAACTTGGTTTCTTAAAAACAAAACCTTTGCATGCTTAAGAGAGATCAATTCTTTTTTATCTTCCTGAAGGACAGTCCTGTCATGTGCATGTGTTTGCCTAGTTTAGACTAACGCACCCACAAATGACCGCAGGATCTGGTCTGCAAACACGTCTGGTGGGCCAGGCTCTTGTTTCTCCTGCCTTCTCTAAGCAACAACTCTTTTGTAAATACTGGAAGAGAACAACCAGTTCCTTTGTTCGTGCTCATTGTTAGTTTTCTATTCCTGAGTAAGTGCAAAGAACAGGAGCTTACAAGTTACCAGGAGATTGGAGACCTGAGGTTTAGTTTACATGCAGTGCGGCTCTGCCTTAAAAAGTCGGAGTTAACATCTCCCCTGAAAACTACTTAAAACCCAGAGAAGAACAGGATAGACACATTTGAAAATTCACTAAAATTATTTATTATAATTTTTTTTTGAGGTAAGGACTTGTGATGTAATCTAGGTTGGCTTCAAACTTGTGATCCCCCTGCCTCAGCCTCTGAGTCCTGGGATTACAGGCATGCTCCACTACATTCAGCTAAAATTTTAATTTAAAGAACAATGTTGCTTAAAGTTCCTCAATACATGATTGGGTTCCTAAATGGACATTGAGTAGCCTAGTCTACGTCTTCCCCTGCTGAGAGATCAGGGCACTGTTTGATGGGAAACAGCCAACCTTGACCGGGTTCTGTCTCCGCTTAGCAGTCTTCCTCCTGTGTGTGTTTACAAAGTGTTTTCTTCCTAATATTTCCCGTTAGCTGTTGCAAGAAAATCTCTTACCTTTATCCTGCTTCTCATTGTCCAAAATTTTAAATCAGTCCTGATTAGAATGCCAAATGTTGAGTATACATTTTGAAGTAAAACTGACATAAATATAGTAAAGTAGTATTAAAACATTTGAAGTTATTCAGGTTCCAGTGTGAGTCACTGAAAACCTATTTGTTGGTTTCCTGGAGGTTTTTTTATTTTGAAAACTTCACTCTTACTTAGCATTGTTTGTGTGTGAGTGTAGGATGTGTACGTGTGATGCAGGCACACAGGGACTCTGGCGAACACGGGAGTCGCAGGACAGCTTTGTGGAATCTCTTCTTTCATCGTTACGTGGCTTCTGTGGACTGAGCTCCGGTTGTCGGGTTTGCAGCCATCACTGGCTCCAACTCTGAATTTTGACCTTAGGAAAAATATTTGCAGAATTTGAGGTATTTGCCTTTATCTGTAAACTCTGGAGTGTCGTTCATTTGTAAAGGAAAGAATTGTCGTACCACATGACAGGTGTTTGGAAAACTTAAATGTTAAGTCATGACTTGTGTCTGTCCCCAGCATCTTGAACATAAACATGTTCTGATTCCTTCCTTGCCTTTGGAGTCTGTTTTTGGGTTTTAACCAGAGGTTGCCTTCTGACAGCAGATGATAGGTCATGCACAGGCTTATGTTTACCTGTGTGTTGTAACATGTAACCTGTGGTTGCTCCTGTAACATGAGGGACGTAGGTATTCTAGGGGCCACACATTTCCTCCCTTCCCTCTCTGTTGGGTTCTTTTAAGCATCCGGGCGTGGTCTGCTTTGGTTTGCTTGGCAAAGGCTTGCCTGTGTCCTTATGATTCAATTGTCGGTGGTGTCTGTGTCGGCACATGGTCTTGCCCCAGGCACCAGAAAGCCACAGTGCCTTTGAAACAGTGCTAGCAAGAGATGTGCAACGGTCCCAGCTGTGTCATCGGTTCTGGGAAGACATCTATTGAGGCTGATTATGAAAATTCTGCTTTCCATCAAATTCAATGGGGAGACACATGTGGCTAATGTCTGCGATTCTCCCAGACTGCCCATCAAAGAGCTCCCACTGGCTCCACTCTGATTGTGTCCATGAGAGGGGTGGAAGCAGCATTTCTCATCCAAATGAATTTTGAGATACGCACAATCATATCTGCTGCCTGTCATCTGTCTACTTAACCCAAACTCCAAATGAAAATGTAGAGATGTCATATGAGGGCATTTCAGAGCAAGCACAGCCTCAAACAAACAAATCACCCTGTTCTCCAGAAGATGCCAGATGAAGTATTTTTAGGGTAGAAGTAAGTGATGGGTGGAAATGTGATGCCTGGTTCTCCCTGTCTCCTCGAGTGCACCTTGCCTCTTTGTGTGGCAGAAGTATTGTGTTCTCCATCACTGACTTCATGGTCTGTGGTTCCTATTGGACTCGAAGGCCAGGAAGAATAGCTTGTTTTCTTTTACACCAGGGTTCAGCCAGAGTGTGCAGGAGACGTGATAGAGTCTTATTTGTGTGTTTTAATTAGAATACTGAACGAACGTGGTAGATTAAAAGTAGAACAAGACCCAGGTGTTGAGAACACAGTCGCATCTCTGCTTTGAAACACCAGGCTTGCCTACTTAATGTCGGCGATTGTTCTACACTATTGCTATTTCTGAAAGTTAGAACAAAAGTGGAATTGTTTGTGCATCTTAGAAATGTGTGGCTTTTTCCTATTTTTTAAATTATAAAGTTGAATGCAGATATTGTTTTTTTGTTCTAGTCACTGAATAGAACGGGAGGATGTGAATAAGAAGAAAACATTGCAAAACGTGAAAATTTAACATTTTTGTTTATGACAATTAAATTTTAAATCAGCCTCCAGGGAAAAAAAGCAGTTTACAAGTTAAGCACCTTGACATTCAAGATGTCTGAGAACCAAGTCTTAGGTGTCAAGGACAAAGCTTTAAAAGTTTCATGATGTCAGCTCTTTGCAGAGTTTCTTGGTGCATGCTCCGGTTTTTACAGGCGGTCTTTCTGTGGATATGTGTAGTTCATTCTTTTCAGGTAACTGGAACTGTTTCCCCTCCAGTCTCTGTCATCTTGTTCTTTTGTTCACAAAAGTACAAATATAAAAGCCATGACCATGAACAGTAACAGCAACTCTCTCTCTTTTACATGGACTTGGTTGGAGAGGCACAGGGACCACCTCAGTGAACCTGTGATATTTTGAGAGTGGATTTGATAAAGTAGGAGTTAGTAACATTTATTTTTAAGGTTGCTCATGCTAAGACACTGTGAGACTTGGAGACAGAAAAGGCAGGATGGGGAGAGGGAGCAATGTCTGACTTCCAAACGAGAGAGTTTCACGACTGATGGTCTCATTGTCGTGATTTTAGCGCTCACAAGGGGCATTTACCACCTCATGTCTTGATGTTTGCATGCCTGGGCAGCCTTTTGGGCTTCGCTCTCTGAACTATCCAGATCCAGATGCACACGGAAACAGATGGTTGTACCAGGTTTTTACCACTGTGACCAAATACTCGAAGGAAACAAACTAAGGCGGGGTTGATTCTGTCCCACGGTTGTGGAGATTTTAATGCAGACATCTAGGTCCTGTTGATTCAAGGCGAGGCAAAGAATCACAGTGATGGGGAGGTGGAGGAGGAGGCTGGTCACCTCATGGTGAACCAGGAGCAGAGAATGAAGGGATTGGGGACCAGCTATTGCATGCACAGTCATACCCATCACGACCTACCTCCTTCAATGAGGCCCCACCTTCCAGAGTTCTCAGCATCTGTCAACATAACACCGGTGGCTGGGGATCCAGTCATATGAGTCTAGGAGGAACATTTCATATCCAACCGTAAGAGTGGTAAAAAGGAGAAACTATTGTGGGACTAAATTTATCTCTTCTGTGTGCTCTTGCTACGCTAGAGCTGTATGTCACGTGCCATTAGGAGTACGCTCTATGTATAATTCACCATTTCATCTTTCCAGCAAACAGCATGCAAAGTAGCAATGTCTCAATGACACTGTGACCTTCTGCCTGAGGGAAGTCTATGGTCCAATAATGTCCCCCGCTACACACTTCTCGAAATGAAAGTATAGACAATTGATATGGTGCCATTCACAGCCGAAAGAGCCTATGTCTGAACCCAGGCAGGTTGGCCCTCTCGACTTTGTTACCACTCTCTAGTCTGGTGATCAGTGTCTGTGAGTGCTGTGTTTCTTTACCCAGAGTTCCCTCTTTCTATTGTTAGTGTGTTTGTGCTGCAATCAACTCCTTTTAGAGCACTTGCTGTGTGCCCTGTGCTCTGTTGAACGCTGCAGATCCAAAAGACGTGAAAATGACCTTCATTAGCATTTACAGCCTAGCCGGGGAGACAGACACAATCAGATCATCCTAGGAACAAACTAGAGTAAAAGTTTGAAGAAGGGAGGCTAGAGAGCTGGTTGAGTAAAGTTTAGAAGTTTGAGGCTAGCCTTGGGCTATATGAGACTCTGTTTAAAAACAAAAATTAAGCAAAGTGACCTGAGTTAGATCGCTGGGACCCACAGGGTTATCCTCTGACCTCCATGCAAACACTTGAGCATGCACGTGTGTGCACTCAACACAATTTAATTAAAAAAAAAAAAACAAAAACTAAGAAACCTGTGTTCGTGTTCATCATATTTGTGATTTAGAAAATAAAAATACCCCTGAGGCTTTATTGATTTTCTCAGAGAGTATCCTTCAATTTTGGCAGTTGACTTTCTGTTATTTTGCTTAATCTTTTAGTTGTTCTAAAGAGGGAAACGAGGTGAGAGAGTGGTCTTTCCTGGTAGGTTCTGCCGCTGCGACACTGCCCTGATGGCTGGACATTGACATTCCGACCATTTCTGAGTCACATTTGTTCCAGAAGAGAGCGCCAGGAAACTGATGTTACAAGTTGAAAGGAGTTGAGACCTAAGGTCATCTGGAGCGTGGACACCACCCTTACCCCTAAAAGAGACTTCCTTTAAACTTTCAGGCTAGGTGGTCGGGCTTAGCAGCAGGTGCCTCTACTCAGGGAGCCGTTTCGTCAGCGCCTTAGATTTCTTTTAAAGGTATAATTAGGATATAAGTAAATATGTTAGCAGTACATTCTTTTTTCTTATTTAAAAAAAAATACTAACACCCCCAAAAGAAAGCTAGAAACACAATAAGGCTTGAGGAGGTGTCTACATGGAAAGGAGTTACCAAATATATGGTCTGGTTTAGACTTCAATGTGAAGGCAGTTATTGTTTTTAAGATTGTGTATTGGGGAGAATAAATTGTCAGAGTGCAAGAATTATAAATTGAGAGAGTAAACTGTCAGAGTTGCAAATCCCGAGATGCTTCTGAAAACCACATGTATTATTTTTTATAGGCTTTGTGGATCCAGTGATATTAGGCTCTAGCTTAAAAGATAATGTAGAAGCATTGCAAGTCAGTTCTGAGAACATTTTAAGTAATGTCTGGTGGTGGTCTGGTACTCTGGGAAGTTAGGAGAGATTTGTTATTTGACAGATCGTCACTGTGTGATATACATACAGATGCTTCCCAGTTTAAGTCATGTATTGTAATATTCATTTGTGTGTTGATCCAGTACCAGGTCTTCCACTTGTAATGGTAAAAAACACGTCAGATTACGTTGATGTATGGTAACAGAGTGCCTGTGTGGAGAGACTTGGTAGTACGTGGTGATGTATGTAGCAGTAGAGTTAGTCCATGATAATTGAAGTTTAGGCATCACTGGCTTATCGATAAACATTACAGATTATTTTAGTTTGGAGTACCATAATTTTTCTTATGGTTTCTAAATAAAACTCCTTTATCTTTTGATAGTATGTGTTATAATCCTGCCTCTCAGAAATCATGTATGTAACAAATGGAAAAATCTTTGGTGTCTGGCATCAAAGTTAATTAAATTGAAAAAAAAAATCACTTTAATTAGCAGTCTTGTGTTCGGTTAAAAATAAGTAACTATATAGTAACCATTTTTTTTTTTTTTATTGAAGAGGTTTGTAGGACTTCCTGGCAATGATAGAACACTTTTATATAAGTAATGTATGTGTCACTCACTAAATTGGAGTGGAATGAAACACTATGTCAATGATTTTGTCAAGTGGTTTCAATCAAAATTTGGGAAAATTCTTTCCATTGGATTATGTATGTTAATAGCTAAATGAGAGGGGTAAAAAATGTACACACACACACACACACACACACACACACACACACACACACACACATTCCCTTTTAGAAGCCAAAAAGATAAATCAAAATATCTAGTAGGTACTTTGAAATTAGTTCCAGAAAACATTTTTAGAAATATCAGGCTTGTCTAGCACAACTTTGGGGCTCTTAATCAAATGAACTATTTTTAGAGAAAGGATATATTAAACATTTCATAACTAATTTAGTTACTTCCCATGCAAAAACAAGTTTGTTCACACCTGTACAAAAATAATAATAGAATAGAGTGTTCTCTTTTTTCCAATTCTGTATCACCTTGAGTCCTCACAAACCTCTGTTGTTAACAGTTTGAACCCTCATGATTTTAAAAACCATGAACAGCTGTTTAGGAACTGGGCAAAGGGAGAGTCCTTTCTTCAAGACGTTTGGAGTGGGGTCTGCGTTCAAATGCTGATCCTCCTACGGAGCAGCAGTGAGGTCTGGAACAATCCGTACATTTTTGGGCTTTGGATTCATTGAGTGCAAGGCTCATAAATGTTAGTTCCCCTCCAGGCTTCAATCAGGCCTCTCTCTGTCTCTCTGTCTCTGTCTCTCTGTCTTTCTCTCCCTCTCTGCACTCCGTTTCATACTAGAAGATCTGCCCTAGGAATACATATAACATGCATACTTCCTCTTGCAAAAAAAAAAAAATGGGATTTTGTATTTTAGTGAGCCACCATACATGCGTGCATCATTGAACAATGAACTCTTGTCTGAGGAGAATATTTCCCCACTCTCCCTAAGCACTTCCCTCCAGACTGTAAAAGGTCAACCCATAACAGACGCCCCAGGAATCTTCCTGGAATTTAGATGGGCTCTGCTGGGTTTCACTTTGCACCTATTAATAATTTAGTACTGGGATAAAAATAAAAACAAAGGCTCTCCTCTTACAGTGTGAGAACATGGCTCACGTGTGCTAAGTCATGCAGGTGAGATGCGGAGGGAAGCCCTGTGGAGTAGCCTGTCTGAAGAGGTTTTGCATGTGGGTTGGGGTGACTGCCTCCTTCAGCAGTCAAGTTTAAAGGGAATTAGTGTAATTGCTCTTTAGGAGGAAATGTATTTTCACTTTTCAATGGGAGCTGTATAAGCCTTAATTATCTAATCTAAACACAGCCGCTTTCTCCAGGCAGCTTTCTCCGGTAGCAGCCATGGGCAACATTCAAACTCCGTGGCCTGCTTGAGCTCCAGAAAACACTGCTTTTTCACCGGCTCTATTACATAACCCACCCAGCAGGGTACAGTACAGTTACATTGTAGCACTAGTTACTGCCAAGAACCCTTGAAGCGAGGAGTTGTCGTTTAAATGGATTTTTAAAGTGATTTGAGCTGCAGCTAGACTCACGATTCTCAATGTTCTCCTGTCGTCAGCCGTCCTTTTGAAGGCATTTTTATCTCGGGTGGTGTTTGTTCTTCAGACTCAGTTCACTTTGCCCGGTGTGTGCCTTGTCCGACCTCCTCTGTGTTTGCCCATGGGATATGGGATTTGCTCTTGAGGTTAGGTGTGCTTGTGTGGGGGATGCACACGCATTTGTGTGTGTGGTGTGTGTGTGTGTGTGTGTGTGTGTGTGTGTGTACATGTATGTGAGGCCAGATGACAACCTCAGGTGTCGTACCACTGCTGCTGCTCTTTCTGGAGGCAAGATGGTGCTGGAGCGGGTTAAGACAGGCTGGCTGGCTAGTAAGTCCCAGGGACTTGCTTGCCTGTCCCTGCCTCCTCAGGACTAGGATTATAACACACAGCAGCATACCTGGCTTATTTTTATATTTATTTACTCTGATGGGCTCTAGGGATTGAACTCAGATTGTCATGCTTGCGAAGTGAACACTGTAATGACTGGGCTGTCTTCCCACCTACTAGATGTCCTGTTTTTTGTTTTTTTTCCCCTTTGTCTATTAAATTACCTTTCTTTAGAGAATTCACAAGGGCTACTACTTTTGAAATCGTTAGCAAGTGAAGGCATGCTATGTATTTCTGGCAGAATGACTTAGCGTTCAAAGTTGCTTGGAAGGGAGAAAACCCTGCTTGCCTGCCTTGTAACTGAACGCACAGGATCTTGGTGCTGGGATACATGAAGGACATAATGCCATTGGTTCTAGGTAGAGAGGCTTTTAGGAATTAAGTTAGATTGAAACTACAGGTGAGAAGGAATCATGCCCTTCCTCCAGAAATCACATCTTTAATGGTGCTCCGAATAAAACCTAACATACCCAGTAGCGTTCAGTCCCTGTCCTGTCCTGACCTTTCACCTTGCCTCCTCCCACTCCCTGCTGCCCATCCACACTGAACACAAGCTCTGTCCTATGCCAACGCCTTTGCCCTGTCCTTCTGATGACAGCCTCCCTGCTGCTTGCTGTCTGTCTGCTCTATCCATGAGCTTTGTCCCACCCAAGTCCCTCACCCTGCCCTTCTCATGCTTCTCCCCATCCCAAAGTCACCAGAACATTCTCAGAGACTCCCCTGACTGTTAATTATCGTCTTTGTGCCGCAATAATGTAAATTCTATAAAGGGTGGTACTAGTACTCAACACAGAATCTGATAGGGGCTGTCTAGGCAATATGTTACCAAATACAAATTGTTTATGGTTTTAAAGATTCCTTCTTGTTGGTTTGTATATTATTAGTTTATCAATATGTCTCTGGCATCAGGAACCAGTGCATTTCCCAGCATTCACTTTCATAAGTTTCATTATGATTTCACCAAGCCTGTAGAGAGCCACACCAGCTTTTCTTGGGACAGAGATGTCACTTGACATCCATGAGAAAAGCGCTCACTCTGAGTTCAGTGTCATAATCAGGTGCCGAGTTACTCCCTGGCCATCTATGAAGGGAAAGGAAGCCACTGCTGGTCTTTGGTAAGGAGACCCATGACAGAGGTACCCCTCTGTGTCTGTTCAGTGGGGTTTGTGGACCCTAGCTGGCTTCTTCAAGGACCTGCCCCCATCTCTAAACACCCATCCATTTGTAAGCCCAAGGTGGCTGCTCAGCTTCAAGCTGAACGGGGATGCTGGCAACTTGGTTGGCTGTCCAAAGAGCAGCAGGCCAGGCGTGGAGGATTATTTCTGTAATCTTAGCATTGGGAATGCAGAGCCGGGAGGTCCACAGTGAGTTTGAGGCCAGCTTGGTCTGCCTAGCGAGTGCCAGCCACAGAGCTACAGAGTGAAACCTCCATATCAAAAACAACATAAAACCGAAGAGCCAGAAGAACCAAAATGAAAACCGAAACACGAAAGAGAGCCAACAGTTCCCCATGGCTTATGACTCGAAGTGAAGGAAGCAAAATGCAGATTTGTTGAGTAGTTAGTTTTGTGTCGTGTTCTAAATGTTATTCATTGTTTGTCTGTCATAGGTGATCTACTTAAAGAAGACACCAGAAGAAGCCTACAGAGCGCTCCTGTCTGGCTCAAACCCCCCTTACCTTCCATTCAGGTACAACTGCTGTGGGGACTTGGGCTGCACTGGCTTAGAGTTGGGGTTCGGGGCCTTGTAACTGTCCTACCGCTGTGACCATGATGCTAGCCAACATGAAATGAGATTTTTCCCCTCTAAATTCTGAAGATAGCTCTTATTTTTTATTTTTAGGCTCCTCCCGCAACTAGAAACAAAACAAAACAAACCAAAAAACATGGTCTTTTCTTTTTAGACATCTCCCCCTACCCTTAAATCTTTTCTGTACTTTGACAATGTATTTAAAGTGCAGAGATCCTGATTGATGAGCTAATTAGATTTCAGTAATTACATCACAGGTTTATCCATTCTTTCACCCCATGAGCACTGGCTGAGCTCTGTCTGCCTGGTGGGGCTACTGATAGATGCTAGGCCCACAAATTATCTCCAGGGACGGCAGGCTTCATTTGGGTCAGATCTCAGAGCCTTTGTTTATTATGCTTATTGTCAGGAAAGTTCTCTCTCATTTCAGCATTGGAAAAGAGTATTGTGTGAGTGTGTGTTGGGAGATGGAAAGCGTCCTCAGTCTGCCTCACTGCTGCGTAATGTACAGGAGTGCATTTAACTGCTCTCTTCCAGTCCGATCTGTGGGTCATTTCATGTGCTTTTCATTGTGGCTTTTTCATTCACATTATCTCAGGTTTGTTTTAAAGAAACTAAAAATGCTCTAGAGAGTTTTACTGCGTTATTGTCGGACATCAGGAAATCATAGCCATCTGCTGAAAGCTACCCAGTATATGAAGAGGAATATTTAGGAGTGCAGAGGCACTTGTTCCTTGGTTTGAGCCCTTGTGTCTTTCTAGAATTTTCACCTTGTCTGTAGCCCAGCTTGTGTTTTTCTGATAACCCAGAAAGTTGTTTACACTAAACTGTACCTCTGAGTCCAGCCTCTTTGCACACTGTGTGTGTGAAGTAGAAAGCACACGGCGTGGTGCATTCGGAAGTTAGTGAGGTTCGGATGGAAGAACTACTGCTCTTCTGAGTTGGCCTAAGGAAGCCGTTTCCCCCCATATTTGAGGATGTGAGTTGTTTCTAGTTAGAGACTGCCTGAGGCCAGGGAATGTTATCGCATACCTCTGAACACCAGCTCTGGTACCCACTGTGGCCTCGGCTTCATTATCATCTGGGTTATGTCATTCACAAGGCCTTTTACTCCTTTTATTTTATGTTATACTTTTATCTTCATTGTCTAGATGGTTTTCAATTGTTGCTATTATATAACTGCTGTTGGCAGTTATCCATTTAAAGATTTCTTTTTAAAAATTACGTGTGTGGGGGTGTGTGCGTAGTGTGTGTGGGTATGTGTGTAGTGTGTGTGGGTATGTGCACAGTGTGTGTGGGTATGTGCACAGTGTGTGTGGGTATGTGCATAGTGTGTGTGGGTATGTGCATAGTGTGTGTGGGTATGTGCACAGTGTGTGTGGGTATGTGCATAGTGTGTGTGGGTATGTGCACAGTGTGTGTGGGTATGTGCATAGTGTATGTGGGTATGTGCACAGTGTATGTGGGCATGTGCGTAGTGTGTGTAGGTATGTGCATAGTGTACACATGAGTGCCAGTGCCAGTGCTAGTGGCGGCCAGGGCATTGGATGCCCTGGGGGCTGGAGATACAGATGGTTGTGAACCATTTGATATGGGAGTTGGAAATTGAACTTAGGTCCTCTCTAGAGCACTATGTGCTATAAAATGCTGAGCCAGCTTTCCATCTGTGCCCCCCTCTCCCAAACCCCCAGTTATCCATTTAAATGTACTTTTTTATTACTTGTATTTTTTTCTAAAAAAGACAATTTTGATAGCTTGTGGGAGTTGTGGTTGTCATATTTGCCTGTGCTCTTCTCTGAAATGTCCGAGTTCCTATACATATTAGTGATTTTCTACTACTGTGATAAAACACCATGATAACGGTGACTTAGAGAAGGAAGGGCTGATTTGGCCTCACGGTCCTAGAGGGATAGCAGTCCGTGATGGCAGGCAGCAGGCAGCAGACAATGCAGCCAGGAGAGCAGAGGGCTCACATCTTAAACATCAAGCACAGGCAGAGACTGCCGAATGGGCATGGCCAGTGGCTTTTAAACATCAGAGCTCATCCCAGGGCATGCATGCTTCCTCCAGCTAACTACACCACCTAAAGCTGTCCAAACAGCACCACCAGCCAGGGACTAAGTATTCCAAATGCCCAAGCCTATAGAGGCTATTTCTCATTCAAACCATCACTACTGTTTGAACATCTCACTGTTCCTAATAAAAGAGTTTTATTGCTACTGTGCATTTAAATAATGCTCTTCCTCAAAACTCATTCATTTAGCCAACATTTACTTGAGCAGGCAGTTCTGTGAAGCCTTTTATTCCCTCCAGAAGGTTGACAGGCCTCTTGTCTGTTGTTCTCTAGTATATTCTATGCATCACAGTGGTGCACACACCATGAACTCAAACGTCTTATACTTATTTGTTTGCCAGCATGACGTCTCTTGAGAATGGAGGTTGACATGTTTTCCTATTTGTGTCCCAAGAGAAAACAATATATTAATGTATTGCTTTTTCCCATGCCAACCACTGTGGGAGTCTTAAGGATCTAAAGACAGTGAAGACTGGTTACCAGCTTTGGAGCAACTCAATATAGCTTATATGAGTGAATCGCTATGGGAAATAACGCTAATGTCCTATTAGAGTTCATGTGGGAGGACTGAGGACAAAGATTTGATGGGGGGAAACTGGGGCCCAAGAGCCCAGGGCTTGATTTTTAGGTACTTTTAAATTCATATGTCACAGGTTTTCAAAAATTATGCTGTGTTTGGTAGAGTACTAAAACATATGAGGTTAGCAGTATTTGGCATCAGGACATTATTAAAATAAAATAACTGATCTGTTTTTCTATTTGAAGTTATAGTTCAACTTTATAACTATAGCAATTTGCAGACCTGATTGACATTTCCCTGAAGGGCTGGGCCAGATAGCTCAGTTGTTAAAGTGCTTGCAGTATAAGCATTGAGGAATGGAGTTTGGTCCCCAACTTGCATGAAAAAGCCAGCTCTGGTGGCACAGATTCACAGTCCTAGCACTAGGGAGGCAGAGGCGGTTGAGTACCTAGCCAGCTTAGCCTACTCGGTGAGCCCTACCTCAGTGAGAGACCCTGCTTCAACTTAAGATGGACAGCCCCTGGAAACGGGTTGAGCATGCACCTTCATGCGCGCGCGCACACACACACACACACACACACACACACACACACACACACACACACACGCCCACAGCGCACTCACACAGGAACACACAGACATGGGAACTTACACAAAGTCACTGAAAATGAGACAAATTCAGAAGAACGACCTGCGCGTCATTACCACTTCTTGCCCGACTCGAGTATAATCTGACTTTGGTGTTTGTTGGTCATCTCTGGTGTACTGTGCCTCTTCAGAAGTGTCACTGGTTGCTTTCCTGTTCAGAATCATTCTTAGGGTGCTCTCCTGAATGCTAAGGTATTTGTGTCAAAAATCGTTCTTTCACTTGTTCTAAGAATGGCCAATGTGTTTATCGAGAGCGAGTGTGGCCGAAAACTAGAGGAAAGGATATTTTAGTTCTTTGAGTCTGTGTGTCCTCAGGGCTGGCTTGGCAGCTGGCCTTCTCGGGAACAAGGGACCTTCAGTTCTGGGGGCAGAGCCAGCGGAGTTTGACTTGGCAAGCCTGGGTGAGTCTTGTTGCGGCTTCTCCGTTTCAGAATGCCTCAAGCTGAGTCTACGCTCTCGGTCAAGCATTTGATAAAGTCAGATGATTTGCTTCTTGTCTAAAGACTCACAAGACCCGCCCTTAGTGAATTGTTTTTGTGGTTAGCCAATGTTAGTGGTTTTTCAAATCTGCACTTTTAGAGACTTCATAAAATAGCAACTGTGAAAACTCCAAGTTTACAAAACATGAAATATTGACTAAATTGCGTACTCTTCTTTGAGATTTATGTGTGTGTGCGCACATGCATGTGCATGTGCTCTGTGTGTGTGTGTGTGTGTGTGTGTTTGTATTCATATGTGTGCAGGTGCACACAAGTGGAGTGTCATTCATCAGGTGCTGTCATCATTTCTTTGAGACAGGGTTTCTCCGTCACCCAAAACATATCAAGCAGGCTAAATGTGCTGGCTGATGAGCCCCAGGAATCCACCTCTCTCTGTCTCCCCAGTACTGTGATTATAAGCATATCTGGGAGGCAGTGGAGAGGAGAAGCCATAATCAGAATATAGTGTATGAAAATTTTCTTTTCAATAACAAAAGAAAGATCATGAATAGAAAAAAACTTCAAAGTCTCACCCAAACCATTCTAAAACAGCACCACCACTAGCAGCCAAAAAACAAACACAAGAACCCCAAGCCTGCATATAGCATTGTATCTGGCATTTTTAATGTGGATCCTGATGCTCAGATGCAGGTCTTCATGTCTACAAGGTGAGCACTTGACCAGCTGAGCGGCTTCCTTGGGTCTTTGGATTTTTTTAAAATCAGCTTGATAAGGCCTTTTATTTTATTTTTTATTTTTGTTAGCTGGTGATGATTCCTAAATGTGCCAAAGTCTATTTGAGTTCCAGGAGAGCCAGGGCTACACAGAGAAACCCTGTCTTGAAAAGTCAAATCAACCAACCAACCAACTAACCAAAGAAAGAAAGAAGGAAAGAAAAATTAAGGGGAATAAAATCACTCAGAAAAAAAAAGACCCAGGGACTTAGTTTGTTTGTTTATTTATTTATTTTGTTTTTTCAAGACAGGGTTTCTCTGTTTAGTCCTTGCTATCCTGGAACTTGCTTTGTAGACCGGCTGGCCTTGAATTCAGAGATCAGCTTACCTCTGCCTCACTGCCTGGCCCAGGGGCTTAGTTTTTTTTTTTTTTTTTAATAATGTATTTATTTTTATTTTATGTACATTGGTGTTTTGCTTGCATGTATGTCTGTGTGAGGGTGTCAGGTGCCCTGGAACTGGAGTTACAGACAGTTGTGAGCTGCCATGCGGGTGCTGGGAAGTAAACCCAGGTTCTCTGGAAGAGCAGTCGGTGCTCTTAGCCGCTGAGCCATCTCTCCAGCCCCCAGGGACTTAGTTTTAAAGACATATCCAAGAAACCTGACATGGAAAAGATGGCTAGGTGAGGTGGAGGTAGGGAGTCCGACAGCCTGCCTCTGGCTGTTGGTGTGTTTTGTTTTTGAGAGTTCTTTTCTGGGTAGGTCCAGAAATACAATTTGTATGCCATGGCTCCCCTCCCCATTCCCCCTCCTGGCCTCCCCTCCCCCTCCTGCCCCAAGCCCCCACCTGCAAGCTTGCAGAAGAGGCTCGAGTCTCTAGCTGTGGGTCAGTGTTTTCCAGTCACGTTTACTCCAACTTGTCTGTACTTCAGAAGCTTTAAGAAGTTATCGACACCCCGGTTCCACTACCGGAAGTTCTGATGCAATTGGCCCCAATTGGGATCTGGGTATTGGCTTTTGAACGTTTCTGTGTGACCCCTAATGTGTGAACTTGTGGCCACTTAAAGAGAAACTCTCTCCGATGGTACGTGGAATGATGCCCAAGTGAAATGATCCAAGTTTAGCACTTTCTCTCTTGGGAATTTGTAAAGCATATTCCTATATAAAAGATTTGATTGACGTTGAATAACGAAGCAATTTGTTTAACCCACCATTTTCCAAAGTACAGTTTCCCTCCTGATTAACATGAGGCAGAGCTACTCTTCTGGAACATTCTAAGGCAGCTTTCCTGATCCACATCTCGGTGGAACAAAATGATCTCTTGGGATCAGAATAATTGGCTATGGTTTGTAGAACTGTTTTTGTGCTGTTTCCTGAGAGTCTGGGAAATCAAAGTGGCTTTTCAAATAGTGACATTTTCATACAATATGAACAGGAATATCTTATCCAAGCTTTCTCCCAGAGCAGCCTGAGACCAGTCTTCCTTACCAGGACTCACAAACCTCCCACTGACAATCCTTTAATGACACTTACTTTGCAAATGGACTCCTAGTGTTTGTGTTAAGGGAGGTATTTGTTGTGTTTGTGGATGACCCTTAGTGATGACTTGGTTGCTGAGCTATGAGGCTGCACCTTAATGGGAAATCTCCAAAGCAATTATTGTAGATCTTCTGGGCATGCCAGAACCTGCAGTTCTTTTAACAAAGGCTCAAAAGGGTCAGCCACTTAGAACTTGGCACAAGGATACCTTCCTCTAAAGCAAAGTAAACATAGGTCGGTAGATGTTGGATGTGATTATAAAACATATCTGTTCACGTTAAACATACCAGAGACCTGCTAGCTCTACTATGGCATTACGATTTTTGTCAAGGTTTGTTTAGTAAATAACTTTTTACTTGACAGGGTAACAGCTCCTTACCACATATATATTTTTTCTCCTGAGTTTCCAAAATGTGGAAACAAAAATGTGTTTTGTGATGTTTTTGATGTTTGTTTATTGCTTGTTTTTGAGACAATTTAGCTCTGGCTGTCCTGGAACTAGCTCTGTAGACCAGGCTGGCCTCGAACTCACAGATATCCTCTCGCCTCTGCTTCAAGAGGGCTGAGATGAAAAGCTCATGCTGCTACACTTGGCTAGAATGTTCTTCTGATTCTCTACTGCTTCTTGGTGGTCTTTGGGGTCTGTCCAAGGACTTCATGGAGCTTTCGTAAACTGTTGATTTTGGTGCTTAGCATTGGAGAAGAATCCAGTGAGGTTTGGGAACATCTGACTTCTCCCGTCCAGCCTGCTTAGTCTGTCCTGAACGGCTGTGCTGTGTTTTCTGGAGCTTGGGCAGCCATGAAAAGTAGATTCTTACCAGGTTTTTCTTCTTAATAAAATGGCAGTTGAACACCACCTACAGAATCTGAGGCCAGAAAGGGCTTTGTGACCCCTTAAATGCACAGGGAGGTGAGTTCTATCTCTCTCTCTCTTAAATCATAAAAAAAAAAAAATCATATGACAGTGATTTGTGTTGTGAAATTTGGTTCAGACTATTTTTTTTGTATTGTTCCTACTTTTGTGGCTCCAGATTACTGATACCTTCTGTAGTGGGGCCAGTGCCAAACTTTTGTGTTCTCTCTGTGTCTAGCAGCCTCAGCTGATAAGATGGGATGGGAGAGGACTGCAACCACTTACCTTTATGACAGTTTCCCGTTCTTTTTATTTTTAAGGAAAAGCTGTGGGCTGGTGAGATGGCTCAGTGGCAAAGAATTTATTGTGCAAGGATGAGGACCAGAGTTACGATTCCCAGAACCCGTGTGTGTGTGTGTGTGTGTGTTGTGTTTATAACCCCAGTACTGAGGGAGCAGGAGTGGAGGGTGGAGATGGGTGGATTCCAGAGCAGTCAGTCAGCATCGGCAAATCTAGGTTTAGCGATAGATGCTGCCCCAGAAAATAAGTTGTGGGGCTGGCGAGTAGGCTCAGTGGTTAAGAGCGTTTGTAGTTCTTGCAGAGGACCTGGGTTTGATTCCCAGCACTCACGCACATGGTGGTTCACATCCATCCATAATCCCAGTTCCACGATACCCAATGCTCTCTTCTGACCTCTGTGGGCGTCAGGCACACACACGCACAGAAATACTTGCAAGCAAAACACTCATAAAATAGAACAAATCAATCACTAAAAAATTAGTTGTAGGGAGCTGGAGTGATGGCCCAGCAGTTAACAGCACTTGCCGAGGACCCGGGTTCAATTCCCAGCTTCCTCGTGCTCACAGCCATCCATAACTCCAGTTCTAGAGACCCAAAAGCCCTCTTCTGACTTCTGAGGGCACCGGGCATGCATGGTGTGCACACACATGCAGGCAAAATATTCCTACACATAAAAATTAAATAAAAATTAACAATAAAATAAGTTAGAGAGCAATAATGAGAGACCCCCAAAACTGATATCCGGCCACCAAACATGTACACACACGTATACACACACACTGCACACACACACAGACACACACACACACACACACACACACACACATACAGAGATGCACACATGCATGGAAAAATTGTATGTTTTTTTTTTTTTTTTTTTTTTTTTTTTTTTTTTTTTTTTTTTTTGGTTTTTTTCGAGACAGGGTTTTCTCTGTGTAGCTTTGCGCCTTTCCTGGAGCTTACTGGTAGCCCAGGCTGGCTCGAATCTCACAAAAGATCCACCTGCCTCTGCTCCCAAGTGCTGGGATTAAAGGCGTCCGCCACACGCCCGGCGAAAATTGTATTGTTAAGTGGGTGTCGGTCAAAAGTTGATCAGAGACGTAGAGCAAAGCTCCGTGTCTGTCTTCCTGGTGCTATAGTTAGCTCTGTTCAGGTTCTGTCTTGCTGATTTTCTGTGACCTTTGCAGCCATGAATTAGAACCAAGTTCCATGCATTTCTGTTTCTTTAGATGAGTCAAGTGATTTGTCTGAAGTAGGATGTTAAGTCTGAAAAGTAGGAGAAGACCCTATTTCACCTTTTACTTCGGTAAAGGTCAGACACAGCTTTGGACCCCCCGCCCCCATAAGGCCGTTTGTCTTTGCTCTTTGGGGGGCAGCTTCGTTGTCTCCACAAAATTATTTCTATCTTGTTGGTCTGAAAGATACAAGCAGCCCACTCTGTCTTTCTCTGCAGTTCTCACTCAGATGCAATCAACTCGATCAGAGGTTGAAAGTTCTCAGAGGTAATATGGTATTGAAGCCTCATGTGAGGTAGACGCAACAGTGTCTAGTTCTCGGGGATTATATAATACAGGGTCATATCATACACTATAGACCCAGCAGTGTCTGCTTCTCAAGGCTAGGGCGGTACCGTCTGGTATGTGCTGCTGAACACTGGAAATCTGTGAAGTCCAAGTTGAGATAGATCGCAGTTGGATCAAAGGGGTGGGCCCGTGAGGTGGCTCCGGGCGTGAAGGCATTTGCTGCTAAACCTGGTGACCTGTTAGATCCCTGGAGACCCACGTGGTGAAAGGAGAGCACCAGCTCTTGAAAGTTGTCCTCTGACTTCCATGTGTGCACTATGGCACGTGTGCACACCCGTGCAAGAGATACACTCACATGTGAACACACCGAATTAAAAATGCTTTTTTTTTGAAAGAAGGGAAAATATAACTACCTTGTAATATATTTGCTTCTATTTTGTGACTGTCACTATATTTCTATTGGATAGTAATAATATAGGGTATATTATGCTGTTTTGAGAAATTATATATATATCTTTGAAAGATCAGTGGTTTCCAGCAACTAGAGGGGTTCAAAAATTTGAGTGAACTCTTAGTGCACTCATGATTTATTCATTCGTTTGCTCAACAACATGTTTAACATAGCTGTGTGTGTAACTCTGCACACTATTCTCTGGGCATACAGACAAAGGACATTCTTTCTGTTTTTAGGAAGCTCACAGTTTTGTGACTGAGAAGTGCTTAGAGAAGTTCTTTTTTTTTTTTTTTTTTTTTTTTTTTTGGTTTTTCAAGACAGGGTTTCTCTGTGTAGCTTTGCGCCTTTCCTGGAACTCACTTGGTAGCCCAGGCTGGCCTTGAACTCACAGAGATCCACCTGGCTCTGCCTCCCGAGTGCTGGGATTAAAGGTGTGCGCCACCAACGCCCGGCTAGAGTTGTTCTTAGAGGACCCTTGAGATCATGTCCAACCTACTCCTTTCCAAATATTTCCACAGTTCCTAACTACGTAATATACAGAGCCTTTGCAGAGAATCATGGGCTCAAAGCACGCGTAGACGAGAGGCATCTGTTAGTGTTTGTTCGTCCGTTTGCCAGTGGCCCCTTTTATCCTTTAGTGGAGTCCCCACACTGGATGCCTTGTCTCCATTCTTCACTTGGAACAACGTTGTCCCCAGACATGCTTTCTTAGGACTCAGTGTCTAACCTCATTGACCTTACACGGTTGCTTCACTCTGAGTGGTTTCTTAAATTCTTAGGTTACAAGAGGTGGTGTGTTGGCCAACTAGCTTTACAGAGTGTTTGCCCATGCTTGTGTGAGTGCAGTTATTTACAACAGATCTAGGCTTTCAAGATTTCGACTATTTTACAATCAACTCTTAGGAGCCTATATAAGACATGTCTGGGACCGGAGAGAATCAGGCCCTTTTGTCTACTTACCTAATTGTGGATAGTGAGGCTAGTCTCCTTTAGTGTAATATTATTATTGTTATTGTTATTATTATTATTATTATTATTATTTTCTGCTTTCCTGCAAACTAAATACTGAAAAGAAAACCGCAGGTTAAAACAGTCTCAGCTGTTCGTTGTATTCAGATGTCATTCATCTGGTTCATTTTGTTTGTTTGTTTTGTTTTGTTTAACAAATCTGTATTGATGCTCCCAAGATCAGTGTGGACTTTGATAATCACCCAGTAGCAGCTCTGTGGCTCAAGTGACTATTTAGCCAGAGGTCACTTGTAGAAAGAATTGCCAGGATGGGTGAAGTGTAGATGATGCTGAAGCGCGAGGCAGAGCTAACTTTGTGTTTGGATGTATCTCCTCCAAGGTTGGCAGTGACACTAGTCTTCTTTTTTGAAGGCTAGAGACACATGACTGTTTTCAGCGGCAGACAGGGGGCCCAGCAGTTAGAAATTTGGGGGTCTTTAGGTTTTATCTTACCTCCTGAGTAAAGAGCAGCTTTGTGCTCACCAGGTTAGCAGAGTAAAGATGTGGTCAGACTATCATGACAGAGACGGCTTAGGGCTGGAGTTTTTCTAGGTAGCCAGGGGTGTGTGCGTTTCCCCCTCCTTTGTGAGGTAAAACAACACGTCCTCTTATTTCCCTCAGTAAATATTTGGTTCAATGAATGTGAATAAGAATAAATGAACACATGCATTAACAAATGAATGAGGAAACAAACCAGGAGTTAAGCAAAAGGCTGGGGCCTGTAACTGCAAGAGTTGAAGTACTTCTGCATCTTCTCACCTTGACTGAGCGCCTCAGACTTCTCTAAAGCACACCTGTTTTAGCACATGTGACGAAGGAAGAGAAAACTACCTGGAACATCGCTGCTTTTGGTTGTGTCAATCACTAATCATTGTTAGAGGAGACAGAAGACAATGGCCATAAACAGGCAGCAAGGATTTGAAATTGACACAAAGAAAATTGTTCTTGCTACTGAGAAACGAGGCTTTAGGCTACTTGAGTTAACAACAGGAATCTTAAAAGATTATAGATCATTTTCTTGATGAGCTCCCAAGCTTCTTTGTTTAATTCAAGCAGGTAATTAGAGACATTTATTTATTATCTATTTTGTACCAGTTGCCAAGGTGACACTGATGAACAATAAACGTATAGATCCAGGCCGGGCGGCAGGGGCACACGCCTTGAATCCCAGCACTCGGGAGGCAGAGCCAGGCAGATCTCTGTGAGTTCGAGGCCAGTCTGGTCTACAGAGAGAGATCCAGGACAGGCACCAAAACTACACAGAAAAAAAAAACCCTGTCTCGAAAAACCAAACCAAACCAAACCAAACCAAACCAAACCAAACCAACCAACCAACCAACCAACCAAACAAACAAACCAAAAATTCAATACTATTATAGATACAGATGCTGAGAATCAAAAGTCAAAATGAGCAGTCCAGGACAGAATTTTATGTTGTAATTACATCCAAGTGTAAGGTATGGAAGTCTAGAAACCAGATCTAGCCCAAGGGTAGGGTTGGAGACCTCCCTGAGAGCCATGATCTTTGAGCTGAGGTCAGAAGGTATCCGGAGACACCCGAAGTAGAGGAAGAAGAGGCACAGACAGCAGCAAAGGCAGAGAGAGGTTCTGGGGAGGCCACCCGTGGCCAGATGTGAACTGCCCAGAGAAGGCAGCTGTGGCTGGGCACACCGTGAGTGGACCAGGAGGAAGGAAGCTGAGATGCAGGTGAGTCCATCCACCAAGGGGCTACAGTCCTGTTGAGGATTTCAACTTTACCCTGAGGACAGTTAGGCAGTCAGGTGGGAGATGTGCTTTTAAGAAACACCCCAGCTTCAGAGAAGAAAACCGGTAAGAATGGCTGGAAATGGTCACTGTCACGTGATTGGAAGGCGCAAGCTACGCAAGAGGGAAAAACAGGACACAAGTGGAAATGAGGGATGAGGGATGAGGGATGGATGGGAGGTGGGAGGTGTATTTTTTTTAACCTAGGATGCCAGAAGGCTAGATAATTATTGCTAGTGATTTTGGTGTAGGAGAAAGATTCAAGATTCCCTCCCTCCCTTCCTCCCTCCCTCCTCCCTCCCTCTGTTTAAGCTGAAGCTATCCTTGAACTCACTGTGCTCATTCTGTAGCTAAGGATGACCTTGAATTTCAGGTGTTCCCTGCCATGCACAACTTTATTAAGTGCTTGGGATCCGATCCAGGGCTCGTGCATTTCAGGCAAGAATTCTACCAACAGTGTTATATCCCCAGCCTGGAGGATTTTTTTTTTTCTTACATAGTGAATTTGAGGCACCTAAATGGAAAGATGGTTATGTTATTTACAAAAATTTTTTAGGCAGAGTTGTTGTTGTTGTTTTTTTGAGACAAGATCTTACTGTTTTGTCTAAGCGGGCCACAAACTCACAGAAAACCTTCAGCCTCAGCTCCCAGGTACTGGGATTACAGGCCCATGCCACGGCACCTGACTGCTGTACTGTTTTGGAGTTCCTAGATGTTGTGCTAGAGCGATGGATTGAGGGCCACTGCGTAGACGTAATTTCTGTAGATGACTTTGAGTAGGATTGGTGTCCCCTCCACCTACAGTATCAGCACCAGCTGAGAGCTTTAGAAATGCAGGGCCTCAGGCCCTGTCTCAGAAACTCCACGTGGCCTATCTGCCTGTTTTTGAGGAGCCACCCAGGTAATACTGATGCACGTTTAAAGTCTGGACAGAGGGTCTGCAGTGACAAGAACTGGGGCCTGGACTGGCATTGCTGAGGTCTCCCTTCAGAGGATAACTTTGCAAGGGGGGTTGGGGATTAATGGTAGAGAGTAAAATGAACACTTGGGGATCCTGAGAAGAGAGTATTTAAAGGAGAGGGTGACTTCTTGGTGAGATGATGCTTACAGAATGTTCTGTGGATTTTGAGGAAGCAAGTAAATCCAGAGACACGAGGCAGATGAGTGGTTGCCAAGGGCCTGGGAGAGGAGGAGTGATTGCGGACGGATAGTTTCTTTTGGGTGTGGTAAGAACGTTCTGGACTGAATGGCAAGGGGATTGTACTATGCTCACACTAGAAACCACTGGAAAGATAAAGACAGTATTTAGTGATCTTATTTTTAAGAGATCAAGTGGTAGCTGAAGGACCATATGGAACCAAGCAAGTTTTGGATGCCTGGCTCTTTTTAAAAGATGATGGAGACCTGAAAATATTTAAATTTTGTTGGCAAGGAGGGTGATATGGAAAGAAAAGAGAGAATCCAAAGCCCTGAGTAATGGACTTCGGAGCAGGAAGGGACTTTTGAGCAGAGCCCGGGTGCTTTCCAAACTCCCGAAGTCTTTTTTTGTTTTATAACACAGCTAAAAGTCATTCTTGGCATGGGCTTTTCCAACTCCGGTCTGCGGGTCTCACTAGGCACCTGTTCTATTTGCAAACAGCTCTTACTGTTTCACTGTTCTGAGGGGTTGATGAGTATCCACGGGGCAGCTTGGTTTCATTAATGGGAAGTAACATTGCTCCTGTGGGGTCAGACCTTTCAACGTCTTCAGTGAACGTTAAAATCTCCTTCGAGTCAATCTCACCTCTAGAAGGACCCAGTGTGGCCACCTCTCCAGCCCTCCAAGGATTTTTCCATCAATTACTTAGCATTCATTTTTCTTGGTTTTCTAATTCATTTCCTATTTATCTATCTGATTTCTAGTTTAAAGACCACCCCCACCCCACCACCCCGTGTCTTGCTTCATTTTGGAGAAAGGAAACCTTTAAAGAGAGTTGACGGGACATGGTAGATGTATGTGTCCTACCTTCACTGGCGCGCGCGCGCGTGTGTGTGTGTGTGTGTGTGTGTGTGTGTGTGTATGTGTGTATGTATGTGTGTATGTATGTGTGTTGTGTGTGTGTGTGTGTGTATGTATGTGTGTATGTATGTGTGTTGTGTGTGTATGTGTGTGTGTGTGTGTGTATGTATGTGTGTATGTGTGTGTGTGTGTATGTATGTGTGTATGTATGTGTGTATGTGTATGTGTGTGTATGTGTGTGTGTGTGTGTGTGTGTGTGTGTTCACTTTGGCCATCACTTCCCTGTTTACTGTCCTTCAACGGTGTCTGAGCCAGATGCCCCTAATCAGCCCCTCCTCTCTTGAACAGTCTGGCGACAGGACTTGGGATCCTGTTCTGTTAGCTAGCAGTCATGAGACTGCACTAATGCATCTAAGCCACTTAGCTGGCACAGTAGGCTCTCAAGGCTTGACATCTGTCCCGGGCTGGGGGATAGACTTGATATTTGCTTTCCTTGTTCTCTTTCAGTTTGAAAACCTTTTTTTTTTTTTTTTTTTTTTTTTTTTTTTTTTTTTTTTTTTTTTTTTTTTTTTTTTTTTTTTTAGCCTGCAATGATAGCATTGTGTACCAACCCTGTGCATGGCATGGTAACTTTCTTCTCACCAAGTCACCAGAGCTTGCTTGCCAGTCATCTGTAGTAGGTGGGGCCGTGAAAGGACAAGAGATGTCATGAGAATCTCAACACTCTCTTGCAGACGTTCAGGCAGCCTGGGCCAGGCGTCTCCTCCAGTACCTCATGTTTATGTCCTCGTTCCAGTGTGTCTAGGGGTAGAGATAGTCTTGGGGTATAAGGACCTCCAAGTCTCTCTTTCTTTCTCTGCATGTGTGAGTTACTGCTTGTGTGTGAGCATGTGTGTGGAGGCCAGAGGACAGCCATGGGTGTCCTTCCCCAGGGACTAGTCACTTTTTTTTGAGACAGAGACTCTCACTGGCCTGAGATGCGGGAGGCGGGGCTAGCTGGTTAGCAGTCCCCGAGGACTCCAGCTCTCCTGGTGCCCATTTCTGTCTCCCTAGTGCTGGGATAAAAGTACACCACCATACCACACCAGGCTTTAAAAAAAAATGGGTTCTAGGAGGCCAGTCCAGGTCCTCAAATTCACAAGGCAAGCACCTTCTCACCTGGGCTGTCTCCCCAGCCCTTCGTCTTATTTTATTTTATATTTTAGAACTTGAAACACTCAAAGCAGCAGCTCTAAGCCTAGATTTACCAGAGAGAATTCAGAGTCAGTGAATCTGGTTGAGAACAACATTGTGTTTTTGTTTTCACTCTCCTAGTTGCTGAGGTTAGATTCAGTTGCAAATGTTGGAAGGTAGAGTAGAGCCAATGGTGTGGCTGTCGCAGTAACAACCACAGATAGACATGTCATTGTCAATTACTGCTGTATCTTAGGATATTATCTATACTTACACAAATCTGAGCATGGTGGGGGCGGCCAGGGAGCTTATTGGTGCCAGGCAAGCACACTCACATTGCCACACCCCCTCACCCATTAGAAAGCACTCATCAAGGTATTACAAATTATGTTTTTATATTTTGGTTAACTTTGTTTAAATTTAACTGAGTCCCCTTCCTGGTAATCCTGTACTTACCTTACATACCAAATAGTACTACATGGAAGAATGAGTTTGTAGACATTCTCCGATCACTGGTCAAGGGGTTGCTAAGATGCTAGCTTCAGAATAAAACCCTCTTATTCTAAAGAGACGGGTGTGTGCAAAGGAATCTACATTCCTCTAAAGCAGTAGGCCACCTCAGATCTCAGACCTTTTCGAGGTGGCTGGAAAGGGAACTGTTTTGTTTGGACCAGTGAATGTAGGTGGCGTTTAAAAACAACACGAACAGAATCAAGAAAGCCCCCGTGGAAGTCTGGTTAGGCCTTCCTGTTCGCACGGGCTAACACAGAAGTGTGAGGGCTTAAGAGACATTTCTGTTCAGCTGTGGTAAGTCACTGTTTTCACGTTATGCTATTGGATACTGAAGCCTCAGGGTAAACATTTGCTTTTTAACTCACAGCTTGGATGCCACAGGGTCAAGCTCCCTTGGATAGTTGGTGATATAACGCTTGGCTTTATATTAATTATGTGTGAAAGGCAGGGTTCTCCTGGCACCCTCCCGGGATGCTGCCCTTGAGCCAACCTTGTCTGGGACATCTGTGCCAGGCACAGTTCCTGACAGCCCTTTTCTTGGGTCAGCAGTGGGGCCCAGTGGAGAGACTGAGAAACTCAGGGTCAAGTTTCGTGCTGTGGACACCTTGGAAGTTCCAGGACCAGTTCTTGCTTAGCTGACCTGAACTTGATACTTTAGTTTTAGGTTGCCTGAAACAGACCCGTTAAGCTGCTCTACAAAACAGCCTGGAGCCCTCAATTTTCAGTACAATAGGTTTAAGTATTATTTTTAATTTGAAACATTGTTTTGGTCTGAACAGATGGCTCAGTGGCTAAGAACCTACATTGTTCTTGTAGAATACTCAAATTCAGTTCCCAGCACTCGCCTCAGGTAGCTCACAACTGCCTATAATGTCAGCATTAGAGGATGCACTATAGAGAACTCTCAAAAAGACTGGGGAACCACCAGGCAGTGGTGGTGCACACCTTTAATCCCAGCACTCGGGAGGCAGAGGCAGGTGGATCTCTGTGAGTTTGAGGCAAGCCTGGTCTACAGAGTGAGTTCCTTTTCAGGCACACAACACACACACACACACACACACACACACACACACACACACACACACACACACACATCACAATAAATATTAAATAAATAATTTTGGCTTGGTTCCTAGTCTTTTGTTTTTTGAGGCAAGGTTTCTATATAGCCCTGACTGTCCTGGAACTCACTCTGTAGATCAGGCTTGCCTCAAACTCACAGAGATCCACCTGCCTCTGCCTCCCGAGTGCTGGGATTAAAGGTGTGCACCACCACTGCCTGGTGGTTCCCCAGTCTTTTTGAGAGTTCTCTATAGTGCATTTAGAGCTCTTATTGATTCTAGTAAACTGAGTGAATTGTTAGGAAGATCATTTTCTTTCTTCTTTGCAGTGGAGGGATGGCATATATGTATTTAAATAACTAGTAGGTTCTGTTGGACCGCATATGTTGGCCCAGAGCTTTGTACCTTTTTAAAAAGGATTGGATTCACTGGTTTCTGACAGGAGGTTATTCCCCCGCCGGAATGCTTATATAGTCATGCCTGCTTCACTTGATGAAACAGCCCAATTTGTCATTATTAAGAGTAGTCATGACCCAGGTGTCCTGAGACACACCTGTAGCAGTAATCTTAAAAAGTTCTTATTAATAAAATCAAACCTGAGGCCAGTTATTGGGGTCAATGCTGGTAGATCAGAGAGACAGAACAAGCCACAGCTATCACCTCGCTGGATCTCATCTGTTTGTCTCCTCAGACTGGAGGCTCTGAGTCCTCATCCGGAATGGTCTCAGCTGAATTACTGCTCAAAAGCTGAATGCTTAACCAGCACATGCTTAACCAGCAAATGCTTAACCAGGCAAAATGCTTCTAGCTTCTTGCTCACGCTTATATATCTTCTGCTTTCTACACATCCTGGGATTAAAGGCTGGCTTTCTGGATTAAAGCGTGTCACATGCTTGGCTATTTCCAATGTGGCCTTGAACTCACAGAGATCCAGAGGGATTTCTATCTCTGGAATGCTAGGATTAAAGGTGTGAGTGCCACCATTTTCTAGCCTTTGTATCTAGTGGCTGTCTGTTCTCTGACCCCAGATAAATTTATTAGAATACACAATATTTTGGGGAACACAATACCACCACACACACCCTGTGATCTCAGTTCTCGGGAAACAGAAACAGGAGGATGGCTACAAGTTTGAGGCCAGCCTGGTCTATGCAGTAGTTCCTGGCCAGCTTGGAGTATATAACAAGATTGTGTTACTTTCCACTCCCCCCAAAGTAATAGTGGCTGTAATATTGAAGTGCTTCCACTATGCCAGGCACTAGACAGAGGACCTCACGTGATTTTTGTGACATCTGATAGCCAATCCTGTGGGTGATAGCTACTGTCGTTATCTTCATTTCCTCTACAGGGGTACCAAACTTCCAGTAGGTCAAGGAACTCATTCGAGCCTATACCCTTGGCACACAGGGTGGAAATATGAATGAAGGCTCGGGCTCTTGATCTGCTGCCAAGTCCAGCCCGCACGCCCACCTGACTTAGTATTTATTATTTGAGAATCTGGATGCGTGTTTCTAATGCCGTTTATTTGTGTTTGTAGGGATGCATCCTTTGGAAATTGCACTTACAACCTCACCATCCTTGACTGTTTACAAGGAATCCGAAAGGTAATGCTATCCCTCTTTCGCCGAAGCTGGGAAAGGAGTAATTGTCCACACCCTTGCCTGTTGGAAGGATCTAGAGTCAGTAAGCAGAAGGCCATTCACTTCCTGAACAATTGATTTGTAAAATACAGTCAGCCCTCAGTTTCTGTGCTTTTTTTTTTTTTTAGTTAAAAGATTTATTTATTTTTTTATTCTTTGAAAAATTCGTGCATGTATATAATGTACGTTTGTCATTGTTATAGCCCGTTAATCTCTTTCTCCCCCTACCTCACCCCTGCTTTGGTTCTTTATTCACAAATCCAGCCAACCTCCAGATTGAAAATATGTGGACGTGGAGCACCCACTTGTGTGTTGACGGGGACAGGAAAGTGGAGGGCAGTGGGGGAGGGGTGGAAGAGAGAGACTACCTTTTCTCATTTAAGCCATTTGTACCCTGAGACAAATGGACTCTCCGGCTGCTGCTGTGACCGTGGCATGGCTCCATCGCCCATTTGTCTTATTTTCAAGCTAGCTCTTAGTGGGAGGGGCGTGAGGTTATCTAAGCCATGCTGTCAGTGGTTGGCAGTGCGCCAGACCGAACTGAATCATCAAGTCTGGGGGTGGGACCCTGTGGCCTGTGTTTGAACAATACCTCCGGGTGACTGATGCACTGCAAAGTTAGTTAATTAAGCATGGTTATTTAATTATTTAGGGATCTAATGGAAAAGTTAAGCAAGGTTGGGCACAGGTTTAATTTGCAGCCCGAGAAGCTGTACAGGCTGTACTATGAATTCTGTAGAGGGCTCAGAGGACACAGCGACATGGTGAACGGACAGCTGGACTTTGCCAGTCAGAAATGCGGCTTTCCGTGACCTGTTCAGTTATGAATTTCGAAGCAGTATTTTGGCTCAAGTTTTTGTTTTCTGATGTAACATAAAATGGACTCTCACTGTTTTGAGAGAATCAGTGTAAATATGCCATCTAGTCAATGTGTCTGTTTATGAATTTACTACTTCGTTCTTAAGCTATTTTATTTTAAAGAATAGGTTATTTGTATTACATGCATGCAGTGCCTGTAGAGGTCAGGAGAGGGAGTTGCAACCCCTGCAACTAGAGCTACAGAGGCTTGTGAGCTGCAATATGCATGCTGGAAACCCATCCTGGGTCCTATGCAAGAGCGACAAATACTCTTCTTAACTGCCAAGCCATTTCTCCAGCCCCTTAAGTAATTTTAAACTCTCAAAACCTCTAAAGTCGTTAAAATAAAACAACAACAACAACCACCACCATGGAAACAAATGTTCATCCATGAACAGCAGTCTAGAGCTTTATGGACAGGTTACCCAACATACAAGCCATCATTAAAACATTTAGGAAACATGCCTGAGGGAAGAGCGCATTTATGGTCCCAGCTATTATTATTTTGCCTCTCCTTCCATCTGACCGAGGCTGTTCCTTTTGTAGTGCTTATGGAATTCACACAGTTCCCTCTGGACCGACTCTCCTCCCTATTATGGGATCTGGCGTCTCAATATAGAAATTTATGACATCCTTCCTGCCTACAGGAAAGGTGTGGCTTTATTCATTAATAAAGGCTTTTCTAAACATAGTCTTTTCTCATGTTGGGGTGTTCCCAAGTACAGATGGTGTTCTAAAAGGCTCTGAGAGAGACGCATGTGCCCAAGTAGGACCCCTTGCTTAAGGTGACACATGCAGGTCTATTTTTATGGCACGGAATGCATTTCCTTGGGGGATGTATATGGAGCATGGTCATGCTTTTGCCTTTTAAGGGTGTTTTTCAGACTTTGATATATTGCCGTTACCATAACACCTTGTCCATGTGTTGTGTAAACATGCAGGGAAAACTCATAGTTTAAAGATAAAGGCAAAACAGTATATTTTTGAGTGTTCTCAGGAATTAACAGCATGTATGGATGAACTAGTTATTTATTTATTTTAACTAAATTAATTAATTAATTATAATATTATTTTTGAGGTAGAGTCTGCCTCTCTATGTAGTCTTGGCTGGCCTGGAACTTGCTATGTATACCAGGCTGGTCTTGAATTCACAGAGGATTAAATGCATTTCCACCATGCCTCGCCTAATTTTTTTCTTTTGCCTAATTAGCTTTTTGAAAGTTGAAGTAATAATAATTTATAGAATGTGTCCCATTTATTTTGTAGGAATTATTCAGCTGGTTATTGTTGCCAGAATTTAGTATATATAAGAACCATCAGGAGCCGGGCGGTGGTGGCACATGCCTTTAATCCCAGCACTCAGGAGGCAGAGCCAGGTGGATATTTGTGAGTTCAAGGCCAACCTAGTCTACAGAGTGAGTTCCAGGACAGGTACCAAAACTACACAGAGAAAACCTGTCTCGAACAAACAAAAACAACCATCAGGAAAGCATGTCAAAAACTGCCTTTTAAGGGAGGGTATCTTTCAGACTGATGTATTGCCACTATCATAATAACTTGTCCTATGAATAAGCAGCTGACAACCACACAGTTTCAAGATAAAGGGGGAAGTGGATGGTTGAACTTCCTTTGGAATGAATAGGGTGTGTATCCTGAGCCTGGGGATGCATGCAGCTCAGCTGGTAGCATGCCTGTCCATGGTTATGGTGCTACATACCTGTGGTCCCAGCACTCAGGAGTGGGAGGCAGGATGATCAGTGTTTTAACGTCATCCTCAGCCAGTTCAAGGCCAGCCTAGGCTATTCGAGACTGTCTAAATAAGTAAATCAACAACTTGGAGAAGCTGAGTTTGTGCCCTGGTCCCAGAGAAGGGACCCAGGAGCCTATTTTATAAGCAGTCTTGGTGTTTCTGGTTTAGAAGGTCCGAGTTCCACATTTTGCAATGCATACTTGTCTCCACGTACTGCAGCTTGGCTTACTGACTTCTTTGTCTATTTTTAATGACTTGATCATGTAACTTTTAAATGTACCCGTGGTTTTATATTCGGCTGTTATCTCTATAGCTTCCTGGTTTATAAAAAAAAAAAAAAAAGACTTCTATGTTCCTGAAAATTTTAGTTATGAACAAGCTAGCTAATTTAAAAGAGTTTTTTGTCACTGCTTAAAAAAGTATGAAATATTTCTTTTGTTAAAAAGGTCCATTCTTCCTTCTAAATTATAAGAGCAGATGGTATATACTTACATTAGTCCAAACTATCACTAGAAAACAAATACCTCCAAAGTAGAGCTGTAGGAATTTAGGGCTTTGAGTAAAAGTGCCTTTTTCCATAAATATTACTTTCTGATAGAAGGAAGGTAAGTTTTTCTAAGAAGAACTGATTTCGCTCCTAGATGAGAAGTTGATTACTGTCATATATTCTGTCCTAAGTCTATAGATTTGGCTATAGCTTTTCTAGTATGTTCCATTTTATATATGTTATTAGTTTTGCATAGGACTGACATAAATTGGCAAAGAAGTACCTTTTGGAGGCACATTTTCATATTTCCTAGAGTGTTTAGTTTTGGTGTTCTAAGGGACTCTGGAGATGTGGTAAAAAGCTAAAGTCTGAGGCTCTTGCATTGAGGTTGGTGGGACCATTTTGTGCTTAGACACCCCAGAGATGATGAGTAGATTTTCACTAGTGTTGTGTGCAGAAAACTAATTCACTTCTACTTTTAGGGATTACAGCATGGATTTTTTGACTTTGAGACATTTGATGTGGATGAATATGAACATTATGAGGTTTGTACACTTAATTTTTTGTGGAATATAATTTCATGTTGGTTAAATATTTTTAAAAAATCTAACACTATTACCTTTTAAATAAAAACCATTTACCATTTTTAAAAAAAAATAGTGGTCAGCTTTGGTTATTATGAGGTCATCAAATTTTAATTTAGAGAAGCACTCTATCTATCTATCTATCTATCTATCTATCTATCTATTTATCTATCTATCATCTGTCTACCTACCTGCCTATCTATCTACCTATCTATAGTCTACCTACTTACCTACCTACCTATATATTCATTCTCTTCTCAAACTTTATTGACAATCTCTTTGTTCCTTTAGATAGGTAATTTTGAAATGTAGTTTGGTAGTGAAATTCTAAATTACCTTTACATTAAAAATAAGGTCTCATTTAAAGCAAAATTAGGTTTTTGTAATACTTCTGGTGTTATGCATTTGATTTTGAAATACCATTGCATGCACTCAGTTCTAACACTTGGCTGCTCTTTCCCCCATGGCACCATTGTGAACTCTGTTCTTTCCCCCAGGGAACCCACCATTGTGAACTCTATTCTTTCTACCAGGGCACCATCATGAACTCTGTTCTTTCCCCAGGGCTTCATCGTGAACTCTGCCTGCTCAGTGATGCGTAGTGTTTAGGGATGCTTGTCTATTCTGGGGGTGCCATACAGTGGTTCTGAGGAACACTTTGGAGTAGGATGAGGAGAGGTCCAGAATCAGTTAACGTTTTCTGTGAGCTGAGGAGCCTGTGGGATGTGAGGAAGACCAACATGGCTTGAGTGTAGCTCATCAGTTGGGTTTTTCCAGAACCATCTATTACATTTCTCTCCCTAGCATGTGAAGTAGACTTCCTAGTTTGGGCTGGTGTCCAGAGCATGCCTCTTTAAATATCTTGCTTGTGTGTAAAATGTGCCCTGTGTTTGAAGATACACTGTTCATCTTTCATTCAAACCTGGTCTTTTGATCCATTCATCTGTGCTAATGGAAGGGCATCCTGCTGTTCACCCAGGCTCAAGACTAGAATCCCCTCCCCACCTTCCACCCCATCGCAGTCTTGTGAGGGTTGCGTTCCCATGGCTGGTCCCAGAGGATGCATTTCACCCCATTTCGCTCTCTCTGTCATTCCTTTGCCCCGGGTCAGAACTCTTTCCCCTGGACTGCTAACGTTGCCCTCTGTCTGAGTGCTGGTCCCTTCTCAGGCTTCTTCCACAAGCCTATCGGGATGATCTTAAAACAGCGCTCCATCTTGTCTTGTTCCGGGCCCTGGTGAGGTGAATGTCCCACTCTCTCAGCTCTGCCAAGCTCTGGCTGCCTCTGGAGCCTCACTGCCATCCCTTGGTGGACTCAGTCCTGTCCCAGTCCTCCGGAGACAACCGTTTCTCAGATGTCTCTGCCCTGGCTGAGCAGTTCTCCATCTTTCTTACCTCCTCCTCTTCATTTCATGTGCGTGCAGAGTCTGTGGAGACCAGAGCTCTCTTCTGGAATCCCGTCCCCTTAGTTCCACCCTTCACAACTTGTGCCTGTTTTTTCTGACATCAAGGTCGTTTACATACAACCTTCAATTCCTTACTGGGCTGCAAATTCCCTGTAGATGGGACATGGCTTAATGGAAAAAACGTATTCTGTGTTCTTGTATAGAAATCCTTAAGTTCAGAAACATCTATGTCTATCAAAGTGTAGTACAATTTGTTAAAAATTGAGACTGTTGTTCAAATGTGTATATGTGTGTGTGTGTGTGTGTGTGTGTGTGTGTCTGTGTCTATGTGTTTGTGTGTGTGACTGTGTGTGTATGGCATTTTTGGTACTGGCAGAAGAATCTTTTAATTTTAGAAAGAAAGAAAGACAGGAAGGAAGGAAAGAAACTCTAGAAAACTAGAAATAAAGGGCAGTGCATTTATAATGGACAAGACTGGTTGAAGCATATATATCACTTATGTAGTCATTTAAAAAAGTGAATTGGCCTGTACTTCTTCTCCGGGAGTTCTTTCTATAATTTATTTTTTTAAAGGACACATAAGAGTGCTTATAGTTTGCTACTCTTCGTAAAAGTAAAACAAGACCTAGGAAGGCTCCTCCATATCTCGTGTGTGTGTGTGTGTGTGTGTGTGTGTGTGTGTGTGTGTGTGTGTGTGTGTATGCATATAGCTATGGTGTGAGTTGAGGTATTTTACTTTGAAGCTAATCAAGCATGTATTTCATAACCCTCTCACTTGCTTAGGTGTCTTTTAAGGTCGTAGACCTAATTGTGTGTCAATAATTTTATCCTCTTATAATGAACCTCTGAATAAAGTAAGTTCCAGGTGCTCATCCCCAAAGACCCCCAGGGCCTGGACCTCTGCCCTACGTGTATGAGCGCGGAGGACACACCATTAAATGCTAACGACATTTCACTGGAAAGAGTGGGTTCAGGCGTGGGGGTGGAGAAAGGGAAGGAGGCACAAACACTTCCACCCAGAGAAGAACAGACCACCACAAAACCCTAGCTGATGCTCCCTCCGCCCCACTACCACCCAGAGAAAAACAGACCACCACAAAACCCTAGCTGATGCTCCCTCCGCCGCCACATGCTGATGCTGCACAGCTCTTGATAACCTTGCTCACAGACGCAGTGCTGTGTGAGTCTCACAAAGCAGCCACCCCAGCAATGAACCCGCTAACAATGGGGTCCTCCTGATGTCACCCAAGTGCATAGAACCCAGGCAGTAGGAGCTGAGCGGGGGATTTGGGCGACTGTCTAGAAAGATTTGTTTTTTTTGGTCAAATGTCTTTTTCGTACATGGAACGTCTGTCCCATCACGTATCTAATCAAACGGCAGGTCACAAATTAAAGTGTGGTTGGCAGGCAGTTCGTAATGTTTGCTTAATGAATAATTGAAGAAAAGGCCACTTTTGCGATGGTCTGTGGCCCAGGCACTCCTTGTTATTTGCCCTGCTCCAGGGAGCCTGGTCATTTGGTGAACTGTGAAATAGCCAGGTTTGTGTCCTTCATTTTGTCCCACAAAGCCAGTATTCCAGGGAAGGACTTGTAGATTTCAAAGCAAAATTGTATTGTTGACAGCGATTGTGAGACTCACTGGGAATGATTTAGGGATATTCAGGATGAGTCTTTTCATAGGCACGTTTTTCTTTTTATTGAAAATAGATTTTTTTTTTTAAAAAAAAATGCAGGTGGTGGCACACAGAGAAACCCTGTCTTGAAAAACAAAAAACAAAACAAAACAAAAAAAAAGAAAAAAGGGTAAAAAGGAAATAGATTCCTCCCTTCCCCTCATATAACATATCGTGATTACGATTTCCCCTTCCTCTATCCCTCCCCATCCCTCCCCATCTCCTCTCCCATCTGGAGCCCCTTTCTGTCTCTCATTAGAAAACAAACAGGGCTGTAGCTTGAGTTTTCCTGCCTTGCCCACAGTCAGGACAAATCTTTGTCACCCACCAGTCCCACAGCCGCTCAGACCCAACCAAGTAAACACAGAGACTTATATTGCTTACAAACTGTATGGCTGTGGCAGGCTTCTTTCTAACTGTTCTTATAGCTTAAATTAATACATTTCCATAAGTCTATACCTTGCCACGTGGCTGGTGGCTTACCGGCATCTTCACATGCTGCTGGTCATGGCGGTGGCTGCAGTGTCTCTCTGCCTCAGCCTTCTGCTTCCCAGAATTCTCCTCTCTCCTTGTCCCACCTACTTCCTGCCTGGCCACTGGCCAACCAGTGTTTTATTTATTGACCAATCAGAGCAATTTGACATATAGACCGTCCCACAGCACAGGGCAGATGAGAGGGCTCAGCAGGTAAAGGCACTTGCCGCCAAGCCTGAGGACCTGGGTTCAATCACCAGGACCCACATGGTGTGGAGAATCCTCGTCATCCTCTGACATCCATACCTGTGCTCAGCATGCACATGCTCTCTCTCTCTCTCTCTGTCTCTGTCTCTCTCTCTCTCTCTGTCTCTGTCTCTGTCTCTCTCTCTCTCTCTGTCTCTGTCTCTCTCTCTCTCTCTCTGTCTCTCTCTCTCTCTCTCTCTCTCTCTCACACACACACACACACACAAAAGAAAACAAACAGGCTCCAAGGGATAATAATAAAATAATATAAAATAAAATATAAGGTAAAAGAAAAACTCACATCAGGATAGGACAAAACAAACAAACTCAAGGAAAAGAGCCCAAGAAAAGGCATAAGAAACAGATATAGATGCAGAGACCTACTGGGATGCAGAATTGGGAATCCCATGAGAACATTCAACTGGAGGCCATAATATATGCTTGAAGGCCCTGTAGCATAAAATGAGAGAAGAAAAAAGTATGTATAAATAAAATGGAATAAAATAAAAATAGAAAATAAGATAAAATTAAAAGAAAGAGACAGAGGGGGAGAGAGAGAGAAAGAGAGACAGAGACAGAGACAGAGACAGAGGGAGGGAGAGAGAGGGAAGGAACCTCCAAAGGTGCTGTTAAGTCCATTTTCTGTTGACCATCTACTGCTGGGCATGTAGCCTACTGTCTTAGTTAGGGTTTTTGTTTTTTTTTTCCTTTGGTGTTTTTCAAGATAGGGTTTCTCAGGGTAGTTTTGGTGCCTGTTCTGGATCTCACTCTGTAGACCAGGCTGGCCTCGAACTCACAGAGGTCTACCTGCCTCTGCCTTGAGCCACCACTGCCCGGCTTCTAGTTAGGATTTCTATTGCTGTGAAGAGACACCATGACCATGGTAACTCTTACACAGGAAACATTTATTTGGGGCTTAGTCCATTATTATCATGGTGGATGACAAGCAGGCAGACATGGTGCTGGAGAAGGAGCTGAGTTCTTCATCTGCAGGCAAGAGGAAGTGAACTGTGACACTGGGTGTAGCATAAGCGTAGGAACCCTCAAAGCCCACCCCCCACAGTCACACTTCCTCCAGCAAGGCCACACCTCCTGATAGTACCTCAACCTATGGGGGCCATTTTCTTTCAAACGACCACACCCACCCTTAGGACTAGTTTGCTCACCCAGTGAGACTCCCTTGTAGAAAACTAAATTTTCATTTGCAAGTAGTTATCAGTTGGAGATTGCTTCTGGCTTAGGGATGAGGGCTTGTGTCTACTTCTTTTAGTTCTAGGACCCCCCCATCTGGGACAGACCCATGCAGGCCCTGTGCATGCTGCCTCAGTCTCTGTGAAGTCATATGCTGATTTTGAGGGCCTTGTTTTCTTGGTCCTCTGGCTTTTTCATCCCCTCTGGCTCTATCTAGCACACTTTCCACTGGAGTGTGCCATGGTCTCTCACTTTCTGCCTCTTGTCTGTCTGTGGGTTTCTGTATGTGTTCCAGTATGCTGCAGGAGGAAGCTTCTCTGATGATTTCTGAACAAGGCACTTATCTATAGCAAAATGTCATTAGGTATCATTTCATTGCTACTTTTTTTTTTTTTTTTTTTTAAAGAACAGTAGTATTTGGTTTTTTCCTAGGTCCCTGGGATATCTAGTCTCAGGTTCTTAGTCATCCAAGCAGTGCCAGGTATGGATTCTATCTTGTGAAGTTGATCTTAAATCAGACATTGGTTGGTTACTCCCACGGATTTGTACCACCGTTGCACTAGCCTATCTTGAGGCAGGACACCATTGTAGATCAAAAGGTTTGTGGTTGGCTTGGTGTTTACATTTCCTCGGGTAGCATGCAGAGTGCCTTCCTGTACCAAAGGTGCTAGCATGGGGTAGAAGCTCGAGGTAGGCACCGACTTGACTTCTCCATGTTCAGTGAGTTGTGTAGCTGTTGTCTTCAGCAATGGGGCCTTGCTGTCAGTTTATCTTGGCAACAGTGTGGGTTGTTTGAGCGTTCCCATGGGACCCCCTTTGGCCAGCAACTCAATCAGATGTAACCCAATCCTGGTTTAGAAGCTTCATTTGGTGACAAGAGATGTCCAGTTGGGGCTCTCTCTCCTCCATTATTTGGTGATTTCCTTTAGACTGCCTTCATATATGAATATGTTTTAGGAAGCTTCTGCTGTATTAGATTTCCATACTACCCCTCACACGCCCTTAGTTGTAGCTGTATCTCCCCATAGTCCCTTGCTTGTCCCCCCTTATGCCCCCCTCCCTACTTGATCCTCCTGTTCCAGTCCCCACCCCATCCACCCATAACTATCTATTCTGTTTCTCTTTCCTAGGGAGATATATCTGTCATCTAGTCCCTTACTCGACACCTAATCTCCCCGCCAGCCCCCCCAGATGGTTTCTTTGTGTAACAGCACTGGCTGTCCTGGAACTCACTCTGTAGACCAAGCTGGCCTTGAACTCACAGAGATCTACCTGTCTCTCTCTCCCAAGTGCTGGGATTAAAGGCTTGCACCATCCCTGCCTAGCCCTCTATACCTAATCTTTGTGGTTCTGCGGATTGTAGCTTGGTTATTATTGACTTAATTGCCAAATCCACATGTAAATAAATGTATAACATATTTGTCTTTCTGAGTCTGGGTTGCCTCACTCAGGATGATTTTTTTTTTCTGGTTTCATCAGTTTACCTGTGAATTTTATGATTTCATTTTTTTAACAGCTGAGTAATACTATATTGTGTAAATGTACCACATTTTCTTTATCCATTTCTTGAAGGACATCTAGATTGTTTCCAGTTGAACATGGTTGACCAGATGTAATTGTAGTAGGATGAAGTGTTCTTGGGGATATGTTCAAAAGTAGTAGAGCTGAGTCTTGAGGTAGATCAACACCCACCTTCCTGAGGAACTGCCATATTGATTTCCATAGTGGCTGTACACAAAACGAGCAGCAGAGGAGTATTTTCCTTGTTGACATTTGTTTTATTAATCTTAGTCATAGACACCTGTTTGCTAAACTACATTTAATATGTAATATGGCTTGAGAAGGCCAGGCACTTGGGAAACTGAGGCAGGAAGATTGTCATGGGTTCAAGACTAGCCTGGGTTACTGAGACCCTGTTTCAAATAAAACTAATTAACAACCAACCAACCAAAGAAAAAACCTTAAATCAGTAAGCCCACAGCTCTGTGATATTAAAGAGTTCTTCCCCCATTTTTGTGTTTGTGTATGGTGTGCCTGTGTGCATATGCATGGTGTTGCATGTATGCGGACACATGTGTTTGTGTGTATAGGTTATGTACATGTGTGCATATGTGGAGGTCCAAGGTTGATAAATCATCTATCATTCTTCTACCTTATTCATTAAGGAAGAGTTGGTCTCAGTCACATTCAGAATTCATCAGTATGTCTGCTCTTATTAGCCAGCCTGTTCTATGAATTCCATCTCTGCCTTTGGAGGCTAGGATGACAGGTAGGCTGCCATGCCCACCAGACATTTATGCGGGTGTCTGGGGATCCAATGATGGTCCTCACACTTGCATGGCAGGTGCCCTAACTGCTGAGTCATCATCTCCTTAGCCCTTGAAAGGAGGTTTTTATGATCAGAACACTACTTATGAATACAGATGGTGGGTCAGCAGAGCATAAGTCTAACAATGCCTCAAGTCTAACAATGAACCGATGCCCGGTCCTCAAAGGTTCTGTCTACTTTCACTCAGGAATCTAAAGCATGCCACCCGTGACTAGTCATAGAAACATTTTAAACATTCCAGTAGCCACATTTAGAAATGCTAAGAAGAAATGGTGAAAATATTTTAAGTAATATATTTCAATTAATTCATTATATCCCACATTTTAACATAGAGTTAATACAGGGATTATTAAGGAAGTATTTTACATTTTTTAAAACACTATGCCTTCAAAGTCTAGTGTGCAGTTTACACTATGGTATACCTGAATTTGGTCTGTTCACATTTTAAGATACAGTAGCCATGAGTGTCTAGAAGAGTCCACAAGAATGGCAGGCCATGTATGTCATGGTCCTCAGTGTGGCATGAAGCCTAAGGGAAGCTAGGAAGGGTTTATCTTCTTGCTTCATCTGATCTAACTGTGCATGTTAGAGTCCTTTCAGGATTGTGCAATTTAGGAGGTTTGGATAAAGATGCCTCAGGAATTTGGCTGTTTTCATGTGACCCACAGATGGCTCATTCCCTTCAGGACTGAGAAACAGCTCCAGACATGGTCTTGTAAAATGTCTTCCAAAAATGGTCTGTCCAGGTTCCGTGTCAACCTGTCTGTCCTGTTGCTCATACTCACATTGCTCAAACAGGCAGAATTCTAGGAATATCCAGAAACAGCCCACCAGCCAGCCAGACGACCAAAGTCACAGTGTGATGATCAGTGAGCTCCCTGTACGAGTCAGTGTCAACATTGGTGCTTTTCAACAGGGCTCGTAAGGTATTCTCAAAGAACCCGAGAACTAAGACAGCAGCCACTCCTTTGAAATCTAGCCATGGGTCAATTCAGAAAAATAACTTAGACCTTTTTGTCCTCGGGCGAAATGCGTAGATGAAAGAGCCCCAGTGTTCAAGTCACATTGTGACGCTTGTGTACCTGTGTATACACACGGACAGTATGCCCTCTAGTGGTGAAGTCGGTGAAGTACATCCTGCTGCTTTGAGGACCTTGGTTTTAGTAAACTGTATACACACCAGGTGTCAGTAGTCAGCTTTTCCTGTATTATTTTGGGAGGAAATCGTTCTTACCAAACAGACCTAAACTGCATTGGCCATTTATGGAGCTGTGCTTAATTTCTGTCCACCAGGGATGATTTGAAACTAGATCCTCAATTCAGTAGTTCCCTCTGCTTTCCAGAAGGCATTCTATTTTTGATAAATGGTCTGTGAGCAGGTGACTTCAAAGGAAAACACAGAGGGAGGTTATCCACTAGCAGTACTTTGTTCTTAGTCGGGGGTAGGATGGCTGAAGAGGAAATTAAAGAAAGGAGCTTCAGTGGTGACATTTTTTTGGGTGGGGGGAGCTCATTGCTGTGGTTCACATTTATTACCTCACTTAGCTTTCGGCCCGTGCAATTTCCAAGAGTTGCCCTAAGTAGGTGATTAGGTAGAGTTTAGAGTTCAAGATCAACTTCAGACCTTAGCAACTACTTAGAGTGCTTCCTTGGAGCTGTTTTATGTCTGTCCTTATCTCCCCCCACCCCACTGAAACTTCCCCCCTTTTGAAAGAATGCTTCTGTGTGGAATAGGGCTGTGAGTAGGAGGGCACTGTTCTCAGATTGTCAAGCTATTGGTGACTTGACCTTGTTCTCTTACCTGCTGACCGTCTGGCCCCATCTTGACCTTGGCAAGTGAGAGCCACACCTGGCTGTTGTCTGCCTGACGACAGAGCTGCTGCTGCTGCTGCTGCTGCTGCGCTTCCATAGGCACAGGGCTTCTTACTGGGATTACCATGGCACCCAGAGAACCTGATCCTATTTGCTCAACACCCAGTAAACACAGATCACACCTGTTGGCAACTGGGGCCTGTGCTTGTCCCAGCCCCTGCCCAGACAGCTCCATCCTGATTACTCTGACAAGGAAGCTTTGCTTTTCAAAAAATAACACCGGGAGCAGGGAGATGGCTCAGTCGGAAAAATGTCTGCCGAGCAAGCCTGGAGGCCAGATTTTAGATTCCCAGAACCCACGAAGGGAACGGGCTCAGCGGCGTGCCGTCCGGAATCCTAGCACTTGGTGGAGGCGAAGGAGAGGCTTGAGCTGGGAGGCTCACCCTGTTTACGTGGCTCCCCGAGAAGTCACTCTCAGCCACCCGTGTAGCTCATCTCGTTCGTGTCGCATTAGGTGATGGAAACTGGTCACACATTGGTGTGCCCATGGGCAGAAACTATGTCTCCTTTGCCTTTGCACGAATAAAGTAACCCACCAGCAGAGTCTACACACCACAGGCAGTCAATTGGTGTTTAGGAAAGGAAATGACAGACAGACAGACAGGCGAGCAAAAGAGCGTCGTGAGCAGAGCGCAGCGTGTCTCAGGCGCCTCATGTGATCTAGTTTCAATTCAAGTTGACCAAAACCTTTTTTAATTTTATTTTTGAGATTAATTTAATTACAACATTTCTCCCTCCCCTTTCCTCCCTCCAAACCCTTCCGTCTACCCCTTCCCACTCTCCTTCAAATTCACGGTCTTTGTTGTCCTTATTTGTTATTACGTGCATCTGCCTGCATGTATATACACATGTCCCTAAATATAACCTGCTCAGTCCATATAATGCTACCTGTATGTATGTTTTCAGGGCTGACCCATTTTGCTTCGGACAAACAATTGGTGTGCTTTTTCCTGGGGAAGACCATCTCTCCCGTTCCAAGATTTCATCAGTTGCCTATAGTTCTTTGTGTAGAGTTGAAGCCTCATGGGCTTTTCTCTGTCCGGTTTGGTGTGTTCATTGGTATAATACTTGTACGGCCCATGCTTAGGCAGTCATGGTGAGACTTCATGGGTGTAGCTTCTGATATTGCCAGGAGACACAATCTCACAGCAAACTCCCTAGACTGAGGTGTTTTGTTAGGAACCCATTCTGATTTTGTTGTAACCTTCCAGGGAACATACTCACTATGGTTAGACTGCTTTTTCAGTCTAATGTTCTCCCAAACGAGCTATTTCGGCTTTAGACTACTTTCTCACATGGTGTCCTTTTCTTTGGTCACCAGTCCATCTACGTGGCAAGACTTTATAACTTAAAAACACAAAACACAAAACAAAACAGTTATTTGCAACATAGACCGAAGATAGGTTTGTCTGTAATGCCAACGTAGTTTATTATATGACTCGGGTCTGTCAGGGCTGACTGTGACCTTCATTACATCAGGAAACTGTCAGTGGATGCTGACTCCTGGAGTCTTCGCTTCAGCACATTCCATGAGAACCGGTGAAGTTGGTTCGGTCTTCCATCTCAGGTCGACAGCAGGCGTCAGTGTGTGATGGGGCAAGGCTGTGCTTGGGAGCAGCTCTGTATTGGTCTGTGATCTTCTCTTGTTCACAGACCGTGGGCAGGACTGTGTACTCCTGCCCCCGGATTGGGGTCAGGCAGGCCTCAGAGTGCAGGTGTGTGGGCATGGCCTCAGCCATCTGGAGCAATTATCGAGGTGTGCCTCCCTTGGGGATCTGGCTAGGAGAACTATGTGAAGCATGCTTCTGGAGCCATCCTGTTGTATTTATTTCACCACTTGAAGGCCACAAAGTTTAAGGATGTCAAATTCCTTCCTGGCCACTACAGCTGCTACTGGGGAGGGACCCAGGGCTTCCACATGTGCTAATTAATCACACGCATGGCTAGTTACAGATCACATGGGCTAAGTCTGTAAAACTCTTAGGTTTCCCTCTCCGAAACAATACCTCACGTTTGTTTTTTCCTTCCTCTTAATTATTGTTTGATTTCGTTTCTTTCTGTTCTCTCCTTTCCCTATTGTCTTTCTCCGTGTCTTTTTGTGTTTTGGTTTTTGCTTTTCGGAGACTGAGTCTCACTGTAGCCCAGGTGGCCTGGAACTCCTGGCAATCCTCCTGCTTCAGCTTTCCAGGTGCTGGGATAGTGGGTATGTTCTTTTTTTTTTTTTTTTAACTTCCAAACTATTTGAGGTGTGGTCTCTATAACTATTATGGTCTGATGTTCCCGCTGGCATAGGAGTGTCCCAAACCGAACAGGCCAGGTTTGGTCTTCTTCCTAGGGCCGATCGGTGGCTAAACTCTAATTGTGAAAACATCTCTTTCCTCGCTTTGTAAGGTGGCGGCCCTTACGTTTCTCCTCTTGCCGTCTCTGGTCATCTTTTTCAACCTTTTAAGTCTTTTTATTCTCTTTGCCCGCCCTGGGATCCTGCTAGTGTAGGACCTCGTGGTTTCCGATTGAACACATTCTGTGTTTTGTGAATGACAACGTGTATCCTGCTGTTTCCAGGCCTCATCTTGGAGCGTTAAAATGACATCAGCAAGCATAGCAGAGTTCTGCATCCTGTGTTTGAGTCTGCAGGGTTGCTCACTGGCCTGGATTAGTAGAACAATCTCTCGTCTCTCTCCCATCTCTCTCCTTGCCCATGGCCTGCCTTCCATGCTGTCTGTCTCCCTCGACAGCTGCGTCTCCCTTTCCTGGGCCCCCCATGCTGGCCACGCCCCATTCTTTCAGCATGCTGTCATTCAAAAGCAGACTTTAACCAGTAATCTGGAGTTTGGTGCTTACCTAGAGCCAAAGGACATGGAAACTTCATTCTAACCCAGCGACTCAAATATTGACCACACTTTCGGCTCATAAAAGGTCCAGCTTCATGGCCCTGTTCTTATTTATGTAATAAAGCTGTGTACTGTTGGTGTGAACTCATTGTTTCAGAGGTGAAGGAAATGCAAAACCATCTTCAAGATGACGTTTTAAAAAGCTGTCACAGCTGTCGTCTTAGTTTCTAAAGCACTCTGTCTGCCCCCCTCTGTCCGGTGTGCCTCTGGGGTGATGTGCAGTAAGTTTAGTGCAGCTGTTCCTTAATGGCTGGACGGAGATGGGAGATGGGAGTGGCGCCTTCCTCCGGGGGTTACCGTGGGGATTACGTGAGCCACACGCTGTACTGTTTTGCAGAGAGGGGGTGGTAGCTCATCATCTTTGCTGTTATCATCATTGACACTTGTCATTCCCAAATAAACGCACCGACAATGCCTTTTTATTGTTTTGTGTGTAGCACCAAGTTACAGTTCTGAACATAGGTTTTCTAGGTTTTTCAACATGCCTGACAGAATGGTAGAAAATGTAATGCTGGGCTAGACGACTGATATTGGGAATCTCATCGTCAGCCTACAGGACTTTCTGTTTGTACTGTGGACCTATGATAACGGTAAAAGTCCACATATTTGGGCTGGAAAGCATATTTGTGAGTAGTCCACCAGAGACACAGATGTATTTCTTGCAAGTGTAGAAATTTGTGCTTTCAAGTCAAATTCCATTTTAAGAACAGTAACTTAGCTGTTCAAGAGAAATCGTAGTCTTTTGTGGACCAGAGAGTCCTGTAGTACGGTGTTATAGCATCGGAACTCATCCATTCTAGAGATGCCATGTTTGTCCGGGGCTTTTCTTGTGGTGTGGGTCATCTGCAGGTTTTCTAACTGGTGGCTGGTGGGCAGTGAGCGTTACATCAGCTTCCCACCCTGGGTCAATGCCATTGCCTCACCCTCTCTTAGATGTTTCTTTACAGAATGTTGTAGGGCTGGAAAGTACCTGAAGTTTCTGTCTGGTCTAGATTCTTTGAAGTTGAATTAGGAAAAGAGATTTTCGTCATTTTAACTATTCTGTCACTGACACATTAGCATTTCTAGAAATGACTGTGAAAGGGCATGGACCATCGTTCTGGAATACTACCAAAGCAATCTTATATTGTAGTAGGTCAGTTAAAAGTTGTAACTTCCATACTATTTTTCTTTCAAACTTAAATTTAAGACCTAAATCTTATTGTTTATTCTACAAACCTTTCCCAGGCTGCTGAATAGAGCCAATATTACCTAATGTTTATCATTTTAGGTAGGAGGGTTCACAAACACAATTCTGTTGATACTGTGAGTGAATTTATCTTGCTGATATATTACAGGGACTTTAGTTCACTGCTCTAACATACGACTGATTATAAAAGGGTTACTATTTAACCAAACAGATGTCTATAATCAAAATGAACAGATGTAATACAATATATTCATCTGACCTCCTTAGTGGCCAAGAATACAGAAATGGTGAACACAGAGAGCCACTGTCTACTACTGTTCATAAGGAATTGCTTTTGTCTTTTGATAATTGAAGTTTATACTTATTCTTAAATTTGTACAGTGTATCAAGCTTACCCCTCACTCAAGGGGCATACTGACTCATTCATTTAGCCTGTTTTGTTTAACTTCTTAGTGGAAAGTTGTACATTTGATTCTTTATTCAAATGGTTATAAAGACATAGCTACAAATGTGCTTATAAGTCTATAAGATTTTAGGGTCCTATGAAGAGAGTATGTTTATTACGATTAGGTTACTACAGTGGATACATTTTCAAGATGCTATGTGAAGTTTCTTTTACATCTTTTATGACTGGAAAGATCTTAGTAGTAGAAATTGCATTTTAGAATAGAAATTGGCCAGCCTAGTTTTGGTTTCCATGGAAGTGGTAATGGATAGCACAAATGAAGTAGTGACTCTCATCTCCTTGCCGTGCTGATGCATTTAACACAGGTTTATATTGTACTTACTGAAGAGCACAAGCTCTTTGGCTCAGTTGCCTATCATGGAGGCTCTCACCAAATGCCAAAGGAAGAGTTCTTTACATGGAATCACGTTGCTTCCCTGATGAAGATGGAGACTGGGGTCTGGGTTGGAGTTGGGTGTGTGGCGGTGTGAATATTTGTATTGCATTACACAGAAGTCTCCCAGTCACCTGCAAAGCCTTGGGTGTAACCCAATCCTTGTTCCAGTCCTGATGGGTTAATAGCCCAAGGAAAGGAAGGAGGTACCGGAACCAGGCAAAGTGACCCATTTTCTTGGTCCATAGGCCTTTTCTAATGATCACTTTGAGTATGCGGACCAAAGGCTAGCAATTATCAGTCAGCCGGCAAAGACATTCCATTTGGTTTCATAGGATTTAAAAACTTATCAAAAGATAGCCAACATTTCAAAGAAAGATTTCATTGGAAAATCTAGTTGGAAGATTAGACCGAGAAAGGCAGCTTCCCAGGGTGACCAGTTAGCCAGAGCTAGAAACAGTGGTCTTATTGCCAGCCTTTGTTTGGGTTTGGCGCCCCTTGCAGGAGACTTTGGCTGAAAGGTTTTTGGTGTACCTCATGTGGTTCTCAATGTGTTGTGACCTTTTGTTGGGGGGAATGAATGACCCTTTCACAGGGGTCACTTAAGACCATCGGAAAACACAGATATTTACGTTATAATTCATAACAGTTGCAAAATTACAGTTTTGAAGTAGCAACGAAAATCATTTTATGGTGGGGGGGTCACCATACTATGAGGAACTATCACCACAGTGTGGGTCTAAGCATTAGGAAGGGTGAGAACCATGGCTCTAAGGTACACTGTACCTCCTTCCCCCTTCATGACAGTCTTTAAATCAGCACGGAAAGTAGACATCAGTGCTCCCCTCAAGAACAACAAAAACAACCAGGAAAAAAAGGGAACGTGTTTATTGTGAACCATTTTTTTCATTATTTAAAGCCTGTTTACCATGTTCATGAAAGTGCTTGCATTTTCCATTTTCCCGTACCTCAGCCTATTTTTTTCTAGAACAAACAATATTTTCATCTTACTTCAGAGCAGACTGACCAGCAGATAAGTTTATTTTAAGTCAAATAACTTTTTCAGACAAGCTAAATTTTTCATCATTTGGGTAGAAACTTAAATGAAGTGAATTTACAAATAGCGTTTTGTAAGTCAGGTGCATCTCGAAACTTCTATTGGTTTTTCTTCGTGTGAGTCCCATTGATCTAGTACCGATAGCGTGATAAGTGCTTTTATTTGTAAAGACTTCCTAAATTGCATAAAAATCATAAACTTTTTCTTTTCTTTTTTCCACAAAATTCTGCCAGCGGGTTGAAAATGGGGACTTCAACTGGATTGTCCCAGGGAAATTTTTAGCGTTTAGTGGACCGCATCCGAAAAGCAAAATTGAAAATGGTAGGTTGTTTTCTCCTTTATTGCCTAAACATTATTATTTTAGTTCAATTTCATTACTTCTTCTATTTCCATGTACAGTTCTTTTCCTTTGCCAATATTCTTTAAGGGATATTTATTCATAATTTTCAAAATTAAACAGTGTATCAAATGCTAAACTTCTAGTATGTGGAGCAATAACCCTGTTTTATTTTTTTAAAGCAGATTTATTTTATTTTTAGGTGTGTGTATGTGAGAGAGAGAGAGACAGAGAGAGAGAGACAGAGAGAGAGAGAGACAGAGAGAGAGAGACAGAGAGAGAGAGAGAGATAGATGTCCCATTTAGGGCTGAGCGCTCAGCTGACACCCAGCATTCTAACCAATCTATGAATCTTGTATTGACTGCTGCCCACAGCTTCTCTGAGCACGGTTGAGAGCAGAACTAGTTAATGGGTTTGAACAAATGTTTAGAAGGCAGGCAGTTTGGCCAGGTGACCAGTTACCAAAATGACAGCAGACTGTCCCACCCCCAGGCCAATGACCTCCCCAGTCATGGGCTTTTGACCCTGTTTACGGTACCGTGCGTGAATTCTCTCCCATGGAACAGACCTGAAATTCCAACAGAAGGCTGTTGGCTGCCCACATAGAGTGAGTCAGGCACTATTGAACACACAGTGGACTCACCTTGCCTGGCAGGTTGGGACTGTAACCTGCCGAGGCCACAGCTGGGTGAGACCGTTGGTAATTTTTCTTCCTCGGTAGCCTGCACCTGCTGATGCTATGAAGGTTAGCCAGCAGGGAGGAAGTGTCCAGGCCAGTTCCAGCTGAATGTTTCTGTCCCTCATCCAAAGTGTGTTGTGTCATCAGTCATAGGGCCTTGTGATCTGGCTATGGTGGAGAGCTAAGGAAAAGCTGCGATTTTGAACATAATTGATCAAGTAGCTGTTGCTAGGAGGAAGGAAAAGGAAGCCCTATGATCATGGGATCCAGGCAGAAGGCATTGTGGGAGTCTTAAGGGCGTGTTTGTGAGCAGAGAGCAACCGGGCCGTCTGCTGAGGCACTGTCATTCAGGTTGTTTCAGCAGTGGGCAAAGAGCAGGCCTTCTCTTTAAAAGTGTTTGATATAAAATTTGAATTGATTAATGAATTATAACTATAGAATGAAACACATATTTTGGATTTTGGATTTCAAAACAATTCTTTTAATGGATAATGATGCTACACACACACACACACACACACACACACACACACACACACAAAGAGAGACACCACACACTCATGAGGGTTGGAGGGTAGGATGAGGCAGAGAATCCCGCAAGTTTGAGGTCTTGTAGGCAGGCTGAAGCCGGGCTCCTCTGTCCCTTACTGGTTGTGGAACCTGCAGTGAGCTTCCTAACTTCTCCTTTGTATAGCCCAGAGAGAGGAACTGACGCACATCTCGGGCATCTAGTGGGGATTAGAGACACCGGATGAAGGGCCTTGAGTCAGGACAGTTAGCAGCTACACAGCTGTATTTTTATCACCCATGAGCTAACCAACACATTCTCATACGTTGGACTAGTCACTTAACTCAGCGTTTCTTCACCTTCCCAACTTGAAAGCGAAGTGCTGGGGAGAGATGAGGTGAAGTCTCCTTTAGCTCCTCTGGGTCCTGTGCCTCACTGATGCCACGTCGCCATCTAGTGGTGAGATGGAGTAAGGGTTGGGCGAGCCATCCGGCAGCCCTGGGTAGATTGGTAGATTCCCAGAAACCACATTGCTAAAACTAGTCCCTCCTAACAAGGGTCCGAACGTGATGATAACATCGACACACGCTTGTTGAGAAGACATAGGATATTTGAATTATTTCTTGGCTTTAATTAACTGGAAGTCATTTTAAGAGTTTTGTTTTGTTTTTAAACATCCAATTCTCTTTCTTGGAATCCTAACAAACCTTACCTGAAATGAGCTCTGGGACAGGCGCTGGGTTTAAATGCTGCCTAGCTATGTGTGCGTGGACCAGTCAGCTATCCAGGCATTAGTTATTCTGTACCTGTGGGGTTTAATGAGATAATCTATATGGGGCACTTTGTATGGTGCCGGGGGGGGGGGGGCCCCGCACAGCAAGTGATCAATAAAATTAGGTATTGTTACAGTCATCATCGTCTCAATGTCCCAATACCACATGTTTACAAGTATACCCCAGGTGCTTTCTCAAAAGATACCCGTGACTTCTCTTATAGTTTAGGCATATTAGCTCAACCCTCCATCTGCTCCTCATGGGCATTCAAGTATAAGCAGAAATTCTCACACCTGGGTGTTAGGGGGAGCAGATAGGCATCAGACTAGGCAGGGGCCATCATAAGGGATGCCAGGATCCCATGCAGAGACTCCCAGCTGTTGCCACAGCCAAGCAGGGCTTCCCATGGACTTGGAGTCCCTCTTGTAGCCATTCCTCTTGTGGTTCAAAAGCTCTTACTTCCTTATGGCAACCACAGTCACTTCCCCTCTGTCCTGAGTCTGTTGTTGGGAAATTATCTTACCAAGGAAACCAACAGGAAAACAGACCTGATTTCTGTATGTAGAAAAGCATGTGCTTTCTCCCTCTGTTTATAAATTGCCATGTCCACACAGGAGGTGAGAAGTAAGCTTCTTGTAACTTGCTTGTGCCGATGTAGCCAGGCAAGGTTTAGAAAATCCTGCCTTCTGGTTCTGCCTCCATCTTTTGTTGACCATGACCAAACTCACCAGCGAGTGCTCCTCCTTGCAGGCTGTAGAACCAATTCTGACCAATGAACTAAGATGACATCTATTGGTCTACGTGCCGTAGCTCACAAATGGGAAGAGAAGGCGGAGAACTAAGGGTTTTTATTTACTCATTTAAAATGTTTAAAAATTAGCATTCATGATATTAGATATTATTATGATATTTTTGAAAGAAGTGTGTTTGAGTAGAGTTTCCTCTCCATCATCTCACCTACTGTCCTCTTACCCCAGCCCTCCATCATCTCACCTACTGTCCTCTTACCCCAGCCCTCCATCATCTCACCTACTGTCCTGATATCCCAGCCCTCCATCATCTCACCTACTGTCCTGATACCCCAGCCCTCCATCATCTCACCTACTGTCCTCTTACCCCAGCCCTCCATCATCTCACCTACTGTCCTCTTACCCCAGCCCTCCATCATCTTACCTATTGTTCTGATATCTCAGCCCTCCATCATCTCACCTACTGTCCTCTTACCCTAGCCCTCCATCATCTCACCCACTGTCCTGATACCCCAGCCCTCCATCATCTCACCTATTGTCCTCTTACCCCAGCCCTCCATCATCTCACCTACTGTCCTGATACCCCAGTCCTCCATCATCTCATATACTGTCCTGATACCCCAGCCCTCCATCATCTCACCTACTGTCCTGATACTCCAGCCCTCCATCATCTCACCTACTGTCCTGATACCCCAGTCCTCCATCATCTCATATACTGTCCTGATACCCCAGTCCTCCATCATCTCACCTACTGTCCTGATATCTCAGCCATCCATCATCTCACTTACTGTCCTGATACCCCAGCCCTCCATCATCTCACCTACTGTCCTGATATCTCAGCCCTCCATCATCTCACCTACTGTCTTGTTATCCCAGCCCCCAATCATCTCACCTACTGTCCTGATATCTCAGCCCTCCATCATCTCACCTACTGTCCTGATACCCCAGCCCTCCATCATCTCACCTACTGTCCTGATACCCCAGCCCTCCATCATCTCACCTACTGTCCTGTTATCCCAGCCCTCCATCATCTCACCTACTGTCCTGATACTCCAGCCCTCCATCATCTCATATACTGTCCTGATAACTTAGCCCTCCATCAACCCCCAGCCTTAGGGGACTCACTACCTTCTCCGTACTGTGACAAACTGTCTGTACTAAATTCTTTGCGAATGGCTGACGTCAACAAATCTGACAACCAATACTGTTGAAGATGTATGGAAAGAGGAGCCCTCATTCACGGTGGGTGGGCTGCAAACTAGTACAGCTGTTATGGAAACCCACATGTAGATTATTCAAAAAATTAAAACTAGATCGACCATATGTCCCAGAGTGCCACTCATGAACATATATCCAAAGGACTCCAATCCTACTACAGAGATATGTACACATCCATATTTATTGCTGTCATATTCACAACAGAAAGGATTTGGAACCAGCCTAGATGTCCATTAACAGACACATGGATAAAGAAAATGTGGTCCAATTTGCAATGGGATTTTACTCAGCTGTAAAGAAAATGAAATCTGTAGGAAAAAATAAGGATGGGTGGATCTGGAAAGTATAATATTAAGCAAGGTGACCCACACTCAGAAAGACAAAAACCACATGTTCTCTTTCATCCGTGGATCCTAGTTTGTAATATATATGGATGTAGATACAAATAAAGCTAGAAATCTAGAAAGAAGACCATGAGAAGGTGAAAAGCAGTGCTGAGTAGCAGAGGAAAGAAGTTCGGAGGCCACACTGACATGAAGTGGGAACGGAGACTGGGGGGGGTAACAAGAGGGCTGGGGTACAGGGCAGTAGGTGAGAGATGATGGAGGCCTGGGGTATCATGACAGTAGGTGAGATGATGGAGGACTGGGGTATCAGGACAGTAGGTGAGATGATGGAGGGCTGGGGTATCAGGACAGTAGGTGAGATGATGGAGAACTAGAGTAACAGGACAATAGGTGAGAGATGATGAAGGGCTGGGATAACAAGACAGTATATGAGATGCCGTAAGGCAGTGGGTTGTCGAGAAGGTAGAGAGTCCCCTAAGGCAGCGGGTTGTGGAGAAGGTAGAGAGTCCCCTAAGACAGCGGATTGTGGAGAAGGTAGAGAGTCCCCTAAGGCTGGGGGTGATGAGAGAAGCAAAGGAGGGAGAGTTAGGAGGACTGAGGAGCACGGAGGAGGAGCCTCTGCTGCTCGGAGCTCTGAAGGGAACGCCACTGCTGTATAGATCTAAAGCTTGAGGAGTGGAGACCAGGAGGCTCTGCTGCCAGAGAAGACATCTGTCTTGCGCAGGGCATGCCAAGAAAAGCTGGGAGTCCTGGCTGAGGGGCAGGATGAGAAGAAAGTCTTTCTTCGGTCCTCCTGGCATCTCCCCTACATACAGGAAGGATGGTAGAAAAGTAGTCTGCTTATAGACTCGGACACAGTCTTAGAATTACAGAGTACGCCATTGAAGGGCTGGCCTGGAGCTGAGAGAAAATGAAATTGACGGGACGCGCAGGACACAGGGCCAGGAGCCCAGTGTGGAAACCCTCTGGCTCACTCTCTGAAGCTCATCATGGCAGGGAACTCTACGTGAGGTCATTTCACTTGCCCGGTCTGCCAAGAATCTGCCAGTAATCGGTGAACCCTGAATGGGTGAATCCTGAATGATTGAGAGGTGGTAATTGGGTGTGATAGGAAATTAGTCTTCTGAGTTCCTGGGGCTGCAAGGCTTACAGTGGCCCAAATTCCCAGTGGTCACTTTGGATTATTGGCCAAGAGTAGATCAGTGACCCTGTTGCCTCTGAAGCTCCCAGGAATGCTCACTTAGTGGAGGACATGCAGGGCAATCTGGAGATTGTCTCCCCCACCAAAAAGGAAGTGTCTACTAAACGGTACTCTCTTCCTTTGAAATGCTAATATTTTCAATTGTACATGTATATATGTATGCTACGGTATGATTGATTAAAATGATGTATATACTGTGGATTGGCTATCAAGTTTAATACATGGATCCAGTCCGACACACTGTTTTTAACTACAGCCAACATGGGGCTGCTTGGTCATAGTCCTCTTGTCTAATGGGATCCGTTGGCCACCATCTCCCAGTCCCCAGCTGTTACCTCAAGGGGGTAATTTTGAGAAATCTTGTATGCTGTGACTTGGACAGTTGCGAGTGATAATTAATCACAACCCTGTTTTACAGGGAGTTATTCTGTAGATGGGAACTGTGCCTCTGGCTTCCAAAAAGCTCCCGCTGTAGATGAACTGCGTTTGTTAGGTGAAGAAGAGTGTTCAAGGAGGACTATTGCCCCAAGTCTGCCCAGCCCTGCTCTGCACATGGGAATACTTCAGAGCTGCCTTTGTTTGGGGGCTCTAAGACTGGCCTCCCAGGATTCGTGTTTTCAACCTTGATGAACTCTTTAACGGATTGCTATTCCCGACTTGAATGAACTCTTTCCTATACACAGGGAAGGTTTTTTGTTTGCATTGTTCCTGCCTCTGGTGTTTATAGTTAGGCCGGCCGCTGCTTTGACGGCTCTTCTGTGGCCTTTCACGCTCTCCCGAAACACTCCTTTCCTCCTAAGCACAGTGAGATTCTAATACTTTATTGTTTATGTGAGATGGACTGCAGTTTTCTGGAGACGCTGACTGCCCCTGCTTGCCTACAGGTTACCCTCTCCACGCCCCCGAAGCCTACTTTCCCTATTTCAAAAAGAACAACGTGACTGCAATCGTGAGATTGAACAAAAAGATTTACGAGGCGAAGCGCTTCACGGACGCCGGCTTTGAGCACTACGACCTGTTCTTCATAGACGGCAGCACCCCCAGCGACAACATCGTGCGGAGGTTCCTGAACATCTGTGAGAACACGGAAGGGGCCATCGCGGTCCACTGCAAAGGTGTGCTCCAGGTCTCAGGGGCCAAGCTGTGTTTGGACAGGGCGAGCCTGAACGCCCCCTGATAATGATGAGCGAGACCTGCTGGTGATGGAAAACAGTGGGGGGTTTCTCTTTTTATTAGACAGTTGGAACATGAGCCGATTTTTCATAATCCCTTCCTAAAGGAGGGATTAATCGCCTTGGTGTGGCCCGGCTTTCTTGGCAAGTCAGAGCTTGTACTTTCAACATTTCTAAGCCCAGGCTCATTGACTGAGCATCATAAGCAGGGGCCGGGTAACAGGGGTGTCCCTAGGCTGGAAAGAGCATCTTTCCACAGAGAACTGTGTCAAGAGGTGAACGTCGCTGGTTCCCTTGTCCCCTTTCCCTTCAGAATTATCTTTTCTCCATACTCTCCCACTATCTGACATTTAGCACTTCCATGTTGGAGTGTGGTGTGTGTGTGTGTGTGTGTGTGTGTGTGTGTTCACACATGTGTAGGCCAGAGTGTGACGACAGGTGTGGCTTCCTCAGTCACCCCCCCCCCCCAACTTTGTTTTCTTCTTTTTGAGACAGGGTCTCTCACTGAACTAGGAGCCTGCCTTCTTGGTTACACGGACTGGCCAGTGAGCGCCAGGGACTCTCTCGTCTCCACGGTGCCTCTGGAATGGGCGCTTTGAGGCAGGGGTTGTTCAGAGAATAGCAAGTGTAGGCCTCAGTTTTAACAACTCAAAATGCAGGATTCCCAGTTCAACTTGAGAGTTTATGTAAAAAGCAGTAAACGTCAACAGCAGCTCAGAGGCCACTGCGGGTCCTCCAGGTTGGTGGTCTCAAGATTCCAGCGGAAACCAATCACTCCTGGAACCGGAGCCTCTAAGTTCGCCACCCGCAGCTCTTCACAGTGCCACGAGGTGGCGCTGCTCACATGGCTTTGTGTCCACAAAGGTTTTTTTTTTTTTTTTTGGTTGCATTTTATGCAAATCGGCCAGTAGGTGTTGGGGATGGTACCAGCTCTTTTCATGTGCCGAGCGCTGCTGTAACTGCCTTATTCAGACAGTGTGGCTTTGGTTCTGACAGAAATTAAAATACCATTTTGTAGGCCCTTGTTTCTATGTTTAAGATTTGAGTAGGTGGAGGAACTTTGCGGAACATGTGAGCTGTGGCAGCGATGCGAAGCTGCATTCCCCCAGCAGCCTGGAAGAGCGGGAAGCGAACCCGCACGTGGCCCCCGATTTTAGGGCTGGCTCCAGATGTGGGGCTGCACCCACCCTGGACGCAGCCCTTCCCTCCCCTTCCTTCATGAGGGACAGACCCTGGCTTGCTGGAGGGCCCTTTGGATTGTTAGGTGCTCACTCGCTTGCTTCTGGACTCTCTTCCCCACGTTTGTTATATTGTAACCCTCCCGGCAGGAAGGAAGATGCTCTAAATAGAATCTTGTGCCAGCTGGCTTTGGCTATCAGGCTGTTGAGATAAAGGACCCCGAGAAATTGAATTTTCGTCAGGAATTTTGTGCTGGGGGAAGGAAGGGGTTGAAGCCTGGTGCCAGCTAGAGGGAGAGCTGTGTGTGTGTGTGTGTGTGTGTGTTGTGTGTGTGTGTGTGTGTGTGTGTGTGACATCAGTTGACAACTTGTCCGATCAGGATCACTTTGCCCGTCTTAAGGGGTCACTGGACTCCTTTGTTCCTCTCCCCACTGAAGTGCGTTGAATGAATCTCCATTTCTGACTCTACTCTCAGATGGATCTTTAATTAGACCACTGCGGATGGGAGACTGAACCTGGCTCGTGTGTGTGTGTGTGTGTGTGTGTGTGTGTGTGTGTGTGTGTGTGTGTGTGTATGGCAGCTGTTGGGGTCCAGCCTCTGACCCTACATCTGGTAACATAGTGTTCTCATGTTGTTAAAGCTTGCTCAGATACAAGACAAGGCCAGACTTTCATGTATTTCATGTGTCAGCAGCACCCGAGGGCTTGTGGATCGTGGCTGTGAAGGTTTAGTGGGAGATGCTCCTATCGTCTCTTTCAAAGTTCAGTTTTATATATATAAATCTCAGCATTTTTCCCACAAGATTTTAATTTGGTCTTTTCCCTAGGCAGTTAGTTTTACTATTTACAAGGGCATGTGTTTATCTGTGTATTTATAAGCCATATTTTGGATCAACAAATTCAAGGGAGAAAAAGACAAAGCTTTCATTTTTTTATTTAAAATCTTTTCATACAATATTTTTTATCATGTTTTCCCCTCCTGGACTCCTTCCCTATCCTTCCCACCTCCCTACCCACCCAACTTCATGTTCTGTTTCTTTCTCAAAACAATAAGAAAATAAAAAATGAAAATCAAAACAATAATAACAAAAATCCAATAAGACAAAAAAAAAATGCTCAAACCTAATATAATGAAACAAAAGCTCCCTAACTCCATAAAAACATGACCAACTACTTCTGGGTATGGGATCTGCCCTGAGGCATGGATAATATATATGGTGAGAGTCCACTGGGGAACACTGATTTTCCTTTTGTCAGGGGCGGAGGAGAGGTATTAATTGCAAATAGCTTCTTGGTTAGGGGTGGGACCCCCATGTTCTCTTCCCCCTCTCAGTGCCTGGACCCTTTCTGGCTTGAACCTGTGCGGATCTTGTGACTGCTGGCCCGGCTCTGTGAGCTCACATGTGTGTCAGTATTGTTCTTGGAGTAGATGGGGATTAATAGAGATTCCCCAAGCGCATAATGTGCAGTGGGTGAGATGCTTTGGAGCACTCGGTCCTAAATGGGATGCCTTTTTAATCCCCCCACCTCAACACACACACACACAACACACACACACACACACACACACACCAAGGCTCAGGGATCTAAGTGGAAGTGGAGGTGGGAAGATTGTAAGAGCCAGAGGTGGTGGATGATTCCAAGGAAACAGCGTCTTCCAGACAAAGCTTTCATTTAAATGTAGTGCCTCTCTTGATAATATGTCACGTCTAAGAAATACTGGGAAAAGAAAACTCTGCAGTTAAATATTCTCGTTACAGGCTTTCTCTGTATATCACTTACCTGTGAATGTTTACCTCTTAAGAAATGTACACACATTTTTTTTTCCTATCACAGAGGTGTTTTTTCCCCCCATATTTCCGACATCACTTTTATAAAGTGTTGAAGTGAGTTCTTATAGAGGAAGGTCACATTCACATGTGGTGTTTCTTAAATATGAGGTGGCCTCTTCCTTTCTCCCGACTCGTTCACACAAGTAGGATTCTTTTATAAGGCTCACACCTTTGGTTTAATTGCAGATGTTTTATTTTTAATGGCGTACTTAGCTACCTAAGCTTGCTAATTACTTTGACATCTGCCCTGATTAAGTCAGCTTAATTTTCTGGAAATTCAAGCAGCACTCAGTGTTTTAATTGAACTAAAAGGAGGTGGAAGTGAGACTCCTCTCCTTTGCTAAATGAACTCTCAGGGGGGACTGGAGAGAATGGAAATGTCATGTGTCAACATACAGCGTTGCACAGAGGCGTTAGACACAGCCCTGGGGCGAAGGTAGGGAACTCCCAAGTCAGTGTCTGCAGTCCACAGCGAGGTTCGTTAAAGGAATGGCTGTGAATCTGAGACGTTTTCCAGCATGAATATTAATCTAAAATACAGCAATGCTCTTCTTCTGTTGTGCGCCTATTTATGCCCTGTTGGGAATCAGAAAGAGGACTGGCAGTCTAAAGCACTTGGTATAAAAAATAGCACCTTGCACCCTTGTCAGGCTGTGCCAGGGAGCCCTTTAATTAAGGATGCTTTAACATTTTTGTTAAAGTTTTAATAGAAACTTGGTGAAGTACTCCTATTCTGTTCACCGTGGCAAGAGCTCCCAACTATTGAGTGCTAAGTAGGTTCTTTTTATAGACCTAAAATTATAGACTCCTTTTGAAAGGGGGGGAAGCAACTTCAGTTTCAGAGAAATCTGAAAATTCGCAGCCCCACTTTCGGGTGTGAGGAGGATTAGGAACCTGCCTGGGAGCGGGGAGGGGAGTCTCCACGAAGAAGCCCACCTGCTCTCTAAACAGGGACCCAAACTGGAACCCCCGGAGAGCCGCTGGCTCGGGCGCCTGCTCCACCATGCATGCTCAGCTGCATTGCCTCCATGCAGTTAGTTACACTAGCTTGCCAGCTCTCCGGAGAACGAGTCTCACCATTTCCCCACACTAAAGCGAGAGTCCAGTGGGACTGTGGTTAATTTTACCCTCTCATTGATGCTGATGTTTGATCTCAGGCAAAAGGGTGCTTGAGGTAAATAGGGCATATACACAGACCTCATCTCGTAACAGTGTATGCATGCTTTTTAAAACGGAGAGGGGAATGGGAAGGGAGCAGCGGGCAGCTAAGGGCATGGACGTGACTATCCTTTGTCCCTTCATTTTCATGTCTGATGTGCGGTCTAGGCAGTATTGCTATCAAGGGGGTAAACTGTGTGTGTTGGGTAAAATCCTTTGTGGTTTTTTTCCTGCATGAAGTACAGATCTACAAGCAGGGTGTAGGTACCCAGAGCACTGCAATTTCATGGTGGGTGATTAGAAATAAAGTGTCTATTGATGCTTCTGGGAAGCAGTAATATAAGAAAAGGCCAGATGGCTCAGCAGGCAGAGGCGCTTGTGGGTCGGGCCTGTCCACCCGAGTTTGGTTCCTGGGATCCACACGGTGGAGGAGATAGCAGACCCTAGAAAACTGCTGTCTGATCTCTACATGCACGCACGTGCACACACACACACACACACACACACACACACACACACACACACACCACAGATGAGTAAATGTAACTTAATTAAGGTAACTACAGAAAACCGATTTAAAGGCATTCATTTTCTACATTTTAACACTTCTTGAATTACATTGGGTTTAAAATTTGATAAGCAATAGTGTATATTACACCATTGGACTGTTATGGCTGTTTAATGTTGATTACTGTGCATTTCATAATGCTGGGAGATTAGGTTATCTTCATTATTTGACCAAGCTGACAGAGGGGTCCTTGCAAATGCAATATTCTATTTCTTTTTCTTGAAGTCAGTGGTTTTGTTTATTTATCGCAGTCCCTGGGGATTGATCCTAGGACCTCATTCATGCAAAACAAACTCTCCACCACTACATTACAGCCCCAGCCCTGGACTATTCATACACAAAGCTGTTAACTAGATTCTGGGTCCCCCTCCTCTCTCCCCGCTTCTTCCTGCCTCTTTCTTTCTGATCGGCTCTCACTGTTTATCCCAGGGTGGCCTTGACCCTCCCGATCCTCCTGCCTCTGCCTCCTCCATTCTGGGATTACAAGCGTGTGCTGCCACACCGTGTTTTCCGATTTCCTTTTCTAATGAAATGTTTTCAGGGATGAACTTCAAGGTTAGAAATTGTATTGATTTTGAAACTCACTGTGACCCAACCGACATGTCTTTCTCGTCCGTCCCTTGTTCCTTACGGCTGTATCCCAGCTCCTCTCGGCCATCTTTGCATCCCTGCCTCTCTCCAGTTTTCCTTCTGCCCACCTCTCCCTCCCAGCCAGATCCACTCGTTTCTATCATGTCATTTTCTTACCCTAAAATGTAGGGCAGCTTCATCTTGCACTTTCCATCGCTTAAAAAAAATAAAGGTGGGTTTGTTTTGTGTTGTTTTTTCCCTTTTCTTCGGTAGTGGAAATTGAACCAGGGGTGGTGTTGTGCATGCTTGGTAGATACTTTGCCATGAAACTACATCTCCAGCCTGAAAAATGTACACACACACACACACACACACACGCACACGCACACGCACACGCACACGCACACGCACACGCACACACACACATTAGTTTTTCAAGGCAGGGTTTCTCTGTGTCGTTCTGGTTGTCCTGGAACGCACTCTGTAGACCAGGCTGACCTTGAACTCACAGAGATCCGCCTGCCTCTGCCTCCTCAGTGCTGGGATTAAAGGGGTGTGCCAGCACCGCCTGGTGGGGAAAAAAAATGTGTATTTTTTACATGAGAGGAATGGAATGCTCATCAGCCACTGCCCTGTCACTGTGCTCGAAGCCAGGCTACAGACCGGGTCATCCCCCTGTCCTTCGGGGTACGGTTGCTACACTTCACATTTCTCCTGCTTCCCTTCCTTGCAGCTGGTCTGGGGAGAACAGGGACGTTGATAGCCTGTTACGTCATGAAGCACTACAGATTCACCCACGCTGAAATCATTGCTTGGATCAGAATTTGCCGACCGGGCTCCATCATCGGACCCCAGCAGCACTTCCTGGAAGAGTGAGTACCCTTTCCGAGGACTGCCTCTCGGTCCTGTCCCTGATCCTTCCTGCCTCTTGTTCCCTGGCTGTGGCCCGATTATAAAATGACGACTGCATTGTGAGAGAAGGCGGCGCCTCTGGGAGACTATTGTTCCTTGACAGCTCAGGTGCTCTGAGCTTGTGCTTTCTATCTCTTAGATCAAGTGACAGTGAGAACGCCACCATCCCTGCCTACCCCTTTTCTGTCACTTTCTGTGATGTGGCTACAGTGCAATTTTCTCCTGTCATCCCACCTGGCACTGTTCGCTGTTCATTCCTTCCCTTTGTTTGCGTGTCTAAAAACAGAGTGACTTAAAAAAAAAAAAACACAAAACAAAACCCCTCACCACTGGGGTCAGTCACTTGGTTTGGTGAGACAGCCAAGCCGCCCGTGAAGCTGCAGTTTCTGGATTCATGCACGAAGGTATCGAGGAGTAACAGGTAAGAGTCACTAGGTCTCCATTCTGGCCCAGGTCGCTGCCAGCTTCATGCTCATTAGTTGGAAGATCCCTTGTACATTCACTTATACCTGTGCCTTGCCGTCCGACCCCAGGCCACTGGGTAGAAAGATACAATTTGTAAGAATGCTCTCTATGAAGCAGCTGGTTTCCCCTTAAAATATTAAGCACTTACGTCAGTTTACCCACAGAAGGAGGAGAGATTTTTTTTTTTGGCTCGTTTTGAGGTAACGTCTCGAATAGCTCCGTTTGGCCTTGACCTCAATATGTAGCCGAGGATGACTTTGATGCCTCTGCTTCTACCTTCTGGGTGCTGGGATGACAAGGTGTGACATGGTGTTGAGGATGGAACCCAGGGCTTTTTAAATGCTAGACAAGTGCTCTGACCACCGAGCAACACTTCCAGCCTCATAGGGTGAGGAGATGAAGGTACTAGTTACCTTCAGTCCAGTTCTCACATACTGTCATTCACTCCTCTCTTAATGCAGACACTTTCATCCTTTGCTTTCTGGTCAGAATGGCTCTGCTGACTAGCCTTCTTTCCCATAGAATGGTTCCATTCTGACTTAAATTGGCTTAGTTTGGATGAGGCATCCTAAGTAAGAAAGATGTTCCAAGTAAGCTTTTAACATCTGAAATGATGAAGAAGTTCTGAGCCCGGGGGATTATTGGTTTACTAATCCTACAGGGAATTACTGCTAAGAAAATGAGCATCAGGAAATGAGCAGGAAAACCTCTTCTTGAGAGTGAGAGACAGAAGTGTAATGAGTTTTTTAAAAAAAGTTATGCATAAATAGGGTTGTTAAAAAGACAGACGTGTCTAGGTTTTCCCCCGTGAGAGCAAACATAATTAATCTGTTGTTAGGATTTTATTCTTAATGAGACTCCCAGCCACAGGCTTCCTCTAGTTTTCTGTTGTGCATTTTCTACATCTGCAGCTTGGGGTATATGCCTATTATACTAATTGCTTGGTAAATGTTGAATAAGTGGCCTCCAGGTTCAAAACTCAAAACCCAAATATTCCTAAACCTAGTTCCTTAAGGCATTTTCTCAGTCTCAAAGTGATCCATTGGAAGATTGCTCCTTCAAAAGACCTGTTATTTGCTCTAGGCTCTCTGCCAGGCAGGGCTTACAGAACCAGGGACGCCACTGTTTTAGGTCACATTTTTTCCCCCTCGGGATGTTAGGGTCCACCATCCTTTCCCTTTCTGCTAGTGTCCACATCCCAATGCTCTCTCCACCCCATTTTTCTCTGCCTTCTCTCGTAATGGTCCCAGGAGAAATTAGGATCCTGAGGCACCTGTACTCTGGCTTGAAGCATCGCCTTTCATCTGTAGGTGCACACACTGTAAGACTTGGGCAACATCCTTCCATGTGAGTCATACTACAGTTTTCCAAGGATCTGCCTATGCAAACTGGAGTGCGGGAACGACCTACTTCCATAGCTAAGTGCTGTAATGCTTGGATCAGAACCTTCAGAAGGTAGATTTCTTTTCTACCTTTTATGCTTTGTGAGGCATTTTAGACTTGTGTGGAATAAGGCCTGTGTGGCTCCTGGGTTCTCCTAGGGCTTTCTTAGATCGTCTCCTTCAGTCTTGTGGTCCAGGGCTAGTCTGCCAAGTATCAAACTTAACTTTTTTACTCTCTTGTTCTCTTTTCTTTGGCCCTTCCTTTCTGTTTGGCTTTTTCCTAGCCTGTGATTGGCGTAGCCCCTGGGAGATGTCATTTGGTGCCCCTGGGACACACATTCATCCAACAGCTGTGCATTGTGTGCAGGCTTATTCCAGACAGTCTTCTTGCTTCCAGGGTGTAGCTGTGTGCGTCTCAGCCAAGGCTCTTATGGTACTTGCCTTTCCACTGGGAGAGGTGTGCAATGGGTGGATATGTGATGACTTTTGATGGTAGGTGCTGTGAAGATGTGATAGAAACAGGCAGAGAGGGTGACAAGTAAGAGTGAGGCATTCTCTCTGCATGGGGAGGTCAAGGGGAGCTTCACTGACGAGTGTTGTGCTCCCAGGACAAGAAGGAGCAAATCCTGTCCACATCCTCATGTGTTCCACGCAGGCAACTGTTTCAGTCTGGAGTGAAGGCTAAATAAACAAGGTGCTACCGTGGTGCATGGTAACCCCAGAACTCAGAGTTGTGAGGCAGGAAGATCACTAGCTCAAGGCCTTCTGGGTGACATAGAGTTACAGGCCAGCCTGAGAAATAGAGGGAGATACTATCTCAAAAAACCAAAGTGAAAAAAAATGAGTGACAGCTAGCGACCCTGCACTGTAAGAAGCTGGATGGGGGTGCTGGAGTGAGTTAACAAAGCAATCCCCCTGTATAACCTTCCCACACCTAGGAAGGAGAAGACAGCGGCAGCCCGCTCCAGGTCTTCAGTTCTTCACTATTCAGCCCCGGTTCTTCTGCCAAAGTGACTACTGTTTTGAATCATCACACCGTGGATGAACTGTGCAGGCTCTGGAGCCCTGTCTGAGCAGGACCAAGCAGAATGTGTACCCAGCTTTGTAAATCCCACATTCTGTGGTGCTGTTGACAGACAATGCCTGTTCACTGGCATGGCTGTGCAGCATTAGAATGTTTGACTACATGACGTGGTGTTCTCTTGATGAGCGTTCGGCTTGTTCCCGGAGTTGGCTAGCTTGTGTTCTTCGCTTGCACTGTCTGTTGGGTGTATACCTGGGGTAGAGCCATTGAGTATGTGTGCCTTGGGCCTTAGGAGAATTAAAAAACAGCAGTTTCTGGAGGTCTGGCGGCTGAGGGGACGGGCGGGCAGAAGTCGGCACTGGAGCGGGGCTAGCATGGAGCAGGGAGCAGAGTGAGAGGCAACATGGGGCCCTGGCCTTTGGGGAAAGATGAGCACAGGAGTCTGAAGGGCTGTACTGGATAAACATGTTTACTTACTTTTCCTCCTTATACGTCCTGTTACCAGGCTTAGAAACTTTATTTCAAATGCCTTTTTTTTCTCGCCACTTTAAACATCTCATGGAAGTTTCTCCTAGGCGGTTTTGTGTTAACAGCAATTTTTCTTTTTCCTTTGATGCCGTTAAGAGCTGACAAAAGGCTTTCTCTGTTAAATGTAAACAACTTAGAAGTGAGTTTGTGTCCTTTTCCTTTCAACATGCACCCCAAGTTCTTAATGAGAGGACTTTGGGATAATTATTTTCTGCCTCACTCCTCTGTTATAACAGACACCTGGTAAGAATTAGCCTCTCAAGAAGAAAGATTTATTTGAACTCATGGCCACCGAGGTGTCAGCCCATGATAGCTTGGTCCTGTTGCCTCGGGTGACATGCTGCAGGGTAGTGAGTGCATCCTAGCAGGGAGAGCATGGGGGAGCTAAACAGCTGGCCACTTCTGGTTATGGCTGGAAAGCACCCCTCCCCCATGACTTCACTTCCCTGTGTGCCCATCCTCTCAGGGTCTTTCCTTTCCCGCTGTCCCATAGGCTAGGGACCAACCACCTCGATCTTTGAGGACATTCAGCACCACAGTTAGCATGTTTGACATTTGCTGCTCTACCTGTCTTTAGGTTTCGGGTTTTCCTCAGTCATCTCTCATTTTCCTGTCCAGATCGCTCTTGTCTACCTTTGAGATCATCTCAGACATGCAGGACCTTCCTTTCCTCCTTCCTTCCCTTTCTTCTTTCTTTCCTTTGTTCTGCTTGCAAACATTTATTGAAAGCCACTACGCAGGTAACTGGAAAGTTGCAGTAAAAGGGACAGCTTGGTTTCTGACCCACGGAGCTCATGCCTTGGGGTTGAGGAGAAACGTGCGAACAGACAAATGTGTCAATTATACAGCTGCTCTGATGGGTGCTGTGGGGAAAAATAAACCCAGAAAGAAGGATGGGGGTGGGGTGGGGTGGAGGAGAAGGCAGCTTTAAGTAGCCAGTGCTCAGGACCTGCATTAGAAAGTGCAAATGACATGGAAAACTTTTTCCTGATTTTATTTTCTTCCTTCTGGTTTAAGTTCTAATCTGACAAGTGAACATCATATACCTGAATGGTATACACGATGGTCCCAAGTGTGTACGTATTATTGAATGGCTAATTAAGCTAATTAACAGACACATCACCTCACACACTGTCATCTGATATGGCACAAACACTTAAAAAATCCACTCCTTCAGCAATTTTCATGTGGACGGTACATTTGCTGTTAACTTTAGACACCCTTCTGAACCACAGCCCTGTTGAGCATCGGCCTCCTGACTAAAGTTCTGCGTCCTTTGGTCATGTCTCCCAGCCCCTCCACCCCCAGCCTCTGGTGGCCATCATTTCACTCTCTGCTTTTGTGAGTTCGACTTTTTAGCGTCTTCGCACAGCGAGAGACGGCAGCATTTGCTTTTCTGTTCTTGGATTATTTCACTTAACACGATGTCCTTCCAGGTTCTTCCGCTTGGCTGTACATGGCAGGATTTCCTTTTGTTTTGTTTTGTTTTGTTTAAGGCTGAATGCAATTGCAGAAGGCCCTGCTTCCTGTGCAGGGATGGATACTCGGTTTGATTTCTTGGTTACTGTCGATTTTGCTGTAGTGAACACAGGCATGCAGGTAGTTCTTTAACATACTGGCGCAGTAGTGATTTACTTAGACCATATTAAATTTTTCTTCTTTTGAGGACTGTACATACTATAACAGCCAGAGTGATTTACATTCCTTACTGGGGCAATGCAGGAGGGTTTCACCGAAGGAACAATGCCTGCCCATGGGTTAAAAGGGAGACTATTAGGAGATGATACCGAAAGATAAAGAGGCCAGGTCACTCAGTCTCCTAAGATTTCATCAGCTCTTTTTATTTATTAATTTTATTTATTTTGTGGGACTATGAAAAGTCAGTGAAGGTTTTGAATAGAAGAGTCATCACAAATTTTATTTTGAGGTAAGTGTTAGTTAGCATATACTTGAAATAGTAGCACGAGATCCAGTGTGCCCCTTGCCTGTTTCCCCAAATCCCTAACCCTTTCCAGATTGGAGTGTGGCTTAACCAGGATGTGGGTGTTGGTGGCTTCAGTGGAGCGTGTTGATCCCCACCAGGGTCCCTCGTCACTCTACTTCTTCCTACCCCATGTCTAAACTGGCAACTACCCAGGTGTTCTCTGTGGACTTTGTATTTGAAGAGCTTCTGCAGTCTGGATGTGTGGCACACACATACACTCAAACTCAGGAGTTGGAAGGCTGAGGCAGGAGCAGCCCAGGTTTGAGGCCAGCCTAGGCTACATAGTGAGACCCTGTCTCAAATATATAACAGTAATGATGAGACTTCTGAGTGGTAAAAGTATCTCTCTGTGTACTTCAGTCTGTTTTGGTTTCATCAGTGGTATACAGTGTTCAGAATTCATGTCTTATTTGTTTGCTTTATACTCAAGTATTTGTTTTGATGATTATAAATGATATTTCTATTTCCATATCACCATGTTCATTGTAAGTAAGTAGGGAAACAGTTAATTTTTTTAACTGTGTATTTTATATCCTAAAAACTAGGAGGGGTGTGTCCATGCCGTGTGCATGTGGATGTGGATGTTAGAGATGGGACAGGGGATTTCTGTGTATACAGTGGTGCAATCCACCAACAGGACAGTTGGATTCCTTTCTAGTCTGTGCCCTTCTGTTTCTTGTCTTGCTGCATAGACTAAAACTTCCAGCATTTTGATGAGTGAGACTCAAGCAGACCCCCTTGTCTAGCTCTGGATCCTTACTCCTTGGGTCTTGGGGTGTGGATCCAGGCGTTTATCATTAAGCTGATGTGAATTGTTGGATGTTTCCTGAAGATATTCTTCACCCATTTGTAGATATTCCATATATTTCTGTTTTTCTGAGTTCCTATGAATCTTGATTTTAAATTTTTTCAAATGCTTTTTCTGCTCATTGCTATGACTAAGACTTCCCTTTTCCTCCCCTCCCCCTTCATCCTTATCTTCTTCTTCTTTCTCTTCTGCTCCCTCCTTTTTTAGACAAGATTCCACAGTTGTCACCCAAGTTATTCTAGAATTCACTGTGTAGCCTGGGCTGGACTCAGATCTGTGATCCTCGTGCCCCAAGCTCCTGAGAGCGGGCATCACCTGTACAACGCTAACCTGGCTTACAGTTTTCTTCTCTAGCTTATTGGCATGATGGATTTCAGAGATTGTGTTTTGGATATGGATATGGAATTCCTAGAATAAGCTCCATGTGGTCATGGTATGCAATTCTTTGTTCATATCTGTAAATCCCACTTGTTGTCATTTTGATACTAGGGACTTTTATGTCTGAATTTGTAAGTGGTATGACACACACTGTGTGTGTGTGTCTGTGTGTGTGCGCACGCGCGCTCTGTTTTTTGTGTGAGGTTAATACCAGCTTCGTTCGTAAGGAGCCCAGGTCTTGCTTTTGCTCTTCTATTACAGGAAGAGATTATATACAATCCATATTAATCCATTTCTCTTTTTGAGACAGTGTTTTGCTTTGTTACCTAGGCTGTCCTTGAACTTACCATTCTCCTGAGTGCAGGGATTACAGGCGTGTACCACGTATGTCTGCCTAAAGACAGCACTCATGATTTCAATTCTTCCTAGACAGTCACTCATGTTTTAGACTTCCAAGTTTTTCAGACTTGTCAATGTTTGTATACGGTTTATCAGCTCAGCATCCCTGATCTGAACAGCTAGACCCAGGGCAGCTCAGGATCTGTGACTTCAGGTAGAGGTGGGCTGCCTGTGGTTAGCTTCATTCCTGCTATCATGTGCGCCCGTGGGTTTCTGTCAGGCTGGTCAGAAGTTTATTTTTATACCTCCTCAACTGGCTTTTTTGGTTTCATTAATTTTTAAATAATGGTTTTTTTTGTTTTTGCTTTTTCTGTTTCTCACTTTTTTGAAATAAACTCTTTTTTTGTGGCCTAGGCTGATGTGGAATTCAGTATGTAGCTCAATGTTTCATTGACCACCCCCCCTACATACTTTGTTTTTAACCTCGTTGATTTATAATTTCACATTTGTTATTTCCTTCCACTTGTTTTTGGTTTACTCTGCTCTTCTCTCAGTGAATTCTTAAGGTGTGGCTGAGAACATTGATTCAAGGCATTTTAATTCCTTACTAATGTATGCATTTAGGTTTTTTTTTTTTTTTTTTAGACACAGGCTCATTATGTAGCTCTGGGTGTCCTGGAACTCATTTCTCTTGGGATCTATCCTACAAATTTTGGTGTATTATTGTCCTTACCTATCAATCACATCTGTCTTTCCATCCATCCATCCATCCATCCCTCCGTCCATCCATCCATTCCTCCCTCCCTCCGTCCATCCATCTCCTGACTGTCGTTCTACATACTTACCTGACATTCACTGTCACCGCCCTCTGCTGCTATCTAATCACTGTCCAGAATGCTGTCAGCTTCAAGAAATGTTTGTGTGGCACCTAAAGAAACGTTAGCTTACTTCCTGCTGTATACCCTTACCATTTGTAATTATTTTAACTATCTCACCAGTGAACATTTAGAACCACAGTAGAGGGAGTCACTGTCTTGCTCACTCATCGCCATTAGAATCCAAAAATAAGGAAAGGCCCACTTTGTTCACCCATATTATTTCTTACTGTGACCGTTGCCCCCCTGGGCTGTCCTAAAGTTCCTCTTTCTAGCTTTTCCTTTTGCTTTAGGAAACTTATTACAGTGATTCTCTTCTACAGTGTGTGTGTGTGTGTGCATATGTGTGCATGCTTGCGTGCATACCATGGCACACACTGGGAGGTCAAAGGCCAATCTTAGGTGTTCTCTTTGCCTTCCACCTTGTTTGAGACAAAGTCTCTTGTTTGCTGCTGTGTATGTCAGGTTGGGTGGCCCTCAGAGCTCCCAGGGATCCTCCTGTCTCTGCCTTCCATCTCTGCACAGGAGAGCTGAGACTCTCAGATGTTCACTATAGTGCCTGGCTTTCTGTGGGCTCTGCAGCTCTGAGCTCTCACACATCCTCGCCCTTGCAGGGCCATCTCTCCAGCCCTCGAGGTTCTTCTAGAGTAGATTTGTTGGTAACCAGTCCTTTTAATTTTCCTGCATTTTGAGAATGTCTTGATTTCTTCTTCATTCACGCAAGATCGTTTTTTCATCTTACTGCTGGCAACTTTCCTCTGTCCTCCGCAATTACTGCTGAGAAGTCTGTTGCTGTTTTTGATGTTCTCCACCATAGATGATGTCATCTGCTTCGAAGGTTTTTCTAAAACTTACCTTTGGTTTTCAGGACTTAAAAAAAATGTATGGTTATTTGTTGTGTATGCGCAAGTGTGTGCATCTGTGTGTGCACCACAGCACGTGTGTGTGGAGGTCACATGACAACTTTGTGGAGTTGGTTCTTTCCATCTTCCCATGCCTTCTGGGGATGGAGCTCAGGTCGCCAGCCTCGGTCAGCAGCCCTTTCTTGCTGCACCACCCTACAGGCCTAAGATTTCCAGGATTTTGACTGCACATGTCATAGTGTGGGTTTCTTCCGTCATTTTTATACATTTGCTCAGCTTTTCAGGTGTCTGAACGTGTGCCTTGACAAGTTTGGAAATAGTAGTTTGGGGAAAATAGTTTCCCACTATTATGTCTGTCAACCCCCTTCCCACCCTGCTCTTTCTTCTCTCCTACACTCTGTTTAGCGTGAGTATTTTTGTCAGGACCCACAGGCTGTGCTGAGCATAGGTGTTTAGTCTGTTTTCTCTTGGGTATTCAGAGAGGTCATTTTCTGTTGTTCTTTCTGTTCATTGTGTCTCTCTTCTCCACATCCTACTATTTAGTTTGCCTGCAAATTTTACATTTTTTTCCATTCTAAAATTTCCGTTTGTTTCCTCTCTGTTCTGTGTTTGTTTCCTGGGGTTTGTTATTTTTCATCTGTTTCATGCACGTTTGTAGTCGTTCATAGAAGCACTTTTATTATGGCTACCTTTTACTCTGTCAGATAATTCTGACATTTCTATAATTGTATCAAACAAATTGGCATTTGTTGATTATTTTATTTCATTCAGTTGATGGGAATGTCTGAAGATGTCGATGTCATCCTGGACATTTTCCTAGATTGTTATGAAGCTCTTGTGCCCCCTGCCCCTATTTTAAAGATGGTCTCATGTAGCTCCATCTGGCCTCAAACTGGCTCTGTAGCGGAGGATGGTCTTGACCTTGAATTTCTGGTTTTTCTGCTTCTATCCCATGAGTGCTAGGATCTAGGATCGCAGATTTGCTTCCCTATCCCGGCTTTATGTGGTGCTAGGGGTCAGGGAGGCCACCAGCTGAGCCGTGTTCCCAGCCCATATGTGTCCTCTTACATTGCTTCACGGAGGAGGGTAGCGGTGGGCAGAAGATTTTCTGTCCTGCTACTATAGGTAGAGGCAGAATTCTGGATTCCCCGCCCAGTGTTTGTTGATACTGGAGGCTTCTAGTCACTGTTGGGTGGATGTGTGTAAAACAAGTCTTACAAGGTCTTATTAATAAAATCAAACCTGAAGCCAGGTATTGGGGTGAACACTGGAAGATCAGAGAAGCAGAACCAGCCACAGCTAACCTCACCTCACCAATTCCTCAGTTGATCTCGTTTTCTCAAACAGGAAGCCTCTGAGTCCTCATCCAAATGGATCTCAGCTGAACTGCTGCTCAAAAGCCTAAAAGCTTAACCAGCCAAAAGTTTCTAGTTTCTGGTCTTCACGCCTTATATACCTTTCTGCTTCCTGCCATCACTTCCTGGGATTAAAGGCATGTGTCATCATGCCTGGCTGTTTCCAGTGTGGCTTTGAACTCAGAGGTCCAGACAGATCTCTGCCTTCAGAATGCTAGGATTAAAGGTGTGTGTGCCACCATTTTCTGGCCTCTATATCTAGCGGCTGTTCTGTTCTCTGACCCCAGATAAGTTTATTAGGGTGCACAATATTTTAGGGAACACAGTATCACCACAGATGTGGAGCTGTAACCTTTTCCCGTGGTTCTACTGATGTCATGATGGCTGGGCCTCCCTCTGGCTCATAGGCTGATAAGGGAGGGATGGGATGCCGGGAACTACCTGATGGGATGGAATTCCGTGTTCTACCTTTAGCACCTCGGAGGGGAGTGTTGCTTGCTTGTAAGATCTCATTCTCTGGCTCACTACATGGCTGTCTTCAGTGCTTCTGTGGTCACGGGAGAAGGGAATGGCTTTGCCCTTGACATCCTGGTAGGGGTGGGATCCTAAGATCCCCTCTCAGCCTTTGCTGGTGGCCTAGAATAGGGTCGCTTTTTCTTTTTCTTCTTTAACTGCGGTGTTTGGCTGTACTGGAGCATTCACTGTGGAAAGTTTTCCTAGGATCCCCTTTTCTGGTCCTTTGATTATAGAAAGCAAGATTTTGTTGATGGGAAAAACCCTATTCCATATCATTTTTGGATCATTCCCTCCTTTAGAAGCAAATGTGGGATTTATATGGCAAAAAGAAACCCCTGCGGCCTCATTGCTATGGTATCTCTTGAGTCTCATGGTTCCTAGGCAGTTTACCTTCATCTGTTTTCTGAGTCTTGGTTATCTGAGTTTGTTTCATATGCGGGATTTAAAAATTTTATTTAGTGGGAAGAATGAGGAAAAGTATGTGTACTTCACCTTCCTACAAGTGGTGCCACAGCCTTATCTTTCGAGAAAATCGGTATGACTATAGTGTTTGGCTTGATGTCTGCTACGGTAGGCTGCATGATGTCCCCAACAGGACAGGGCACATTACAATCCCTCGTTCCTGTGGTGTAACTTTATAAGGAAACAGGAACTCTGCAGAACTGGTTAAGGATCTTGGTTTTGGTGAGAGTATCCTGAACTACCCAGTGCACCTGCTTGGGGCTTAAGGTCTCTGAAAAGAATCAGGGACTCACTTAGAGAAGCCAATAATGCAGAGGCTACATCGATGCACTATGAAGGTGGAGGGAGGGGGCATGTTAAGGAATTTGGCAGTCAGTGGATGCTGATAAATATGAGGAAGCAGATTCTCTCCTCAGAGCTTCCAAAAGGAACTAGTCCTGCCTACACTTTGGATTTCGCTCACTGAAACTACGATTAGATGTCCAAACTGCAGAGTAATAAGGAAGTGAACTTCTGTGTTCCCTTGAACCGCTGTGTGTGGGGCCCTCTGCAGAAGCTTGTGCATCTTTGCGCAGTCAGGAAATGCTGACTGAAAGATGCACATGCTCCGGCGACAGGCGAGACCCATCTGAACTTCTTGCCATTGTCCTGCTTTTTAATTTGGAGCATTTGACGTGGGGGAGTCGTGTGGTGCCAGCATTGCTCAAGGCGGACCAGGCTGCCGCCGGCACAAGATGAATCAGATCGAGGGGGTCGGCATCAGAGAGGCTAAAAAGGAGACTGCAGCCATCTGTCAGGGAGACAGGCTCACTCAGAGGCGAGATACGGGCTGAAGAGTTAGAGACACGCACCAGGAACATTTCAAGGGGGGAAAATAGGCTTTGAAGACCGATTCTATGAAGGATGGGGAGGATGAAGTCAGCGATGACGCAAAAGCGTGAATAATTAACAGGGCCATTAGGAGAGGAGTGGGGTGACAACCGTTCACAGTTTCTCCGTCTGTCACAAATGATGGAATAGGCATGAGGGACTGAAAAGCCAATCAGGGCTTTTTGAGCTGTATCAGTTCTAAATCTGTGTCTATAGAAAAGCTGGTTAGTCACATCCTAACTTCCCTGAAAATGAGAAAAAAGTGTATGTCCAGGTGGATGGATGTGTCCTAGATACACAGTCTTCTTGTGTCACTGGCGGGGAGAGGTGTCCGACAGCGTCACTTCTGCAAATTGTTGATCAATTGAGACACCTCAGCAGTTCCAAGCTTCTCCTTTGTTATGCTCTGATAGTTCTCTATTTAAAGATTCCCCTAGGATATAAATAAAGCCGTGTTCGTTCAAAATACACATCAAGCGTTTTTCCTAAACCTAAAACCAAAAATACCATTCTTAAGCTATAAATATCATCACGAACCTAACATGCTTCTTCTATTAGATGCCCTCTAGATCGTTAGGATGACACACAGATATCTCCCTTGTCGTTAGTCCACCCTGAATGCTGCTTCTCAAAGACAGCCTACAACGTGTAGACATGCGGAGTCAGGCTGTTTATTAGACTCCGTTTCTTGTCCATGCCCCACTCTTCTCAGACTCCCCCAGAGAACCTGCACAGAGCTGAAAACCTAGACACCACAGGGAGCGCTGTTTTGAATTATCTTTCCAAAGTAATAGCTTTGTGTTTGAACCCCTTTTCAGCCTTGTTTTTTAAAGGTTTGTTTTGTGGATGTGTGTGCACGCCTGCTTTTCTGTATGTGCACCACGTGAGTGCAGGTGCCTGTGGAGACCAGAAGAGGGCATCGGGTCCCCCTGGAACTGGAGTTGCAGGGGGTTGTGAGCCACCTGATGTAGGTGCTGGGAACCGAACCTGGGTCCTCTCCAAGAGCAGCCAGTGCTCTTAACTGCGGAGCCATCTTGGCAGCACGCCCCTCCTCCACTCCAACCTTCTTCAATCCATGGATCCCCAAGTTCACCCTCCTGCTCTGCTAGCGTAGCTGTTAGTTGTTAGCTGCCCCCCAGTTAGCTCTTTTGCTGCATCTTCACTTAGTTGCAAGCCTGCTCGTCAGTGTCCCTCTGACATCAGAGTGCCTAAGAGTCATTTGTTAAACACTCAGCCTGGTCGAGCAGATCTGGGGTGGCACTTGAAAGTCTGCATTTCTAACATGATTCACCTGTGTGCCACGATGCTGGTCCTTGCCCCATATTCTGTTAACGAGGGACTTCAGCTCATTTTTGCTCTGTTCTACCATGTCTTAGTCAGTATTCTATTGCTGTGAAGAAATAGCATGACCAAGGCAACTCTTATAAGCACTTAATTGGCACTTGCTTACCCTTTCAGAGGTCTAGTCCATTATCATCATGGTAGGAAGCATGGTGGCATGCAGGCAGACATGGTGCCGGAGAGGTAGCTGAGAGTTCTACATCAGGATCTGCAGGCAGCAGGAAGAGAGAGAGAGAGAGACACTGGGCTTGGCTTGGGATTTTGAAAATCTTAAAGCCCACCCCCAGTGACACACTTCCTCCAACAAAGCCACACCTCCTAATCCTTCTAATCCGATAAAGAAGTTCCACTTTCTGATGACCAAGCATTCAAATATATGAGCCTATGGGGCCATTCTCATTCACACCACCACATACCACAAGTTGCCAAGTTATACCACCTCTCTCATTGGTGCTTAGAAAACTTGGTGAATTAATTTCACAATTGGGTTGAGTCGGATGAGAAACTAATAGTTCAACCACTACTTTTTGTTTTAGGAAGTTGATGAAAATAAGATAAACTATGTAGAAAATGGGAAACTGGGGCCGGGGAGAGAGGTCAGTTGGTTAAGTGCTTGCCACATTAACATGAGTGCTGGTGGCCATGTTAGAGGAGCAGCAGGTGGCAATGGAAGTTCAAGATGTCAGCCTACCAGGAGGAAACTGCCTGATGGATCAATCTTGGTTAGGCAAGGCCCCGAGACCACAGACCCCAGAGTGTCTTTTGCTTCTGCTGTGCCTTTACATGTTTGCCAGCTTCCTCTGGTATCTGACATGGTGTGAATGGGTGTGGTGAGATCCCCACTGCCTGTAATGCAGTGTGTTTATCTCATGGAAACATCCCATTCTCCTGGGCATTTTTACCTGTAGGTTATTATGAAGATGATTTGTCCTAAGATGTACTGTCTAATTGATAATAATAGTTAGTTTATACAGAGTTTTGATGAATAAAAATAAATATAAGGAAGTATCACACAGCTAGAACACATGAGTTTCTATTGAGGAGCTGTATAGACTGAGGCTTAGGTTAATGATTAAGAAAAACGATTGAGTCCCAGTTAGCCCAGCCAGCTTAAATTCTTTTAACCTTAATGTTGGGAGATGTGTTCACAGGTTTCAGAGTGCATAGTGGCTGAAACACACCTTTGAAAGTAACTTAAAGTTAGACTAGATGTTTTTGTCAAATAGCTTTGAGGTGAAAAACCCAAGAAGACAATCTAAAGTTTTAGAAAGGCACGTAGTTGAATGTAGAACTTTTTAAGGTCAAGGAACAAGAACAAAGCAGTCCAATTATTATTAGCTGCTGCACTTTTCTTGCTAGGATTGGTCGATGACCAATGGGTATAACTCCTTATACCCATTTTTGCCCTCAATCTCCTGACAAAAATCTATTGATGAGTGGGTATGTACCCTAAAGATTAAACTAGAGCTGACTGATTCTTTATATATTTCATATATAAAAGTTTAAATTTGTGATTCTTTTAAGATTCCTTATAAGGTTATCTTTCAAGATAAGTAATAAAGTAATTGGCCCTTTCTTTGTAACTGCAAAATGCAGCCCGCCAGTAAAAGACCTGAGTGAGAAGAATACCTTGCTTGCCTACACAGTTAATCTATAAAGTTGCTCAGGTATGAATGTATGTGAGTTCTTGGGATAATTTGTTCTTCACCTATAATACATAAAACATTTAATCATGTAAGGGATATGGAAAACATGCTTTTTTTTTTACTGTTTGTTTTGTATTTATTGTAATCATTTGCTTGAAAAATAGAATGTAACCACATAGTAATTTTTATATTACCTGAAAGATTTTGCTGGGGTATATGAGCTGTAAGGGAAAGAATAGAGATGGAGTTAAAATGGACTAGAAGGAAAATATCAAGACTGAGAGTTAGACGGAAAACATCAAGAATCAGATAGTTAGAAGGAACTAGAAGGGAAAAATCAGAAAGTAACTTAAAGTTACTTTATCTGAATAAAGATACAGTTAGGTGGAAAATATCAAGAGTGAGAGAAGGAAATCACCAGGAAAATGAAGAATAGAGAATGCAAAAGAAGAATAAAGAAGAGGTCTGAAGGAAACCATCAGGAGAGTGTGTGAGTGTCTTTTTCCCTAACCCACTCAGATAAAAACGTCATAGTATGTGCCGACACCATGGATTCCTTTCAAGCCCTGGGCTGTCTGGAGGCTGGTCGCCTGGGCAGCAATACATGAGCACCAAATTCTGTTCCCCAACACCCACTTAAAAAGCTAGGTATTCTGGCTTGCACCTTTAATTTCAGAGCTGGAGAGGAGAGGTAGGAGGATCGCCGAGGCTTGCCAGCCTGCTGTTCTAGAGAACCGGTTAGCTCCAAGTTCCATAATGAATTCTGTCTCAAAAAAATAAGGTAGATTGAGATGAAAAAAGATAACTGAGATTGTCCTCTGGCTTCCACATACACACACGAACATACACATGTCCACCCATGTGCACTATATTCCACCACAAAAAACATGGCTCCGAGTGAGGCTTAAAGTTATGTTGGAGTACTTGCTAACATGCATGAGGCCCTGGGTTTGAACCCCAATTGAACTATATATGTTGGCTGTGGTGGCACACGCCTGTAATTCCAGCAGTGGAGAGATGGAGACAGGAGGATCAGAAGTTCGAGTTCATCCTCAGCCACCCTGGTCATTACTGGGTTCACTGTCATTTCTTCTTATGACCTTTTTAAAGGTACATTTAGTAGTAGGTCAAGGAGCGCAGCTTAAATGTTTTAATAGCAAATTTAAACATTTAGTATTTGGCCTTTCCTAAAATATAAAAACTTGAAGTCTTAAATATTATTAAAAATTATAATTCAACAGTAGAAGACAGTATGGTTTGTATATCAAAATAGTAAGCATTTTGCTTAAATTTTAGTTTACATTATTTGTCAAAAGTCACATTTTTAGTTACATAAACTGCTGATTTTATTTTTAATGTTTACTCTTGAACCTTTCAATTTATTTAATGGCCATCAGTTGACATTAAAAGTTACCAGAGAAAAAAAAATAAAATCTTAATATTGGTTCAAACTTCAACAGTGATTGCTAGAATTTTCAACTGCTGTGGCATAAGAAACTTAACTTGAATATTTATGCCAGTTATATTAGATAAAAGTTTGGATAATTAATTTTTTTGTAATAAGTTATAAAATTAAATATTACTTTTAACCATAAAAATTTAACCACTTTTAGATGTATAGTTTATTGATTTTAAGTACATTTACAGTATTTTTATGCCATTCCCACTATTTATGGAATCTTTTTTTTTTTTTAATCATTTCAGACAAAAACTTTGTATCTATTAAACAATAAACTTCCACTGATCTCTTCTCCCAGTTATTGGTGACCCCCCATTCTACCTTCCTGCTATATGAATTTTCATAGTCTGGGTATCTCATATATTATCTGGCTTATTTGACTTTGCGTGTTTTCATAGTTCACTCACTTCATAGCAGCAGTTAATTATACATGTCACAATCATAGCATGTTCTTTGTAGCATGTATCTGCATTTCAGCTGTCCTCCTTTATTTTTTATTATTTATTTATTTATTTATTTATTTTTTGCATTGATGGGGATTGAACCCAAGACTTTTGCATGAAAGGCAAACACTTTATAATTGGCCTGTATTTGCAGCCCCTTCCTTCCATTTTAGGCCTGAATACTATTCCACTGTATGTTTATATTTTGTGTACCCATTAACTTGTTAATGAGCATTTGAGTTGTTCCCAACTTTGGAATATTGTAAGCATTGCTGGTGTGAGTACCAGTGTGTGGGTATCTGTTTGAGGACCTGTGCTCAGTTTTTATTTTTATTTTTATTATTTTTTTTTTCTGGACTATGTGGAATTCTTTGTGTAGCTTTTTAAGGCATTGCCGAGATGCTTTCCACAGCAACTGCTCTCTACCACATCTCCACCAGTAATGCATGCTGGTCCATACGCAGTCAGATGATGCTCTGTGTCCTTGTCCTAAATGGTCAGAGATAGGAGTTGAAAGAGGAGCATGGTAGATTTTTGTGAAAAGGTTTGCATTTTGGTCTAACATGCAGATGGTCTACCAGCTGATCATGGGAATTCTGTACCGAAAAGTAGATTTATCTACTTGAGTCTTTTAAAGTCTATCCCAAATCATTTTACCCTTCTAGTAACTTACTTGTATGCTTCAGGATTGCAAGCCTTCCCCATATACCATCAGGAATTCTACACAGTCTTCCACTTGGACTTCCATCACTGCGGGGCATTTACCCACCAACCCCACAGTTCCCCAGAGTTTTCTTGAGTTTGAGCAGCAGGAAATATTAGATAGGAGGATTTAGATTGTGGAGATAAACAGAAAATACAGGATAGCCTCGAGAGGGCCTAGAACCTATTCCAACGGGCCTTGACTGGCTCTGCCCTAAGGTATTTATAGAAAAGCCAAGGGGTGGAGAAAAAGACACCCCCCCCCCCAAGCACAGCCAAGTGCAGACCATCTCAGTCACCTGCACTCAGGCCTGTGGTCCAATCATCCTCTATGTGGACCTGCTGGGTAAAGCCATGAGGAACCTGAAAACGGGCTCCCACACATCACCATGTGACTTTCTGAGTGCCTTCCTCCAGCTCACTTTGTGTCTCTTGTTTGCTTCTTGTCCGACATCTTTTGATCTTGGTAGGCTGTTTCACTAATGCATACTCTGAGTTGGGAATCACCTCCGTGTCTGTCATCGCTCTGCGACGTGAGGCTATACACAGAGCGGATTGGTCCTCTGGTCAATGCCAGACCAAACTAGAAAATGGGTTAGGGAGCTGAGGAGATGGCTCGGTGTAACAGCACTTGCCACGCAATCATGAGGACCAGAGTTTAGATCCTCAGAACCCCCGGAAGGGCCAGATAGACTTGGTGGCCCTGCCTGTAACCTGTCCATTTGGGAATCAGAGAGGGGACCCACTGGGGCAGGCTGGCTAGCTAGAATAGCTTGTCTGTGAGCTCTGGGTCAACTCAGAGACTGCCTCAGTCTACAAAGTGGAGGATGATTGAAGAAGACATCAGACCATGCTTCATGTACACACCCACACATATCACACCACATACATATACAAACTCAAGATAAAATAGCTTAGGTTTCTATATCAAATGACCAAATCATGGCTTTGGATGGACACTGGGGTCAAAGTTGGTCCACCCTGGTCAGCAGTGTGGCAGAAGGAGTGATAGCATTGAAGAGCTGGGATAATGTCGCACAGCGTTGGCTTACCCTAAGGCAGTGAGGGAGAACGTGTTATCCCCAAATAGAAACAGCTGCTGAGTGACTTCTGCGTGGCCTGTGCTCAAACACAGAAGTAGTTAGAACAGCACAACTGACCTGAGTCGTACTAAAAGCAGATATTTACAAAGAGGCATCCAAACCAATTACACATTGGCTCATATCGAAGCCAAGTTATTTAGTTATTTTCTTATATTCCACATTGGTCTATCCCAAGTCTGACTAATTTGGGCCAGGATGCAGCCAAAATCAGTTACCCCACCCAACCTTGGTTACACTTTTCTGGAAGGCTGCATTCAAATTTATTCAAAGATAAACCTCTTCCTGTTGCCCCAAAGCACATCTATTAGCGAAGGGCCAGTCACTTCTTGCTCTTGGGAAAATGTGCTACAGTATTGGAAGGCTGGCTTTCAGCAGATGTGTTAGCTGTACAAGAACTGAGTTTTCAACGCTAAATACTTTAAAATACATGTTTTACTTCTTTTGTTTGAGATGAGGCTTTTAAGGGACGACAGACACCACTCTAAAAGCTAGCACAGTGTGCGTCGTCTATGGAAAGGGATCTGCGTGGAACACCGCTTCCTTTTGCTCAAGAAGCAATTGCGTACATCATTGCTTAGCAACACGGGGTTCAGCTCTGACATCTTATTCATCTTTAATATTCAGGTTCAGATCACGTCTTTCCAGAGACAGGGCAGGTTGAGTCTTTTAAACCAAGCAAGTGGAAGTTGTCACTTTGCAATTTTCATCCTGGGCTGGCTGTCAGCAGTATCTGAGATTTCATCTTGTAACTTATGTTTGAATTGGACGTGTCTTTTTCACTTTTAGCCTCTTTTAGGTCCGTCTGCCTCTGTTCCCATTTCATACTGTATTCTTTTAAATTTTGAAAAATGCTACCATAACCTCTGTATTTGGAGCATCGCATTTAAATATCTTAGCGTGACACCTGAGACCCATCATGAGCAAGGATGCTTCTCCACATCCTGTGCTGCAACCAAATTAAACAGCCCTGCATTCTCTGCTAGGCCATCTCCTCAGCTCATGCTTGCTTTTTAGGGGAGGATAATCTTGGACGGGTGAGTCCTGCTTGTCTTTCCAGATGGGGCCTTGCATCACTTAAGGACAGGGATGCATTCTGAGAAACGTGCCCTTAGGCAATCCTGGCAGCTGATGTACTTTGCAAACCTGGATGGTATAGGCTGGCCAATCACCAGCATGGTTTTTAAAAGGAGGAATATGCAACTTCTGCATTGTAATATGACATTGTGCTTAATGGTAGACTTCCTTTTTTATAGGGGGGAGGTGAGGAGAGGGAGGGAAGGACAGAGGTGTGTGTGCATGCATATGTGTATGCAGGTGCATGTGCACACAGACACTTGACCTCTGGGCTCATAGGGGATGTCTGGTTCCTGTAGATAGGGCTGGGCCCCTTGGCCATGAGTCTTGTATGAGTCTGAGCCACAGGGTCTCAACATGCTGGATTTCAGTTGTTTACTTTCCCCATCTTAAGAAACTTCTTGAGGGTCAAGGATTCTGTCTTTTATTTTAAATGCCACCTTTTTTTTTTTTCTCTATGTTTCATGTATCTGAACTTGTCAACATTTGTGATAAAGCAGAATCCTCCCTTGCAATAAGTTCTTGAATGTTCCTGGATGAATTCATCATCCATCTTCTGACCTGTTCTTTCTCTGTCAAGGACTCTGCTATTTTACTGCTATTTGAAGCCCATAAGAAGAGTCAAACATCCGATCAGGACTATGATAGATGCTGGTGTGATGTAGAGGCTGGGGGTAGACAAAAGACAGGATGCTTTGAAGATGTAAAACTATAAGAGGCCAGGCTACACTTTTCTAAACATTTGCACAAAGGAAAGAAGGTCGTTTTAAGGTTGTTTTAAATGGTATTTTTACAGCTGATATAGAAAATCAACTGTGACTCGGTGGTATGCTAACATCATCAGTTTATATATCCTAGGCTTAGAAAATACAACTTGAGGAACCATTTCCAAAAGCAACTTCTACCACAATAGAAGACAGAGACCGCCTGACTCCTTAATAAATTGGTGTGGCTAGATTTCTGAGCTATTGTTTATATTTTAAAAAATCTCATCTAAGTTTTAAAATATTTATTTAGAAACATAATAGTATCTATGATTTCATCACCTTTCTAGTCTAATTGTTAAATACTTTGTTAATATCTTTCTTGTTAGATATCATAGCATTGAGACAGTGATCATAGCTTAAATATTTTATTTTCTCTCATTTTGACAGAAAACAAGCATCATTGTGGGTCCAAGGAGACATTTTTCGATCCAAACTGAAAAATAGACCTTCCAGTGAAGGAAGTATTAATAAAATTATTTCTACCTTGGATGATATGTCTATTGGTGGAAACTTAACTAAATTGCAAAGTGCTGAAAGGTTTGCAGAGGTGAGTTTTCCCCAGGAGGAGTCTCCCTCCTCAACACCGGCATTCTTCATGTTCCCCCCAACACGTGTCACATGGATCTATCTTTTCTTTCTTCTTTAAACATTTGTTTATTTGTGTGTGTGTGTGTGTGTGTGTGTGTGTGTGTGTGTGTGTGTGTTTCTGTACATGCTACATCATCTATGTGGTGCTCAGAGGACAACTTTTGGGAATTGGTTCTCACCTTTACCACGTGGGTTCTGGGGATCAAGTTGAGGTTGTCATCAGGCTTGGTGGTGGCAGGCCTCTTTGTCTGCTAAGCCCTATCACCAGCCCGGAGACCTTATCTAGTCCCTGAGCTCCCTGGAGGGCTGAGTTCCTAAGCTTGGAGTCATTGACCTCTAGAGTACAAAACAGAACAAAGAAACCAGTTGTCTTTATAAAGGAAGAAATAAAGTCATCATTGAGGGAGAACAATTATAAGGAGAGCGATTCTGATGTAAGGAGTATTTATAGAAAGCCAACAGAAAAGTATAGTTTCCATTTGAAAACAGACACAGATAACCAAGAAGATAACGTTGGATGCTGCTTTTGCGGAAGCCGTACCTAGCACAAGTGGTACTCTGAAAGCTTCTGATTCATTTTGATTTCTAAAGTGTGCAGAGGCAAAGCAGAGTTAGGACAACTTGTTTTCTCCACTCTCCCCTCTACCAACCCCCTGTAAACAGCCATTCTTCAGCAGCTGATCTAGTCTTCCCTGCCGCCCAGTGAATTAGGTAATATCGCTGTTTCGTAGTAAGGAAATTGTGTTCCGGAGATGTGTTGACTTCACTTTTAAGGCATGATTCGATCTGTGTCTGTCTGAGTCCAAACTCATGATTTTTTTTTTTCCTATTGTTCCCAACTACTTCTGAGGTAGCAGGAAGTGATTTACAAAGAATTTGGGAGCTGGAAGTAACTGTACTAGTATCATTTGTTCTAATTCTTTTCTGTGGATAAGAAATGAGAGTTCCAAAAATGTGATTTGCCCAAGGGTCTTGAATTATTGAGTAGTGGAATCACTTTCAGAACTGGGTATTCAATGCTTAGTTTAGCTTGCTCTTTCTCCCCCAGTTCCTCCAAGAAAGGGTCTGAAGCCTAGGTTAACCTGGAGCTCAGGGTGACTCACCTGCCTCAGTCTCCTGAATCTGGGATTATAGGCACAAGCCGTCATGCTTGACCCGACTAAAGTAGCTCTTTGAGTAACATTGTGCCTGAGGTAAAGCTAAGAATTTGGGTTGTATTTTTATATTCCTAAAGAGGCAAAGGAAACAGGAATGGCTGGGGAGAAGGTTCAGCTGATAAAGAGGTTGCCTTGTGGTGTGAGAACTGGAGTTCAGATCCTCAGAAGCCACAGAAAGTCAGGCCAAGTGTGGTAGTCACCCATACTCTCAGAACTGGGGAGGCAATGGCAGGGGTGCCCGAGGCAAGCTGGCTAGATACACTAGCCAGGGTCAGCAAACTTAGTTCAGTGAGAGACCCTGCCTCAGTAAGTAAAGTGGAGGGTCATCGAGGAAGATAGCTGATGTCAACTTTGGAACTTTGGACATTTACAGACATGCATATGTATACACATGTTGCGTGTCCCACAGGCACATGCATAAATAAAAGAATCTGGTGCAATATTTAGGTGATAAGTATAGTTTACAGTCCCTCAGCTGGATGCCCATTGAGCCAGACCAGGGCTCTGAGGAAGCTTAGCCCCCAAGAGCCCTCCTGGAAGGAGTGCACAGCTGTCTCAAACCAATGCTTGACATCCCCCACCCCCCAAGACTTCTCTTGGTTGAGAGACATCCAGAGCTTGGTGAGGTGAGGGGAGGGGAGGGGGAGCCTCATTCTAGGGCACGGATGGGGACCACTGAAGGAGCTGGTTTTAAATCTTGTCTCCCAGGACCGTCACAGATGGCGTGGCTGAGTTTATTGTTTGAGTCATCCGTCCTGACGAAGTGTAAATCTTAGCCAAGGTCATGATGTCCAGACCTTTGTGGACTTTTTCTTGTCTCTGTTGCAGTCTGGACTATGAGCAGCAAATGAGAGGATCTGAGCTAAATTTTAACGAGCTAATAGTCCTGAACAAGAACACCTTCTCTTCCTTGCTCGGGGTTGTGACTTCTAAAAGATGAGTGTAACATTCATCTCTCCATCTGAAGAACACAGATGCCTTTCAACAACAAATGCTTTCTAAGTTAGTCTTTTTAAAATTGCTGTCTACCCCAGTGGCTCTCAACATTCCTGATGCTGTGATCCTTTAATACAGTTCACATTGTGGTGACCCCCCAACCATAAAATTGTTTTTGTTGCTATTTCGTAACTGTAATATTGCTCCTGTTATGAGTTGTAATGTAAATATTTGTGTTTTCTGATGGTCATAGGAGATCCCTGTGAGAGGGTCATTTAACCACCCAAGGGGGTCGCAACCCCCAGGTTGAGAACCACTGATCTCGAAGATCATTTCATTCTCCATTTTTACATTCTTATTTGTTCAATTCAGGACTAATTACCCTTTACCATGGAAAGGTGAGAGGATGCAGTATGATTGAAATTTAAAATATGTCAGCTTGAAGTATAAGACTATATTTTGATGTCTCTCCCCCAGCTTAGTTCATTCAAGCTCCTACAACAGAAACCGTGTGGCTTATAAATAGTAGTCATTTATTTCAAGGCATTCTGGAGGCTGGGAGGTCCACGGTCAAGCAAGGCCTTGGCAGTCACTGTCTAATGGGGGCCTATCTTCTGGCCATAGATGGTACATTCTCCTTGTCCTCATGGGATGCAGGGGAGAGGCAGCTCTCTGGGACCTTCTTCACTCCTGAGGACTGCCTCATGATCTGACCACTCTTGAGAGACCCCACCTCTAACTATCATCACGGTGGGTTAGAATCTCAATGTATGAACTTTGGGGAAACAGATAATGTGAATGTTGGTAGTGTGCATCAATAGTTATTTTCATTTTAGCCATTCACAAGTGCTGTTGTTCTTACCATTAGAATAAGGAAATGGAAAACAATAAAACAAAACAGAACCCCCTCAGGTGCCGGGGTACAATGGGATATTAGCTACTTACTTCATTGCTGGGACCAAGGACCAGGCAAGAAACACCTGAGGGAGAAAGGGCTTATTTTGGCTTGTGGTTTGAGGAGACAGAGCCCATCATTGCAGGGAAGGCATGGCGTTGGGTGTTTCCATGGCAGCGAGAGCAGATGGCAGCTGTTCCTTCAGGTCACAGAGAATTTAGGCCTGGAAGCCAGGCAAGGCTCTAAAGCCCAACTCCCACCTTCCCCCATTCCTCTCAACATCCTACTTCCTCTAACCAGGCCACGCCTCCTGAGAGCTCCACATCCTCCCAAAAACTGCACCATTGGCAGGGGACCAAGTCTCCAGACACGGAAGCCTGTAAGTTACATCCATACTGTAACAGATGGTATGGTCTTCCATAATGGCTTTTGTGTGGCCTTTGGGCCGCATCCTACAGAGTTGACGCCTTATACAATGAATACTTCTGGACTCTTTTTCCAGATGTGTCTGTCTAGTACCAGCCATGGAACAGTGCACAAGGAGGGGAAAGTAAATGGACTCAGCCGAGTTGGTGATGTGTTTATTGCTTTGTGAATCTGTCCTGGTGTATAAAGGAGGAGTCCATGGTGGTCCTGGATTTATTTACTTTGTATGTAAAGTAGAAAAGGCTACACTCCTCTAAAAGTTGCCATTATAAAAACAACAGATGGAAAGCAGAGAATCTCCATTACGTTTGGTTTTGTAGCTCTACAGCAGTTTTCTTGGGATTGGTCACTGAGAAGCACTGTAATGGCTGAGTTAGAGGGCCAGGCGAAAAGAAAACAGTAACCGGAAAGGCTGGGGCTTTCTGGTGAATTTCTCAGCACACGCAGAGTTGTTAGGAATCGTTTGGCGCTAATGCTGTGCCTTCGGTGGTGGGTTGGGGCAGCTCGGTTTCCTTCACCACCCCGTGGGGCAGCTTCTCCCCCGCCCCCCCCCCACTCCTGCTGAGCTGTGAGCTTTTCTTCCATGCTGAGGTTTTTTTTTAGCTCATTCCCATCACATATTGATTCCTGGGCTGTACAGTCTTAGGAAATGTTACTTGAATGAACAAAGAAAGCTTAGCATTTCAGACCCAAGAATAAAAGAGAACAGACCTATGAAATTGATACGAATGCAAACGGCCCAATGACATCACATGTTGAAACACAAAACAATACCAAAAATACGGGTTCCCTGTGATTTTCAGGGGCACAAGAAGCCATTGTGGATTGGAATTCTAGAAGGAAGTAGCCAGAGGAAGGAATGTGAAGAACTTTATTCTAGAGTACAAATATTTGAGCTAAACTAGGAGTTTAAGGGTGACAACCACCTAGGTAGCACCCACTGTGTGCCAAGAACCATTTTAAGCACCTTACATGGATTAACCATGTAACCATACAGCACAGCCACCAGAACAAGGCCCCTTTGAGAAAGACTGAAAAGAGGCAGAGGAAGATGGGCACCTGCCCGAGGTAACACACAGTCTGTAGTGACTTGTCCTTTGAACGTAGTGCCGTGCATTGGTTCGCAGACTGTGTTTCTCCATGAGTCCCCAGTGTGGCGCTACTACATTCCACCAGGACTTAGAACCATATCTTTGCCAGCTCCTCCTCTGAAACTTCTCTCAGAGTCACAATGAGTTCTGTCTTTCATTTAGCTACTCTAGGGTTGTCTTCCAGCATCCATCTCCCAACCAGGAGATGCTCTTGACTTAGAGATGTTCATTACATGCAGATCTGATCATGTGAATTCATGATTGACCAGATAAGAAAGTAGTGCTACATCTTTGAGAGTCACATCTTGGAGCTACTGCATTTTGTGCCCATCAAGTAAGTGCTCATGAACTGGGTACCTCTTATAAATTCCATAAGTAAAGCACATTTCTAAGACTTTACTTTCAAGTACCTTGCTTCCCCTCTCAGGATGGAGAAGGTGTGTCTGTTCCCATCTGAATGCCTCCAGGAGCCACCAGAGGCTATCAGGAGGGCAGTGGTAGCACCCAGATTGAAACTTTGGGGTGCCTCTTCTGGCTTTAGTTTAGAGGATGTTGCTGAGGTCCACAGAAGACTGGAATAAAGGGGCAGGGAGCTGGTGATGGGGAACTGGTCCAGCTTTCAAAGGTCCTGGCCAATGCAGTAAGGACAGATTTGGTGAGCTCTAACCAACCCAAACTAAGTTGCCTTCTGTCTTTTGTCCTTTCCTCTTGCCTTTCTGTCCCTTCGGTGGTGTTGGGATGAGACCCAGAGCCTTGCATATTCTAGCCAAGTGCTCCAGCTCTGCCATAGAGCCACACCTCCAACTTCCGAAACCTAATCTTCCTTCTGATCTCAGGAGTTTATTGTGAAGGTGTCTGTCTGTGTCTTCCCCTAACTTTGACACTGTACAGGTTCAACGCCTGCACACTGGAAAGAATATTCGCCCTAGGGACCTAGCCGCCTTTCCTACGCAAATTGTTTAAATTTGCTGACAGTCCACTTCTCATATTTGTCTTCAAATCCTTTGACTTCTGTTTTTACTTCCTTCTGTTTCAAACTCCTATGCTAATTTCTTTTATAGAATCTGTCATCTTTATTCCCTAAAGTGCTATATTTTTATCTTAAGTTCTTTTCATAGTGGCACATTCAACAACTTCCCTTGTGGCATATTCTGCTACCATTTTGTTAACGTGTTGGCCAGTAATTACTTATCTAACTAAAAGCGATGGGCACCATTTTCTTACTATTAGGTTTTGTCTTGTCTGCATAGAACTGGTGGAATAAAATAAAGCCCGTTGCCTTTAGTGGGCCAAGGTGTGAGGGTCTCCCTCAGAGTCAGGCTTCTTTGTCATTGATCCCCAACAGCCTGTGGGCCAACTCAGGGTGAGAAAAGCCCAAGGTTGGGTTCTCTACACTTGTCATTTGTCACATGGTTCCACCGCCATGCCACACCTTCCCCAGATTGGAATTTCTCTGCAACTCTGAGCCCAAATGAGCCTTTCTTCCCTTAAGTTGATTCTGTTGGATATTTTAATCACACCAACATGAAAGTAACTGATACAGAACCCTAAGGGCACCTCAGGAGCAAAGTCTTCAAACCACCACCTGTCTGCCAATTCGCTAGACTGATTTATGCCTCACAGTGTCTGGAGTTGAAGTCTCCAGTCAGTCCTCCCTGCCTCCACCCCTGACTCTCCACCCGCACCATAGGCTTCTGAGACCTGGTTATATTATAGAATTGATTTCCTAATAAATACAGGGCTCAGTTACAGCCATGTCCATATATTTAAATCTGTATCTCAGGAGACAAGAACCTGTTTCTGTACAGTTGTTAATTTGTTTTGTGGTTTTGAAGATTGTATCTCTTAATGCAATCATGTTTTGAGTAACATTATATAACTTTCGTTAAGAATTTGAGAGCACAGAGAAGCACAGTAGGACGTGCCTATGAGCCCAGCACTTGGCAGGTGAAGGCATGAGAGCAGGGGTCTCAGGAGCTTGAGGCTGGCTTTGTCTAGATAGTGATTCTGCACTGCATGAAGCCCTGCCTCAAAAGAACGAAACCAAACACAAACGAAAAATGTGTTCATTTGTTTACTGATGGTTTTGTGATTATGCCTCTGTACCTCTTATTCTCTCATGTAGCTAGAACCTTAAATCGGTCTTTTAATAAAAACCCAGAGCCAGATATTGGGGTAAATGCTGAAAGACCAGAGAGACAAAGGAACAAGCCACTGCCACGTCTTACCTCTAGGACTCCTCAGCCTGAAAAGGCTTCAGCTGACAGACCTCTAGCCGAATGAGCTTCCTCAGCTGGAAAGGCTTCAGTCAAAAGAGTCTCTAGCTGAAAGGAACGCTTTGAATGAAAAGCCTTTAGTTCCTGTCTCCTCACGCCTTATACACCTTTTTCCACCCAGCCATCACTTCCTGGGATTAAAGGCATGTGTGCTTCCCAGTACTGGGATTAAAGGTGTGTGCCACCACTGCCTGGCTCTGTTTCTCCCCTAGATTGAGTCAATCTCATGTAGTCCAGGATGGCTTTGAACTCAGAGATCCAGATGAATCTCTGCCTCCTGAGTACTAGGATTAAAGGTATGTGCCACAACTGCCTGACCTCTGTGTTTAATCTAGTGGCTTGTTCTGTTCTCTGATCTTCAGGCAAATTTTATTAGGGTACACAATATATCACCACACCTTCAAATCCCCTAAAATCTGTGCATAAATAATGACGTGGTCTATCCTTTGCTAGGTTTCTTTAGACCTCTTCAGCATGTCTAGACTGTCCTTCACTTGGCCTTCTCCTTCCTCACGGCCTGTTATCTAAGTTTGCTGCATCCTGGGCTAAGCCATCTTCTCTCATCAGACTATTATAGAAGCCTTTTAACTGTCTGCCTCACTCATGGTCCTTTCCTTCCCCAATTCATCCTCCAACCATGGGGCAGCTAGAAGGAAATGTTTGCAACATACAAAAATGCATTTCTAAACATATACAGAACTCTGAATGTGATGTATACAAATAAAAATTATGAAAACCTCATGGTTCCTAAACACAAAACATGTCTATATCCCTAGAAATGAAATTTACATATTGGGATGTTATTTATATCTCAAGCTTCGCTAGGTGAAGTTTGAGTATGTATTTTGGAGGGCGATATATTAACATTTAGAAGATAGCTTTAAAATGAGCTGAGCAATTCCACTTCATGAACTTTTCTTTCACAGCACAAGGGCAGTGTTAGACCATCATTTGCATCTAGAATGATGTTTGTTAAAGCTGTGTACGGTGCTGAAAGGCAGAGAACAGCCTGACCTAAAGTATTTGTTAAAGAAGCAATTTGGTATGTCTAGACAACAGAACTTTATGGGGCTATAAAACGACAGTGCAAGGTTCTTTTTCGTTTCTCCTGGAACACCATTATAAATATGTATTTTTAATGAAGAAATAACTTACAAAGCTGCATGTGTAATGCAGCCTGTTTTTGTAGGGCAGAAGAATGTCAGGGTGACAGGTGAGAGGAGAATGTGCCTAGCAGAGTAAGAATTCTGGAGAACTGTGCCAGGATTCTTTGTTTTTTGCTTTTGATAGTAAATCTGTAGATGATTTAACATTTTTCAAGCTTAGCTGTATTTTATTTCTTAAGGAAAATATGTGATAAATATACTATATATACACTCTATTATCTGTCATCTATCATATCTATCAATCTATCATCTATATATGTATGTGTCTATCTATCTATCTATCTATCTATCTATCTATCTATCTATCTATCTATCTATCTATGTATCTGTCTGTCTTAGTTAATTTTCTATGCTGTGATAAAATGCCAAGACCAAGGCAGCTTATAGAAGGAAGAGTTCGTTGAGGCTTACAGTTCCAAAGGATGTGTCTATGACCATTTTGGTGGGGGGCATGGCATCAGGCAGGCATAGCTCTGGAGCAGTAGCTGAGTGCTTACATCCTTAAGACAACAACCATGAGGCAGAGAGAGAGAGATGACCCAGAAACATGTGGGCTTTTGAAACTTCAAAACCCACCCCTCCTCCATTAAGGCCACACTTCCTCATCCTTCCAAAACAGTTTCACCCACTGGGGACCAAGTATTCAAATATATGAACCTGTGGGGGCCTTCTCATTCAAGCACTCCCCACCCCTATTCCATTCCCTGGCTCCCATTGGCTTGTAGCCATATCATAACACAAACTATATTTAGTCCAACTTCCAAAGTCCCCATAGTCTTTCAGTTCTAAAACTGTTTGAAAGTCCAAAGTCTCTTCTGAGACTCAAGACCATTTCTTAACTATAAGCCCTGGTAAAAATCAAAAGGCAAACTCTATACTTCCAACATACTGTGGCACAGAAAATACAATGGTATATTGTATATACATGGTGAGGAAATACTGGACCAAAGCATGGTCGAAACCCTGTAGAGCAAACTCCAAATCTGTAGCTCAGTGTCCAGTGTAAAAGGGCTTAGAGGGTTCCATGCTCCCAGCTTTGCTGACTGCAGCAGTATTCTTCCTCCTCCTTCTCAGAAAAGACAGTTTTCTTCTCCAGGGAGTGTGAGCTGGGACTACATCCATATTGCTGTCTTCTTTAAGAGTGAGACTTTAGTAAGCCAAAGGAATGGAGGAAAAACAATATGTTAAATATAGATAGTTAGGTGTGTGACAGTTTGTTATAGTATTATTTTATGATTTTGAAATCTGTCATAATTTAAAAAATCTTTAACCTGCTGATCATGATGTGTCAGGTTGTATAATGAGATAGAAGTATCATGAACCTGAACTAGTGAGACTCTGTCTCAAAAAAAAAAAAGGCAAAATCAGAGAAAAACAAACAAACAAAAATATCTGGCATTTAAAAATTTGCCACCTAGTGAAGAAAAACAAAACTCATATGTAATTATTATTTTAAATATCCTGTTAATTTTATTTAACCAAGTGTCTTTTAAAATTAATTTTATTTTCAGGTATTATGTAAACGTGGCTTAAACCATGTTTAAGAATATAGAATGCTACGGAAAAAAAAAATCCTGTTTTACTTTCCCCCAGACCTCTAAGCAGACCATACTGCTGGTTTCCCTGTTGAATTTCTAAATACCAAAATGTATTTTAAAAAATAATTTTTTAAAAATTTAAAATAAAAGACCTTTCTTCTTCCACTTCCTGGTTGTGGTAGATGGGAGCTATCTCTTCTACCTCTCCACGGTGCCCCTCCTTTTGAGTTACCATGGGAAGCCCTTCCTCTTGGGTTCCCAGGGGGAAAGACTAGCTGGCCATTTCTACTTTTCAACCCCCGGAACTTCAGCTGGGAACATGCTTCCCTGATTGAGTGCTGTTGGCCCTTTAACTCCCAAGAGGGCTCAAGTGCTTCTGGAGGGCTAACTGATGCAGACAGTGACTGTGTAGATGTCTTCAGTGATTTCATCATGCATGCTTATAAATAGGTTATGGACTTTGCAGTGGTGGTTCCTGGAATATCTGGAAACATTTATGGTGTGTTTATAGATCGGGGTTATGCCAGGCTGTTTTCCAAAGCCTAGTGTGTCCACACGAGAGTCTTCTTGGTTTTGATCCATTGCCGTAGACAGGTTTTAGACACTCCTATCTCCAGCCTGTGCTTCTTTGATGTGGAAGGTGACCCATATATTTAAATGCTGAGTGTTCCATAGTGTGTTCTTACTGCTGAATTCATAACACACTCAGATGACTTCATCTACAGCAAGACCATTTCCATGCCGTTATCTAGAACTATAGGTGATCTGTGCTCTGTTAGGAAATCGGTATAAAGCTAAACTGTTTGTAATGACCTTTCTGTGGGACATGTCTGTTTTTCAGAGTCATTTAGAAGACGAAGATGTGGAAATGAAAAACAACGTAACACAGGGAGACAAACTACGTGCCTTAAAAAGCCAGAGGCAGCCCCGCTCCTCGCCATCCTGTGCATTTAGGTAGCCCATGTTAAACCTTTCAGTTCACAGTGCTCTTCCATTTGTGGGAAGCATTTCGTCTTCACTTCAGAATATCATTCTACAAAGGCCAAGTTTACCTGTTTTCTAATGTATTGCTCCTTTGCCCCCATGCCCAGCTGTTGTATGTTTTATCACTGTTGGCAGTAGCTAAAATTTAAATGCTTATGAAAACAGTTCTTACGTCTCTGTGTCTGGAATTCTGCCTCGAACTGCTGAGCAGTTATTTCTGGTTCTCTTACTAAATTCTATTTGGAGATTCACAGGCGCGTTTTGGGTGCTGTAGCAGCTCTTACCTGGTGTGCCAAGGTTTTGAAATGAAGCCAGTGCGTGAAGTAGAGTAACTTGTACCAAGTTTTGGTATATGCCTTCACCTTTGATTTTTAAGACTTGAGTATGTGATTCCTCCATGTGCCTGAAAAATTATGAGCCATCTTGAATTTGAAGTTTGAAATTAGTCAGCAAAAATCAGATCTGGGAGTTGGCTTCTGACCACAGAACAGTTGAAACCTTGTGACTGGGTTGAAAACAAAAGAAATCTTCCAGGAAAAGGAAGGGTTAAATTGGAACAACAGTTCTCAACCTGTGGGTCATGACCCCGGGGGGGGGGGGGGTTCGAATGACCCTTTCACAGGGGGTCACATATCGAATTTTACATTATGATTCCTAATAGTAGCACAATTGTAATTAAGAAGTGGCAATGAAATAATTTTCTAGTTGGGGGTGACCACAATATGAGGAACTGTAATTAAAGGGTCACAGTGTGAGGAAGATTGAGTACCATTTTATTGGAAGAAAGTATAATTTAGCAAATATCTATGCTAAATTATAAATCCATCCTGTACAGATCTCAGAAGCCATGTTTAGATGTGAGTTTTCTTTTGAATTCTCTGATATTTACTCAGGGGGTAGATTTCAGTTTCGATGATAACACCATGGCACCATCAGGAAACACTTCTCTACTGAGCAGATACAATGGCACCTTTTTGTGAAAAAGCAAGGTGCTCTAAGTATTTCATGGTGAAATAACAAACGTGAATTATCTGCTGGCATTAGGGTTCCTTTGTAAAGTGTATGCTGATATCTACTGGCATGGTTTTTCTCTTTGATGGTTTAGTATCTTTATGTCTCTGACTCAAATGCCATCTTTGTCTAACTGTGGGGATCTGGTGATACCTGAGCTGCTGTCTTTGATTTCTGCAGGTCAGACGATATGAAAGGACCCCAAAGGGCAGTGGCCCAGACTTTCAGGTACTGACAATAAGTATACATTTCTAGCTGCTGTAAATATATATGACTTTTTAGACATATTTTCCAAGCATCAGACTCCATGAAAAGAAACATAACTACTCAGCTTTTTCTATCCATTTATTTATTTTGGTAGTTGGAATCAAACTCAAGGCCTTGCACATGCTCCTTCACTGAGCAACATCCTTAGCCTACCTTATAGCTTTTCAAATCCTCTTTCTTCCTGATTTTAAAACAAGCCCCCCCCCCCCCCGTTTTGTTTTCTTTTGAGGTCAGTTCTCTCTACATAACTCTGGCTGTCCTGGAACTCACTACGTAGACCAGGCTGGCCTTGAACTCACAGAGATCAGTCTGCCTCTGCCTCCTGAGTGCCAGGATTAAAAACGTGCCTGGCTTAAACTCTATTTTAAAATGATTTATTTATTTTTATTTTATGTGTAAGGATGCTTGGCCTGCATGTATGTGTGCGCACCATGTGTGTGTGCCTGGTGCCTGCCCTCAGAAGAAGGCATTGGATCCCCTGGAACTGGAGTTACAGACGGTTGTGAGCTGCCATGCGGGTGCTGAGACCCAAACCTGGGTCCTCTGCAGGAGCAGCAAGTGTTCTTAGTCACTGAGCCGTCTCTCCAGCTCTGAAATGAGCTTCAGAATTTTTAGTTCCCGCCCTGCCCTCAGGCTGTGTGCTGGTGGTGGTGACCTTTGCATTCTTTGAGCTCCCAGCACCTTCTGGTCTTCAGTAACCTCCAAAGTGCTCTGTAACTTTCTTTCCAACCCAGAGAGGGATTCTGACCCCCTTCCATGTGTTAGCTCTCTTTATTTTTGTGTTCATTTGCTCATTGCTGTGTAGCTTTCTTTTTTCTATAACCCCTAAGAGGAGGAGATATTACTGTTTCTCTCTTGAAAAAAGTTCTCTGATCCTCCTGGAGTTGGACCCAGACCCTGGTATTACCAGGATCCATTGTGGCGGCACCTGGCGAGAACACTAGAAATGGTTGGCCAGTATCGTTGATAAAACAGGACAAAGGCGCTGCCGTTTTCTCTTTGAGGATTTCACTCTAACCGTGTTGTTTAACGGGTAGTTCTGTTCGGCCCAGACTTCTTCAAAAGCTGGAGTCTCTTCCTGGTGTAACTTCCCACTTTTCTTTGAGGGGAAAATACGGCGTAAGCAGTGCTCAGGAGGGTGGGTGATGACGGAACGTGGGAACACGGCTTTGTGAAGCAGAGACGAAAGCACGGTCCAGTTCCATCACAGGATTTATCTACGATAAAGATAGTTGGTGTTAAAGCCACGACTGAGCTCCGACTCTCTTCAGCGGAGCCAATTTTCCCTTGGTGCCCACTGGCACCTTGGTTATAGAGCACCTGCTGAGCCCTTGGGAGGGGAAAGGAGGGACAAGTCTTTGCTCTCGAGGAGCTTCAGTTGAGTGATGGAAAGAGGCAAGAGGGAGATGATGAAGGACAGCAGAAGAGCTGTGACTTACTGTGAGTGGGCCGGTTGAAACAGGCTGCTGCTGATCCTGCTTGAGAAGTCGATAAAGCCCTGCCGTGGGAGGTGATAACCACACGGACCATTAAAGGGCAGGGGATAAGAGTGAGTTCGGGGGAGTGGAAGACCAGAGGTGAGGAGAGCCAAGAAGAGAAGAGGACTCCCTGTAGGAGAAAGGGGGTACACAGACTTGACAAAGGGGTGAACAGTCTGGTCAGGACACCCACAGCTGGTGGGTCAACTTTCCTGTTTGTGGAAGGGGACAAAGACACTGGATGCAGCTGCCCACACAGAGGACAAACGGCATTGCCCCTCACCTGTTGTGTAGCGACAGGTGAGAGCCAACTAAAGCGAGGTCATTAGGCCCTTGCCTCTGTGGGTTTAATCTTGTGGGGGACCCACTCAGAGAAGCAGACTCTGCACTTTAGAGGTTTTCACAAGCCAGGCCAGGGACGTGAGCAGGCTTTGTGGGCACGGAAGAGAGGTTACAAGGTTTGAATAGCGAAGTGACAGAATGGGATGTTTTAGAGTTCACCAGAGGGAATGTATGGTCGGAACTGTTGAGAAATGAGAGGAAAGTACAAGAGCAATGGTGGCCTTGAACTCATGTGGGGCGGTTGCCAGCTGGAAAGGAAGGGGTGGGTGTGAAGGGGACTTTTAGGGCCTTGAGCCTTCTTCATTTACCTTGTTATAGTTCCTTGTGGAATATTTTGGGGAACGCAACTGTGGTGTGACGCTCTGTCCTTTTTTTCTCCTCCAAAGATTAAGTTCTTCCCCACAACCATCTGTGTCTACTGTGAAGACCCCCAAAGTGTGTCTGTCCCCGTCAGCGACCGCCAAAAGGATAAACAGAGGTTCTTCGTCTTCGGGTGCAAATACAAGAAGGTAATTTTTCTCTACCTCTTCCAGGGCTCGAGGCTGAGGTGAGAAAGATCTGCAGGCCAGGAATAAAGCTGCAGGTCTGTGAGAGAAGGGGCCGGAAAGAAGTGGAGAAACCCCAGAGAGTCCGCTCTTTTTCTGGGGTTTCTGGTCCTTCCTTCCTGGCAGGGGCTGAGGCTTCAGAAGGGATGGGTAGGTGTGATCCATCACAGTCTTCTGGTCCCTCTCCACTGTGCTTCACGTGATGCAGATATAGTCAGCCCTACTAACGATCAACAGTCTTGTTCCTCGCCCTGTGTGTACAGACAGAGGGAACCGACTCAGATGGGTGGAGATGCTTGACGTCATCCTATGCTAGAATATGTCTGGGTTAAATCTTGGACTTAATTCAGCTTCCAGGCTCTCCTTATAGTTACTCTTTGCCTCTGGCAGATACAATTCTAAATGTTCTATTTAAAGACAGTCAGTATTTAAGCCAGTTTCTTGGGTCTTGATTAACCTTTTGACCAAGAAACTTAACATGTGTGAATACGGTCACAAACGATAGTGTTATAAAGAGTGATGAAGCCATTTCGTCACCTGTGTGGATCAGAATCCCCTTCATTGCATTCCCGTGATGCTGTGTTTACATATGTGAGTATACATTGTGCTTCTCCCCCAGCTTTCCCGTAAACTCCCGGCTAGCCAGTTCTCTAGGGAACCTGAACGCTGTGACGGATGACCCCGAGAACAAAAAGTCCGCCTCACCCACCAAGGCAGCGTTCATAGCCAGCCCGTTCACCAGCTTCTTGAATGGCAGCTCCCAGCCACCTGGCAGAACTTACCCTGAGCTCAACAACAACCAGTATACCAGAAGCGGCAACAGCAGCAGCGGCGGTCTTGGGGGCAACCTGAACAGCTCCCCGGGACCCTTGGGCGCCAAGCCTGAGGAACACACCACCGTCCTTCGGCCCTCCCTCCAGGGGGGGCTCTCTTCCTCCTCAGCGAGATTCCTGAGCCGGTCTATCCCTGTAAGTTCACAGACACCACCTCTTGGTCCTCAGAACCCTGAATGCAACTTTTGTGCCTTGCCTTCCCAGCCGAGGCTGCCACCAAAGAAATTTAATAGTGCCAAGGAAGCCTTCTGACCAATGCCTTCCCTCTGTGTTGTGCAACTATCCGTGCGCTGCATCCTGCTGGCTCCTCTTCAAGTAAATGCCGAGTTTCAACCGGGTTTTCCTCCTTCTTTTTCTCCCTCTCCCCGGTGAGGTGGATTTTTCCTTAAAAGGGAGAGAGCTTTCATTCTGTGGATCGTGGACACCATAGGCTTTGTTACTTTTCAGTTAAGTTTCCGAACCATTCTGAATATCTGGTACCAGGCAAGGTGCTCAGGGGGGCTTGTGGAGAATGGCTTCTCCACTCCCCGAGGCCAGGATTTGGGGTAAAGAAATGTGGGGCATGCAGGAACAGTGTCTTCCCAAGGCTGAGCACTGGGCTTCCTGCACGGAGCTGACCCATTATTCTTGAAGCGACAAATGAAGTTGTTAGTAAGGGGTCAGAGAGAGGGGCCAGGAACCTGGCCTGCCAAGGTAGGAGCAGGGAGTCTCTAGGAAGACTAATTTAAAATTAGCCACCCCTCTTCTGGAGACAAGTGAGAACTGCAGATGATTTTTTTTTCCCCAAAAAAGATCTTTATTTAGTCACCAGGCTCCCTTTTTACTAGCCCCATTGGTGTGAAGATCTATTGGTCAAGTCTCCGCTACAAATTTAAATTTTTGATTGTGTCAAGAGGCTTTGATATCCATAGGACATGAATTTAGTTTTGAGAGGGGAAGAGGGCAAATAGAACTATATCCAACGTATGAAGGGGGTGTGATGGTGGGTGTCTTGGTTGCGCTCTGGGCAGGAGCAAGCCTGGTTCCCTGGGAAGGCTCTGTCTGCATCCAGCCGAGGCCCTGCCCGTTAGCTATTTGCTCAGCCCATCATTAGGGCAAGACTGCTTTCTACAGGGTCAATGAGGAGAGGAAGAGAAGGGCTGCTGAGGGCTTGTGGCCCACTCAGCAAAACACAGCCTTCATGGTTACGCCATGTTGGGACCCAGTTTCCTTAGCCTATATGAAGATGTTTCCTAAAATGAGAATGCAATGGTGATGCAGTGTGTGTGTGTGTGTATTTTGTGTGTGTATGTTTTCATGTGTAGGCTGTCTGGATTCATCTCTACTATAAGCTTCTTTTCAAAAATTGGTTTTTTTTTTCCCTACATGCCATACAATCGTTTCTGTAAGAGAAATTCTAGCATATATAAATGTCCATGTCTGATTTTTATTTCTATGAAAAATTTCATCATTATTTAAAAATTTTAACCTTTACATTTATTTTATGTATATAGGCATTTTGCCTGTATGTATATATGTAAGTATGTATGTGCACCATGTGCATGTAGTACCAGAAGGGGCCAGAAGAGGGCGTCTCATCAATACTTTAGATTCTGTTATAGATCAGGATTCCAATTAGCCATCTGCCCACTCTTTGACCCGATTCTGATCTGATTCTAATCCCTTTATACACACACACACACACACACACACACACACACACACACACACATTGAAGAGATTTGTGTCATAAATATGGAAAGCCATGGGCCAGGGTAGAGTGGAGGTCGGGGTTGCAGGGTGAGCGCTAGATGTGAGAGGACAGTGTATTTAAACTTTTACAACTGTGTTGATACATCCTGTACTTCACAGACTCAGTTGAGTTCAGCCAGTATTTTCATACGTTGTTTTGTGGATCAGCCTCTTTTTTTAGAACTGACTGCAGATCTTTATGTTTCCAGGAAAAGTGTCATATAAATAATTATACAAACAGCTCATAGATTACGCTGCTCAAGGCTTGTGCCATCCACACTTAAAGTGTGATGCCAGAAGCATCAGTGAACTGGCAAAGTCTTATCTTCTGGGATCCCTGTTTAGGAGGGAGAAGTAGGTACCCATTCTCCTCTGCTAAATGGAGCCTGGGGGAAGGGGTGGGATTCTTTATGCAGTACAGATCCTTCCTGCACCCCATGATGTTTATGTAAGTGAACTTTGGCCTCATTCCACGTTGCTTTTTTTCCCCTTCTTCCTCCTCCACATCCCTCTTTTTCTGGCTGGGATGGGGTGAGTTTCCAGTAATTAGTTATAAAATGTGGGCAGTTGGGTGGCCACTACCCCGCTTCTTCTTCTTCTGTTATTGCATTGTAAAGAAAGGCACTTAGGACTAGAATTGGCCGGTATGGCTACCCTTTCCTCCCACTCACGCCGATCCTGGTGCAGACCTCCCTTCCTTTATTGTTGCCTCTGCAGCCTTCTGTGGCCCCCTGTAACGTGGAGTTAAGGTCTGCCCTTGATGACTGGTTGGTAGGAAGTCCAAATGAACATGGAGGTTCCCACTTCATGTGGAAATAAGTAGGGGGTCGGAAACTGCCCTCCTTCATGGTGCATGAAGCTTTTCTGTGAGACTGGCCTTTGCCAGTCAGTGCTGCTGAGGATAAAGCAATGCAGGACCCAAGAGCAAGTAGGACCGACTCACTCAACAGAAGCATTTTAAGGGACGTCAAACCCTTGCCTTGCAGACACGAGGGCCTGAGTTCAAATCCCTGGACCACAGTGTTCCTGTGATGAGATGGGAGGCAGAGAAGAGAATTTCCAGGAGCTTGCAGGTTAGCTAGCCTGGCCTACACATCCCAGTGACATATGACAGAGACTCTGTCCCAAAACAAGGTAGGAGGTCAGGACAGCACCTGAAGTTGTCCCCTGACCTCCACACGCGCACTGCGGCACGTACATCCCACCCCACCCCACACAGAGCCCACTTTAAACTTCTTAGGTGAGAATATGGAGTCGGCATGGTAATATCCTCCCTGTCCCTTTAAGAAAGACCCAGAAACTCTTGGGGGAGGGGGGAGGATGGGTGTTTAGAGGGAGTCTAATATTTTAAAAGCTACAATTAGCATCTCTTTGGAAAGCTGCAATTGCTCTCTCACTTTTTGCTGCAGCTCAGCCCCCAGAAAAATGTAAAAATGACTTCCTTGTTCTGTCACTAAAGGCTTTAAGATGGGAAACAGGAATAAATGTTGAGGGATCCTGGCGGTTGTGACAGAGTGCCGAGAGAGAGTCAGGTTTTCGTTCCCTTATCTTGACCCCTTGGCTTACTCTTGTCTCCACTGTCCAGTGCGAAAGCCCAAGATTTCGCGCGTGCGTGGCGACCTCCTTGCTGTAGAAAGCAATTTGCTTCCTGACTGAGAGGTTTTTCAAGTGCCTGAGAAATGAGGGGCATGTGACGAGGGTGTGGGTGGGGTGGAAGTGTTTTATTAAGTTGAAATTGCTTGTGGTATCTGTCTTGAAGATTTGCTCTGTTACATTTTTAATGACACTTTTCACCGAAGTGCTGCTCATCACCCTGTCCTCGCCTGACCCCCAGGTCTGAGTTCCGGCACGATGGTTCCCCCTAGAAGCTGTTCTGTATCCCACTTTGGTCTTTGCTGTAGCACTTCTCAGGACTGTGGATTTGTCCCGTAGGCTCTAAGCACTGTGGGAACAGAGATGGTACCTTGATTTCCATGGTTACATGCCTGGATCCTGTGGTATAGTAGGCACGCAGCAGGTATATGTTGATTGGATAAAAGGATGGATGGAAGTTTGAGTGAGGACGGTAAGAGTGATTACTTCTGTTCTATGGTTAAAAATCTCAAGGGGCAGAGAGATTACATTTCTGCCCAAGATTGTCCTGCAAACAGACAACAGAACCATAATTTGAACCTAGGGCAGTTTAAATCCTGCAAATACAGTATTTTGAAGGCTTTATGCTGTGTGTGGACGATTACAGGGGGTTAAAAAGATAGAGATGTAAATGACAGAGATAGGAACAACATCTCAGTTTTTTTCCCCAATGAGCAGGGAAACTGTGAGGGAAGGCTGATGTTTTAGTCATTCACGTTTAGGGTTGAAGAGGAGCCTGTGAGGGACCCTAGTGAAGGCAGGAAGGTAGGGGAACGGCTTTCTGTGCAATGGGGAAAAGTAACCCTAAGCTACACCTTAGTTCTGTAGTTGGGGTCTTAGGTTCTGAAAATAAGTTTACCTGGGTTCAGATTCTGTTTCTGACACCTTTTTTTTTTTTATGGAAGTACTTGGCAACTTATTTAACTATTCTCCATGCCTCAGGGAAATAATGTAATTATAACAATCAGAGGCAAATCAAATTTTCTTGCTTGTGTGAAGCTTGGGTAATATTTCAAAACTGTTTAAGATAAGGATTATATTATTTTTTTGGTAAATTTCATACAAATATATGGCAGTGGCTTTGAAAATGACTGGTGATTTACAGAGTGTGGAAGCTAATGTCACGATGTCCATTGTCGTAAAATGGTTTCAGTGTTTGGTTGAGAAAAATCCTGTGAAGTATCATGCAATTGCTCATCAACATTGCTTGGTGCTTGCCAGCTGTTATTGCTAGTGAGAGTCGTGAGAATTTTCAGGAGAGCTGAAGGCCAGGACAGCCGAAGGCCAGGAGAGCCGAGGGCCGGACAGCCGAGGGCCGGGACAGCCGAGGGCCGGGACAGCCGAGGGCCGGGAGAGCCGAGGGCCGGGAGAGCCGAGGGCCGGGAGAGCCGAGGGCGGGAGAGCGAGGGCCGGGAGAGCCGAGGGCGGGAGAGCCGAGGGCCGGGACAGCCGAGGGCCGGGAGAGCCGAGGGCCGGGACAGCCGAGGGCCGGGACAGCCGAGGGCCGGGACAGCCGAGGGCCGGGACAGCCGAAGGCCCGCTCGGCTGAAGACCAGGCTGGGGGTTGAGCTGAAGCCAAACTAGGAAGAAGTAGAGTAGGAGGTGTGGGGACTTTAGAGCAAGAAGGACCGACAGAGCTGATGTTTTAATTGTACAATTAATGCTTTAAAAATAGTATTATAGTTTTTTCTTTGGAGAAAGGGTCTTGCTGTGTATCCCTGGCTGGCCTGGAACTCTTCATATAGACCAGGCTGGCCTGGAACTCTTTATGTAGACCAGGCTGACCTGGAACTCTTTATGTAGACCAGGCTGACCTGGAACTCTTTATGTAGACCAGGCTGGCCTGGAACTCTTTATGTAGACCAGGCTGGCCTGGAACTCTTTATGTAGACCAGGCTGGCCTGGAACTCTTTATGTAGACCAGGCTGGCCTGGAACTCTTTATGTAGACCAGGCTAGCCTGGAACTCATTTGTCTGATTCCTGAGTGCTGAGGTTAATAGCATGTGCCGCCATGTCCAGGTCAATGGTTAACTTTTTAGTGTACAAAGTTGTGACCTCTTGTGTGTGTCTATTGTTGTGTTTTGCTCATCTTCACACCCTCGCCACTCTCCTCCTTCCCCGCCTCCCTCCTCTGCTTTCTTTCTTCCTTTCAAGTAGTTCCTCTGTTTTCATGGTGTATGTGTCTGTGTGTGCGTGTGGGCATGTGCATGTGTGTGCGTGTGCGTGTGTGTGTGTGTGTGTATGTGCACACATGAGTGCATATGTGTGCTTGTGTATGTGTGTGCATGTGTGCATGTAAGTGTCTCTGTGTGTATACGTGCACGCATGAGTGTGTATGTGTATATGTGCACAAATGAATGTGTGTGTATGTGTGTGTGTGTATGTGGGGCATAAGACAGAAAACATGGCTTGTCCTTTTCCTGCTTTCCCTGCTCTTGTTCCTTCCTTCTCCTTCCCAGCAACCCCTCCCTCCACTTTCATGTCACATATGTATACATGTATGTTGGTATGCACACACTAAAACCTAGATTCTACATATGAGGCAAAGTTTGGCCTTTGTCTTTATCTAGATCAACACGATCTCCAGTCCCATCCAGTTTCCTGAAGATGGCATGTTTTCATGCTTTACGTCTAAATAAAACAGCACTGTATATACATACTGCATTTTCTTTATGCCTTCACTAATTGGCAGGCATCTAGCTAGGTTCCGTATCTTAACCACTGTGAGTAATGTGGCAGTCAACATGTGTGTGCAAGCATGTCCGTGCCATGCTGACTTAGAGTCTTAGGAGTGCTATAGTGAGTCAGATAGTAGTTCCACCAGATCCATAGTGACTCCAGTCTGCTTCCTGTTGCTGTGATAAACAGGACCAGAAGCCACCTGGGGAGTGGAGGGCTTGTTTCAGCTTACACTTCCATGTCACAGTCCATTATTGAGGAAAGTCACTGCAGGACTCACTTCCACATCACAGTCCTTCACTGAGGAAAGTCCCTGCAGGAACTCCAACAGGGCAGGAACCTGGAGGTGGGGGCTGATGCAGAGGCCATGGAAGGTGCTGCTTACTGGCTTGCTCAGCCTGCTTCCTGATAGAACCAGCCCCAGGGTGCCACCCCTGGGTGAGCTAAGCCCTCCCACATCAACGTCCATCAAGAAAATGCACCACAGGCCAATCCAGTGGAGCCATTTTCTCAATGGAGGTTCCCTCTTCCAAGGTGACTTAAGTTGGTGTCAGATTGATGTAAAACTGACCAGCACGCCCACCATCAGTGGAAAAGGGTGTCCCTGCTAACCTCATCAAATGCTGTTGCTTTTTGTTTTCTTCTTTCTTTCTTTCTTTCTTTCTTTCTTTCTTTCTTTCTTTCTTTCTTTCTTTCTTTCTTTCTTTCTTTTCTTTCTTTTCTTTTCTTTCTTTCTTTCTTTCTTTCTTTCTTTCTTTCTTTCTTTCTTTCTTTTCTTTCTTTCTTTCTTTTCTTTTTCTTTTTTCTTTTTTTTTTTTTCTTTTTTTTTGTTTTTTTGAGACAGGGTTGACAGGGTTTCTCCTTATAGCTTTGCTCCTTTCCTGGATCTCACTCTGTAGCCCAGGCTGGCCTCAAACTCACAGAGATCCACCTGGCTCTGCCTCTCGAGTTTCTGGGATTAAAGACGTGCGCCACCACTGCCTGGCTGCTTTTTGTTTTCTTGATGGCAGTTATTCTGACCGAGGTGAGATGGACTCTCAGGGTAGTTAGTTCTTGATGGTCATTTGCTTGATGGCTGAGGGTGTTAGACATTTCATGCATGTTTTGTCACTTGGGTTTGAGACATGTCTGTGTGGCTCATTTGTCCATTTTTCTGATCGGGTGATTTAGGGTTTTCTTTTTTTTGCATATTTCTGGATATGAAGCCCCTGTCAGATGTATAACTGGCGAAGATTTTCTCCCCCCTCTGCGGGTTCTGTTTCTTTCTCAGTGCAAAGCTTTTCAATTTCATGCGGTTCCATTTGTCACTTTTTTCCCCCCTGAGCTATTGAAGTTCTTTTCAGAATGTCCTTGATTGACTATGCCTGTGGAAAGATCTGATTTAATGGAGACACTTTCCGTATCCGTGTGGAAGGGAGCTCTTGGTGGAATACCAGAAGCAAGGAGACCTGTCAGAGCCCTCTCTGCTGCGCTCGGCGCCTGTGTATGTATGTATGGTGTGTGTGTGTGTGTGTGTGTGTGTGTGTGTGCGCGCGTGTGCCATACAGCTCAGAGGAGAACTCTATAAACTCGGGTCTCTCTTTCCCCCTTCCTGTGTGATCCAGGGAGAGCATTCAGGCCACCGGGCTGCATGAAAAGTGCTCTACAGGCCGAGCCATCTCTCCTACCCCATATTTAGTTTTGTAAATGAAAACTTAATCACCTCAAAAAAAAAATTAGGGTCCTTACATAGGCATGCTTTTTTTTTTTATGATATTCAAACATGAGGTGTTGTATAATAGTGTGTTGTTATTTTAAAGAATGTACATGTTCAGTTGCAAGACTTCAAGAGACTGTTCTTTTCTGTTTTGGACTTCACGTTCTTGCCGCTTTGTGGGGACAGCCTTTTAGAGCAAGAGGCTGAAACAGCAGCTGTTGGGTGCCTATGTTTGTTGGGATCCTTTCCTACAATAAGATCTTCTGGAAGCTGCTTTGAGCATCACCTACTAAAATTTTTTCTGGTGGTTTTTCTAAAATTGTAGCCTGCATGGAGCTGCTTTGTTGTTCACACAAACCTCAATTGTCAGGTATCTCAGGAATACTGACTGCCCTGGTGAAGGCTGCAGGTTCCATCAGTAATGGCGCTCGTTCTTTCTGGAATGTTCCCAGGATTCTGGGTTCTGCTGTTTTCTCACTCCCTTTGCCGTGTTGGCATCTTTTATGATCTTAACTCGGTCTCCTTTGCTTTGAATTCATGTTTTAGAATTGGCAGATGTTTTCTGTAAACAGTCTGTTAGTCTCTGTTGGATTTATGCATCTTAGTTTACTCTGTATTATCCCCAAACACTGTGGTGTAGCACGAATCTTAAAAGATCTTATTACTAAAAACAAACCCGGGGTCAGGTGAATACTGGAAGATCAGAGAAGCAGAATAAGCTACAGCCACCTCACCTTGCCAATTCCTCAGCTGGTCCTATTTCCTTAGACTGGAAGCCTCTGAGTCCTCATCTGAATGGATCTCAGCTGACGGCTGCTAAAAGCCTAAAAGCTTAACCAGCTTAGTTTCTGGTTTTCATGCCTAATATACTTTTCTGCTTCCTGCCATCACTTCCTGGGATTAAAGGTGTGTGTCACCATGCCTGGCTGTTTCCAGTGTGGCTTTGAACTCACAGTGATCCAGATGGATCTCTGTTTTAGGAATGCTAGGATTAAAGGTGTGTGTGCCACCATTTTCTGGCCTCTGTATCTAGTGGCTGTTCTGTTCTCTGACCCCAGATAAGTTTAGTAGGGTGCACAATATTTTGGGGAACACAATATCACCACACTGTGGTCTTTTGCATCCTTCCTGCATTGTATCCTCACCCACTCTTGGCTTCAGGGAGACATTTCTTGAAGCCCTCTGCTCTCTTCACCCATGTTCTCTCTCTGCTTCCTTGAACTGATGTCTATATAATACTACTATTACATAAATATTGATATTTATACATAGCATATGATATATATATTCATAGTATTATCAAATTATCTTAGTTGTAAACTTCCTTTATATGGACATTTCATGAGGTTCTTGAATTTCATGTTTTTTCTTAACATGTTGCTCAGACACATAAAGTGATGAAAAGTTGAAAAACCTTTACCTTCCTCTTCCTCCTCTTCCTCCTCCTCCTCTGCTGTCTCCCCTCCTAATTTTGACACAGGTCTCACTATGTAGGCCAGCCTAACCTCAAACTGCCGCTTTTTCTGCCTTAGCCTCCCAAGTGGCCCGATGGCAGCCTGTGCCGCCATGCCTGCCTCATCTTGGCACTTAAATCCCACAGTCAAGTCGGAGTAGAGTGCAGCCCTGTGTTCCCATGGCTAGGGCCCATTCTTACGCTGAGCTGGCTTGGGCATCCCTTTGCTTGTGAGCACTCTGGAGGAGCAAACGGAGTAGCCAGTGCATCCTTAGGCTCTTCCGTGTTCTACCACAGGCAGACGATAGATATGTTCTAGAGACAATTGGTGCGTCATGTAGGGCTTGGGATGAGATAAAAAATAAGGAATTCCAGCCTCGTATGTAAATAGTTTGATGAAAATCTACTGAGTGATTGGCAAGTATATATTAAAGCGTACGTCATGGCTAATTTGGAACATTAGATGACAGTGATGAGCTGTTTGTTGATGGATACAGTGGCTGCCCCCAGTGAAATACTCCTCCCTTTCAGTCATATATAATGGGTTTTCCTGATGTCAGCTTGATGCCCATTCTCTGTTTTGAAAATAATGACCCCATCCTTGCTTTAAATATGTTACGTAGTCATTGAATCACTTCGAATAGTTTACTAAAATAACAAACGACAAACCGATGGTGAAATTCATTAAACATTTTGAATTCACATGTGTTTAAGTGAATGTTAGTGTATTTAATAGTGGAGATGCTTCTAGATTTCTAAACTTCTATCGTCTTTAAATGGCTGTGGTTATTTTTTTCACCCCTGTCTTTGTTCTGACCTTGCTTTGGATTGGATGCCTTTTCTTTCAGTGGAGACATACCGAGACACTAGTAATAGTAAGACAGGAGCTCGGTCCCAGCATTGAGTCATCTCTTTGGCATTTGCTCAACACTGCTGTTCTTTTGTCCTCTCCCAAGAGACCTGGGCATTTTACATATGATTGAAAACAATATCCCACTGTTTCAAGGCCAGCGAGGTGCGGGCGATGCCTTTAGATTTGCATAGGGCTAATTATGCAGTGTTTGCAGATGTCCCTCGCTGTAATTTAAGTCTCCAGTGCTAAACAATGGGTTGACATCGACTTTCTCTGTGAAACCCGTCAGCTATTTTCATCCCTCCATTTGAAAGCACTTTGCAAATACAAAATTTAAAGTAAGTGGCAAAGTTGATTTTAACAAAAAGTATGGCATTGAGGTGGTTTATATTATCTTAATTGCCTTTATTATTAAACTTAAATTTACTCATTTTTTCATCTTCTTTCTCTTTTTTGCCTTGTGGTACTGAGGATTGTTCTAGAAACTGTCACATGCTAGGCAAGTTCTATCCTCATATATATAACCGAGTTAGTTATATCCTCAGTACTTTTTTGCTTTATATTTTTGGGAGCAGGTCTCACTAAGTTGTCTGGGCTGGTCTGAGCTTGCTCTGTAGCCCAGGAAGCCCTTACTCAATAGATAGTTCCGTACAGGCATCTCCTCAGCCCTCATTTCTAGTCCTTCTGTCACAGAGTTCCCACTGCCAACCCCCACTTAAAATACCCACTTTCCAATTTAAGACTCCTTCAGAGTCTTGTAGGATTGGTTGTATTGCAAGATGACTTTTTTCTTTTGCCTTGAAATTTCTTAGTCTCCATAACACCTCTAGGCGTAGGCTTAGGCCAGTCTTTGCTGATTGGTCTCTTGTGTTCTGTCATGGAAAACTCTCAGCTATTTATTTTTCAGATGCTACTTTTCTGCCTTCCCTTTACTTCCTCCCTGAACACTGGAGGGAAACAGGTAAAACCTCCCATCCAGTGTGCAGCTGCCTACCAGCTGAAAGCCCCTAACACAGGAGGAAAGTGAGTTCAGGTATTCATGCTGGAGCCTGTCAAGGTGTCCTCAGTATTTCTGGCCTTCTGTTTTATATTTTTAATCCTGAGCTCTAACTGATACTGTGATCGAATCCCCCCTTTGTTTTCCAGGTACTAGTTGTCTTTACAGTATGTGCTCTCACATGTTTATGGAGTACCATGTGATTATTCCAGTGGCCTCGTCTTTCTTCCCTAGCATCTCTGATTCCTTGGTGGTTATGGCCACCTGTCTGAATTTAGACTTCCCTGTTTGAGTTGCGTGGCTTCTTGTTCTATGATCTGTTCCTTGAGGGTCTCAGATGCTCAAAGCTCTCCTTGATACTTTGCATTTCTGCCTGGGAGACATTGTCTTAGATGCAGTTGGCAGTTGGCAGGTTCACACTGAATTTGAGGCTGTGTGTGTGTGTGTGTGTGTGTGTGTGTGTGTGTGTGTGTGTGGTGTGTGTGTGTGTACCAGAGGTTGATGTTTGCTGTCTTTATCATTCTCCACCTTAATTTTTGAGAGAGGGCCTCTTACTGAGACCCTCCCTGATTGACAAGACCGAGTGTTCTGTAAGCTCCAGGGCTCATCCTGTCTCTGTCTCCCCAGTCCTGGGTAATGGGTGTGTACCATGGTGCTCAGCTTCAAAATGGGCACTGAGGATCTGAGTTCAGATCTGATGTTTGCGTGACAAGCACATTGCTCATTGAGGCATCTTCCCAGCCCCAGATGGGAGGTTGGTTTTTTTTTTTTTTTTTTTTCTGTTGGCTTACTTTTCCTTCATCTAATGAGTTTCCTTTTTTTTTTTTTTTTGAAGTTTCATTTCATTTTTTTTAAGTTTATATAATAATCATGCCTATTTATGGCATCCAATGTGATGTTCTGGCATACAGTGGTTATATCAGGGTGACAAGCATATCTGCTGCCTTGGCCATTTCCTTTCTTCTGAGTTTTGTTTATTCTTGGGGTCTTTCAGTCTAGAAACTGGTCTGAATGACCCAGGCTCCTGCCTTGGTGAGCTGGGCTCAGGCTTTCTTCTCAGGCATGGATGTAGCTCTGAATAAGCCCTGGCCTGTGGATAGTGCCCTGGGTTCTCCCAGCCCCCCTTTCACAGCTGGGAGAGCCTGAGCCAGCCTTGGCTTCACGCATGGGGATTTTGGCTCCTGTGTCCTTGAGAATGGAGCAGCTGGCCACCTCTGTTTGTCTCCATCTCTGTAGTCAGTGGCTTACCACTGAGGCTTGGTTTGTTTCTAGGTCACCAAGATGTTGATCTTGCTTTGCGCCCTGTAGTGGTTTGGCTTTCTTCTTCATATTTTACAAATATTTAATTTGTCCATGGAGGGGTTCGTTTGGAGCAGAGCTTGCTGGTCCATCTTGACGTTAAGTCTGCAGCTCCCCATTTGGGGGCCTTTTGGAATTTGTCCAATCAACTTTTAAAGATCGTTGCGCTCTGCTGGTGAGCATTCATCTCCCGACGCTGTCCGGCAGTCCCTCGCCGCCTTGGGCACCTCCAGCTCACCTACCTGCCATTTCCTGTGTGCTGTATTCCCAACCTTCCTCCTTTCCTCTGCCTTCCAGACTCTCCTGTGCAGCTTTCCTTGGCCACACTTGACGATAGCCCTCATGGCCTGTTCTGAAGTCATCCTATTTTGATCATTTTGTCCACGTCACTCCTCTCTTGTATAGAGAGTCGCTTATCTCATGGCTGTGGGCCCTGGACCCCTGCATCCTACATCCCTACACCTAGATCATGGACGTAGGACTGATTGGTAAAATTGAGGCGAGACAGGCATATCAGGTAGGGAATGTGACATCTAACTTTTGGATATCTCATATCTAGCTTTGGGATGTGGTTTACCTGTTGGTTGTAGGTTTATTTATTATATATTTTTATAATTTTACATATTGAGTAGGCCATTTCTTTCTTTCAAAAATTTCAAAATTCTCTCTCACTCCCCATTCCTTGACTCTTTTTCTATATATAAGGCCTGTTTTTTATTACAGCCCCCTCTCATATGCAGAAGGCATTCACACGGGCTAGGCATCCTTGCACAGATAGCAAGCACATCACTTAGGAAGTCTTTAGTCTACCACAGCTGCCTCTAGGTCCCCTCAGGCCTCCTCATGAAGTGCCTGCTTTTCTGAGTCCTTCCATTCTTACCTCTGCTGTGAGAGTTGGTCTTTATGGACTATTAAATAGCCCCTCTGAACTTTCTCCCTGTCACAGACATTTCTTGCCTTTAATTTCTCATATGCCATTGTCCATATTAGTTTCTAAGACCTAGTTGAAGCTGTATTCATTTGGCATTGTTCAGGGGTTCTGCTCCGTCTACAGGAACAAGTCTTGATCTCTTGGCTTGCCACTCCAAACTCTTCCCCATCAGCCCTGGGCCTTGTTTTCTGCATCCTTTTCAGCAGCTGCGCTTGGTGTCTTGGCATCCTTGTACCCATGCCCTGCTTGAGCCTGAAGCTGAGCACATGGCATTCACTCGGTGTCTTTTTCCTTTCTGTTTTTATGGTTTTATGTTTCCTGGCCTGCTGAAACAGGTTCTTTCGATGACACCTCTGTGACCCATGCAGGCAGAAAGGCCTTTTTGCTTCCCAGTTCCCATACAGCAGTTCACACACCTGTCACTCACACAGTCACATATCCACCATCTTCTCTCCTCTGCTGGCTTTTGAGCTGCTCAGTGAACCGTTGTTTCCTGAAGCCCCACAGTATGGAGAGTGCCTAATCGGTAGCATTGAACTAAAGGTTGGATGATGCTGAATCTGTGCTCATGTTAGGGCACACGAGCCCAGAGGGCCCCACACCCCTATTAGCCCTGCTCATGTGTGAAACGCTAGTCAAGAAAGGCCAGTTTTCAGTTTTAACATTAGCGTACAGTAATCTGGAAGCTGTCGGTGTTTTGAAGGAGTGTGGCTTTGCCAAAGCAGAGAATAAATATAAAGCGAGCTTGCATCCATGTAATTTTGGGGTTCGAATGAACTGAAAACACTCATGTCATGGTTGAACAGAGTCAAGTAGGGTGTCAACAACTCGTCATCTGACAGTGAGCTCTTTGTGATTGTTGAAAAGCCTATATTAAATTCCCCCAGAAAAAGGCTCTATTAAAAGCCATGTAGGAAGGTAAAAGAATATTTTACATCATGTTTTAATTAACCAGAATTGTCTTGTTACACCATGGGGCTTTTGGAATACATAAAGGAGACGAGGAAAATGTATATACCCTTTTCAAGGCCGATCTTATCACAGCCGTTTGGGGTTTTTGTGTTGACGTGGTGACCATAAAGCCTTCTCCAACGGTGTTTCATCCACCATCCCTGAAAAGTTTGCATTATGTTACTAGAAAGGAGCTCTTTAGAGTGTTGAGAAACCACATTTGAGGAAACATGCATCGATGTGCATGTTTTGTGTGTTAATTCTTAAGCAGTTAAAAAAAAGGCTCAAGTGATTATGGAGACACGAGAAGGACGTAGGGATAGTAGATTAGAATTCCCCCAGTGCTCACTTGTTCTTCAATACTTTGGATGCTAGAGTATGAATAAAACCCCCATTGCCAAATACATAGCTTTCTTAATTACCTAAAATGTTAAACTATTTTTTTGTTTCATTTTTGCCTCTATAGTTGGAATTCACACTGGGGATAACAAAGAGACCACATTTTTCTTTCTTAAGAGATTCGGGGAAATAGAGAAATAGAAATTCAGTGCAGCAAAAGGCTGCACAGGGTTCCAGAAACAGCTCTGACTCCCTGAGGGGCTAACCCTGAGAGCTGTTATAGAAACCATCGGAACAGCAGACACATCCTTACCCATCTGCTGTCAAGATGCTCATCTTCCGTCATCTCTTCTCATTTGTTGCTTTTGATAGCCGGTGTATGGTTGTATTTACTAACCGTCTGTACTGTAAGTGTATCTATAATTAGGAGGCAATTTTCTGCCACGACTGAGTAGCTGGGCGGCTTGAGGAAGAAACACCCCCAGGAGAGCTAAACTTTAAAGTTAATACGTACATCTGCCAAAACAGATTGGTAGTGAGTTTCCAGATCAGAACAAGCAGTCTTGATCTCTTTACCTAACACTTTGTTTTACATCAAACATTTTAGGGCATGGGGCTTCTGGGTGGAAGCTCGTATTTTGACATAGAACACTTGGAGGCTGAATATGCCAAGCAATTAATTTCACCCTTGTTCCCCAGGTCTAATATTGCTGCATTATTTTGTGGTATCCATATTAGAACAGTGAAGTGCCTTGCATTTATAATGGACTTGATCTGGTCTGAGAGCCCCATGGAATTTACTGACCAAGTGAACTCCAGATTAAATGTGCTGGTTATGTGAATGTGTGTGAACCTAAAATGATTTTTACCTTTTATAATCATCTCCATTATTTTCATCATGGTCTTTATTTATTTTAGAAATACTGGCATAAATATGTGGGGGGGAAAAACCCCAAAATGCTGTCCAAGCAGAATTAAAACATTATTTACCCAGAATACTCGAAGTGTAGATTTGCCTTTGACACAGGGTTTCTCTGTGTAGCCCTGGCTGATCTGGAACTCACTGCATAGTCCAGGCTGGCCTCTAATTCATGGAGATTCTCCTGCCTCTGCCTCCCTAATGCTGAGATTAAAGGTGTGGGCCACCACATCTGGCCATGTGAATGTTTTTAGAATGATTTGTTTTTACTCAGTTCTGAGGAAAAAGAATTTTAAAGTATACTATCTCCTTTATTGTAACACATATGGTATCTGTTTTGTAATTTATATAACTTGGTTCTTATTGGGGTGGAAGAGCCTGTTACATGGGGTAAGTAGTGATTACAGGACCAATGTTTGCTGGGTTTCCAGGCTTCAGACTCCGTGAGTGATCTGGGGCAAATAACTTCACTGCTATGTGCCCCAATTTCCTCGTCTGTGAAATGGGTGGTAGGAAGGATTTAATGAGTAAATACATAAAAGGTGTCTAAACTGTGTCCGACATCTAGAAAAGTACTCAGTGAGTCTCTCAGAATAGATGACCTGCAAGTAATGTATCTCTTTTATTAAGAACTCCAAATAGTTTCTTTCATCTGGTTTAATAAAGTTAATGGTAGTAATGATAGTGTTTTTCAAATACAAAGCACATTTTTATTATAAAAATTAAAAATCTAGTAACTTGGTTGCTATCTTTGTTACATTAGTACTGGTTGAACACCACTCATCTGAACACACACACACACACACACACACACACACACACACACACACACTCACACAAGGAATGGGGTCTGGATATAACAGGATTATGTTTGCTATACATTCTGTGGCTATTGTGTGAAGATAGCAGTCTGCACTTTTGTTGTGGTTTGCTTTTTGTGCCTGTGTGTTGACTGTACCCATCATATGAGGTCACCGTGCAGTGTTTGCTTATGTCTGCTCGTTTGTAGAATTCGAAGCCTTTGGAGTTTGGCTTGTACTTCTGTGACATATAGACAGTTAGAAGTCATTCTGTACAGTTGGGAGTCCTGTCGTGTCTGTGCAAGAAGCCTGAAGTCATGATTCCTTACGGCGTGCATCCAGTTACGCTGTCAGCTAAGGAGGCTTGGGCATGCATCGTCTGTGCTGAGATACCACATGTAGCGTACATGACGCTTTTCTTCAGGGTCTTCCCAGCTGAGCACAGGCCCATGAACCTAATCTTATTCTGCAGGCACGCAGTGCTTTGGAATCCATTGTTTCTCTCACCCTACACTGTTCCTCCCCCAGATAAAAGGCCGTGAAAGTGTTAGTTGTGGTTTCTTGAAGTCAGCAGATCTTGTAGACGCTGGTGTTTCTCTTTCCCCTTTAGTCTTTTTCATTCAAGAGTTTTATTTTTACATTGAGAATAAAAGGAAGTTAATTTCTTACAAAATACTGAAGTTGCAATAATTTGCTAAGCACATTTTTTACTGATCTTTTTTATTTTATTTTATTTTATTTTATAACTTTCCTTGTACCCTATGAAGAAAGAAACCATGGGGTATGATTTGTTCCTCGAAACTTAGTGTTGCATTTTCATCCCACGCTGCCTGAGATATCTATAATTGTTTGTCAAACAAGTGAACTGGCAGGACAAAAGGTTCCCGCTTTAGCCAAATTTGTTTGCAAAGATCTGCAGAGCCATTTCAGCACTGTGAGAGCAAGCTGGGTGTGGAAAACACGAGGCAGGAGGGACTGTGAGGACTGTATTTGAAGCTGGACCAAATCGCAGGGATTGTGGACTTGGCAAGGCAAAAGCAAATGCTTTAGTCAGGAGACCAGTGAAGACATACCTCGTGTGAGCAACAGAAACCTGCGGGATTCTAAACTACTTCCGTTTTCCAGATCAGGGAGTTAGGAAATTAAAACTATGAACACACACCTAGGTTCACGGCATACACTGAAATCCGAAGGGAGTTTTAGTCACCTGACTGCTCTTTGCTGTATTCTGCACTGATTGGCGACTGACGAAGCCCTGAGGCCCTAAGAGATGCTTGCAGACACAACTGTGTTGTGAATTTGCACGCTGTGTAAGGCGTTTCTGATTTCTGTTAGGTGAGAGCATTTGCAACTTTTTCTAATTGGAGCAAAAGTACAAGTTGAACATCCCAGAACAGGCACAGTGTCTGTCATGTGCAGGTGTGGGGTGACCTTGCTGCCAGGGACTCACTTCACTGGCTGTGCCTCTGACTCATTTCCAGACTTCAGGAGCCATGGGGGAAAGCAGCAGGGGAGTGATTACTAATAATACAGCAGCTGCTGCCCCACAAGCTGAAAGCACTCGGGGTTGATGGCATTAGCCCACCCCACAGGACATTCCCTCTGCTTACATTCTGGTGCATGATTCTTATCATCTCCCCGCTCTTTTGAAGCTTGGCTATAAACCGTATCCAAATCAAGGAAGTTAACCCGAGAAGACCCTTTCCCCTTTTTCCTTGTTCTTGACCATTGAGCCTCTTTTAGCCCAGAGAACCGCCCCTTTTTCTCTTCCTCCTGTCCTTCGCTAGTAGTACACACTGTCAGTTTTCACACTGTGCACATTGCTATCTAACTAAGGAAATATCTCCACCTTTATTTCCTGTGTTATGACAGTGGGTTTTGCCTTTTGTGAATAAGGACCGTAACTGCTAACTTGGGTTAAAAATGTTTAGTAAATGGCTATTGATACAGAGTAAAGTTTCCTGGGACTTTGAAGCTAAACCGTTGGTTTTGTGTTTTCCTAAGTTCTTTGGAAAGTGAGTGACTCTGTGTGTGTGTGTGTGTGTGTGTGTAAGAGAGAGAGAGAGAGAGAGAGAGAGAGAGAGAGAGAGAGACAGAGAGACAGAGAGACAGAGAGACAGAGAGAGAGAGAGACTAATAGCTATGCCATCACCAAACTGGACCAGTCTTGAAATCAGTGTGATCTATTGATAAAATACATCCTGTTAACAAAACACTGCAGGTCAGTTTGAAAAATTATTGTGAGAAAAGAAAGCGTCTTGTAGAGAACCAAGTAGTTTTTGTCGTTCTGGGTATTTGAGGAGGGGAACCACACAAAGGGCTGTTAATGCTTAGAATTGTCTGGATCCTTCTGTGTAGCTAACCACTATGCACTGCTCAAAAACAGCTTTGCTGAGCTTCCCGCTGCTTTAGCTCCTCTCGGGGTTTGTGTCTGCTGTCCTGGCACTCTGACACATGCCCCTCACGCTTCTCTTATATTGGTGTCCAAGTCAATATGCAAGGATGTGTATTGTCACCTGTGCTTACCTGCTGTGAAGTTGTCACAGGACCCTGTGCTCTCCATGCCTTTGGGTCCTCAGATCAGAGTCCAGAGCTAGTTGTACTTTTTGTTCCCGTAATGGAAAGGATTTATAAGGTTTATGAAACTCAAGCATTTGTAAGGACTGTGTTTAAGTGGCCGCTAATTCTGTTTGATAAACGTTTACATGCCACTTATGTGTATTAAGTAAAAAAAAAAAAAAAAAAAAAAATCCAAAGTTTGTTCTAACAGCTCTCAATTAGTTATAACTATCATTTAATATTTTTGAGTAGGAGTCAATATTTCTACTCTAAGGCTCGAGAATCAAATTGATGCCATACCTTTACTTTCAATTATTTCTTGATTGTAATCACAATTAAACATTATTAAGTCTTTTGAAATGAGAAGGTTTTCTAACAATCACTCTACCTAACCCAGTGTCTCGCTTTCTTAGTAAAGGCGTTCTCTCCCTTCTCCTTGGCTTCCTTGGTTCATTTCATGTGTCTTTTATATAACAGACCTGAACTGCCTCGTGTCGAAGGCGGAGGCTGTATGACGTTTTAGCAGCTTTATGTGTGATGGAATTTAACCTCAGCTTATGTCTCTCCTTACACAGTCCCTTCAGTCTGAATATGTTCATTACTAAGGCCTTGCCACACCAGTGAAGGCGGTTCCACTCTGAGACATCGGGACATGCAGTGTGGAGGGGACGGCTGCTCGCCCGGAGGATGTCTCTGTCTTCTTACCTTAAAGAGTGTTAGACATAGCACCGTGGACAGACTTGAGACCAGAGCACTGGCTAGCGACTACTACAGATGCACTGTAATGCTGTTTAGGGAGGTGTCCATGCCTGTAAAGACAGTTTTAATGTTGAATTTGGTATTTTAAAAGGTTATTTTTAATGTGTTTCGGTAATGCATTTGTTACTGCATTTACATGTACAGTGTTACATTATATATGTATCATGAACTTTATAAAAGACTATTTTGATAATTTTATAAGTATATCAGATTATGTAAAAGCTAGACTATATTTTGATTTAGACTTTCCTGCTGTTTGCTACCAAAAAGTTTGTATTTTAAATTTGTTTAGCTTTAGTATGGTTTTGTCTACAAAGAGTAAATAATTCTTCCTTATTAAGTGAAAGTGAGGGAGCACATATCTAGAAAGTGATTTTTAATGCTCCCCCATGAGTCCAATAGATCAGAGCATTCTCTGCTGAAGTCTGCCTGAACTGGAGTTCATCCAAATTCATCTCGACCAAGAGTGGGGATGTTGAGAGGGTTTATTTAGGAAAAAAACCTTCCCTTTGTTTCTCTGCTTGAACCTTTTGAGTAGGAGGCTTAAAAAAAAGAAAAAACTTTAGCATCTCTTTAGTACCAGAAATCGCTGTGAGTCTCTCCTGAAAGCATGACTTTTTTTTTCCTCTGTGAAATGACAGAACATTCCAAATGCTTTTATTTCTTTCCTCCTCTCATGAGTGCTTTAAAAAAATGCCTTAAACCATCTATTTTGCTTATACCTTCTTGTAAATAGGCAAAGGAAGGATAATGGATTTTAAGAATCATGTCGACGGTTTGTAAGAACACTCTCAGTAAATGTACAATAATGCTGTTAAAGACCAAAAAACAAACAAACAAAAAACAGCCCTTCAAGAGAGTTAATAACTCAGAACATTCTGCTTTGGGTACGAGGTGGTCATTGCCTTGTAAGCATGCATGGTCTGATGTCATTTTCAAAGCAATGAAGGAATAAGCCAGAGAAAATGCTGCTAAGTAGATCTGTACACTAAAGGAGATATTTTAATGGAGCACCTCCCCCATGTACACACGGGTCTGTCTAGAACTGATGTCAGAGAGAAAGGGCCCTCAAGGGTACGTTCAGCCCTTTCATGTAAGTGTGATTCTGTATTTGTTTCCAGAAGCCTATTGGCTTCTTGTCCATATGAGATAAGAGAGTCTTAGGTACCGATTCTCTTCCAGGCTGCTTGAGAATGGGCAAAGCCTAGTTAAACTGATTCATGCAAAGTGCTTTATTCCAACTGTTGAGTTATTTATAATGTATTTATTAGGAGGTGGTATCTTCAGACTAGTATATATGCTTCAGCAAGACACCTTGTTCACATTTTACACTTTTGAAAAGGCATTGGAATGAATGTTTGACTCAGGTGTATTAGCATAATTTCCCATAACTGCAGTACCAAATAATTGCACTCACCTGATGGAAAGTCGAATTATTTTGTTTAGAATAAAAAACATAAAGAGGAATTAAATTGTATATCTTTTCTAAAGTTGAAAAGTAAAATATTTTACTATGAGTTATTATTCTAAAAAGTTGGTTCATTGTATAGAAAGAGAATACTATTTCTTTCAAATTATCATTGAAAAGTAATCAAGGCAACATTTGAGATGTGGGGGAAGAGAACCATATGATCATTTTTAGTTGTTCTATGAACACTAATGAGTGCAGCTACTAAAATGATTGTAAAGTTGACTACTGTAAATTTTCCACAATTCTGTGTGTATGTATGTCCTATGTATCTACATGTGTATGTCTTAAGCTTATTTATACACATGTACATGCATAAGGCACACCAAGAAGGGGATGTATATAATATAGAGATTATATAGCAGAGAGATTCTCCACTTATAATAAAAATTGTTTGCCATGTATTTTGTTATGAATAGTCTATCTTCCAGAAGATATTTTGTTCTATTTTGAAGTGTAGAAGAATACACTGCTAATAAATAAAAGTTTTATGCAATCTACTCCTGGACATTTGTCATTTAGATTTTGAGTTGTTGGTGACTCCATGTGGTTGGCTGTCTTTGGCTTCCTGGGCCTCAGAATTTTTGATATTCAGCTGATCTTGTATTGATCTCCTTATGCTGCTCCTTGTGCACAAGGCCACACGCTCAGAGCAACTTTGTACTTCGAGTCTCACAAACATCAGAGAATATTGGGTTTCTCTTCTCTCTCTTTGTGGCTCTGAGTTTCCTTTCTGTGAATAAAATGCCATTAAGGACCCAAGCCTATGGTCTTCTATGTCATTTGCATCTATAGATGATGCTTGCCCAGCATGCTGGACGTTAGTTCCTTTTGAAGAAGAATGAACATTTTTCTTAAAGGAAAAATTACAGAACTAAATCAGATGAGCTATTATGGTAACCTCATTCTGCCCCTTTCCAGAAAGCACAGGGAAACCCTTTTCTGTGGATGAGAAGGGGGTTTTATGTCTGTTTCGTTTTTTCCTCTTCCTAGTGCTGAAGATAGAACCCAGATTTCATGCTAGGCAAACTCTTTAACTGCACTACAACCCCAGCTTTTGTCTAGAATTGGGAATTTACAGTTAGCTCATTCTCATGCAGGGAACAAAACAGCTGAGGTCAAAGGTTATCAGGGGATGGTCTCCTACAGATTTTTTTTTTTAAAAAAATGAATCTATGGACCTGTTTCAAAGAACAGAAAATCGTTGGTACAGCTTGAATTACTGTGGAAAAGGAGGTTAAAATGAATGGACCTAGTTCACCTCAACAAACTCGTTACCCACTGGTTATTGCATTTATGTGGAATTGTTATCCTTGAATGCAGAATGATTTGTCAGTCTTAAAACACATCTGGAAAGGCTGACCAGTTATTTATGTTTTTAATCCATGACTCAAATACAGCAGGAATATAGATTTACCAAGAACATACACACACACACACACACACACACACACAACACACACACACACATGTACACACACACACACACACACACACACACACACACACACACACACACACACACACACACACACACATTCCTCTTTCTTTTCAAGACAGGGTTTCTTTATGTAGCCCTGGCTATCCTGGAACTCACTCTATAGTTCAGGCTGGCCTCAAATTCAGAGATGTGCCTGCCTCTGCCTCCCAGAGTGCTGGGACTAAAGGTGTGCACTGCCACCTCCCGGCATATGATATATTTAAGACTTCTTATGTGCATGCTTTCTTTGGTCACATGTTCAGCCATCTCTATGTGAAATGTTTCTCTATGAGTCAATTGGATCATGAATCCGACTGAGCTCCCTAGTGCTACAAGGGCCTTGTAGTCCTCTTCCTGGTGCATAGTAAAGCAAGAATTTGGTCACTGGGTGTCTTTCCTGAAGATTAAATAGGAGTAATTATAATTACAGAAAGAATTTCATAAGATTGAACTACTTTATTTACAAAGGGATTGAATATAGAGGGCAGCAACCATGACATACCAAGGAAAGTGGAAAATAATGTATTAAGTTATTTTGAACCGAATTGAAATGTTAATGTATTCCCACCTGGGTCCTCCTCTATGGATTGAATTATGATAATCAGATCAAGAAGGAGAAAAATAGCTTTTCCAGAGAATTTTAAACTTTTTTTCTTTTGGCAAGTAGAAAGAATGGTATTTAATGCAAAATATATATCTTTTGGAGGGACATTTTCACACCCATGCCTTGTTTCAGCTTACATATCACTAATATCAAGGCAGGTGACATTACCATTAGCTATTTCTCCTTGAGTTTTAAGCAAGTTGACCGAAACATGTTTTAGCAGTTAGCTAGATGGGGAGAGAGACCTATTAATAACTGTAAAAATGGTTACAAACCCCGAAGCAAGTAAAACCTAGTAATAACTACCCCTTGAAGCATGTATGCTAAACTGGGGAGAGTGGAGATTATCTAGCAAGCATGCATCTTCGTATTCTTCCTCTTCTAAAGGATCTAGGGCGGGGCTTCAGGAGGTGCACGCAGGAGAGAACGCTGGGGCTGGATGCCAGTTCCCAAGCAGCTAATACTAGGACTTGAGACTGAGCTATGGCAAGATGTCTGTCATCTTTTTCTAGTCTAAACAAGTTGAAAATACACCTTTGGTCCACTCCAGAACTCTTACTGAGATTTATTGTGCTCAAAAAATTTAAGAATTTTTTTCTCAAGTTAGATGGTCAATATCAACATCCAGACCCCAAAAATAATTATAGAATTAAAAAATTAAAAAAAATCAAAACCAGAGACCATTATGGTATAATGACTGTCTTCCTTCCTTCCTTCTTTCTCTCTCTCCCTCCCTCTCTCTCTTTTTTCTTTATCACTTTCCTATCTATCTATCTATCTATCTATCTATCTATCTATCTATCACCTATCTATCATCTATCTATCTATCAATCAATTATCTATCTATCTATCTATCTATCTATCTATCTATCTATCTATCTATCATCTGTCTATCTGTCTATCTATCCATCCATCTATCATCTATCTGTCTGTCTGTCTATCTATCTATCTGTATCTATTTATCTTCTCTTCACCTGTCTACCACCTACTTGGCCTCTAAAAGATACACTGAAACTTTACTATAACTATACTAGTTTTCCTTCAGTTCTGGAAGCTATGATCCTGTTGACTTTTGCCTGTTGAATTCTGAGGCAGCTGTAACAGGTACATCGTCTATGTGGCCAGCTGGGTTAGACAGACCTACCCTTTCCTGACCTGAGGAAAGTTGTAATTCTCTTCCTCTTCTTCCTTCATACCAGTCTTGGGCAACTAATCTTGGGCTTTTCATGCTAATTTTGGTCTAGCTAGGAGTTTATGTCACGTTGAGACTGTGTGCCTTCCATGGCCAGAATGGAGTCGTACAGTAACACTGAAGAAACAGACGTGCCTTGTTAGAAGACACATTGGCGGTCGAATCAGGGGCTCAGAGCCTTGTGTCACCAGGAATCCTTGCTTGGGGTGCAGGGGAGTCTTTTTCCAAAGGCCAAATGAGGGACAATGTTGTGTCACGACAGAACTGGAACTGCTGAGCACAACCTTCTTCAACTAAGATGACAAATGGAGACTTCTGGATAGCTTGATCTATTTTAAAGTCAAATCTGCTGGGAAAATCATTCTTAATTAAGGATTTCTGGTTAAGTGACAGGTTGTTAGGATTGCTAATTTTAAGGTAAAACAAAAGAGGAAAAGTTCACCCACATGGTCTGCAGGAGAGAAAAAAGTCAACTGCTAAGTCAGGATCTTAGACCAGGAAAAGCTCTGTGTACTGGGGATCCCCAAGACACCCCCCCCCCAGTTTCTGTGCCTCAGGAAACCCAAGAATACAGAGTAAGTGGAGAAAGGAAAAAGACCTGAGGCTGACATCTCAGGCCTCAGATACAGTTTTCAAGGAGTCATCTAATATAGTCCAGAACACAATCCCTGGGTAATGAGCGGTGTGCTGCCGACTAGGAAACCCAGCAGAGACTGAAGAACCAAGAGTGTCATGGCTGCTGTGTGCTGCTCACCCTGCCCAGCAGCAGCAGGATTCCAGGCTCTTGGAAGGAGCGTAAGAATTCAAGCCCAGTCGGTTGCATAGTCCAGGCTCAGAAAACCACTTTTACCATTGCAGAGAGTTTTACTTTTTTTTATTTTTATATTTTAATTAAAATTGAATTCTATCAGCTTCCCCCCTTTCCTCCCTGCTACCTTTCCTGGAACCCCTCTCTTGTATGTTCCCACTCTCAAGCTGATAGCCTATTTTTCCTTGAATATTATTGTTACACATCGGGTATGTCTGTATACATGTGCACAAATATATGTAAATACAATCGCTGAGTCTGTTTTTGTTGGTGGTGTGTGTATATGGTTTCAAGGGTGATTACTCTGCACTGGACAACTAATAATAAGGAAGCTTATTCCTGTGAGAGGCTAATTCTCCTTCGAGAAGCAGTCATAAGCTGCCTGTAGTTCTATGTCTAGGGGCGGGACCCTGCAAACATTTCACCTTCCACACTAACGTGTCTATTGACATTGCCGTAGCCATGTCCTATACTGTGGGATGGTCTGTATGTCAAATTACTCTGATTGGTCAATAAATAAAACACTGATTGGCCAGTGGCCAGGCAGGAAGTATAGGTGGGACTAACAGAGAGGAGAACAGAAAAAACAAAAAGGTGCTGCCATGACAAGCAGCATGTAAAGATGCTGGTAAGCCATGAGCCATGTGGCAAAGGTATAGATTTATAGAAATGGATTAATTTAAGCTATAAGAACAGTTAGCAGGAAGCCTGCCACGGCCATACAGTTTATAAACAACGAAAGTCTCTGTGTTTACTTGGTTGGGTCTGAGCGGCTGTGGGAATGGCGAGTGACAGAGATTTGTCCTGACCATGGGCAAAAACACTCTAGCTACAGTCCTACATATGCAGCTGTTTCTAGGAGAGACTTTAACAGCAGAATCCCCTGGTATTCTGGCTCTTAAAATCTTTCTGCGCCCTCTCCTCTCTGCCCCCTTCCCCACTCCAAAGATGAGCTGCTGTTGTAAAAGCTAGAATGGGAAGTTTTGCACAACTTAACCTTTGGAGTTCTCAAGCAGAAACCCAGCCCAACTTTGTCAGTAGGTCTTGGTAGGGATGGCTATTTTAACACTTGAAATGCGCATCCTGTACCACAGCCTAGGAAATCTGTAGGAACTAAAGCATATTGAAATGAGTGTGTAGTTCCTCGGGAAGTTGACGCCAATCCTCTGTTCTAGACTCCTCTAGGGCAATGAAGACTTGTGACCCAGCTTTATTGATTCTAGTGCTCCAGATGTGTTAGAGCAGTGGTTCTCAACCTCCCCGATGCTGCGACCTTTCAATACAGTTCCTCATGGTGTGGTGAACCCCAACCGTACAACTGATACTTCACAATTGTAATTTTGCTGCCGTTATGAATTGTAATGTAAATATCTGATATGTAGGGTATCTGATAGGTGATCCCTGTGAACGGGTTGTTATGACCCTTGAGGGTAGCTACCCACCGTTAAGAACCACTGTGTTAGAGCTTGAGTTTATATATTTTAAATTCATAAATCTGAAGTGGTAATGGTTTCTTTCACTTTCTATTGTATAACACACACAAAAAAAAAAAAAAGAAAAGAAAAAGAAAAGAAAAAAGAAAAACCCAACAAACTACTGCTTAGTATCTCCATATTCCACTCATTTCAGGCCAAATAGTGTAGGGAAAACTCATCCAAATCTTTGGTTTTAAGATTTATCTTTGGCGATGTGGCTCAGTGGAACAGCAGTTATTCAGTCCATGTAAGCAGAGGGAGAAAAGGTGTGTGTGTGTGTGTGTGTGTGTGTGTGTGTGTGTGTGTACTGAAAATTTTGCTCACATCTATTTCATTCAGTTGTTAAATAACCAAAAAAAAATTAATGTAGTTTTAAAATAGTACAATTTAAAAATATTAAAGGCAAAACTAATGATTACCAGAACAGGCCACACGGAACTTTTTAAAAAGATATAATTAAAAATAATAAAAATCCAAGTTAAAAGAGTGTGTAGGTTAGTTACAGAGCTATAGCACTGAATGTGTGCTGGCTGGCTGGCTCACAGTGATTCTCTTATTAAAAGTAGTGCACCCATCCAACAAGGGGAGTCTGGAACTGACAACATCCCACTCAGAGGCAGGTTCACTATCCAAGGACTTGTTCTGCTTGGGACTCTGACTCACAGGACCAGTGCAGAGGAGACCACCCGAAAACAGGCTGAGTGGAAGGTCTGTGGGCACTTGCAACTTCTTCTTTTTGCACAGGTATCCATTGCAAAAGTTGCTCACTGTCTTAAAACTTTTAAAAATGTTTAAAGTTTATTTTTTATATTTTAGTTTTTATTTTATCTCATGTGTATGAGCGTTTTGCCTGCATGTATTTGTCTGTGCATCACATGCATGTCTGGTACCCACTGAGGCCAGAAGAGGGTCTCAGATCCCCTGGAACTGGAGTTACAGAGGGTTGTGAGTCACCATGTGGGTGCTGGGAATCACGCCTGGGTCCTCTGGAAGAGCAACAAGTGCTCTTCAGTGCTGAGCCATCTCTGCAGGCTCTATTGAAATGTTTCAACCAAGTCTTTAAAAAGTGTTTTTTACAGTTGAAGTCGTTTCCTTATGTATTATTACCTATGTGTCTCTTCATCTTTTCATCGCTGTGCTCAAATGTCTGACAGAGCCACTTAGAGGAGAATTGATTTTGTTTATGGTTTGTGGGTGTGGTTCATCGTGAAGGAGGGCGGGGGTGGGGGGTGGGGTGGGGAGGGGCCAGGAGTGGTTGGAGGCAACAGCAGGAGCAGAAGGCTGCTTGCCCACATCAGAGATGGGACAGGAAGAGGTGCTGGGCTAGAGACCTGATGGCCTGTACTTCTCCGATGCATTTCCTCTAGTTAGACCTCAAGTCCTAAAAACTTTAGAGCCTCTCAGACCAGGGCTGCCAGCGGGGGATCCAGTATTCAAATATATGAGCCTGTGAAGACCATTTACAATACAAATCTTTTCTTAACATAATAAAATATATTTAATAATAAAATGTAAGATAAGACAAAAAAAAAAAAAAAAAAAAAAAACCCACATTGGGCAAAACAAAGCAAGGGAAGGAAAAGAGCCTGACAGAAGGCTTAAGAACCAGAGACCCACTCATGCACACACTCAGGAGGCCCGTAAAAAACACTAAGCTGGAAGCCCTAATACCTTCCCAGAGGACCTGATGTAGACCAGGTGCCTGCTGCCCCAGTCTCTGAGACCTGAGGGGAGGGGCTTGATGGAGACACCCCACTGGGGCAGAGTATTCAAAGGTCTCTCACGCTCTGTATAATGTCTGCCTGTGGGTCTCTGTCTTGGTTCCCATCTACTGCAGGAGGAAGCTTCTCCAATCGTGACTGGGCAAGGCACTGGCCTAGGAGTATAGCAGAATGTCATTAGGAGTCATTTTATCACGACTTGGTTTTGTTTTGTTTTGTTTTTAGAGGAGTCGCATTTGGTTTTACTTAGGTAAGTCATCTACTCATCTTTTTTAAAAATTGTTATTGTTTTTAGTTATGTGTATGAGTATGTCTCTACATATGAGCAGAGTAACCGCAGAGGCCAGAGGCATCAGATCCCCTGGAGCAGGAGTTACATGTTGATTGTAGCAGGAATCTTAAAAGGTCTTATTAATAAAAACAAACCCAGGGCCTGGTATTGGGGTCAACACTGGAAGATCAGAGAAGCAGAACAAGCCACAGCTGCCTCACCTTGCCAATTCCTCAGCTGATCCTGTTTCCTCAGACTGGAAGCCTCTGAGTCCTCATCCAGAATGAATCTCAGCTGAACTGCTGCTCAAAGGCCTAAAAGCTTAACCAGCTCTAGTTCCTGGTTTTCACACCTTATATACCTTTCTGCTTTCTGCTATCACTTCCTGGGATTAAAGGCATGAGTCACCATACCTGGCTGTTTCCAGTATGGCTTTGAACTCACAGAGATCCAGATGGATCTCTGCCTTTGGAATGCTAGGATTAAAGGCGTGGGCTACCACTGCCTATCCTATATGTTTAATATTAAGGCTGTTCTGTTCTCTGACCCCCAGATAAGTTTATTGGGGTGCACAATATATCAACCAGATTTCCCCTTTTTTTGTCTAAAATTAAAAAGCATATAACTAGCCGGGCGTGGTGGCGCACGCCTTTAATCCCAGCACTTGGGAGGCAGAGGCAGGTGGATCTTTGTGAGTTCCAGGCCAGCCTGGGCTACCAAGTGAGCTCCAGGAAAAAGGTGCAAAGCTACACAGAGAAACCCTGTCTCGAAAAAACCAAAAAAAAAAAAAAGAAAGAAAAAAAAGCATATAACTAATACAAGAAAAACTATATCCAATAAGTATATACAATATATACAGTCAAAAATTACATTAACAATGTCTAGTTCATTAACATTTGACAGATTCAGACAAAAAATTTCATTACTTATCCTATTTAAAATAAGTAGTTTCTTTTTAAAAGTAGATTCAATAATTGACCTTTTAATCTTATCATATCCATATTCTCTCTTTTCTTTTGTTAATAGATTCAATAATCTACCTTTTGCCGTTTTTATATCTTCCCCTTTTTCTTTTTAGAGTAGATTCAATGATCTACCTACCCATTTATCCTATTATTTTTTTATCTTTTTTTCTCAAAGTAGATTCAATGATCTACCTCAAATCTATATTCTCTTTTTTTTCTTTTTTCTCAGAGTAGATTCAATGATCTACCTCAAATCTATAATCTCTTTTTCTTTTTTAACAAAAATTCTGATTCTAATCTCCTTGTTCAGCTTTTTTCCTGACCATTAACAATGAACAACTTGTAACCAACCACCATAAACAATGACAATATCTGTAACTTATTAAACAACCAAAATCTCTCATCTCACATCTTGGGAATGTGGGCTTCATTTTTCTTAAAATTACTTCCTGCTTTCTGGGGGTGAAGGCATCTTTAGGGGATCCTAAAAAGAAAATTTTTGGGTTAATTGTCAAGTCCTGGGAGAAGTAGCTGTATCATTTGTTGTCCAGTCTCTGCATAATGGGAAAATGTAGGCCTTGTCTCAAGTCCTTGCTCAAGTTGTCTGTGAACATGGATCATCTCAGCTAGCCATCTTGAAATTGTCCTGAGCAGTTGTAGTCCAAAGTCGATCTTTCTGTGGTGTTAATCGGCTTACTGGCTTTATCATAGTCCATGTGGAATCATCCTTGTGGGGTCCCATCATCCTTTTGAAGATTTCAAAGTTACTGTTAGGCATGATCATGGCTTCCTGCAGAATTTTTTTTTTTTTTTTTTTTTTTTTTTTTTGTGCCTCCTTTGTGGTGTGGAGCAATCACAGTCTGATAAATTTCTGTCTCTCGGAACCATGAACGTTCTTCCCTAGAAGAGAAAATCGTCACAACAATTTCTCCCCACCATTTGTCTTTCCAAACTTTTCCAAACTGACCTTTGCTGTCTTTGCTTTCTTGTAACACCATGGTCCTGGCAATTCTTCTCTGAACCACCAGCAGTAAACCCTTCATCCCAGGTAGCAGCATCACCGCAGTCACCAACACAATGAGAAGCAGCCAGCAACTTGGAGCAGCAGCCACTACCTCCATGGTCCCACCGCCACCGTTTGTGGCTGGTCCCCGGCCAAAGCTTCTCCTTAGCAAGCCTCCTAGGCTGGCCTCAAACTCAGTCTCCTCCTGCCTCTGCCTCCTTCAGTAAATCCAACCATTGCACCACCCACCACAACCGGCTGAGTGTAGCTCAGGTCTGAGCTGGGCACACAAGGCCACAGACAAGTAGCTTTTTCTTGAATTCATACGAAGAAGGTTGGGCGCCAGATGTAGCATGAATCTTAAAAGGTTTTATTTGTTTGTTTTTATTAATAAAAACAAACCCAGGGCCTGGTATTGGGGCCAACACTGGAAGATCAGAGAAGCAGAACAAGCCACAGTTGCCTCACCTTGCCGATTCCTCAGTTGATCCTGTTTCCTCAGACTGGAAGCCTCTGAGTCCTCATCCAGAATGAATCTCAGCTGAACTGCTGCTCAAAGGCCTAAAAGCTTAACCAGGCTCTAGTTCCTGGTTTTCACACCTTATTATATACCTTTCTGCTTTCTGCCATCACTTCCTGGGATTAAAGGCGTGGGCTACCACTGCCTATCCTCTATGTTTAATATTATGGCTGTTCTGTTCTCTGACCCCCAGATAAGTTTATTGGGGTGCACAATATATCAAGCACACTTGATGTCGGTTCTGAGACTTGAACTCAGATCCTCTGGAAGAGTAGTAGATGCTCTTAACTGCTGACCCACCCCTTCAGTCCTCATCTTCCTCCCGCCCCCAATTCATTAGAGAAATCTAGCTTTAGGCAACAAAAGTCTTATTGAGCACAATAGCTGGTAAGTGCCTGGCTTTCCCTCCGGCATGGCCAGAACCAGAAGGTCCATACTCACAGCAGCACTTCATTAGCTCCCCAGTGGGAGACACAGCTGCTGACAGAGGCCATATTTGCCACTCAAGTTTCAGTGGCACGGAAAGGGACCGGCCTGCCTCTCAGCCCGAGTGGTCGCCTTCACCCCTGGGCTTCTGAACCGTCCTTGGCTCCTTGGCGTGCGACAGTGGGGCTGGTGGGACTAGAACTGGACTCACAGAACAGAGGATCTTGTTTGAAATCAAATGATAAAGACTTTCAGGTCAACAGAGGTTTTAGTTCCCTGAACAAATGCATACGGAGAGTTGTCAGAAGATGAAGCGAGTGTCTATATAGCAGGACAGGCGCTGCCTGCTGCCCAGCGGCTGCGGGCAACAGCACACGTGGCAGAGAAGCGATAAACAAAGGCATAAAATATTGCAGTGTTTTATGACCCATCCTGAAATTTGCAAATCTCTGGAGCGACTTCCGCTCAGAGATGAGTCTGAATGCCAGCTCTGGAGGGGTGGGCCGCATAGGATGGAGTGAGGCGACATGGTCGGGGTTGCCTTACATCCACCAGACGGTGAGCGCAGAAGACTGGTTTGATCCGTGCGGTTTAAGTGGCCTCCAGAGGGGTGTAGTAAGAAGCAGAAAGGAGATAATAACCGTAACTCGTGAACTCCATGGTACAACCTGTTTGTATATCTGACCGCTGTTTGCCTGTATTATGTGGCAGAGAACACAACACACACATGCACACACACACCACACATGCCATATACACATACACACCACACATGCACACCATACATGCACACGACACACACCACACATGCCATATACACACACACCACACACACCACACATGCATGCACACATACCACACATACATACCACACACGCACACCATGCATAGTAAGACATACCACACCACACACACACACACACACACACACACACTATACACACACCACAGACACATAGACCACACACATCACACACATATAGCACACACATCACACACACACATACACACTGCACATACACCACACACACACTACACACTGCACATACACCACACACACATCATATACACACCATACACACATATGTCACATGCACACATATACCACACACACTATATACACCATACACATAGACTACACACACACCACACACACCATACACACACACACACACACACACACACACACACACACACACACACACTGAACAGCTCTTTCTTTCAAACTAATTTGATCTCTTCAATCACCTGAAACATTTCCTAGTGGTTGAAAATGTCCTCTCCAACTAACCCCTATCTCTATCAGATTGAAAAAAAAATTCAAGTGGATTTTTAAAAACTTACATTCAACCTTTTACTGGAAAAAAGTCCACTTTTGGACAAAAACCAAGCCAAAGCAATTTTAACTCAAGTTGGTTTTCCTGGAAAAGCTGAAGATGTAGTTCAGAAAAGAAATGCTTTGGCTTCTTTACAAATCCACACTCAAAACTAACAAGCTCAGTCTAAATATCCTCTGCTTCAGTGGTTCTCAAATAGCTGAGTGGAGAAGAATCGTCTGGTTCTTGTTTTATTCCAGAGCTGGTTGGAATGCAGACTCTGGCTCCTAGCCAGGGGATTGGGAGCAGATCTAGGTGGGCCTGGTACTAGAGATTCAGAAACCACACCTCACTGAATTAATTCAGAGCAGGCAAGTGCAGAGATTCCTAAATTGATAAGACTGCAACAGGGAGCTGCACTTCTTTCAGAAGAACGAGCTTCTCACTGTAGCCTCTTTCAAAAGAGCTGCTGTGAGACAACTCCATTATTGTCCCTGTGACTTTGGTAAAGGACATTGTGTTTAAGTTTCCACTTCCTTTTTAATAAGATGCAATCAGATGGTATGAGTCTATTGAGGCTGCTATAGCAACATACCACAGTGGCAGGAAAGTATAGATGACAGAAATTTATTCTGTACAGCTCTGGAGGCTGAGCAGCTCCAGATTAAGATTAAGGTCCCAGCAAAGTCAGTGTCTGGTAAGGAGCTACTTCCTGGTTCCTAATGATGCAAGTTCTTTTTTTCTGAGATCTCTTGCTGTATGGGCACTGACACAATTGTGAGGCTCTGCCCTCTAATGTCATATCATCTTACTGTTGTGGGATATTTGTACACTGTGTGGAGATGTATTGCGGTGATTGGTGTAATAAAAAGCTGAATGGCCAATAGTAAGGCAGAAGAGTATAGGTGGGACTTCTGGGCAGAGAGAGAACACTGGGAGGAAGAAGGGCAGAGTCACCAGCCAGACACCGAGAAAGCAGGATGGGCAATATGGAGATGAGGTAATGAGCCTTGTAAAAGAACATAGATTAAAAAATATGGGTGAATTTAGGTTATTAGAACTAGTTAGGAACAAGCATAATTAAGGCCCAGCTTTCATAATTAATCTCTGTGTTATTATTTGTGGGTAAGTGGTCCCAATGAAAAAGTACTATTACATCTCCCCAGACATTCCATCTCCTAATGCCATCACTCATGAGCTAGGATTTCAACACCTGAGTTTCTGAGGAGCACAACAATTTGGGAACAATATCAATGGCACTTAAACATTTTTCTTGAATTTGTAAATTCTTTTGAGAGGCCAATAAAAAACTGTAAGCTTCTCTCTAGAAAAATGAAAAACTACACATTTTTTTTTTGTATTTAAATTTAGGGTCAGTCATCATTCTTTTAAAATGCTTACATTAGCTTCTGTTTTAGTCAGTGTTCTATTGCTGTAAAGAGACATGATGACCACAGCAACTCTTATGAATTAAAAACATTTAATTGGGGCTGGTTTACAGATTCAGAGGTTTAGACCACAATTGTCATGGCAGGAAGCATGGCGGCAACAGGCAGACAAAGTGCTGGAGAGGTAGCTGAGAGTTCTACATCTGGATTAACAGGCGGGGGGGGGGGGGGGGGAGGGGAGGAGGGAGGGAGGAGAGAGAGAGAGAGAGAGAGAGAGAGAGAGAGAGAGAGAGAGAGAGAGAGAGAGAGACCAAGCGTGGCTTAAGCATTTGAAACTTCAAAGTGCGCTCCTAGTAACATGTTTCCTCCAAGTCCACACCAACTCCAACAAGGCCACATGTCCTAGTCTTTTCAAACACTGCCACTCCCTATGAGTCTAGTGGGACCATTTTCCTAAAAACACCACATTCCACTCCATGGCCCCCACAGGCTTGTAGCCATATAATAATGCAAAAATGCATTCAGTCCAGCTTCTCAGTCTGTCTATCCCAATTATGCATTTTGGGACTGAGGAATTAACCACAGGGTGAGTTTGGGAACACATTGGACCTACTGTGAGTCAGACTTCAGCCAAACTCCATTTGGAGTTTTAGTTCCAAATGTAGGCAAGATGACAACCAAGAATGCCATCACAACTCCGCCCCTTGTCAACTTGACACAGAATTATATCTCTTTATGTTGTGATTAATGTCCAAGCCAAAACAATAACCATGTCACAATAACATCTAAATATAGTATAACTATTCACAAACAATTGCAAATACACTGATGATAAATTCTGACTCCTGCATAAATCTAATCATTTTCAGCCCCACCCCTCTACCCGGCCCATCCAGGTCTGGTCCAGGTGATGTCTGATGTCTATAATTTCCTTTGTAAAGGTAAAACAACTTGTTCAAAGTTATTTGGATAATAACAGACTCTGGATTTGGCTTTGACCTCTTAACCTCTGGTAAATGGTTTAACCCTGGTCCTGCCAACATTTTGGGATGGACAATTCCTTACTGTGGAGAGATGTCTTGTAGGTTATGAGATGTTTATCACACCCTTGCTCCTGTACTCATGGGATGTCTATAGCACCCCCTCAACCCAAGTTTTGCAAACTGAAGATTTCTCCTGAAGTTTCCAAAGGTATCCTGGTTGGTACATGTCTGTTGTGGGGTGGTCAGTTGTATTTGAAAAGCATTGCTTTGTGGTTCACTTTTGCACCCCATAAGTTGGTGTCGCTGATTGACGATTGCAATCCTCCAAAATGGGACAGGAGAAAGGAGGATCCTTAGGACATGGTTTCATATGCCCCCATCTGAAAGATTTCAGAGAAGAACAGGCCAGCTCAGGAGTCTATAAATGCCCAACTCCTAAAAGCTTTACCTCAGGCTTTCTTGTGGAGGCGAGAGCTTATATACAGATGAATGACAGCTAAGTCTGGTCCAAACAGGCAACCAAAACAACTAAGGACTTGGTTCCATCGAAAAGTCTATAGTCTAAAGAGGTTCCAGGCCAATATGATTTTTGGTGGGGTAATATCTGAGAGAGCAAGATATGAGCAAAGACAATGGGATTTTAGCCAGTCTTAGGGTTGAACTTCGTGAGGTTGTTAGGTGGCTTGGCTAAAGCAGGGAAGGAAAGAAACTGGAGATGAACAGTTTGTTACTCCTGCCATAAACCCTTTCATTTCCCAAAGTCCTCCAGGCCATCACTGCCTTGTATTGTGGAGGACTGTGAGCTTCAGTTCTGGGAAATCACCCTGGTCCTTCAGAAAGTCAACATTTGGTTCTGTAATGGGGAATGTTTCCAGCAAAAATTCTGCTTAAAAATAATCTGGCAGCACAAGCCACAGAAGGTGGTTACATGAAACCTTAAAGTATTTTAGAAAAATAATAGCAACACTGTTCTGCGTGACCCTAATACTAGTGTCTTTCTTGAGAAGATAATTGAGGTTGAAGTTGTGGTTATATAGACACCCCACTTAGGGCCCTAGGCAGTGAATCTTTAGTCAGGCACTCCAATGGAAGGAGAGCTTCACCGTCAACTAACTTACCATGTAAAAAGGAAATTCCAGTACCCAGGAAACAGTGGGGGCACTCTGGTGCTTTGGAATACACAGGTAGACAACCTGGTAGTGGCTGAAGCATGTGACAGCGCTTGATTACATTTTAGGGACTAGGAGACAGAGAAATCCCGAATGAGGGCAGGCTATAAACTCCAAGACCTGTGCTTCAGAGAGGCCTCAGGTACCAAAGTGTCCATCACCTCCTTATATTGGCCAGTCTAGTCTTGACAGAAACTAGAGTTACCTGGAAAGGGAAAACTCAGTTGAGGAACTGTCTTCATCGGCTCGGCCTATGGCCATCTTCTTGACTGCTGGTTGATGTGGAAAGGCCCAGTCCCCTGTTGGCAGTATCACCCCTGGGAAGGTCGGCCTGGGCTGTCTGAGAAAGGTAGGTGAGCAAGTCAGGGGAAGCAAGCCAGTAAGCAGCATTCCTTTCTGCTTTCTGCTTCCAGTTCTCACCTTGGCTTCCCTCAATGATGGACTATACACTACAAGATGAAATAAACTTGTTCCTCCTTCCTCAAATCCTGGTGTCAGCTAGGCATCATGTGATCAGACACATGAGTCCATGGCCAGGGCATGGGGTGGGCATTTCACATCCAAGCCATAACAATATCCAAGTGGGGATGGTTTTTATATATGGGCGATCCTCTGGCTGGCTGTTAAGGAAATGCTTACCCTTTCCTGACTCTGAATCTCTTGGCTCAAGAAATATGGAGGTTTTGTGGGAGACACATAGACATAGGAATTCACAAAATAAAACTAGAGGGATTTTTGTTTATGTTAGATGAGCTCTTAACTGCAGGGTCAGTGCAACTGTGAGCAAACCTCGAGTTCTAAGCACCCAACCCTCAAAATTCAGTTCAGTTTCTTCATCTTTTCTATACAAAGGATTTCCTGACCTTAGACACAATGAGATTCTTTTTCCTGTGGCTGGTCCCATGCCCAGTTATTTATGGTTTTATTATAACCTTTAGTACTTTGTCTTACAAGAGTTTATCTTTATCTGTATGCCTGCCACTGTAGACTGATCTCACTGAGGGCCAGGAATGGATCTTCATTATCTTTACACTTTCACTGCCCAGAGCACAACAGGGATCAACACATTTTTGTGTGAGTGTGTGCATTTTTGTATTGGGGAAATAAGTAGATGGTCAGATAGGTAGAGGTGTACTTCACTGCCATCATGCTACCCTTCACAACACAAGAAGCATGCAGTTGGCTGGGGCCATGGCTTAGTTGGTAAAGTGCTTACCTGTGTGATGCCCTAACCAGCCCTAACAGGCTTAAGGGCTAATCAGCCCAAACCACTAATAAGATACTTTCTAAGAGCCAACCTGGGTCTGCCTAAGGGCCTTAACAACAGCAGCTGAGACATGATCTGAGATGACCTGGACCGATGGAGCCATGTCACACCAGCAGATGCTTATTCATCAGACCTTCCCCTGGAGTGGGTTGGAGGGTTTATCAGGCTTGCCTCTTCCTGAATAAACTGAGCTTTTGTTTTGACATTCTCCCAGAGTCTGTGTTGTTGACTCTGTGCCTACCCGCCCTCTTCTTCAAAGGGAACAGCACAGGGCCCTGCTACACTTGTCTTTCAAGCATGAGGACTGGAGTACAGTCTCTAGGACCCCTGTGAAAGGTCAGCACAGCAGCACATGCCAATGATCTTAGTGCTGGGAGGTGGGAACAGAGGATCCCTACAGCTCGCTAGACACCTAGTCTTGCCAAATGAAATGGGCTCCATATTCACTGAGAGACCTTGTCTCAAAAAGTAATGGGGAGCATAATTGAAGACACCTTGAAGGGACTCTAGCCAGCCCAGGCCTGGCAAACATGGCTCTGGCAGGCCTCGCCCTTCTCCCCAATTCTATCTGCCTTGCTAAAAACCATTAGATTTCATTTCTGAAGCTAGCCGCCAAGGTCCATTCCCTTATTTGGCTAATCCCTCCTCCTGAGACTGATTACCAAGGTCCAGATATGGAAGCACTAAAGTTCAGCAATCACAAACCCCCTACAACTCACCTAATTAACATGCCCAATTAAAATTAAACACTTTATCCTAACAAGAGGTTTCCCCTTGTATCTTTAGAAACTGCCATTTTCCTATGTACCATGTCTGTCTCCTCTCTATCCAGAGACAGTCCTTTGTCATCCCCCTTCCCAGGACAAATACCCCTTCTCCTTCTCCCTCTTCCTCTATCTCCTGTCTTTATCCCTTATTCCTTGATCTCTGTCCTTCTGGGGCAAATAAATTTCCTCTGTGCTGAGAACTTGGTCTTGGGGGTCCTGAGCTGTTACTTTTCCCTACACACCTGACATTAACCTCTGACCTCCATAGACATGAACACACACACACACACACACTCATACACACATGCAAATGTACAGACACACACACAGCTAACACTTAACATTTATATAATACAATGATAAAATGTCAATAGGAGTAGAAATTATTTTATCAAAAGTGTACATAATAAAATTTTCCTAGGAAAAAGTTGATAAATAACTTTGAGAGTGATTAAAATTATAGTAAAAAACAAATAAAGTAATCAGTTTAACAGTTTAGCTGGACAGTGGTGACAGAAGCATTTAATCCCAGCACTTGGGAGGCAGAGCCAGGTGGATCTCTTGAGTTCGAGGCCAGCGTGGTCTACAGAGTGGGATCTAGGAAAGGCACCAAAACTACACAGAGAAACCCTGTCTCAAAAAACCAAAAAACCAAAAAAATCAAAAACCAAACCAACCAACGAACCAAACAACCAAACAAAAAACAGTTTATATACAAGCTTTACAAAGTATGTAAAAAACTTTGCAGAAAAAGAAAAAAAGCCACATTTTAAGTTATGACTTTTATCATCACCCTGATACTAAGAAAGAAAAACACTATGAATACATAAACTATGTAATATAAAAATTATATCAACACTTAAAGGAGAAAAATCATCAATCCATATAAAAACTCTCAGTAGGCTTGGACAGAAATGTTCCTGACTCTAAGGCAATGTATCAGAAAACTACAACTAAGGTCTATTTGTGGTGAATTCTTAGAAACTTTGAGGGTATTCATGAAAGTGATGACTATAAAGCAGAACACATAATGAAGATGGAGTTTAGCTGGAAGGTCTGGGTGGAAGGAAGGCTGGTAGAGAAGAATCAGGGTGGCTTGTGGTAAGAGAGAGCCTGGAGGAAGAGCAGGCTAATTAGGGAGAGGAAAGGGTGAGAAGAGAACCAAGAACGGAGCATCCAGGACCACTAATTAAGGAACCCATGACACCTGAGTGCTGTGGGCCAGTCCGAGGGAGCCTAGGAGCAAGAGGAGAATAAAGAGAGGCTGGGTGGGAGGGCGGGAGGAGGAGTGTTCTGGGTGCTGGACTCCTCCGGTTCACTAATTAGAGGCTGCTGTTGACCTTAGCTGAAGCTGTGGTGAGAACTGAAGGCAGTGTGGGTGGACGTTCAGTGGGAGAGCAGGAAGCAGAAGCTCTTCCATGACAAGAGGGAAGTGAGCTGTGCGGAGCCACCCTGAGAAGGCAAGGAAGTCCAGGGACACTTCAGGAGGTTGTGGTGATGTCAAGCAGCTTGTGAGTCCACAGGGGTGCCACCAGGGCAGGAGAGAGGCTGAGAATACACCAGAGAGGGAGACAGATGGACCAAGCCTCTCTGCAGGCACTAGGAAAGTGACTATAATAATGATAATGATAATAATAATAACAATAAAATAATAATAAAAATAATAAATGAAAATCATACCCCATTGGCACTCATTCATTAGCCCAAAAAGTATTTATGAATTATCCATCATGTGCCATGCCATGCCGTGTTGCACATAAGAAAAACACCCCTCCTACCCTATATTACTTAAGTCCAGCGACCTAAAGCAAAAACAAAATGAAAAACCAGGCCAGAATCTGGCCTGTCAGGCCTGGGCTAAAGAAAGGAGTTATGCCTTTGGCAGAAGTACATATGTCTTCATGACAAGGAGTCCTCAGGTTGGTCCTTACCACTTGTTACAGAGACAACGGAGACCCAGAACCTGGAATTCTGACACAGAATTCCTTTATGACTAAGGTAATGCACACCAACTTTGACTGAGATGGCATCTTTGAACTGTAGCCGACAGAGGAAGTTCTTGTGGCCCTGCTGTGTTCGATGGACTCAAGGCTTTAATACAGGAACACGATGGTCAAGGAAGACCAGGGCAGATGCTCCATATGATTGATAGGCTGGACATCCAAACTTCCGTTCCAGTGAGACCAAACTCTGGCCTCTTTTCATTCAGCTTTTGCTATTTCTACTGAAACCCAGGATCCAGTCATACCCATTTGGTCATGCTTGTTAACATCATCAGAATGCGTCACAGTCATTAATGTGACTGGTTTTAAAAAGGATAAGTAGGGGAGGGATGGTCTGATTTTCCTTCTGAAGGACTCAAGGACAGACTGGGAAAGGTTCCTGACATATGACCCAGGGCTGCACTCCACGTTACACACAGGAGGTCTAAGTGGCAGAATGAAGGAGAAGGTTAAATGTGTGGACAGGGATTCAAAAAAAGTTTGGAGGACAAGGTCCTTTGACATTGCGGATGGAAACTTCTGTCCTGGCAAGGTGGGAATAAGCTGCAAGGGTGACTGATGGACATCCTGCTTAGAACCCAGGACATCTGAAACTCCAGGCAACACTTGTCTAGTCTATGCATTACCTATTCTCTATTGAGTTAAATTTGTAAAGAAAGAGCTTAGCCAGTGGTTGGGAGGGCATTTGGTATACCTTTTTGGGGGAAAAGTTCCCATGTGCACAGGTAAATCACCAAAGCACATTTGAACACGAGTGCAAATCTCTATGACATCCTACATCATGAGAAGCTCAGAGATCCTTGCCATTCACACTGTAGAGTGTTCAGGGAACTTCCTTTTCCCCAACACCCACTCTTCAAAACCAGTCTTTAAACTTTAGTGTAAGCTTTCTAGCAAAACTGAATAAAAGGTAGAGTGAGTTCTGGGGACAAGGCTCAGCTAGTGAAGTGCTTGCCAAACAAGTGAGGACTGAGTTCAGAATCACTTAAGCACTCACATAAAAAGCCAGTTACTGCGGCCCAGATCAGTAATCCTACCTCTGGGAAAGTAGGAGCAGGTGACTCTTGGAGCTCAGTGGCCAGCCAGCCTAGCTCAAGCCATGTAGGTTCCAGTGAGAGACCCTGTCTCAAAAAAATACGGTGGAGAGAGATTAAGGAAGACACCCAACTTCAACCTCCAGTCTATGTACCAGTGACTACACACACACACACACACACACACACACACACACACACACACAAGAGAGAGAGAGAGAGAGAGAGAGAGAGAGAGAGAGAGAGAGAGAGAGAGAGAGGGAGGGAGAGAGAGAGATTCCATACAACTCAAGTCTTGCACATACAGTTTCCCAGTCATCAATATCTTCCACTAGAGAGGTCCAGTTGCCACAGCTGATGAAGCATCCTGACATATTTTCACTGAGCTCATAATTTACTTCTGAGTTCTCTGGGTGTTGAGTGTTTTGTAGATTTGGACAACTTTACAATGAAGTGCTCCACCATTAGAGCACCATACAGAGAAGTTTCTCTGCCCTGCATGCTTATTTATCCCTTCCACCTCCCTGTCTCTAGCTCCTGACAGCTGGTGATCTGTCTCCAGAGTTTACCTTTTTCCAGTATGAAATACAATTGGGATTGTGCAGTACACAGACTTTTCAGAGCCCCATTTTGCTTACTAATAAGCCTTTCCAATTTCTTTATGTGTTTTATGTTTTGACAGACAATTTCTCTTTATTGCTAAGTGGCATTCCAATTATCTAGATGTACTATGGACACCATCTTCAGAACATCTGACCATTGTATCACCACATCCCTTTCATCTCACCAAAACACAAGCCAAACTTTGGAGAGGTGTCTAGCAATGAGAAGGAAAGAATTGAAATTTATGATTTAAGTTAAGGTTCACATATTTTCTGTAGCTAATTACTCATGTCCCACTTTGCCGAATGGGGGGAGGTAAATTTCAATTCAAATGTAAAGTAATTCTCCCTGAAAATACACTGGAGTATATTTATCTCTGAGAAAAATAAGTCTTGCCTCCAGGATGAATCAGACTGAGATGAAATTTTACTCTAACATTTAAAAGAGAAGGGAAAAAGGGAAGGAAAGAAAAATCAGTGAAAAATAAGAGAGGGAGAGGAGAGGAGAGAGAGAGAGAGAGAGAGAGAGAGAGAGAGAGAGAGAGAGAGAGAGAGAGAGAGAGAGAGAGAGAGAAGGGCAGAGAAGGGGAGGGGAGGGAAGGAAAGGAAAGGAGGAGAGGAGAGGAGAGGAGAGGAGAGGAGAGGAGAGGAGAGGAGAGGAGAGGAGAGAAACTTGCTAACAGAATTCTCTGCAAGGTATTTTTCTCCCTTTTACAAGTTAGCAGCTACTGAATAATTCATGACAGCATGGAAAGGCTGTCTTTTCCCTGGGTGATGGATAACTGAGCAGGAGAGCAAGCGCTCATCATCAGCCAGCACTCTTGCTTCTGAGCACAGGGTGCGCTCCTCTCCAGCTCAGTTTCTCTTGCAGCCAGCCAGGCATCCTCGAGGCTGCTGCCTGCCCACCCGCCTGGGCTCCTAGCCTACCACTTTACTTTCTCCAATTCTGCTGCCAGCTGAGGAGACTCCCCACAGCTGCTGGTTCCTGCCTGGGACCATGTGTGTGGATGCTGTTTGGGAGAAACAAGGCACTTGTTCCTGGCATGGATCCCAGCTCGGTTTCTCCTGTTGACTTCTGGACCACAGATGCTGCTGCTGAGGAGGTATTTGCTGGCATCCCTCCCTCCGCTCTCATCAGCTAAGGACTGGCCACAAATCAAGGTACCTTCTTCTCCCTCTCCTTGGCATTTTTCCTAGTCAGGATATCTCCACTTTCTCCCCGTAACGAGGGGCTCCGGCTGGCAACAAACATTCTTAACTCGTGTGTGTGTGTGTGTGTGTGTGTGTGTGTGTGTGTGTGTGTGTGCGTGTGTGTTTGGGGAAATTGTTCTTGGTGTTAGTATGACCTTAGGGCTTCCCTGCTGCTCGCCGAGTGTAAAGCGGACCTTCTCTGTCACTGGAGACATTTCTGAGGCAGGTACCTGTCATCTGCCACCCCCGTTTCTCCTTCAGCTCCCTCTCTCCCCATCCCCCAACACATTATTCGGCTTCAGCCTTTGTGTCGGTGGCAGAGGGCTGAAGGGATGTCTTTGCCTCCCCAGCAGGCAAGTGTCAGCATGGGCCGCGCTCCAAGAAGCCAACGCTAGGGCGCGAGGTGTGAAGAGTTGTCCAGAATGACCAACTCCTCCTCCACGTCCACCTCCTCCACCACCGGGGGATCGCTGCTGCTGCTCTGCGAGGAAGAAGAGTCGTGGGCCGGCCGGCGGATCCCGGTATCTCTCCTGTATTCGGGGCTGGCCATCGGGGGCACGCTGGCCAACGGCATGGTCATCTATCTCGTGTCGTCCTTCCGAAAGCTGCAGACCACCAGCAACGCCTTCATCGTGAACGGCTGCGCGGCGGATCTCAGCGTCTGCGCCCTCTGGATGCCACAGGAGGCGGTGCTGGGGCTCCTGCCCGCCGGCTCCGCGGAGCCCCCGGGGGACTGGGACGGTGGCGGGGGCAGCTACCGCCTGCTCCGGGGCGGGCTGCTGGGCCTCGGGCTCACCGTGTCCCTCCTGTCTCACTGCCTCGTGGCGCTGAACCGCTACCTGCTCATCACCAGGGCGCCTGCCACCTACCAGGTGCTGTACCAGCGGCGCCACACGGCGGGCATGCTGGCCCTGTCCTGGGCGCTCGCCTTGGGTCTGGTGCTGTTGCTCCCGCCCTGGGCGCCCAAGCCCGGAGCCGAGCCCCCGCAAGTCCATTACCCCGCGCTCCTGGCGGCGGGAGCCCTGCTGGCACAGACGGCGCTGCTGCTGCACTGCTACCTGGGCATCGTGCGCCGTGTGCGCGTCAGCGTCAAGCGGGTCAGCGTGCTCAACTTCCACCTGCTGCACCAGCTGCCCGGCTGTGCCGCCGCCGCCGCCGCCTTCCCCGCCGCCCCACACGCTCCGGGCCCCGGAGGCGCCGCGCACCCCGCGCAGCCCCAGCCCCTGCCGGCCGCGCTGCAGCCGCGTCGAGCGCAGCGACGTCTCAGCGGCCTGTCGGTGCTGTTGCTCTGCTGCGTCTTCTTGCTGGCCACGCAGCCGCTGGTGTGGGTGAGCCTGGCCAGCGGCTTCTCGCTGCCGGTGCCCTGGGGCGTGCAGGCGGCCAGCTGGCTCCTGTGCTGCGCCCTGTCGGCGCTCAACCCTCTGCTCTACACGTGGAGGAACGAGGAGTTCCGCAGGTCCGTGCGATCAGTCCTGCCTGGCGTCGGGGACGCGGCGGCAGCCGCCGCGGCCGCCACCGCGGTGCCCGCCATGTCCCAGGCGCAGCTGGGCACCCGGGCGGCTGGCCAGCACTGGTAACTCACCTGGCCCCAGGGAGGGAGGGCTTCCTATGCCATCTACTGCATCACCTCCTCCCTTGTAAGCCATGCCCAGTCCCAGAGGGGATCCCCGCGGGGGAAGATTTTGCCTTTCTTCCCAGTGCAATACCTGAACCAAGGTCTGCCCCTAAATGGCGTCCTAAAGGAATTGTGCAGGCCGCCCGACCTTTATACCCTTTGTTTCTGTGTTTTAGAGACGCCCTTACGTCCAGACACCCAGACTGCAAGGACTTGTAAACTGGCATTTTAAAAGAACCAGTTAATTTATTTCAAGTTTGCTTTTTGGAACAGAGCTTTCATAACATACAACCCTTCCAACCTCCATCGTCATATATATGAAGCGCCTTGAGTGTATGAGTGTGCATGAGTCAAAGGGAATACTACTGAGGACGAAATTGTGTGTGTAGACAGTATTTTAACCACGCCTCCTTCTGTTATAGTTTAGTCTTTGTATATTGGCCTGGAAGAGTGAAACCACAGGTGTGTACACAGTGTGGGTTGCCATCGAGACCTCAAGCCCTTTATTCTTAAAAGGGTTGTGGAGTCAGCTTTGAAATGAATGAAGAGTCTTCTCAGCCAGTGAGGAAACAAACCAAATTTATTATTTTGTACTCCTCTTTACTCACTCCTAAGGCGGAAAGCTAGCGTTGGGTGTTGTATTGAATAATTGCAAGTTCGTTAATGGATGGTCTGAAACCAGAAATGGAATTCTGGAAACAACAACAAATAAGGGGGTTATCTATTTTAGGTACCAGTTTCACATTTTCTAAAGCATGCACACTTCTTGCTACCCACATTTGTAACCAATTTCCTCGCCTCTGAGTGTGATCGCAGCTTTGAACATTCTGTACTATAATGGTTGCTAAGGAGAATGAATCCTGTTTTCTCTTTAAGATATCTCAATGCACACGATATAATTAAACACTAATACCATAATTGCATAGCTAATGTTAGCTGCTATTGCATGCTCCTAGATGCTAGGAACGTATTGGGCATGTGGTACACAAAGCAATACCCACTAGTCAGGGACATTTTTACTTCTTCCAGACACCAGAAAGAATGGCTTTTCATCATTTGGACAGAGACACAGATACACCTGTGGCTGCCTAGAGCTCTTGTCTTGACCTGGTTTGGGAGAAAACTCCCATTTGGGACGTTAGCTCCTAAATGAAACCAATGATCAAGATGATATGTTAATAGAGATTGGCTCGGCAAAGCCACTTGTGTGTTTTAGGGGCTAAACAAGTCTCACGCTAGGAAGTATCACTGTTTTATGTTGTTCATCTATATTTTACCACGGCTTTTAATACTAGTATCATGTCTGTTGAAGACTGGATGGTACACTCTGTTGTACATCAGAGGCGCCTTTCAGATGGGACTCTGGTCTCAAACGCACCAGTTGGGGCGGGCCATCTTCATCTTTGACTTCTAAATGTGTTTAGATATATTTTTCCGTGTGCAAAGCCACATGAAATCGTTTCATGAAGTTAAACAGGGAAGAAAGTAATAAGAGGCACAGAGCAGTCCGCTAGCCACATCGAGTGGGGGCCAAAGAGCCTCAGTGAACTTTGTAACTCAGGAGCCAAGGCGGCTGGCTTTGTTGCACTCCCGGATCAAGAATGGTAAGAACACTTGTACGTTTGAGTAACTATGGGGGATGCAGGAAATGGACATTTTTGGAGTAAAACAAAATACAATAAATATGTTTGTCACTAACAATACATCAGCAGTCATGTTATTAACCAAACTCTGTGCATGAGCCATTTCTCTCACGAACTTTCCATCTGTTCCCAGCTTCCTGGATTCAGAGATTTAATTAAACTTCAGATAATGCTTCTCTTGGGTCTATTTCTTCTTTCGTTGGGTACCTTCTCTCTGTCTCTGTCTTGATGATACTGTACCAGATGATACTGTCTTCCCAAACACCAGTGATACAAAGTGACTTTTAATTGCTCTAAAATGCTTCCTACTTCATATAGTTAGGTGAGGTCCTCACACTGGTCTAGGAAAAGAGCTAGATATGTTTCCTTTCTGTAAACATTGTGGAAGAGGTCACAGAGAGACGGAGATTTTCCATTTGAGGGTGTCGTGGGACAGCTTTCGAAAGCCTTCTGGTTAGCATTGTCCTTGTTTCTCATTGTGAGTGATGCCAAGTTCCCTCCCTGTCCCTATAACGTGCCACACGTAGAAAGAGATTTGCAAATGAGGATCTGATACCTCACCATATTTCTGGCTGGCACTGAGAACTGTTGGCTGGCACCATGCCACGTGGGAGACCTACTTTCGATTAATTTACTAGTAATTAACTCCACAGGACCGATTCACTTTTAATTTTAAAGCAGCACTGATGCGTCTAAAAATGCCTTCCTAGGCACTGCCTGTGAGTGTTGCAGTTACTGCTTTGACAAATTAAATTAATGGAGATTGTGTCCTTCTTTAAATGAAACCACATATTATCCACCCAGGAATTAAAAAAAAAAAAAAAATCCTAACTGCTATCCAGTCTTCCCTAACTTGCTTTCTTGTGCTTTTTTTTCCCTGTCTGTGCATGCCTGCTAACACATATAACACCTTCCTTCCCTCTGCAGTCAGCTGAAGGGCTAAGTTCCAGGACAGAACAGGCCTTATGTGCAGTACTTTCTTCCTTCCAAAATGAAGGTTGTTAATACACAAGAATTCCACTTGGTGCAGGGACATTCGCCGATGTCTCTCCAACTCAGATACATTTCTCTTTGTCTCAGAATTGCAGAAAAAGATTTCCGCAGTGGAGGATGGCATGCATCAGAGGAAGGGGTGAAGGGCAAGGAGGCTTTCTTTACACCACTGATGAAGTTGTTGAACGGATCTGCTTGCCCACAGGAAGTTGGTCTGCTTTGAACTCACAGTGGGGGGACAACCTTGTCCTTCTGGCAGTGACATACTAACTGACTTTGGCGTTTCTCATGTCACCTTTGTTGCATAGCCCAGGGGTTCATATGACACTTCTCCAGCTCTTCAGAAGCCTTGGGGGGCTGACTTGACAAGGACCCCCATGGCATGACTCTACATGAAGAACGTGGAGGAGCTGGGGAGAGGGCTCAGTCAGCAGTGTTTGCTGCACAAACCCGAGGAAGGACCTGAGTTCGGATCCCTACAATCCACTTAAAAAGCCAGGCAAGACACAGCATGGCTGGGATGCCAGTGCTGGGGAGGCAGACACGGGTGGATCCCGGGGCTTGCTGGCTTGCCACTTTGGCTGATGTGTGAGTTCAAGATTTCAGTGAGAGAATCTGCCTCAAGAAATCAAGTAGGGAGTAATTGAAGAAGACACTTGACATCAACGTTTGGCCTACACGAACACACACACACACACACACACACACACACACACACACACACACACACACACACACACACTTATACACATGTGGCTATTGTACACACACACACACACACACTCTTATACACATGTGGCTATTGACACACACACACACACACACACACACATGAATGTCGAGAAAAATCATGATTTCCCTTTCTTTCAAGGCATGTCCTTAATGTTTATGGCTTGTGGGACAAGAGTGGTACTTCAGATGGAGCTTTGGTTCTTCCCTGGTAGTTGCCCTTTTAAATATCTCCAGGAACCTCATGCAGATGTGTGTTGCTCAGCCCACACACCTGAGTTCTGCCTGTATTCTCATTTCAGCCAGATGCCTTGTCACCTCTGGCATCTAATGGTGGACATACATGGGTCAGAGTCGCCCTTAGAAGTGGTCTCTGGGTGGGGTACTCCTGGGTTCCAGGCACCTGCATCTCCAGGCTGGCATATGCCCTTGTGGGATGGATGGTCAGAGGAGGGCCCTTCCCTTAAAGTGCAAGACCTAGGTTGGAGTCCCAGTTTCTCTGAGTGCAATGGTGCTGCCGACACTCTCGTGGATAGGTCCTGTCCAGCAGCCTCGCCCAGCCTGTCCCACCTACCGGGCCCCCTTAGCGGAGCCCCACACTGAGGTTCCCAGATACTTCAGAAGGCCCGATGCGGAGTTGATGGTAAGGGGAAGACTGCCGCTGAGGTAGAGGTTTGAATATGTTTGTCTCCTGGAAGGAGGTGATGGGCACTTGGGATCCCCTGCACAGTTCTTCCTACTGTTGCGCACCTTTGGAATTTTCATAAGGACATATGCCTTCGAAAGTGTAGCCAACGCTAAATAAATAATCAAAGGACAAAGAAAGAGAAGAAAGGAAGAGCACAGACAGGAAAGGAGCCAAAGCCTGAGATCCCACAGCGTTCATTAAATGCAGACACTGGACTGAAAGGTTGGTCTGACTCCAGACCATGAGACTGTAGCTAACACAATAAAGGTAACAATCAGAGCTTTGAAAGAAGCATGGAATCCTCTTCATGGTGTGACCACTCCCTACGCTGTCTCTCTGACTCCGATCTGTTGTTAGAGCCAGCTCTCATGCACACTAGCTCTTAGCACAGGCCAGCTCCATGTCAGCCTCAGACCAATCAAGGGCTTTACTAGGTTTTCTAGCTTTTCCCTCTGGGAAGGTTCATTCACTGTCTACCTCCTCATCGGGACTTCTCTGCCCCAGCCTTGGGCTCCTTCTCCACAGAATTCATGTACAGCCTCAGTGTCACATATACCCTCCTTATAGTAACCTCTTAAAATTGTGTGTGTGTGTGTGTGTGTGTGTGTGTGTGTGTGTGAGAGAGAGAGAGAGAGAGAGAGAGAGAGAGAGAGAGAAGAGAGAGAGAGAGAATCTTCAAAATTAGATAGGAAAGTTATTTTTCTTTCATTTTTTTTATCCATTTTGTAAAGGGATTTTTTTCACAACCAGTCACTTGAAGTACATTATGCATTTAATATATGTTTGTAACCATTAACAGTAATTTTTATTTTTAAATTAACTTATATTAATATACAAAGACATGGTAATTATCAATATACAAAAGACAATATAATTCTTACTTATATGTCATGAGAAAGAGAGTTTTTAAAGAAAAAAGATCTGGCTTGTTCTCTTGAGTATTTATTTATTTTTCTTAATGAAATGGACCCAAGAATAAATTCTAGTTCTCAACTCATATCTTGCCAAAGGCTCTCCAGGATAATAAAATATGGGAGTGGAGACGGTGTAAAGTAACTTGGAAGACTGCTCCTCCTATTCAGCTGAGCTTTCTTTGGACTGCCAGTGCCCAAATAATGGCACAGAGAGCTTTTATTAAGTATGAAACCTTGGCCTTAGCTTAGGCTTTTTCTAGCTCTTATAACTTAAATTAACCCATTTATGTTAATCTATGTTCTGTCACATGCTCATTACCTCTCCTCTATACTGTACATCCGACTTCCTCCAAGTCTTGCTGGTGAATCCCCTGCCTCAGATTCTTCCCAGAGTTCCTATCCCTGGCTGGAAGTCCCGCCTATCCCCTCCTATCTAGCTATTGGTCATTCCGCTCTTTAAACCAATCAGAAGGTGCTTTAGACAGATGAGGAAGGGCAGAGACACCTTCACACAGTGTGATCAAATATCCCGAAACACCCTGTCATCCCCAAACTCTCTCCACTCGACAAATCAACATTAGGATATTCTGGTTCTAATCACCACTTTAAATTCAATACTGAACTGCTCTAGCTAGGTGTGCAGTTATTTCTGCGGGTCTTACGTAGGAAAGCTGTGGGTTTTGGTTTGAGAAAGCCTTATATATTGCTAAGCAGTGACCAGGCACTGTTGCCAGAACCTGGGGGAAGTGAGTATGGGATGTCTTTACCTTTTCTCTGCAGTTCAAAGGGTGGCAGCCCAGGAGAAAGTGCTGGGGACCACCCAGGCTGAGGTTTTTGCTATATTCATTAGCCAGAAATTACTTGTATTTTCAAACAGTTTGTCATATAATTTAGACCCAGTTTCCAGTTTTGTGTTTTCAAAGACAGGAAAGTGCACACACTTTTGTGTAGTGAGGCTGAACAGACAATTTGCTTTTAGCCGAAAGGCAGTTCAATGAAATGATGGCATGGTTTTATATATCTTAGCACTATAATATACATCCCATCCAAAAGGTTTTATTTAACTTCATATGTGTTGTGCACAAACACCATTAAAGGTCAGAGGACAACTCCCTGGAGAATAGAATATATGCAATGGTAAACCAAACTATCACCCCTGTCTTTGATAAAGTTGAAGTTAAATCAGTGGGGTGGCTCAGCAGATAAAGATGCCTACCACCAAGACGGATGCACTGAGATCTTAGCTGAGACTGGGGGATGCGACTTAATATGGGTGCCAAGACGGCTTCACTAACTCTTTCCTTACCAGTCTAAGCTTAGCACACATGGGTTGAATAACTTTCCTTGGTCCAGACTGAGAGAAGAGGACAGAGACCACATGCCCTTCACAGAAGACCTTGCTAAAAGAGACCTGTTCTGTGGAGAAACTTGAGTGGGTAACCGTTTCCCATGTAGTAGGCAACTCACTTCACCTTGCATGAGTGGGTTGAAAATAGGGAAAGAGGTCATCAGTGTCAACAAAAATCTTTTGTCTTGCGAGCTGGACAAGTGAGAAAATGACATTCTTCTCTCTCAGTATGCAGCCTGTGGTTTTGGAGCCAGGAATAGGCAGGCATAGGATAGAGTCACTGTGAGTAGTCATGGCACTGTGTTTCTATCCAGCTTTACCAGGCAGAAGAAATACCTTCCATTTTCTGACCACAAGTCATCAATTATATAAGGCACCTGGTATCATGGCTCCAAGGGCAAGTGGAACAGTGAATAAGTGTGATCTCCAGGATACTTTTTAAGATCATGTTATTAAGTATGATTAAAGAAAGAGATTATCAGTTGGAGAAAAATGGGTAAATAGAAAAAAATGATGTTTAAATATCAGAAAGACTGTTGATAATGATGATGGTGATGATGATGCTTCCTTTCACAACAATAGTAAAAGACAGGCATTGAGCTAGGTGGCACATTCTTTAACCCTAAAACACAGTAGACATAGGCAGGAGGAGTACTGTTAGCTCATAGTCAGCCTGGGGTACATAGTAAGACCCTTCCTCAAAAGGACAAAATATGACAAGGCAGGTATTAAGGTTTGTTTTATGACTGATGGTCTTCCTCACTGTCCATAAATGTCACTAGCATAGGAGATTGGTGACTGTTGAACTCAAGTCTCGTTGACTCCAGAAGCCTGGGCTTATAAACATCCTGTCAAATGCAGAATCCAGAGCAAGTGCTGGAAGCAAGATTTGGTTCAGTGGGTGGGAGATAGATTTCAGCTTAATAGGAGGAAAAAAAGAACTTTATCTCAAATTATAAGTGCTCAAAATAGTTGGGGCTGTCTCGGGAGATTGTGACTTTCCCAGCACCTGAAGGATGCAAGTTAAGGTGGAAGATTAAATTGCTAACGGGAGCCTATGCCAGGTGGGAAGCTTCCCCATGTTAACTCCAAGTTGCCTTTAAAGGCTGGTTTCTGTGATTACATAAGAGCTTTTCTGCTTGGAGATGACAAACGCTTCCTTGTTCAGGGCCTGTGATATTTCAGCTGATTAGTCACAAGGAGCATGCCTGCTCTACATCTTACCCTCACCAACCAAAGAGAAGCTAGCTGCAGTGACAGCAGCCGTCCCTCTTTGGGCACAGGGACACCGACAGGACACATTTTTTTGTCCACTTTGCCCAACTCATACTTCTTCTGGTCAGTCTCCTTTTTGGTCCCACCTAACCCTCAAACTTTTTTTTAAAAAAGTGGAATATAGGCTGGAAGAAGTGTATCTTAACACTTTCTCAGGATAAATAATGGAGACACAGTGTATTAGCTATACACATTTAATTTTAATAAGGACAACGTTTGTGTTGAAGGAATGGAAAAGATTTTAGGATGATCACTTGGATGAAAAATAAGCTAAGGTCGACTTTCTTGGAACACTACCTTTCCTGAATGCTGTTCTCAGCTGAGGGTTTTGCATGCGACACAGTCTCAAACAGATCTTAAACAAACCCTATTGTGATGGCTGTTTTTGGTTGTCAACTTGACTATATCTGGAATTAACCAAAACCACCTGTGAGGGATTTTTGCTAAATTTGAAGTGGCAAGATCCACTTCTGATCTGAATCTTTTGAGGTGGGAAGACCTGCCCCTAACCTGGGTCACACCTTCTGCTGGAAGCCTATATACAGACATGGAAGAAGGAAGGTTTTGCTCCCGGTCTGCTTGCTTCCACCTTGCTAGCAAGTCCACTCCTTCCCTGGCATTAGAACCTACTTCTTGGGGATTCTGGAATACACTGAAGAACAGAGGGGACTTCAAGCCTCATGGACTGAACAACCGCTGGACTCCTGGACTTCTCATTTTGATAAGCTGGTCAAGAAAATCTCTCACAAAAGTGCCTAGCAGCCTTTTAATTGACTCTAGATTAAGTCAAGTTGGCAACCAATGTTAACCAGCACAAGCGCTGACATATCTTGGTATTAGCATGTAGAGACAGTGTCACTGATCCTATCTTACCACGAATGATCATGATTTTATCATCTTTATCATTGTTCTCACCATTGTCAACAATTGTTTGCCAACAGTTCAGAGTGTTATGTGTAAATCGGTTTTTCTGTTTAACAAATTATCCCAAACATGACTTTAGATCACAAGTATTGACCATCTCATTGTTCTATGGGTTAACTGTTTGGATGGGCTATCTGGGCAATACTTGTGCTAGTCTCAGATGAATCTACTCATCAGCCTGCAGTCAGCTGATAGCCCATGGAGCACACATCTTCCTGGAATTTGACTAGCTTTGGCTGGATTTACACTTGAGTGGCTGAGCTAGCCCAGGTTCATTCACACAGTGGCACACCAGAGTCCAACTTCTGTTATATTTGCTAATGCATATTGACCTAGTTAAATCACAAGGTGAAATCAGCTTTAAAGCTCATCCATTGGGCAGCTAAAACCCAACAGGACAGTGCTGAGAGGTGAGACCTTTAAGAGGTGGTTAGGCCTTCAGGGCTCTGCCTTCATAGATTGTGAGTGGGCTGGTTATTATGGGAGTGGGTTCCTGACACAGGCATGGAATTGGATTCCCTTCCTCACTCCTGTGTGTTTTCTTGCTCTTCAGCCATAAGAACCTCCAAAAAGAAGATCCTCTCCATGGCCCAGCACATAATCTCGAGACTAAGGCAGAAGGATCACAGCTTGAGGCCAGCCTGGGTTACTGGGGTACATAAAGAATCCCAGGTCAGCCTGGGCTACTTGAAACCTTATCTTAAAATACAAAATACATAAACAAACAAACAAACAAAATCCTAAAACAAACAAGGTCAAAAAGCTTTAGAGTCAAGCCCCTAAACCTTGAGCTCCCCAGCCTCCAGAACTTCAAGAAATCTCTCTTCTTTACAGATGACTCCGTTTCAGGTACTGTGTTATAGCACCACAAAATGGATGAAGATGTTTAATCTTACCCTAAGGTTCCTTCTGTCATGTAGCAGAGCATATTCAGAGGTGCTCTGGTTTGGGATATGACTTTTTCAGTGTGTGATTGCTCTGCCTCCCACAGACAAGGAACTCAAACTGGATGTTGGTGTTTGGCAGCCATGGAGATGTTCAGAAAAAAATGAGGCAAAAGGCAAAATGTTATGGATCTAAGCATGTTTTCCTTGTACTGTCATACTTTGGGGGTCAACGTTATGACTGGTCTTTAAAGGCTTAACAACTTCTCCGAGTAAATGTGAGAAATTTTAGTTGTCTCTTGTGATACTCCATTTTTTCCCCCTCCATATTACTTTTAGCCAAGAATCAGGTTTTGGTTTGTTAGTGTTTATGTCACAAAGCGATTAAGAACAAAACCCATTCAGTTGTATTTCAGATATGCTCCCTTCTGAGCCCCCGTGTGTCTGTCCTTGAGACATCCAGACCCTCTGTGAGCTTTTTAGCCCTCTCCCTGTGTGCCCATGTGACAAGAGTCTCTGCAAAGCACGCCACTGTGTGCTGCCGCTGTATTCCAGATGACGTTTTCACTGGCACTGTTGACACTTGAAGCTACCCGCCTTGAACCGCCTCCCCCCTCAGCCTCAGGAGAGTGTATAAGTTACACTGGCTCAGGAGACCATGTTGATAAACATAGTAAAAACATAAGGATTTGGGGGAAAGAATTATTGTCTCTGTCTATTTCTGTCTCTTCCTCTGTGTGTGTGTGTGTCTCACATGAACTGAGAGAATGAGAGAGGAGGGGAACTCATGGAGGCCAGAAGGTCATTTTCTGGAATTGGTTCTCTTCTTTCACCATGTGAGTCCTGAGGACCGAACTCGGGTCATTAGGCTTGGTGGCAAGTGTCTTTATCTCACTAGCCCAAGGTTAGCTTATTAAGCAATTGTATTATTATAGAACATTATGTCATTGGCAAAGGTCTTGGCCAAATTTTGTCTTTTTTTCCCCTTTGGACCAAGTTTCCCTTACTGGGGTTTGAGTCTACAATATCATTTCAAAAGTACGGCGGTCCATTGCTGTGCTTAGGAAAAGCGACACACGCCCAGGAAAGGCTGTTTGAGGCCCTGAGCTGGGATGGAGACGAAGGGAGAAATGCATCTTGTCTTAAAAATTATCTTTCCACATTAAAAAAAAAAAATCGATCTCACTCTCTGCCCTGGAAAAACCACAAGAACAGGAAAGTTCATCTGCAGAAACCCTGAAAGCATAAAGGGACGGTAATTTGCTACAGCTAAAAACACATCCCATCTTGATGCATTTCCATCATGTGCATTGCTAGCAGTGTGTCCAGGCTTCATCTGTAAGAAAGATACCTCCTGTGGGCCTGCAGTTAGGATGTGGGTGCAGTGTGTCAGGGGACTTTCTGTGAGGTGTACACATTCTAGCCGTCTCCATTAGACATTAGTCACTTTCATACAGCCAGGAGGCGGCAGACCTACCACAGTTTGCTTCTGGTGATTTACATGAGCCCGGCACACACCTGTGTGAAGTGTCTCTCCAGCCTGTGCCTCCTGCAGACTGGGATCAAGTAGGGGAAATGTTGAACAAATAATTCGTTAAAACTGGATACAACAATAGGAGAAGGCGCGGGCTGTTATGAAGATGTCGAAGAGGGAGAACAAAATTAAAATGCCAGGAAAGCCTGAGTGTCAAAATTCAAATCGAATCAAGCTAGCAAAGTTGAAAAATTTGACTACACAAGAAAACAAAGATTATGACCCAAGAGACCTCAAATAAAAACTGGTCAGAAATTCAGGTGCAGGTTGTGACAGACAGTAAAATGTAAGATCTAGAGCAAAAATGTAAACACCACTCAACCTTTAGAATGATTACCTTCCACAATGGGCATCACCAGATGTCAGGGGATCAGTTGAAAGCCATGACATTAAACTGTTTTTGGAAGGCAATTTGAATTCAAAATTACGGACTGCTCCCAAAGCATGGCTGCTATCAGAATATGCTCTTGTATTCACAGACTTCTGTGTGGGCAAATCGTTGCAGGCTGAGCTGAAATCAAGGAAATGCTCTTTCAAATAATTTATGTTGGGTTGCAGTCCTTAGCCTAGGGGCCATCAACATAGATTGTCAACCTAATTCCAGGTTAATTGATGCTAAATTGATGACTGGATCACAACGCTAATTTTGAATCTAATCTAGGAGTAACATTTCAGGATGCCAGTCTGACAGAACTGTTAGCAAAGATAACAGGGTAGAAGAATCCAGAAGTATGTCAGGGAGTGTAGAGGTTTGAAGGAGATGGGATAATCCGGTAGAACATTAGTTGGTTAGTTGAAAAATGTCCGATGTATTCTCTAATAAAATTTCTTACAACAGAACGAACTTGCAGACGTAAATAGTTTCTTGAATGAGCTCTTGAGGGACTCCTAAAGTCCCAGTGGCTGCAGCTTCTGTGTTTAGGTTATTCGGGCAAGCTCTGACCGTTGGTCCAACTGCGGTCTATTTTTGTTTTCCCTCCATGTCTTTCCCTCCCTTCCCTTCTCTCTTTTGCCTCCTCCCCCTCCCTTCTTTCTTCCTTCAGGTACCACATGCTCAGGGAGGCACACGCTCACTGATGATACCTCCGGTCTTCATGTTCTTGAGTAAAGACATATGAAGCCTGGTTGTTCCATTCACAGGCAAACGGAATGAAGAGTTTAGAGAAATTTGGAAGTTTTACTGAGGAAGGACTTTGTAAAAACCATTGATGTTAGTAGAGGCTGTTCACCTCTCAAGGAAGAGTCTGCTGGTGCTATTTCATGTCGATCATAGAATCGAGACAACAATAAATAGACATTCAGAAGTGGGGACCTGCAAGCCCAGAGAGTTCTCTAAGGTGCCTTTTAGCTATGGGCTTAGGATGATTTGGGCAGTGTTGTTTTTCGGGGACAAGAAGATTTCTTTGCTGTTAACTCATATCTCTTATTTCTTGTAAGAGTTAAAATGACACTCATGAGATCTTCTGATCCTTGCAAGGCCGTGGCTGCAGTAAACACATTGAATCAGTTCCTCAGGCTGCTTTGAATGAACTGCAAAGAGGAAAATTATGTATTTACTGAATTGGAGTAGGATCACTGAGACACTGTAAGATTTTTAAGCTTTGATGTAAAATGTATGAGAACTCTGATAGAGACTGCAAATCTCTGAGACTTTTTACTGTCCTGGTACAGTGTTGATTTTCCTAAGTAAACAAATATCTCTTTGTCTACAGGGATACTACTAATAAAATAAAGAAACTAAATGGTGGAGTATAGTTTCCCTGCTGAAACTATTTGAAGGTGGCTTGCCAGTAAGCCATTTAGGTCAGGCACTGTGGGAAATTATGGACTAGCTATTTATGACTCTAAGATCTTGTATACAGCTCCATTGCGACCCAGAAAATCTTTGGACAGGGAGGAGTGTTAATGAGAGATCTTTAGAGGAACAGAACCAGTGGAATGAATGCCTGGTACAGTATGGTCCGGGTAGTCCAACAATGGTCATGTGCATGCTGGAGAGGCTGAGAACCCTGTGGCTGCTAAGTCCATGAGCTCTCCTGTTCTGGTATTAAAAGCTTAAAAGATTCTGGAGAGCTGCTGACTTCAGCCTTCCCTGGAAGATCAGAAAAGCTATATTCAGCTGTCAGTGAAGAATAGCAGCAACAGATAGATGCACCTACCACTAAGGAGTAAATGCAGGTAAGCAAAAGCAGTATTCCTCCCCCACCCCCGCCCCCTTTTCTATTCCTATTTAGAGCATTGCCATTGGAAGTACTGTCCACTCTGGGACAGTCCTCCCCCATCTGTTAATACGTGGAGGAAACACTTTCATATGTCTGCCTGTGTCTTTTGGTCCATCCAACCAGATTGACAAGTAAGAATGGACACTATAGGTGAGATGGGAGTATTTCAAGGATAGTTCTGAGGAATAGTAATTCTGTGTTTTATTGTGTTTTCTCTCACAGGAGTGAGTCCTTTGAGGGGCTTCTGGTTTTAGAGAGTACCGAGCCCGTCTAGGAAGCAGTTTTGAAGGATCTGTATGAATTTTGATAGACTCACTACCTTGTTTACTTCCAGTGTAGTTTCTCTTTGTGAATTTAAAAGAATTATTTGAAACAGCTTACTGGGAAATCCATCATCATCATCCCAGGACAGACAAGGTCAGCATCCCTTCCTCATGCCCATCAGATGCTGTGCTTCCCTTTTTCACACCCATCAGAGGGCGTAGGCTCCTGTTTAGAGACATTCAAAGGAAACATTGTTCTCCAATGTTCTTTTGCTTTCAATAGTCATGAGTATCCTTACGGAAGGCTTGTTGGGCAAAGATATTTCAACCAGGGTGTGGCCCCTACAATTGTAATCCAGAATCATAGATTTATTTTTCTGGTGATTACTTTTTGGATTGCTCTTCTAGCCTCATAGTCTATTTCCAGTTTCAATACTGAGAAATCTGTCATCATCAAGATAAAACAATCCTAAATGTTTTTATTTATTTGTGGTGCCAAAGATCAAACCCAAGGCCTTCTGAGACTAGACTGGGTTACATCATCATCTCCCAAGGGGCATCGGATCCCTTGGAGATAGAATTACAGACAATCGTAAACCTTCATGTGGATGCTGGGAATTGAACTCCAGTCCTCTGGAAGAGTAGTTGGTATTCTTAACAGCTGAGTCATCTCTCCAGCCTGCAAGACAACAATCTTATATCTTCCCTGATTTCTCCCTTATTGGCTTTATAAAGAACCCCCTTTCATCCTTGACTCTCCAGACTCTCAAATTTCTGCATCTTACGTTTCTGTGTGTTCATTTTTTTCCCTAGCTCTAGCCCTAACCGTGGTCTACCAGTTAAGGTCCCTTTGACAGTGTCCTCATGACAGTTTGGCCTTTCTTGCTTGCTTGTCACTCAACAGTTACTTGGGCCATACCAAGCAAATGTTGATCTTCTCAAACCCTACGTGTGTGCTAATGAGCATTCCAGGGGGGAGTCACATCCTCCAAACCCCTCAGCATGGCTGACACAGCTTCTCCCCCATCTTCTTAACGCTCCGTGCACTTTGGACTCACTCTGCCTTAGTCCCCTTGACTTTGTCTTATTTCCTAGATTATTAGAGCTCTAGTTAGCCTCCTGACTCTGTTTTTTTTTTCAAGATTAATTTTGACTTTTACAATCATGTGCATATGTATGTGTGAAGGTCTGTACATGAGTGAGGGCAGGTGACTATGGGGTCCAGAAGAGGGAGCCAGATCCTCTGGAGCTGCAGTTAAGGGCAGTTGTGAGCTGACCAGCATGGGTGCTAGGAAAGAAATTCAGGTCATCTGCAAGAAAGCGTGTGCTCCATCTCTCTAGCCACAGACTCCCGACTTTCATAAACGATCTCCTTCACTTAAAAATCAGGCGGACCCCTCCTTGACTCCTTACAGCTTCTGTCAGAGACACCCCAAACTGTTGCATGCTCTCCCCACATACTTTTATGATTAATTTCTAGTCCACATCATGCTTCACAGAACTCTTTGTTATTAGTCTGTAAGTCTCTGTACACCATAAATTTCTTAAGGAAAAGTACTGCGTTTTGTTTAATGTCCTTTCCTTACAAAAAGCAGACATGAAGCAAGTGTTAATCATATGAAAGAGGCGGTCTTCTCAGAGAAGCTGTGAGTGCAGTTAGTCTTCGAACAAGGATAGTTCTGGGTTCAGCTGACACTCCCTGAACCCCAGAAGTGAGAAAGCAACCACAATGGATGAGAAGAGAAACTCCGGAGAGAAGGCAAGAAAGCACGGCTAACTCACCACCTGCCTGCAGACTCTGCTGAGATAGAAGGTCACAGATCACAGGCACACAGGGTCATCAGGTCATGGGGAAGGGGAGGAGGCCGGCGATAGGGGTAGGGAATCATTAACAGCTCTCCTTTCTCTCCATCTCATTTCAACCCAGAAACGTCTCTAGCTTGTACAACTGCACCCCCTACACCCCTCTTCATGCTTCTGTCCAAGCCACTCTGGTTCTGAAGAGCCCTTGTGCCTTTCCTCTTCATAGTCTATTACCAATCCAGCAGCTTTAGCTTCTTTTGGCCTGCCAATGAAATGATGTCATGCCTCATCTTCAAATCCTCTAATGGAGTCCCATCTTCCTCTCGAGGACCTCATGACCCTTGTGAGGAGGTCCTTGTGAGACAAGAACTCTCATCTTGCTGTGCTTGTCTCTTGTTCCTCCTCTGTCCCTTCACTCCAGTCACACTGGCTGCCCTGATACTCCCCTGACCTTTGGAGACTTACACTTCCACTAGTGTCTGAATAACATTGACGAGGCTGAGCTCAGGCAATCCTTCTCCATCTTTCTTCTGTGAGAAGCACATAGCATGTCCATGGTTCTGGATCTTGCTCTTTTTCACATTAATGCACAAGGAACTTTGTTCTTTTGGTAACTGATATTTCTTTTTGTTGTTGTTGTTGTTGTTGTTTGTTTGTTGGTTTGGTGCCTGTCCTGGATCTTGCTCTGTAGACCAGGCTGGCCTTGAACTCACAGAGATCTGCCTGGCTCTGCATCCCTAGTGCTGGGATTAAAGGTGTGTGCCACCACTGCCCAGCCTGATATTTCTTTAATTGAACAAATTCACCATGATTTATGCTGTCAGTCCTCTAATGATGGACACTTGAATTGCTTCTAAATACTTTCTCATACAATCTCTGACACAATAGGTAACTCTATAAAGAAAGCTACCTTAGAATATCTGTGCAGGTATATTGTAAGACACATGGGTATGGTTTGGTGAAGGATAAAACACATTTGTAATTTAGATAAATATTGCCAAATCATTCTTTCCAATCAACAATGCAGTTATAAAGCCCCTTTGATACATAATTTAATCCTAGAAGTCATTTGTTTTTTTCATTTTCTCTCACCTGTCAATATCTTCTACCGACTTAACTTTGTTGTTGTTGTTAAATTTCTATGAATCTCTAGAAATTATTTTATATCACCTTGATACAATGTATTAAAACATATGCTTTCACCTTTAATCTCATCACTTGGGAGGCAGAGGCAGGAGGATTTCTGTGAGTTCAAGGCCAGCCTCGTCTACAAATTGAATTCTAGGATAGCCAGGGCTATTATGCAGAGAAACCCCATCTCAAAAAAACAAAAACAAAACAAACAACAAAAATGTTTTCCCTCAAGTAGTTTCTTGTAATCTAACAGATCTTCTTGTTTTTGTATTGTTTAATTTATAAATTTTATGTAGTGATACAGTAACTTATATCTGCCCAGCCCAAGCAAAACATAAAGGCAGCCAGTTTGCAGTTTGGACCTATTTTGTGGTAACATTTTCAAGGCAAATTTAAATTTTCTGTAGGAGAGCTGTGCTGCTACTTTCTATCTATTTTCCTGTATGCTGAGCAGAGAACTCTGTCTCCTGACTGATACAATTTGGAGGAATTATACAACTGGCCTCTACTTGCAGTGGTTCAGCTTACGATATTTTTTTTTTTTTTTTTTTTTTTTTTTTTTTTTTGGTTTTTTGAGACAGGTTTCTCTGTGTAGCTTTGCCTTTCCTGGACTCACTTGTAGCCAGGCTGGCTCGACTCACAGAGATCTGCTGCTCTGCTCCGATGCTGGATTAAAGGCGTGCGCCACCACCGCCTGGCTTCAGCTTACGATATTTTTGTCTTTATGATAATCACACACATTGAGCAGAAACTAGACACTGGACTAGCGATGTGTCATGCAGTACTCTCTCACGTTACTGGGTAACAGCAGTCGGCTGTAGCAGCCAGGTGGATGATGATGATGAGGGTTAGCAAGCGAAACCGCACTGTGCTGTCTCATTCCACTACGATGTTCACTGGGTGAGGTGCGCTAAACGCATTTCAATGTGTCATATTTCTTTACTGACTGCTCTTTTGCTGTGACAAAACACTATGATCAAAGTGACGGAAGAAAGATAGTTTATTTTGGCTCCTGGTTTCAGGGGGATAAGAGTCCATCATGGTGGGGAGGCATGGCAGCAAGGTGCGGGTGTGATGGCGGGAATGGGAAGCTGAGAGCTCGCATCCTCAACCACAAAAACAGAATTGAGAGAACAACCTCCAAGTGGGTCATGGCTACAAATCCTCCAAGTCCGTCTGTGGTGGTGGACTTCACATTCCCACAGCCTCCTTGGTGTAACTAAGTGTAACAGTGGCACTGTCTTAGTTCCTGTCAATTGCTATGATGAGACACCTTGACCAAGGCAACTTAGAGAAGAAGGAGTTTATTTGGGACTTCCAGTTTCAGAGGATTAGTTAGAGTTCACGACCATCATGACAGGGAGCCTGGCAGCAGTCAGGAGGCATGGCACTGAAGAGGTAGCTGAGAGCTTACATACTAACTGGGTGTTGACTTAAAATTTTTTCAATAAATTCATTTCTTTATGGGTGTGAGTGTTTTGCCTGTATGTATGTGTGAGTACCACATGTATGCTCAGTGCCCACAGAAGTCAGAATGTGGCGTCGGTTCCCTGGAATTGGACAGATGGCCGTGAGCCACCACGTGGGTACTGGAAATTGAGTCCAGGTAGGTCCTTTGCGAGAGCAACAAGTGGACTTGACTACTGAGCCATTTTTTCCAGCCCCTGGATTCTGAAGTTTCTCTCCCTTCTTCCTCTTCCTCCTCTTTAGCCTTTATCTTACCTGACATCTTCAGTGATACTTTTTCCATTTTCTTCTGAATCTTTAAGATCCGATGGTTTGTTGATATGTGTTGGTGATGGTTATTCTAGGATTATTTATCTGAATATACAATATGTCTTTTTCACATATGAACTCAAGCTTTCTTTCATGTCGGGCAGTTGTCTTGAATCATATCTTCGGACATTTTCTCCATCGCTTCAATGTTCTCTCCTTTGGGACTCCAGCTACAACTAGGCTGTACCTCTGCTTGTCTTTTATAACACTTTTCTAGTATATTTGGTGTGTTTGCTACTTCTCTTCTACAGTGACTGATTATAGAGTAGAACAGCTTAATGAGTGGAGGATTTCTCTGGGCCCACAGTCTCATCATGACTGCTTTGTTTTTTCCTCTTGGGTAGAATGTCACAGCAGAAGAGGTGTGTGATGGGAAGGAGAGAGACAGGAAGGGACAAGACATCTGCTGCCAAGGATGTACCTACAACACTTCCCATCTCCGAAGTTTCTAGACCATTCTGAAGTAGCGTCACTAGCTTGGAACTAAATGTTCAAAATACCAGCTGGTGGGGAGACTTCATATTCAGAATACAGCAATTGACTATTATTTCAGCTTTAGCCTGAATGCGTTCTGAGAGTTTATATTTTCTGTGGCCTTCATCGTTTTCCTTTATTTCTGAATGGACCTTTCCCTCTTTTAGTTCATTCTTTAATTTTTGACAATTTCTGTTTTATATACTTGTATTTGGTCATAGCCCACCTGAAGTTCTGTGGTTTTTGCCTTGTGATTTATCCTCAGACTTAGAGCTGCTTCATTAGATTGCAACACCAGGTTATGTGTATTTTTTTTCTGTTTCAAAGTAACATTTTCCAAATGAGTTTGGATTTCTGTAAGAATATTGTATTGCTGATTTTATCTAGCTTTCTTGGTATACAGTGAGTGCATTTATTTATTTTTTTCTTATAATTCAATGAATTCAGTCTTCTTGGATTATTTCAGAAGACTCCTGTGGGCTATAGGAAGAGTGAGGGTACCTATCCGGCTGTACTACACAGATTCCTGATTTTCTTTCTGCAGCAGACCCGGAGCATCTCTCAGCAACTCTATGTGCCGGCGCCTCCACATAGCTTCTGTATTCAGCCCCAAGCTGTCTCAGCGTTTATAGACCACGGTTTCCACAGAACAGAGCTGTCTCCCCAGGTACTACAGTTGGCATACAGCATGTCTCCATCGGCTGGCTCAGGGTTTGAATACTCGGTCCCCAGGTGGTAGTGCTACTTTGGGATGCTGTGGAAACTTGTGAGCTGAAATGGGGGATGTAGGTCATTGAGGGTGGATTCTTGAGGGTGTATTATTTCTGGCTGCTGCTCGCCTATTATCTACTTCCTGGTCAACCACGAAGTGAACTCTCTCTCTCTCTCTCACTATTCCTTCTGCCCCCTAGATAAATGTTCTGCCTAAGTAATGGCTCAAGTGACCCACGATAGGCTGAACCACCATGAAACTGTGAGCAGGAGAGTTATTCTCTGTACCTTGTTTTTCTCAGTTATCTGGGTCACAGCAATGTAAAAATAATTAATGTACCAGGTGATGCATTCACTGTTAGTGGGAATATTTTGTTCATTTTCTCTTCTGTGGGTGCAGGTCATATTTTTTTTGTCTCTTTCAGTTCATATCCTAATGTGTCTCTTTCAGGTCACTGTACTGGGACTATTTACCACAGATGTTCCCACCCACATTCCTTGCCCTTCCCTACACTTTCCCATGCGTTGTTTACAATGTGATATTTGCTGTTTCTCTTTGTTTTTTAATTTCACTAAAACTTAGTTTTTCAAGTCCCCCCACATTTTTTTTCTGATTGCTTTGTAATAATATTTTTTCAAAGAAAACACACAAAAATGTGAAGGCACATATTTGAGCTGCCTCTGTGTCCCTTGGAGCTCCAGGGATGAGGCAATGGTATTGCAAAGGGCAAATAACCAAGTAGGCTTGCACCCAGCAGCCTGTCCCCAAAGCTTCCTCTCTTCTGCTGGTTTACAGGCAGTGAAGCATGGGCGGGTCTCATTGGGGAGTCTAACTTTGGAGGCAGCAAGGTGATAGGAACTCAGTTTGTAAAAGAAATAGATATGAATTAGAAGGATTCGTTAGGATTGTAAAATTACATTTTTCTACTGCCCCCATTCCTGAACATGGAAGCATCATCATCTGTCACAAATCCTTCTGTCTGCAGTTGGAATTGGGGTGACTTTCTTTTTTATTTATAGCAGCTTTTTATTTGAGGCTGCTTATATTTATAACATTTCTAAGTGTATTTCCTGAGGGATGAGTCTTTTAAAGAGTATTTCCTTACCTAGTTAACTCTGTACCTGCTTTGAAGAAGTGTACCTGCTTCGTTTAAGTATAAATCTTGGGTAGCTGCAGGAAGGAGTTTCATTGTATGAAAAAGGCAGGTCCTACTTTAATTTGGAGTCCTTGTTCCAAGTCAAGAATGCACTCTGCGCCCCCTGCAACCCTGCTGCCATGCACTGTTTTTCAGTATAAAGAGACTAAGTAAATGTTCTTGAAAAATTAAGTACACAGTGCAGCGAAACTCCAAAACTAGAGCAAGGAGGGGGCATGGGAACTCTCATTCAGGGTTGCTGGTGAGAGCACCAAGTGACACCGCCATTTGGAAGACAGTTTGGTGGTTTCATGTAAAACCAAACAACCCATAAATGGTGTGGATTGGTATGTGTTGACTCAAGCGCTTTGAAGTCCTATGTCCATGCACACTGTGTGTAAATGCTTGTAACGGCGGTATTCATAAGTGCCCCCAGTCTCAAGCAACCAAAGGTGCCCTTCTTTAGGTGACTGGATAATCTATGGGGTACCCAAATAATGGAATATTCAAGGGTAAAACAGCAATGAACTATTAAGCTAGGAAAGACATGGGAGAACTTTAAAAGCATCTTGCTAAGAGAAAGGAAGCACACTACAGGATTCCAACTATAGAACATTCTAGAAAAGGCAAAACTACAAGGACAGCAGAAGGATGCGTGCTTGCTGGGAGTGAGAGTGGGGCAAAGGGAGGTTTCATGAACTGATGGAGCACTGGGACTTTTGCGGGCAGTGAAAGCATCCTACGCACCAAAGTAAAATGGATGGAAGCTGGAATGTGTTTGCCAACGTCCACAGAACCTACAAAAGCTAATGTAAGTGGACCTTGCAACCTATGACCTTGTTAATAGCAATGTATCAGCATGGATTCATCAACTAAAGTGAACTCCCCACACTAGTGCAAGGTGCCAAGAACAGGGAAATGTGTACCAGCAGATGGGGCGGGAGATTAGGTGAAATTTGATCTGGTTTTCTATAAACCTACAACTGCTAACAAAATAAGTGTTTAGTTAAAAAAGAAAACAATAGTCCTAAGTTTCAGTTCTGGCTTAGGAGCCTGGACAAGGAGACAAGTAAGATAAGTGGGGGAAAGGAATCTCTTACACTAATTTCTCTTATTACGGAGTTGGTCGGGGTGGGCAAGGTAGAGAGAAAATGACATCTCAAACATTTGCTGAGACAGAAAGGAGTGGTGTGTACCAGAGCCTGGAGAGGGACGCCAGAACTGCACAGGGAGGCCCAGGGCCAGGACTTGGATAGAGAGGAAGCTCTGTACATAAAGTGGAGAGGAAGTTCAGAGAGAGGATTTTGCTCTACAGGTGGAGGCTAGGTTCTTTGGAGTGAGGTGAGAGGTGAGAGTCAGCGGGAGGCTCAATACAGCGTATTCAGTTGCTATTGTGACTGTGGTGTAAAATCTCAAAGCCTACAGAGAAGTCTGCCATGTTGGCAGTCAAGTGGTTCCACCTGAGAGCTGCTGTTGTAGTCTTAGAATTCTCCTAGAGAATAGGGAGTGGGGGTGAGTTCCACGGAGGAAGACTGGCCCTCCACCCTTGGCTCATTAGACTGGAGGCCGGGGTGACCACAGGAAGCCCCAGAGGTTTGTGCGGACATCGTGGGAAGAGCACGGAATGCACAATCAGGACTCAACAAAATGCCCCATTGAAGAGGACAAGGTCTTGGAGTTTACCTCAGCGTTACCTGTGTTCCAGGCAGTCCATTTCCAAACTAAACTCTTCCACGGCCTTTGTTGTGGTGAGTGGTGGTTTTAACTGTGTCTATACATCAGTGGAAAGCAGCTCTGGTTCAGCCACATCTTCGGTCTGACCTTGAAGGGGTCTGACCCGAAGTCCAAAGCTGCACTACCCAGAGGAGAGGAAGCAGTTACCGAACTGACCCTGGAAAGCGGGTCGTGCCGAATATGTGTGCAAATAAAATCATCTAATCTTTGCCGACAACTATTTTAATTTTCAGTCTCTGTGTGCACATATATGTCTGTGTGTGTTGGGAGAGTGCTACCATGTACATGTGGATGTCCGAGGTCAGCCTCAGGTGTTGGGCCTTGCCTTCCATCTTGTTTGAGACCGAGTCCCTTGTTTGCCGGTGTATGGGGAGCTTCTGGGGCCTCCCAGGTCTCTGTTTCCCATTTTTCTCATTAGAGTGCTGGGTTTACAGACTTGTGCTACTCTGCTTGTGTTTACAGTGGTCCTGGGAATCCAAACTGGAGTCCTCGCGCTTGTATGGGCAAGGGCTTTACCCACTGACCCCAGGCAACCATTCCAGGTAGGAAGCAGAAGTTCAGAGTTGTCGTGAAGCTAGACAGTGCAAATGCAGATTCAACCGCTGATTAAGCCTGTGCTCTTGACTTGGAGAACAGTGCCAGGGGAAGATTTGTCAAGTGTCTTTCACTCAGTGTCTTCAACACTTAGTCCATTAGCATAGGCTGTCTTTTTTAGCAAAACAACTCAAGGCTGCACGGCAGTTCCAATAGACCCAAGCTGGGAAATAAAAATAATCCTGAGCTCTGAACTGCAGATGAACTTCCCATATTTTTTTTTTAGCAGGCCCTTTGGATATTTGGTGGGGTTTGCTTCTGTTTTTGATTAAGACTAGAATTTCAATTGCATTTGAAAATTTCAAGACTTATTATCAGCGGGTGTAGTGATTGCAGCGCCTAGGAGCCTGAGACTGGAGGATTCCAAGTTCCAGTGCGGCCTAAACAACTTCCTAGCAAAACCTGGTGTCAAAAACAACAACAAAAAACCAGAAACAAAACCCGAGTCAAATGTAATTTTAAAATGTATTATGATAATTCCCCCTCCCATGTCCTGCTTTTTGCATCATCACCCGTTAAGGTAGAGAACGTGGGCTCTTTGCTTAGGAACATGTGCCGTTAGAGGCTGTCTTTCAGCAGCAATACGCTAACTAGCAGCTGTCCCTCTCAAATCTGTCCACACTACTCATTTTAATGTGGCGGTGTAAATACAGGTTCCTGTTGGAGGGGCATTGTGAATAAAATGACAGCTTGTCATCTTCCCGTCTCTCCTGCTTTGCTCTGCACAAGAACATCATTTGAGCCATCAGTAGGACTCACCCGATCCACCCCTTTGAGGAGGAGGAGCTGCAGCTCGTTTCTCGTTTCCCGATTTCAAGACTACCTGTACCATCGTAACGATAATACATGCAATGTTTTCATCTGTGCCGTTTATCACCGATCCTGTTTTGCCTGATGCCTCGGCAGCAAAGTGTCTCTGTCAGTTTCTCCTCTTGAGGCAGAGAAAATACGCGCATTTCAATTGTACACCAATAGACATTAGCTGGTGGTGCTGAGGGACACAAGGTTAGGAGGAAAGTTGTTAGATGGACACACACACACACACACACACACACACACACACTATACCAGATCTTGTTTCATCTCACAACACTCATTCCCTTACAGCACTCATCCCCTTACAACACTCATCCCCTTACAACGCTCATCCCCTTGAAAACAAAAAGAAATATCTATGTTATGTTTTAGAGATTTATTTTACTTTTAATTATGTGTGTGTGTGTAGGTTGTGCACACGAGTGTGAGCATCCACGGGGGCCAGAGGCGTCAGATGCTCTAGAGCTGAAATTCCAGGCTGTTGTAAGTCACCTGACTTAGATGCTGGGAAGTGAACTCAGGTCCTTTGGGATAACAACATGAGTTTTAGCCTCTGAGCCATCTCTCCAGCTCCTAGTTTTTGATCATTGTCTGTAGCCATGAATCTGTATCATTCTTGCAAAAAAATCTTTTGGGCAATTTTCTCTATGTAAATGAAAGGGAAACTTAATTGTTTTTTAAAAAGGAAAACATTTGGTTTTAATACTTTTACATGAATAATCAATTACAGTGGTTATTATCAACTGTCTTTTGGAACACAAAAACCCAATTATTTATCTAGACAAAGTATAAAATGCTTTCACAGAACTGGGTCTCTCTCCCAAACATGTCTCATCAGCCACTGTTTGGAGCAATCCAATCCCACAGGAATGTCAGTGTTTTATACTGTCATTTCTGAATCACATTTCCCCCAGGGAAACTGGCTAACCATAGCAGTTACAAGTGTGTAACTAAAGTGTAAGACTATAAATGCGCACAATCAAAGGAAAGAAAGCTGCCCACAGCAACTAGAAGTCCAAAACAGGAGCTGAGGAGACGGCTCAGTGGGTACGAGCACTTGCTGCTCAAGAACCAGGGACCGAGTTCAAACCCCTGGGACCCCTGTGTAGAAGAAAGGCATGACGACTCTGGACTAAGTGTTCAGAAGGAAATGATCATGCAATAAGCATGGTGTGCGTTAAGACAGGAGAAGGAAGGACAGGCACACCGACAGGGAGAAACAAAGTCTGTCAGTGGCATGGTAGTGTATGTAGACAGTCTCAAAGATCTGGAAAAACAAAATGCGAAGCTAATTTGTGGTTATGGTAAGGCTGCAGGACACAAGATTAATAGAAAGAGGAAATTTTTTTCCTTTGTAAATTATTAATAAATGACTGAATTTATTAATAATTATTAAATTGAAATATAATACTACTTACATTAGCATCCCAAAGTTAAATGCTCACGTATTTATTTAAATACTTAGGCACAAATCTGACATGATCCGTACAAGATACATGTAAGAAAAATGATAAAGTTCTGATGAAAGAAATCAAGGAAGATCTAAATAAATGAAGAGCTAGTCCACATTCATGGATAGAAAACATTCTATCAAGTGACTCCTCACCACATCTGTAGACTCAACATGCTCCAAATCTACATCTTTTTGTTTGGAGGACCTTGATGAACTAGTTCTACCACATACATGGTCTATACATGTACATGTGCATATGTGTGAATGTGTGTTCATTTGCATATGTGTTTATGTGTGTATACATGTGTATGTACATGTGTACCATGTGTATGTGTGTATATGTGTGCATGTGTATGTGTGTGTACATGTATTGTGTTTATGTGCAGGTGTATAAGTGTGTGTATATACATGTATGCTTGAAGGATGATTATTTTTTAAACAAATGGTCACACACACACAAATACACACAGACGCACAAATACACATATACACACACAAACATGCACACACAAAAGACACACAAATGCATACACACACAGACACACACACACAAACATGCACACACACAAACACATACATGCACAAATACACACACACAAACATACACATTTTTTAAAGCCCACAATGTAATGTTTATGGGAGCTGTAGTCATAATTGCTCAAATTTGGGAGTAATAGAATGTCTTCAATAGGTAAATAAACTATAGTGCTCTAGTGCAATGGTGGTGTGCTGTACAATAGCTGTTAAGCTATGAATATACATACATGTACATAGCTGCTAAGCTATGAAAAAATATGGATGGTGCTTCAATGTACACGACCAGATGAAAAAAGCCAGTTTGAGAACACTACACACTCTAGGACTCTAGTCACTAAAAAGATGACCTTACGGAGACAGTAAAAAGATTGATATTTGCCAGGAGTCAGGGGTCAGGGAAAAAGAGCAGGGAATAAATAGATGGAGCATGGGAACTCTTCAGAGCGGTTCAATTCCATCTGACAGGATAGAGTAATAGTGGATACACGTGGTCCACGTGTTCAGATCCTCAGAACTCATAATGTAAAAGTGAACCATCACATAAACCATGGGTTCTGGTTAACAATGATGATAGGTATCAGGTCACAGGTGACCACAGAAGGAGAGGACAATAGACACTTGCCCTGCTCCTGCATTGAGAACACAGCTCCATTCTATGTAAAGGACTGCGCTGCTCACCCAAAATGCTTGACAAACAAACTGAAGGGGAAGTATTTTGGCTAGTGGTTCTGATGCATCAGGGCCGCCATCCACTGGCTCCAGTCGCTTTTACAATAGTGTCAGTGCAGAGCATGGGAGCAGGAGTGTGGGGTGGAGGAAGCTGTTTGCCTCATGCCCTTCAGTAGCAAACTAGAAGGGGGAGGTCCAGGCAAGACACTGTCCCCAGGAGCGTGTCCCCAGCGATCCCTATTCTCCATCCTGCACCTTCAGTTTCCACCTCCTCCCCAAAGCCAGTAAGATGATGAGCCCATCGGTGTCTTCATCCTTCGGTGAGGCTACAGTCCCTCATGCCAGCCATTTCACTCTCAGTATCACCCCCGGACATGGCTACACCGGGTCCTACCTTTTAAAATAGGAGCCTTTGGTGGAGCGTTTCCTATCTGAACCGCAACAGTAACCTAGACGCCATGACGATGCAACCCAAGAGAACCTTATCCCTAAGTTCGTGGGTTCTAGATTTGGTGGGCAAAGTGATCGCAGACACTCTTTGGTACAGGCTTTCCTCTTACCTCATTTCACATTCTCACCCCAGTCCTCTCTAAGATCAAGGTGCTAGCTACCATGCTTAACCTGCCGATCGACTCTATTTACGAGGATGTGAAAAGACCACACTAACGTGTAATCACGTTTTCCTGTTAAGTAAACGGGAAACTTGGAATGCAAAAGCCGTGAGAGGAACTCTGGGTTGGGGACAGACTGTTTCTGTGGCCCTCTCTCTGGTCCCCTCCTCTGAGTGGGGGAGATCCTGAGCCTGGTGTTTATTTGGATGGTGAAACTCCAGGGACTTTTGTCCAACAGACCATTCCCCATCCCAGCGAGACTGCTGAGGGTGCAGAGTTCAGCCTTTAGAACAACATCTTCCTGGACAAAGTGTCTCTCTGCTGGCCAAAGGGCCTTGCCTATTGGAATGAGACGAAAGGTAACTGCAGGATTTGGGATGTTAGCAAGTACACAGCATTCGAATGTTCCAGGCTGCCGCCTGTTCAACTTGTACTTTGGGGTTTACTTTTTTTTCCCCTGGAGAATGGAAAATTTTTAGGCTGGGAAAATTGTTTAACTGATTTTCAGTTTAAAAAAAATAAAAAGGACTTACTGTGCTTTTCTTTCTTCCCCCTTCTCTTTCCCTTTCTTTCTTTCTTTCTTTCTTTCTTTCTTTCTTTCTTTCTTTCTTTCTTTCTTTCTTTCTTTCTTTCTTTCTTTCTTTCTTTCTTTCTTTCTTTCTTCTCTTTTTCTGTGTGTACATGCACCTGCATGTGTGTACTCATGTGCTGTGTGTATGTAGGTGCCTGGGGAGGCCAAAGGGGGGCTTCAGATCCCCGAGAGTTGGAGTTACAAGCAGTTATGAGTTGTCTAACCTGTGTTCTGGGAGTCCAACTTGTGTCCTCTGGCAAAGCAGCATGCACTCTTGATCACTGAGACATCTCTCCAGTCCAGAGCCACAGTTATTACCATCACTGGCTGATAATGCCCAACCAATAAAAACCAGTGATGGACCAGGGACTGTGGAGCCAACCCCTGATGTTCCTGCTTTCATTTCACACAGAAATGTTTCAGTTAGGGTCATCAAAGTCATCTTATAACCCATTAGACTGAGGGGAAAATCTTTCCACTACCAAGTCAGTTCTCTTTCCACAAATTGGGGCCAAAGGAAGCTTAATGCAAACAGTAAGATCTGAATGTCAGCAAGTAGGAGGCTCTCCATGAGCCTTCTTCCTTCTCCATCACATGGGCTACCCATCAGGCCTTTCTTTTGGAAAAGGTTTGGAATAAGAACAAGACCTTGGCAGTTTGCCTGCTGGTCTATTCTGATAAAAGAGGTAGATTTCCTAATTTAACAAATGCTCTTCATGTGGCAGTGATTGCTGGACTGGAGAAAACTGATGTCATCCTACGCTGCACATCAATGTCTGGGAGCTTCTAGAGCAGCAGAGAGAGCAGAGTGAAGACAAGGCAGGGCCGTTGCAAACGGCCCAGGAATCAACAATCTGGAAGCCTGCAGGGAAAGCGAGTCCATTTGTGATCGGATTGAGCATAGTGAAGGGAAGCAGCCTTTACTGAGGGTTCACATGCAGCTGCAGTAAAGACTTTAAATTAGTCTTCTCCGGTTCCTCTGCTGGTCTCCTCACGGTATCAGGGGCAAGTGGACGTTCCAGACAACAGGACCATTTTTCACAAGTAGAGATGCCAATTGGAAGCAGGCACTCTTTGTCACAAGCAGGAGAATGTGAAGTCAGTTCCAAGGCAAGACAACTCGGTCTTCCTTCTGTTTAATTTAATCCTGACACCACTTCTGTGGATCAGGGCCATCAGAATAACTGGATATGTAGTACCATATGGACAATTTAGGGCGTATATGGAAATGCTACCGACAAACAAGATTTAAGAAGTAAGATTCTGCCTGGCACAGGCACCTCAGAACTAACTTACAGTTCGAGCCCCAGTGTGGACTAAGTGGGTTTCAGCCACTTGTCTCCTCTTTTCAACCATTTAGGCATCAGCTGGAAGGTTGTTTTGTTTCTTTTTAAGGAATCTCCTTGATTTTTTTCCTGCTGCTGCTCTGTACAAAATTCAGGGACACAGAGTTGCTGGACGGGTTGGAGCCTCTCCCGGAAAGCTAACCTTCTCTGAAGGGGGTGCCTCTGAGAAAGGGAAATGCTTGCCTTTCAAAAATGCCTCCTCTGGGAGGCCATGGGCGGCCTCACTTCTGCGTAGTCAGGGAAATTTCATCCTCAGATAAGGGAATTGAGAATAGTTGGCTGTGATTGCCTAAGGATTCCACAAGGACAAATGTTCAGAGCACAGTCGCAGCCATTACCCAGGAGCCAAGGTCTCTTTGTTTACGCCCCTTGTAGCTTTTCCTGCATTCTTGTCTTAATAGCTGCCCTCTCATCCCCATCCTGAGTCTGGTACATGAGGAACAGTCTACAGGGAACCGGCTTAGGCTGTAGGACCTTTCTCGGATGCATTGATGTGTTAGTTCATCCGGTCGTTCCTCTTCTGAAGAAGGGTTTTTCTATTGCTCAATACCATCCATTACATAACTTAAACATAGCTGTTTTTCTAAGGGAAAGGCTGGGAAGCTGCTGTTTCCTTTGTCTTGTTCCTCTAAAGACACGTGGAGGCAAAGTTTCTGCCACATTGATGAATGGTGACATTTTCCCTCCCTTTGGGTGGCCGAAACCCACTTATCACGGAAATATGTGACACCAAAGGCCAACTAGTTTTCTATGTGAACTCCCCGCTCAGGGTCTGGGAAGGAGCAAAAGGACTTAAGGGGATGCAAAGAAACAGCCAGCCAGTGTCTCATGTCTAGGTACGCAGCGGGAGTCCATTTCCAGTCGCCACCCAGCGCGGAATGCATCTTGGTTTTGGCAAGTGCACCCCGCTCCAGGTGTTGGCTTGGCCTGGTTTGGATTGTGATGATGCAGTCCACCCGGTGGTCTTTCTCAGCGGCCACACCCCATCGGTCAAATGCTAACACGATCTGGAGGTTAAAGAGCCACACACGTTTTGTTGTCCATTTTGAACCGAATACCTCTTCTGAGAGGCTGGTGAGCTGAGGACTGCTCAGAGGATGTGTCCAGAATGTTTTGAGCATAGTGTAAAGAAAGAGGACATTTGCTCCTACCCCGAAGGGATATGCACTTAGCAAAGCAAATGTCGGGAGAGCAGTGTGAAACCCGAGTGACTCATCGCAGTGAGCAGGCCCCAGGCAAATGTGCAAAGGAGTCTAGAGCTGCTCTCTGAGGCGGGCTGTCTGCCTTGCTCGACTTCGACAGCCCCGCCTCTACCCTACACTTCCCTTCCCCTTTCTCCTCTTCTCAATCAGCTCTCCGGGACGGCCCTGAAACTTACTTCATCCGGCACAGAGAAATACCTCTATCTGGTATGTCGTGGGATTATGAACATGATAAAAGGACACCTTGAGTAAGCATGGACTTTCACACCTCGAGGAGCTGAGTGAGATGATCTTAGGGGTGAGAGCTGTCGGGACGCCCTGGGAACAAGTGAGGGAGCAGCTCCAACCTGTTCCTGTTCTTTCTTCACTTGATTTTTCAAGCAGGAGTTCTTGGGATCAGATGCAGGTTCGTGCAAGGCCAGCGCCTTGCCAACTGAGCCACCTGCCCGGCCCTTTCCCACGTTCATTAAAAGAACCCCCAGTGATCTGCAGCATAGGCCATGATGTACACGTGGAGGTCAAAGGACACCCTCCAGCAGTCAGCTCTGTCCTTCCTCCATGCTGAACCTGGGGATTGAACTTCTGCTTTCTTCTTGACAGCAAGAGCCTTTACCTTTATCTCACTGGCCTGCCAAGCTCTTCTTCTTCTTCTTCTTCTTCTTCTTCTTCTTCTTCTTCTTCTTCTTCTTCTTCTTCTTCTTCTTCTTCTTCTTCTTCTTCTCATGTTAAATCCTGTGTTGTCCCGAGTCCCCTCTGTCTCCATGTTTTCTTGCTCCCTCCATGTTCCTATCCAAAGCATCACAGATTCCTGTAGTCGGTTCCTCCCCTTAAAAACCTCTATCTGTTGTTGCTCCCTAGTGATTAATTAGCATTGGACCCTTCTCTAAATTGTCTTGCTCATCTTCCAGGGATTTACAAACCATCTTTATGTGGCTATCTTCTTAATTTTAAGGGTTATCTTTCGGAGTTATATACTCATAAACATGCTTACTTGGCATGTCCAAAATCAACTCCAAACCTCTGCTTTCTTGTTTTAATTTGCTCTATATTTTGTAGTTCTGGTTGTCATGGAACTTGCTATGTAGACTAGGCTGACACTGAACTCACAGAGATCTGCCTGCCACTGCCTCTGCCTCCCAAGTGCTGGGATTAAAGGCATGAGCCATTGCACCTGGCAGCCTTGTATTACTGTCAACTTTAAAACAGTGACACCACACCACCACCACCACCACCACCACCACCACCATCATCATCATCATCATCATCATCTACCGCATCCATTCCTGTGCTAGAAACTAGAGAACATTCTCTTTCATTTTTCACTCTTCTCCACCTTCTGAGTCCATTGATTCAGAATCCCATCAATGGTACTATCACAGCATATCTGAAGCCCATTTTTGTCTTTATCTCCACTGTATCATGAGACTGACATGCTTCCTACTGCACTTAAAGAGGTATACACCACTGTAATTGATGGACTATTGACTCTTCCCTGGATTCTGGACACATCCTCTGTGCAGTCCTCGGCTCACCACCCTCTCAGAAGAGGTATTAGGTTCAAAATGGACAACAAAACTTGTGTGGATCTTTAACCACTGGATTGTGTTAGCACTAATATCTCTGCCGCCACGTTTTCTCCACCCTCAGAGTTAAACTCATCTGAAAAGCAAAGCTACAGGGGATCAGTGTGAATGTTCTGGGAAACACATGACTGGGGCTTGAATCCTGGCTCCCTCACCAAGCCTGTGAGTTTAGACTTGAAATGGAAGCAGCTGTAATAATGTCAGTAACAGCACCTACCCAACAGAATCATTATAATCATTGGATGAACGGTTTCCAGTTGACTGAGGTTTTTTTTTTTTTAAATGAATAGAATATTGCCTACCATACAAAACTCTTATTAAAATGTAAATTAGATCAAGCTACTGAAATCTGCTGAAGGCTCCCTCCATTCTTGTTTGAAAATTCGGGCTCCAAACCAGACCTTGCAGGTCCCACATGTCTTGGCCCTGCCTCCACGCTGACCTCCTTTCAGGTCCCCTTCCCCGGACTCTAAGCTCTAAAACGTCAGGCCTTCTGCCTCCCTGCTACCTCGAGAGCTTTTTACCCTCTCCTCTCTTGACCTAGAATCTTCCAGTGTCTAACTTCATTGCCTATTTTAAACTCAGTCTACATGACAGCTCTCAGCAACATTTTCTGGCCCGCGTGTCTACGGAAGCACCACATATTTGCTGCTACAGTTACCAAACCCTGTTTTCTGCACATCACTCATCACAATATTTGGCAATTATATTTGTCCTTGTCTTTCACCCTTCTCACCAAAATATAACTTCCAGGAAGCCAGACTCTGACTACTGTATCCATTGTTGGTTTGCTGCTGTCCAACACAGCACCCACGATGTAAAGAGTCTCGTTAACATTTGGTAAATAAGAGACACGAAGAGCGGTTGTTCCAACCTTGAACTTCCAGCAGAAAGTGATCTGTAAGCCAGAATCTAAGCTCTGTATCCTGTGTGAGATAACACACCACACAGTACTGGCGACCTGACCTATTTCATGGCTCAATAAGATACGTGATACTGTGGACAGTCGTCAGCCTGGCGGAGAGACGGAACTGGATGAATAGCCAGAGCCCTGTGCTTTTGCCTAGGATCTGACATTAAACCTTCTCTGTGACCTTGAAGAGGTGATACCTAGCCTAGATAATCACTTTCCCACCAGAAAATGAGTTTTTGATATAAGCAACTCACAACTTTCCTTCAGCATAATACTTGGATTTAGGCACCATGTTTCTGCAGAGTAGATAAATCATGACATCTGGTTCTCTTGGAGGAGATTAGTCTCTGAGTTTCAGGAGGATAAAAAACCATCCCCAGATTACCCTTGGCTGCACCCTAGAGGTAGCAGGTAAGTCCCTATTACTGAGTTACTGTGCACTCCAGATACAGGGCCCAGAAGTCCTGGAGCTGGAACTGACCTGAAAGCCTCCTGCCTGAGGCACCATACAAGCTTCCAAAAGGAAGGAAGCAACCAAAAGCCCTACCTAGTTGTGATGCCTATGAAGCACAATGACCAGCAGGCCATGATAACCCTAAGAGTGCAGCAGTGGCATGCAGACCTTATCGATAACCATCAGCTCTCTAGTTTGACGTAAAACCCACAAAAGAAGAGGAAAATCATGTCCGGTACCAGAAACCTAGCCAACTACCCAGGGAGAGTGAAGTTATTGGCCTTGGAGGAGAACCTAAAACTACCGCTGTGCTAAAGTAGTATAATTCCTAACTACAGTCGAAATATTTGTTCTTATACCCACAGATAAATATAGTCCTCATCTCTCATCAAGGAAACTTCTCTTTGCAACAGATGGAGACCATTACAGAAAATTGTAAACAATCAAAGTGCAGAGTTGTGGAGAGCAGACCCAGCAGATACATCTACAAAACAACCTCCATACCTGTGGCTCAGGGATCACTGTGGAAGAGACGGTAGTAAGATTGTAAGAACCAGAGGCTCAGGCAGTTTGCTGTGAGATGGTGTCTCCTTGTAAGGTCAGAAGCTACATCCATAAAGTCTCACCAACATGACTGCTTAAACACGTGCTGGACAAGGACAACACCAATTAGCATGCCAAAGTGGATGGGGGAAATCCTGAGGCTTCAATCCTACAGGAAGAACCACAGTAACCAAGGAACGCTGAGAGCGGGAGAAACAGTCTTCCCCAGGGAAGAGCACACCAATTGATCAAACAGTACTGAATGGTCAGCCCTGAAAACAGACATACGAGTAATATTATGCAGACTGAGTAGGCTATATTTAGAAATGCATATGAATATACGTATATGTATATGCATATAACAACAATTAATGAAAAAAACCATGAATTTGAAAGTGAGCAAGGAAGGATACGAGAGGGTTTTGAGGGACTAAAGGGAAGGGAGAAATGATATGATTACATTATATTCTTGAAAAGAAAATAAAGTATTTTAACAATCACCATCAGGTGCTGGGACAATTCCTTTGGGGGTATTTTAAATTGACAAGGATTCATCTTTTCAGTGTTATTTGTTGACTTCTGTGTGTTCCCTGGAGTCTTACCTGCTGGCACTTTGTCTGAAAGCATCTCCTTTCCCCTTTCTCTGTATTCTTTCTTCATAATTTAAGAACTATTTAAACACACACACACACACACACACACACACACACACACACACAAAATCATTCACCTTTCTCTTTGGCCTTATCTTTTTCCACACTGGCTTTATTACTTAAGAAAACCTTTCTTCTATCAACATATGAAAAACAGCCTCAGAGTCATCAGAGGATACTGACTTATTACTGAAAAAGAGAAATATTTCTCACCTTTTCAGTTCTACTTTCCCCAGGGCCTTTCAGTGTTCCCAGGGTCCTTTAAGAACATCAAAAAGGCCTCATTCAATTCTTCCCTTCCTATGCATTCAGATTCCTCTCTATAACTATAATTTAAAAATGCTTTAAATTAACTATTAGTTAATCCTAATATTGTAGTATTATTAATGTTAATACTGACACTATAAATGTTTGTGTTTTGGAATATCATTGTAAAGAGTATCAGCTACATTTGGGGTAATGGACTTTCACAGGTGTGGGAAAAACATGAGGGGGGCCCTAGAGTTGGGAGAACAGACAAAAGAGATTTGCTCTGGTCCTATGGATAGTAAGTTAATCAAGTCAGAGACATCAAACCCTGGATTTGAGTTGAGGCATTAGACACAGTGAAAAGAATTAGAGGGGGATTGAGCAAGGTTTAAAACAGATCCCCAAACTTGGGCCTGCCTGGAGATTAGAGCAAAAGAAGTCACTCAGGGAGTCTCCTCAGGAAATCTGGAGTGCTTGATGTGAAAGCCACTGTTTCCCCCACCTCTGTCCCCAAAGAAGCTGGGAGTTGGTGGGGATGCATTCATGATTATGTGGCGTTGTGCCTAGCTTGTTTTACTTAGCTCGATGACATCTAGGTTCATCCATGCTTTCAAAATGAAAGGAAAATGATGTACTTTAAAAGGTTCAGTACATGGGACAATGTATATAAAGTGTTTAACACATATTTAGTACATAATAGTGCTAATATTACAGGCTCCATGAAAATCACAATAAGGCAATATGCCAGTATGCCATAAATCGTGGGCACCAAAGCAGAATTCAGGAATCCTGATAGTTTTATGAGTAAATTAATTTTCAAAAAGTGATTCTATCATTACTCATATTTTTTCCTTTTTTACTCTACAAGTAATGAACTCAGAAAGTTTGATAGAGAAAAATAAGTTACTCATAATTGTACCATTTCAATACAATAGAAATCATTATTCCAGAGATTTTAGATTTTTGAAATTTGTTTTACAAAATGCTGGTGATGTTTTAATTTGTTCTCTACTTTCTAAGACCTTTCTGTTTTTTTCCAGAGTGATAAACAAGTGTTTTTTCTTTTCTGCTATGGTTTTAAAATATCTATATTATGTATCTAATTATCTTAGATCAGAGATGTGGATTAGCAATGGTTAAAGGAAAAGATTATAATTACAAAGAGAAAAATTTAAAAATTGATAGTGTGTTCATGGAAACAGCTAATGCTTAATTTAATGGAAGGATGATATTAATACATCTGGTGGAGAGGAGTATAGTGTCATGATGGACAATAAATCCGTTCTTACCTGCCCTTTATTGGAATTGCGTCTTCAAAATGGATATGAGGAGGTGTTTCTCACTGTCTTCCCCTCTTGTCCAGACGATCAATGTGAGAATTCAGTACATTCCTTACCCAGCTCTTCTCTCACACACCCCAGGAATCACTTAGCTCTGATGGGAAAGCAGTTCTATTCATTTAGTTTGATTTGTATTTTTTAATGGTAAGCTTTAGAAATCTAACTAGAAATTTAATTAAAATGTGACTTTTTTGTCTTTTTTATTTGATGGATCTTTAAGTCCCCAAATCACATTAGAGTCTTTAGCTCTCCAAAACCAGTAAGTGTGCTTGTGAGACCTTCCAGAAATCAGGCAGGACTTAACAAACATTACCCAGCTGCCTTGGTTTGGGTTCCCATCCTTCAACATTTCATGTATTTGGGCAATAGATTCCTATCTAATTATCTTGTCTGCATTTTCTGTGTCCCAAATTTTATCCTCCACACAGCCGTCAGGCAAACTTTTAAAAAAATAACTCATGTACAGTCATGTTGTTTTCTAGTCTCACCCTGTAGTAGCCTCTGCTGGCTCCCAACTCCTGTAGATTGAGTCTGAACATCTTGGTGTAGCACGCAAAGTCCTTCATGGTCCAGATTCTGCCCACCTCTCCAATCTTCTGCCTTCTTGGTTCATAACCTACACTCATCTCCTTCTACAATCTGAACTCCCTGAGACATGCTATTATTTCTAAATACTTCTGTGCATGTGTGTGTTTTCTCCTGGTCCATTCTTCCCCCTTCTTCCCAGAGTGCCTCTAACTCCTATATAATTTATTGTGTGTATCATCTAATGGTGAGGTTTCATGACAGACTTAGTGTGCTGTGTGTTCACCAAAGATGTTTGTATCACTCCAGACATTCAATGCTCTCTTTAACTTCCCCATTTCTGGTCAGATGGAGAGAATCTTGGAGGAGGACTCTAAAGTTATAGGACGGTGTAGTGACTGGATTGGAAGCCTGGTCACTCCTCGGGCCACCTGAATAGGAGCACTGATGCAGACATGATCATGGGCGAGGAGGAAACCTCCATCGTATGTCCCAGAACATGAGGCTTGTCACAGTAGTTGGTCCATAGAGAGAAGCAGACATGTGCACAAAACATTCTTCTTTCAAGATCCACATCTAAGACAGTTTTTGCTTGTTGATTTTTTTATAGAAATGAAAAGGGAAAGTTTTTTCCTTCTTAAAATTCATATTCTTGTGGGCAAAGAGAACAAATATTTTAATTTATGTATGTATGTATGTATGTATGTATGTATGTATGTATTTATTGTTTTGTTTTTGTTTTTCAAGAAAGGGTTTCTCTGTATAACCCTGGCTGTCCTGGAATTTACTCTGTAGACTAGGCTGGCCTCAAACACAGAAATCTGCCTGCCTCTGCCTCCTGAGTACTTGGATTAAAGGTGTGTGCCACCACAACCACCCAGCTGATAACAATATTTAATACAACTATAAAACATGATTTCTAGTGTTGATAAGTGCTATGATTCAAGATAAAGTGAATAGAGCATGGAGGCAGAGTAGCCTGGGTTTGTAGGCAGGGAAGGCCATGCTGGGGGTGCTGTATTACAGAAGACCTGGGTGAAGCAGGAAATGGGCATGTGTGGTTGGGGAAATAGAGAGCGGAAAAGTCAGGGACTGGGTGCAGGAAAGAGCATGGCAGTTTATATCAGGAATATCCGCAGCGTGAGGAAGAGCAAGCAGTCGGAGTGAGGTGAGGGGGGGAGGCTAGGGTGGAATCTTAGCACGCTTCAACTCTTCCCTTCTGACCATATGGAGGGGAGGTCACTGGAGGATAGTCAACAGTTGAGTGGCATTTTAAGTGGTCACTCTGTCTAATGTGAGAACAGACCTGGGATTTGTGTGGGATTTTCTTCTCTGCCTCTGATGCCTTTGGCCACTAAAGGCCGTGTCTCTGTCTCCAAGCAGTGCAGGCACAGGCATGCTTGTTGGCCTGCCTGTGTGCTGTGGTACTTTCCTGACTCCTGGTCTCACAGCTAACCTCGTCTGACTTTCCTAATTTTTCTCTTCCTACCATGCTGGCAGAAATCCCGACTGCTTCCCCCTCCTCCCCTTTTCAGTGAAATAAGAAGCAAGGCTTAGACTGGAGTAAAAGTAGGCTGGAGGAGGAGGCCGTTTGCCATGAGTGGAAGAGTAAATCACTGGAATTTTGTTTTCATGTTTTTATGGTGTTTAAAAAAAATAAGATTAAGAGGGCGTTTGTCATTGTATACAGATACAGCCAGTTCTCCGAGAAATATAGACTACTTGGAGAAACAATACCAAATAAACAGCTGTACTTTGTTCTAAGACTAGAATGCATCTCTTGCTCAGAGCCTACCAGGGACGTCTGCTAGAGGCACGTCACAGTGTTAAGGGGATGCCATGGGGACTGCCGTATGGTTTATCCGATAGAAAGTGTGAGAGTCTTCAAGGATGAGTAGGTGAGTCCAGGTCCATGCCTGGGACTGGCTGACTCAGGTAGAGTAACAGAAGATCCAACAGAGGAGGGAAATAAAACGTAATGCAGACATGAGATTAGTATTATGGCTTGGTGTAGTTAGGGAAGGCTGATTAAGAAAGAGAATGTGAATGTGTGGAAAGACTTGGAAGAATGAAGGACAAGGAGATCTTAGGCTGGGAAAACATACTCTACAGAAATAGAGACATTGGTACATACGGTGGGGGTGCTTAGGAGAAATGCATGATGGCAGGAGTCAAGCACACGATAAGCTGGCTCTTCTGCAGAGGATCTGACCTAACTCTAGGTCAAATCCCTGATGCTCAGTTGTTCCCGGAAGGATGGACATGAAGAAGTTTCTTCCTTTGCCTGTTTGTGCCTCAGATGGCCTTGGTATGCTGTGGAAGAAAACCCAGGTTCTTCAGTGATTGAGAACATCTGGGGATGAACTTAACCCCAGGAGGGAAGCTAGGTGGCACTACATTACTGCCCAGCTCTTGCCCAGGGCATCTTTGATTTGAAATTTGGTGACTATAAACCGCTCAGTGAAGCATTGAGCCAGACATTGTGGAGACTTCTAGAGAAAGGAATGTGCAGTTCTTTCTGCCAAATTTATGCAATCAGTCATTACTATTTGGCCTGGCTATTACAGCTGCCTGCGTTGTGCTATCAAGGACATAATCCTATCTGCAGATGAAGATCATATTGTACTTTGCTGTTTGAGAAATTCTTTGTTGAATTCTGGTAAGTGAAGCATTGACGTGATTGTAGCCATGTCACTCTTGAAGCTTCGAAAAAGAGAAAATGTCCATGCTTGCTCTTCAGTTAGAATTTAAAAGATGACCCAAAAGGCCTTGGTGACGGACGTAGCAATCCCATTGAGGCCTAAACAAGAGTTTTCCTGGGTAAACTTGCTATTTTGATTTCCTTAAAGCATTTCTTCCTGGAAGAGTATCATTAAGTACTGGATTAATTTGATTATGACCTGTTCTTGCCAGTGAGCAGTCTTCAACAAACAAACACCACAGTAATAAATAATAACAACAGAATCAAAGTGTTTGCCTTGATAGCAAAGTGAACCTGGGAAGAGGTCTAGACACTCTCCATTGATGGAACATGCTGCTTTAGAATATAAGTTTGATCTAGAAGAAGGTAAGTCCAGAGGAGTTCAAAGAGCAAAGGCTTATGTAGCAGAATCTATCTACAAACGTTGTGGTTCCTGTTGAAACATTGTCCCTTCCTGGCATTTTTCTCTTGACTTGGAGTTATAGTATGGCATTAATGACATTGAACAAGGGATTACAATGTAGCTCCACAGCAGGGCACTTTCTTAGCATGTTCTAGGCTCTGGGCTCAATTCCCAGCACCACAGACAAACAGCCAACATATGGTAGGATTGAACAGAACATTTAACCACAATCTTGTCATCAATTGTATGAGCCCTTGTCTCTCAAATGGGGAGGGAGGTTGCTTCTTGCTATTTCTTAGCTGGATGAGATTTGGGGGAGAGGGAGGAGTTGTATGAGACAGTTGAGGTGAAATATAAATTTCCCAAGACCATGTAATGTGGAGAGAGCTGGGATTGGGACTCTGTGGTAATCTTTGAAGCAAAGCAGAAAAGAGATGTTTCTGAGAAGGTCATATCCATAGAGCCCAAAGCAGGCAATGGGCAGAAGTCAAAGCAGGACAGGACCAGAGAGAGATACAGAGGAGAGAGAGAGAGAGAGAGAGAGAGAGAGAGAGAGAGAGAGAGAGAGAGAGAGAGAGAAGAAAAGGGGAAGGGGAAGAAAGGGGGAGGGGGAAGGGGAGGGGAAAAGAGAGATGGGGTATATGTTGACCTGATGGTACAGGTTGGACCAGTTGATTTCTGTGCACTTTTCTGGTTACAAGCTGATATATTTTCGTCTGTATTATTTTTATTTGGTTGAGACAGGGTTTTGCTGGTCTGGAGTTTATGATCCTCCTGCCTCCATCTCCTTCATGCTAAGATTACAAACATGTGTCATCAGGTTCAACTGACGCTGATGTAGTTTTTATACAGAGAAATCGCCACTCTATTGAACCTTCATTCCCTTCTTCATGGAAGTAAGGAAATGGTTACAACTGGCATACTTCTAGGCATGCCCTGAATTGCATTTATTACACACACACACACACACACACACACACACACACACACACACACACACTCATGCACACATATGGAGCTAGAGGTCTATATCAGGTGTCTTCCTGAATCACTCTCTACCTTTTCATTTCTGTATGTTTCTCTCTGTGTGGTACACGCACATGTGTGTCTGGTAGCTGGAGAAGGATATGGAGGTTCTGCTCACACCCTTGGCCTTATCCTTTGAGACAGGAACTTTCTCTGAACTTAGATCTAGGCTGGTGACTACCAAGGCCTAGCCTAGAATTCCTTTCTCTCTGCTCTCCACGTGTTGGCTACAGCTATGCACTGTCACACTGCTTTGTATGTAAGATCTTGGTATCCAAACTCAGGCCTCATGCTTGCTCAGCCAGTGTTCTTTTATTTATTTATTTGTTTGTTTGTTTTTTGAGACAGTGTTTCTCTGTGTAGTTTTGGTGCCTGCTGGATCTTGCTCTGTAGACCAGGCTGGCCTCAAACTCACAGAGATCCGCCTATTTCTGCCTCCCAGGTGCCGGGATTAAAGGCATGAGCCACCACCACTTGGCCGCAGCCAGTGTTCTTACCCACTAAACCAGCCTCCCATCTTATTTATCTTGAGACAAGATCTTCATCAGAACCTGGTTCTCCTCAATTCATCTAGGCTGGCCGGCCAATGGGCTTCAGGGACCCACTTGTCCATGGCTCCTCCTCACTGGAGTTAGAGACTCTTGCCTCTGCACTTAGCCCCTTTACATAAGGGTTGGGCAACCGAACCAAATTTTATGCTTTATCCACACCCACCGAACTATCTCCCCAGCCTCTGAATTACAATTTTTACTAGCCAATTGAATAGTTGCATTATTTTCTATTTCCAATATTGTATTAAAACACTCATTTGGGCCTTATCACTGTGAATAAGGTAGAACTCTCCTGACCAAATGTAAAGATATAAGAGGATATTCAAGACTCAGTAAGATATCAGAAAAGAGTAGAAAACCATGACTAGAAATAAACATGGTAGGCAACATTCCCTGAGATAACTAAATTCTTCACAATCTACATTTGCTTTTGTTTTGTCTTGAGACAGGTCTCACCTTGCTGCTCAGACTTCTAGGCTCAATCCCCCAGTGTCAGCCAAAGTGCACAGCAATCAGATTTGAATGGATTAAAAGTCAATTTTGAAAGAGGACATAAGGTTTCCTACTGTAACTGTGTGCGTGTGCATGTGTGTTTGTATATATATATATACCATTTGGGGTTGAAATCAATCAACTGTGATTTTGAAATCTTCAAAGTTTCTTCCAGAATATGTACACCAATTTACAAACAACAATGAGAATAAACAACAACAACAACAACAAAAATCAAACCTGGTTCTTCGTAAACAGCCCGTTTTCCATATTTAGTGAAACTTTTATTGTCAGAATATTTCTCTTTTTCATCAATGACAGTTCTTTTAAAAAATATCTATCTGAGGGAATATTATTTCTTATTTCATAGTCAGAAAAGTATCAGTTCTGAACCAGCCTGTGAATGCTACAATGTTACTGTAGGACGGGAATTTATGTTAAAGTAACGGGAAAGATTCATAATAGCAACAGCAAACTCTGGCAAAAGAATTACGCTATAGGCTCCTTATTAGGTTCTGTACACATGGAAGTATAATAATAAGTATATAATATAATAATATATAATACATTACAATATATTATATGTAACACATCATATATTATATACCAATATATAATATGTAATATAATAATAAGTTTGATAATAAGCATAGTAAGTCATATAAAGTCATATGAAGTCTATGAAGCTGTCAGTTTGGTAAAATTCAAAGCAGGTTTTTGATATCATGTATTATTGGAATCTTTTGAATGTCATTTTTTTCCTGATTTTCTTCCTTTCAGATCTGCTTCGAATAGAATGTTCCAGGGATCTGTGTTCCTCCTGCTGTTCCAGTTCCCCAAAGTACTGGCTTACTGAGGATGTGAGAAGAACATCCCTTCCTTGATTTCCGACGTAGAAACACTAAAGCTAAGGCAGGGTGAGGTGTCGTTACCCTTGCGGCTGCTTTGCAGAAAAAACAGCACATTCTCCTGGCTGGGAAGAGGGTTTGTTTTGTTCTTTTCAAAAATGCATAATTGTACATTTTATTAAAGCAAAAGTTAAAGAATTTTCTCTGTCTCAGCAGTCAGATGGAGGCATTTATCTTGCTGTGTCTCTGCTATTGCAAGTGTCCTGTTGGAAGCTGGGGGCTGTGGCTGTACCTATGGCCTCCATATGCTTCTGAGAATCAAGACATGTGTCTAACATCACCTGGCACTCTCATCTTGGCCAGGGCCAGGGCAATGCCAGCATCCCAGTTACTGTTACAACAGATTTCCCATTCAGCATGGCCTTGACTTTGCACTTTTGATATATCAGGACAGTGTGTTCTCTGCTTGAGCTGAAGTGGGCACGAGCTTCCTCAGATATGTGTGCTCCTCACGCTTGTTAAAAAATGTATTTCCTACATGAAGATCATGTGTTTCAGACTGAGTGACAGTGTTCAATGTTTGCAAGATGTCCTTAGACATCTCAGCCTCATGCCCTGAGATAGCCTGGAACCCAGGGGTCTACATCTCAGCTTTCCTGCTCATTCACTCTGGCATTATCAAACAGTTACTCAATCTCTTGGAGCTTTGGTTTTTAATTTGGAGAGTGAGATAGAGTGCTGTATAAAGTATTTCATAAACATAGTATTTATGTATTTAGCTTGCTCCCAGGCTTCTTAATGGCTTCTCTCATTAACTCCTCCCCAAAGCATTGTGAGATAGGAACTCATTATCTCATTTCCCAGAGAAGCTGCTGAGGGACCCATATGACTGTCTCAAGTGATAGAGACAGTACTGGAGGTCAGGCTATCTGATCTTATCCTCAAAGTGTGATCCACATACTGGCACCATTAATACCCGGATCTTGTTAAAAATGCAAATTCTCACCACACTCTAGACTAACTAAATCCAAATGTTTGGATGTGGGGGTCTACGGACAGGTGCTTCGACTATCTCTTTAGGTGATTCTTAAACGTATTAAGGGCTAGAGTTCTGTGTAGCCCTAGGCTGTCCTGGAACTCACTCTGTAGACCAGGCTAGTCTCAGCCTCACAGAGAGCCATCTGCTGGGATTAAAGGCATGCACTTCCACTGCCTGGCAGAGAACCAATGCTCTTTTTTTTTTTTTTTTTTTTTTTTTTTTTGTAAATTTTTATTTTATGTGCATTGGTGTTTTTGCCTGCATGTCTGTCCCTGCGAGAGTGTCAGATCTTGGAGTTATAGACAGTTGTTAGCTGCCATGTGGGTGCTGGGATTTGAACCTGGATCCTCTGAAAGAGCAGTCAAGTGCTCTTAACTGCTGAGCCATTTCTCCAGTCCCGGGAACCAATGTTCTTAATGACATTCCACTTCAAGGAGTTTGTCAGGCTCTGGAAAGTTGTCAATTGATTCTAGTCAGTTCTGTGGTTGTTTCCTTGCATTGCCAATTGCCCATTCATACCCATACCTCATCCAGCTGCCCTTGACCCCAACAATGGCCTTGAAAGTCACCAAGTGCTCATGACAAACTCATTCTTCTGCTGTGATTGCTGGTGTCACTCACTGGCACCCCCTATCATCAGACAGGAGACTGCACAGCTTCTCAGTTAGAAGGCTTTCGGAGTCGACAGTTCAGTGTGTTTGAAAATTCTCTAGAAAATGAGAACATTAGTTTGTTAAAAGCACACATTTCCCTTCGTTCCCACTTGAGGGACTTTGATAGACTTGATCTGTTCTGGGAGATTTTCAAGGCTTTTAGTTATGTGAATTAATCAGTAAGCACTGCATACTTCTCCCTTTCTCTCAGAAAAAAAAAGTAATGTTTATGACCATCAATGATAACAGATGTTGTAAATAAAACAATTTGGGGGCTTGCCAGATTGTTATATAAACCTTCAGGGGCCTTTAAAAATTCTTCTAGAAAAAAAAAATGGAACTTTTTTTTTTTTCCCGTGGCCTTCAGTCTGTCCCAGCACCCCTCAGACACCATATCAAATGAGTCTGGATTCCTTCCACTCGGGTGCAAACAGAGAATGGTGAGCTTACATTTATAGAGTGAGAAGAGAGTTGTAACAGGAGAAAGAGAAGTATGCTGATTTGCACCAATTAAATAAAGATTCTGAAAATTCAGACAGTCCAAGAGAAACACAAAGATGATTTACATTCCCAGCATTCAGAACTAACCAGGGACCTATAGCATACATATCTATTTTAAATATGTGTATATAGCTAATTACACTTTGGATGCATATTTTATCAAAAACTAAAACCTCCTTCCCACCCCTTTTCTTCGCAGTGTGGTTATCTTGGTTCTTCAGGTCTGCATGTGTTCCTGCAGTCACTCATGAACTTCGGCTGTTGTTGGCTGCACGTGTCAAATGTCCTGTGTCACAGTGAGATGTCACCTGCGCAGACACAGGAACTCATCATCAGATATGAAATGCCACATAGGTGGTCACTCCTAAATCAAGTAAGATGAAGGAGAGGAGAGGATGAAGTTCTGATGTCACTCACTCTGTCAGCCAGGGCCTTTTTTTTTTCTTCTCTCTTTCTAAGTACCAGATAGTTTCACTTTGGAAAATTTAACTATTAGGTACACTCAGTCCTTTTTCTTACCAAATTAGACATTCCAAAATAACGTGTGAATTCATTGCTTTTCTTCCTTTTCTCTCAGGGAAATTCTGTCCCAGAAAAACAAAACAAAACATGTTTTAGGGAAATTCCAAGGATCAAACTCAGGCCATTGAGCCATGACTTAACTGTTTAGTTGTTAAGAATGATTAAAGATAAAGTTTGCTATAAGTTTAAAAGGATCTTGGGCTAGGCTGTGTCTATACTCAAATAAGCGTGGGAAAGAAGACCCTTGCATGTAATGAAACCACCAGTCATGGCCTGCTATCAGCTGGGTGCAGTTGGCTGCATTCTTACCCAGCTGATTTCAGTGGGCAGACACTTTTCTTTGTGGTAGGCTTGTCTGTCTCTGTGTGGTGTGTGTTTTAACAGATGGACTTTATAAACACAGTATTTTTTTTTTTTTTTATCAAAAGATGGCTGATATGGCCTTGTCATTTCAGGACAAGAATGCCTATCTGAATTGGGTGCTAGGCAAAGGCAAATTTTGTGTTTATATAAACTGAAGAACAGGCTTTGAAAGCACCATAGAGGAAAGTCTCTCTTCTTGCTTGGAATGTGATGGCTAACTATTAACTCCTGCTGGGATGGGGCTTGAGGGAGCTGAAGAACAAATTCTTAAAGGGACTTTCCTCAAATGAGCAAATCAAACTTCTTTGCCGCCTTCCCTAGACAGATAGGTAACACACACATGGTCTTTCATGATCACAACGGTGTTCACTCTTTATTAATGTTTCAAGTCTATGGTTTTCCTTTATATAAAGAAATACACTCCTTATCTTCTGGAAATAGTAAATAAAGACCACAAACTGCATGTTTAAAATGCAGCAAATAATTCAGATCTAGAAGGCAAGTCCTCCCAAAGAAACATTAAAACAGAATTAAATTCTTTTCTTTTAAACACTAGTTTTATCAACTACCCAAAGTCAAAGAAGCCTAGTGTGGAGAAGCCAAGAGGGTTACAGAATTCTGTGGGTGGAAATGGGTATTTAAGAGGACATAATATTTCCAAAAACTGAGCCCAATAACTTGGGTAGATGTTCCCTCTTGAGGAGGGGGAACGCACACCCCATCCATTGAGTATGAACTATGATGATGCTGTCCTTCCAAAGAGCAGAGTGGGGAAGACAGAGTAGAGAGACAGCGGCTGATGGTTGAGAACACGCAAATGAAGCCTGCTTCAGCCAGATCCCTAGTAACTGTGATAAGACATGTTAACGTAATTTATCCTCAATGTTAGATGAACAATATGGCAATTCAGTGAAGACAGTGTGGTGGTGATGAAAAACCACCAGGCAAATTTCAATAAGGGAATAGCCACAAAATACTTGGCCATTATTTACGGTTTTGGGAATGAAGTCTGTGCATCTGCACCAGGAGGAGTGATACTGTGAATCTGACCACATGGCTGTGCCCCAGAGCAGAAAAGTGGGAGTCACAAGAGATGACACTGGGCAGGACAGTCCGGGGCTACTCACAGAGGGACTCACCTTCCATGCTAAGAATTTTGTCCTTTCCGTTGGTAATGAAAAGCATGAGAGGCTTTCAAGAAAGAAAGGGTCATGATCTCTAGGGAGATAGCTCCTGCTAAGAGACTGGAGGCAGAAGAGTTAAGAATGCAGGAAATAAATTTGAGACAATGAAATGGATATCATGTCATTTACCCATTCAGTTGTTTACATATTCAGTGAGTTAGTCAATAAAGCTGGGGCCACTGTATGCAAACCTAAGGCTACTTGACCAGTCATGAGGCTGGTGAAAGCAGTTGCACACCTCTAAATGGCAGCTCTGGAATATGCAATGGCCTGCCTCACTCTTGGGTATAGGCTCTGGCTACCCCTGGATGCTGGGTGAATATTCTGAACAGAATAGAATGTCCTCGTGTCCACATACACCTCTCCTGTTGATCAGGGCCACACCAAGACTACTGGATACCTGGGTGGGTGAATAATTTGGCTTTCCTCTGAGCCCATAATGGAAGCTGAGTGCTGGTAAGCAGGGGTGCCCTATCTCCCGCAGTTCAGAGCAGTTCAGCCCTGGGGTTAATGCTCTCCACCTCTTGAGAAGATTGCTCAGCTAGCCTTTCTGATGTTTCGTTCTTTATTCAAAGATGTTTTTTCTCTCTCTTCATACTCACTACTTTAAAAATGAGGGTCAACATGGTATGCAGCTAGTCAGAAAAGGGCAAGCTTATAGGTCATCGAGGATGGACCCCTCCCTCATAATCACCTCTGGACCTCATCTCCTGTTTCCTTGGAAACAGTGATTTTAATGAAGAGGAAAATATCATGGCTGCCTCTCATTAGCGTCTGAAATGCCACGTGAAAGAATGGGGGGAAGTGTAACAGCTGCTCCTCCTTAAAATTTAAAATGTCATGTGAAAGGGAGGATGAGGAGGTAGCAAGGCTCTGCTGAAGTCCTTTACGGGTCAGGGGAAATAAATTTATAAAGATTTTTTTCCCTTTAAAATTCTTTTTAATATGGTCTGTTATATGATTTCGGGTCAAAGAATGGGATCTAAGTTGTATTTCTGGCCTGGCTGAAGATATGACATTTTTTTTTAAACTTTTATTCTTCTCTCATACATATCCTAGCCACAGTTTCCCCTCCCTACACTCCACACAGCCCCTTATCCCCTGCTCCTCTCTCCCCAGATTAATTCCTCCTCTGTTGAGAGAGAGAGAGAGAGAGAGAGAGAGAGAGAGAGAGAGAGAGAGAGAGAGAGAGAGAGAGAGAGAGAGCAGGCTTCTCAGGGATATCCTCCAAATTTGGCCTAAAAAGACACAATAAGATGGGGCACAAACACTCATATCACAGCTGGGCATAGAAACCCAAAAGGAGGAAAAGGGTCCAAAGCACAGGCAAAAGAATCAGAAGACACCCCCAACTCCCACTGTTGGGAGTTCCTCAAAAACACTCAGCTATACAACCATAAAGTGTATGTAGCTCAGATCCATACATGGCCTATGTTGAGACATGACATTATTTTTGTTGTTTTGAGACAGGGTTTCTCTGTGTAGTTTTGGTGCCTGTCCTGAATCTTGCTCTGTAGACCAGGCTGGCTTTGAACTCACAGAGATCCGCCTGGCTCTGCCTCCCGAAGCTGGGATTAAAGGCATATGCCACTGCTGCCTGGCAAGACATGACATTCTCAACTACTCAAAAGATCCTAAGGTTATCATTTAGCTGGTTCTGTGGTAAAGAACGAAGCTATACCACGGTTTCCTGCCTTATAGCATGAATCCAAGAATGTCTGTTGATCACCTGGAGAGGGCTGCCCCTTCAGGAGAGCTGTCTCTCCTAGTATAAAGTCTGCTCAGAATGTGGGTTAGCACAATGGTCTCGTTGGCCATTGTTAATTCTCACACAAGAGCCTTTTTCTCCACAGTAGCCCTTGTTTTGAACACTATCAACTCCTACCGCTTAAAGGTGTCTCGGTTTACTCTGTAATAATCTCTGTCTTCTGTGCTTTTTGTGTCTTTCCTGAATTCTTTTGACTGAAAATGCAAGGTTTTCCTGAGGAGCTGAGGGGAGGCCAGGACGTGCTTCCAGTGACAAATGAGCATCTTTCATCTGTTCACATCCTTATGGAGTCTTCAGCAGTGGGTGGCTCTGGCTCCCCTTGGACATTGGATTTGGAACAGTTCTCTGGCTGACACCTTTCAACTGAGCTCTAGCCTAATGAGGAAGACAGACATTAAATAAACCTTTACAAGTATTTTATTGGCGTTCACTTGATTTTATGACTTAAACTAAGTACCAGGATTACCCCTGTACTCCTAGACAAAGCTTGACATTTTTGATTTCCCTGTCAGTTTCTGAAGCCCCGCAGAGAACGAACCAATAGCTCCTGGCCCCGTGGGGCAACTTGGACAATAGCTGAATGGTCACGTGATACAGAGCTGCCCACCTTTGATCTCATTTCTTCATGTTCAGGAATAGGTGGGTGGATCGCCCTTTCCTTGGTGCCCAGCAGAGCAGGGTGCTAGCAAGAACACCAGAGAAATAATGATTGACGTCAGCCATGCTGTTTCTCCAAATAACAAACATTACAGTCTGAATGCTACTGACATCAGCAAGAGGAAAGGAGTTTTGGTGCTAGCCTTCCAATGAGGAGGAGAGGCTGGGGTCCTATGGGCATGACCCAGTGGGTAACCGGAAACTTCCAGCCATATCCTTGCTTGAGAACCTTTTCCTGGTCCAGCCTGTAGCCCTTTAGACCCAGCTGTTCCTTCTCCTTTTCTCTCCGATTTCTTCCAGCTAGAATTAACCCAGATGGAGCTCCACACACGCTGCAGACAACTTACTGTGGATTTAAGCAGTTTCTTTTAAAAAAATGTATTTGCATTCTGCTTCATCTCTGAGGAGAGGTAAAACTTGACATCCCCCACCCCGCCGGAGTGCCTCTGGCCCCCTGGAGTCAGGAAGCCTTGGGGACTGGGTAGCATCACGGGCTATGGATGCCTCTGGATTCAGCTGCTGTTTCTACTGCCCTCCAGAGCAGAGCGGAAGCCACGGCTGTGGAAGATTCAAAGGGCTCCATCGGCCTTCCTCAGGCTCCATGGTCCTCCTGGCATGCCTAGGGCACAGCAGGCATTTTGTGCCACCAGTCTGACTTCGTTTTGAACTCCACTTCTTTCTTGCTAGTTGGGCAGATGACTTAACCTTGGAGCATCCGATACTTCACCTGTAAGATGCAGATAATAATAGCTGCCACCTCCCAGGACCGTTGCTAGGAAGGTTGAATGAAACGCTCAGAGCTCTGGATGGCACCTCAGTCTTCGTCAAGCACTCAAGAAAGCAATTAGCTGTTACCTTAAAAAGAGAAACCAAACCGAGATCCTGCTCGATACTATTTTCCATTGAGTTTTGAACAAACAGTGGCCTTGTTTCCACTGAGAGAAAGGGGGTGCATGGGTGGGAGAGAGGGGGTGAGCGTTTCAGTGAGCTCGGATGAGTGTATCATGCAGCTGCAGACACCGAGGCAAGGCAGGCGACCATGGAGATGCTGTGAGTGACATCTCTCCTACTCCTTAAGGCTCACTGCTGAGATAATGACACGGATGACAGATTTTCATGTCTCCCCCAGTGTTCCTGCCTACGTGGTTAATCCAGGCCTTCTCTCTCTACACTGTGCCTGATGAAGAAACCAGGAGTCTAACAAAGGTGGTGGAAATTTGTGTTCAAATCTCGCAGTCAAAAATGTATTATGGAGACCGCCAGAGAGCCTAACCCTTTGTCAGAAAACATAAATACAATCATATTCTGTATTAAGACTTTAAAGGAGTTGGAGTCTACGTCTAGTTATTTGACAACTCACTATATTTAGACAAACTCAAAGAGGGAAGTAAAACAAGCAAATAAGAAAACAACCCTCTGCATTTTGTTTTATGTGGGATGAGTTATTTTATAGGGAAGGAATCCCCCACATTTCTCTTTCTCTACTTTGAGTCAGGGTCTCATGGAGCACAGGCTAGACTCAAACTCATTATGTAGCTGAGGATGACCTTGAGTTTCCAATCCTCCTGCCTCAGTCTCCTAGTATGTACCACAAGACCCTTGTTTGTGTTGTTGGCAATCAAACTCGGGGCTTCTCATGTGCTAGCCAAGCACTCTACCAGCTGAGCTACGTCCCCAACCCCTTAAATTTGAGTTTCTTTGAGATGATTTGGAAAGTGGCATTGCAAGAGGGATGGGAAGAGATGAGCTCATTTCTTTCTTTAAAGTTTGTAAATCATTTATTATCTATTTATTTTCTGTGTCCGCACAAGCATGTGTGCATGCCACAGCATATGTGTGATAGTCAGAGAGGACAATGTATGGGAGCGGGCTCTCTCTTTCCACCATGTGCGTTCTGGAGACTGAACTCAGGTCATCAAGCTTGGTGACAAGTGCCCTTACCCACTGAGCCATCTTGACAGCTTGAACCTTCCCTCGTTTTCAAGATGGAATATACCAGTTCACCAATGATATTATAGCCATGAAATAATTCTAAGCATATATTATTCTTTCTGTGCACCGAACCTAGTTACGAATAGTTTGGAGGTTTTTAATCCACTGAATTATAATTTTATTTTTAATTTACTACTTACCACTTGAAGTCAGATAATCATTTCAATCTCTGTAGTAACAAGTCGAAACTAATAATTGATCTTGTAAATATGATAATCTCCATATTAACATATGATAATTGGCTATCCAGCAGGAAAATTTCATACCAGTCAGCCTTGGTGAATTCATGATTCTCCTGCCTCTGCTTCCAGGCTCCTAGGATTACAGGCACGCACCACCACACCTGGCTTGTCATTTTATTTAAAACCTAGTAAAATCCATCAAAAATCCTTATTATTTCTATTACCAACATAAATATAGAATCTGTCCATTGCCCCCCAAGGTCATTCTCACTGCCATGGTCACTGGCATTGCCCTGCACAATGAAAATACTCTCTACTTTGGCTGTCGAGACAGTTTCCTCTCGCCTCCCAATTTCCACAGGTGCCTCTGAAATCAATTATATACAGAGGAGAGGTCAGTTTGACCTTTCTGCCTGTTTTAGCTTCATTCTGTGCTGTGACAATTACCATGACCAAAGCTACGTAGGAGAGGAGAGCATCCAGTTGGTTTCTTCTTCCGGGTCATAATCCATCACTGAGGGAAGTCAGGGCAGGAACTCAAGCAGGAACGTGAAGGCACGTCTGATTGCTGTTTTGCAGCATTATCTCTCACCAGGGAGCATGCTCACAGCTGAGGAAGAGCAGCAGCAATCGCGGAGGAACGTTCTTTGCTACCTCTCATAGACACGTGCTCAGTTTTCTTCTGAACTCACTGCCAGGTAACGGTGCTGACCATGATGGGCCTGGCCCTCCTGCATCAGCTGAGACTGTCTCTTGCAGACACAGTTCAACTGAGGATCTCCTCCTCCCTCAACTCGAGGCAGTGTCCAGTTGATAGTTAAAGCTAAACAGGAAGTCCTCTGACATTTCATTAAGAAAATCTTCCAACCCAGGGCAACCTTGAAACACTTGTATGGCGAGCGTTCACATGCCTCTCAACTAATGTTCATCCTACCATCTTCCTGTCCAGCCATGTGTCTCCCTGTTTACTTAGTCTCAATCTGAGTACATTTCAAAGAAATTGCAGGCGTCAGAGCTCTCCCCTGAGCACTGAGACATCTGTGTTACTAACCGCATCTCAATATGTGTGGAGCTTTCCTTCTAATGAGAAGCTTTAACCACAAATTTCTATCTGCTATTGCTTCTTGGCCTTTTGGTTAAGATCGAGTATAACGTAACATTTGTTAAGTTTTTCTGGTATCTGTGTGACCCCAACCCTTACTGGGAACACATTGCCATCACTCCAAATGTTTCCCTCTGTCTCCCTACAGCAGTGGTCCTCACCCTCCCTGATGCTGTGACCCTTTAATACAGTTCCTCATGTTGTCGTGACCCCCAACCATAACATGACTTCATTGCCACTTCATAACTGTAATTTGCTACTGTGATGATTGAAATGTGAATGTCCAAAGAGCAACCCCTATGGGGGTCATGACCCATAGGTTGAGAACCTTCATTCCCACCAGTGTGTTCTAGTTTTTTCCTAGTCTAGATTAGTCTCTTCTGTTACAGAATATCATAAATGCAACCATATAAATTATTGTCACCTGTAGCCAATAAATTCATCCCTTTTTACTGCTGAGTAGTAGTCTATTATTTGTTTTGGGATTTTTTTTTTTTGGTTATTGATGGAAATTAGGACTTTCCTGTTAGTGGTTATTATAAATAAATCTTCTATAAACACTTCACATGACTATATTTGGTGTGTGTGTGTATATAAACACTTTACATGACTGTATTTGGGGGCATGTGTGTATATATAAACACTTTATATGACTACACACACACACACACATATATATATACTTCATATGGCTATATTTGGTTGTGTGTGTGTGTGTGTGTGTGTGTGTGTGTGCATGTGTGGCCTCTGCATATGTATAATGTATGCAAATGTGCATCCCTTTGTATACTCGGAGACCAGAAGATGTCTGGGATCTTTATGTTCTCCCCCTAATGCTCTTAAGGTGGAGTCTCTCACTGAACCCGGAACTCACTGTTTTCATTCAGTTTAGCAGTCAGCAAGCTCCAGTGATCCTTCTGTACCAGCTTGGGCTAGGGTTGTAGCACATGTGGTTACATCTGGCTTGTTATGTGGTGCTGGGCTCTGAACTCACGTACTCATGCTAGCGCTGCAAGCCCTCTTACCCCAAAGTAGCGCCTCAGCTCTCAACGCGAATCTTTTGATGAACATATCCCTTCATTTGTTTGGGGTAAATACCTAAGAATAGAATCACTGGGTCGGTGCATGTCTGTTTTTTGAAAGAGAATAACCTTTAAAAAATCATGTTTACAACTCTCTAGTGACTCTACTGTAACAAATATGAACTCTACCATAGGACAAGCCAAGAAAGACCAGCTTCCCCGACTCTCACAGCTCACTCTTGTACTAAGCACATCTCCTACCCTATCCACCAGCAAGCTTGCTCCTCTCCAGTCTATTCCTTAATGGACCACATGTGCTCTCCATCTGCTCATGCCCTTGCTGTTATCCCAGCCAAGAACATGACCTTGCAACTCATGGCACATGCTGGCTCATTCTCATGTGTCAGTTTACATGCTACCTCTGCCGAGAACGTCAAGGGTTAGTGAGTATAAGCAAACGATAGAGCCACTCTGTCTACCCACACAGGCAAGCAATCTGAGTATAACGTGCCTTCTCTAGCCATCTTAATACACAAGTCCTTTCTCAGTACTTTGTCGTGTGTGTGTGTGGTGTGTGTGTGTGTGTGTGTGTGTGTGTGTGTGTGTGTTCCTTTTCTTTCTTAGTTACTATTCGCTGCCCTCTTTTTTTCTACTTTGCTTTTCCTATTCCTTAAACCTCTCCCTGCTCAGGCCCACCTATGACCACTTGGTTGTTAAATCTAGTGGAAATGCCTTTCATGCTCCACATAACTGTCTTTCCAGAGCATTTGACACAGTGGACTGTTTCCTTAGCTTGAAGTTTGGCTTGTCTAGGTGTACTTGTTCTTTCTGTATCTATGGCCCAAATCCTTGCTCTCCGTCACTCTATTGCCTTTGGATGCTGGTGTGCACAGCTCTTTGCTGGTATTTTGTGTCCCATACTTTGTTTCTGGGGAATTTCTTTTATGTGGATAGTGTCAACACTATTTACATATCGATTGCTCTTCAGTTAGATTCCCAATCTGAATATGGATTGAGTCTCTCTAATTTTATTGCATTGGATTAGACCAGAAATGGGTCACAATGAGTTATCCCTTCAAGTCTTCCAGCTATATGGGGGAACTTGCCCTCAAATCTGTGCTAACCCTCTCATCCATGCTTAACCAGAATTCTGCCGATGCGACACTATGTTGATTGAGTACCTTGCAGCTTCTGCCTGGGCCTCTTGAAATGTTTGGTGGATACTATTTCTTGTAATTCACATATCTTGCTATGAAAAGCCATAGGAAGAAGCACGTGTAAGAAGGGAAGCTGAGCTCCTACCTAGTGGCAACAATGGTCAACCATACGAGTAAGCCATCCTGGATGTCCAGGCGACATTTGAGAGAAACTATAGAAAAGACTTTAATCAAGACTTATGAAGATGGTCCCAATCAGCTCCAGAACCCTAAGAAATAATAATAGTTTGTTGCTTTAACTTGCTAAAATTTTGGAGTGGTTTATTATACAAAAACAGGTAACAACATCTAATCATATTCTTAAATAGAACAAACTGCTTTTCTGAATGAAATGTAACAGTGAAGAAACCATTTTCACTCTGCCAGGGAATGTATGCATTAGGGAAGAAAGAGCTGAGGAGGCTAGGGTCCCATGGAGAACCCTTCTGTCAGAGATTCTTGCTTGAGGGGTGGGCTAGTCATTGTTATTTTCTTTCCTTCCCAAATAATTGTGAGTTGGAGAGAGAGTAATCAAAATGGATCTTGAGCCTACTGTCATGGAGACTGTCACTATAGGAGTTGACTCTTACCTAGGGCCGGCAGTGCCATCTGAATTTCCCTGGGAAAAACTCAAGGCTCTAAATCAACCGGAGAGAACAAAGCAAACAGGCTGCTTTCTCCATCCAGGAAATAGCTTCGGCCTGGCTGCAGCTCATGCCAAAGGAATTGGCTTAGGGAGTGTACCCTGGAATTGTCTGGCTTATGACTCAGGGAATTCAACAGCACAAATGTTGGTTGATGTTAATGGGGTGGGGGCGGGGGAGAAGAAAAACTCAACTCCCTGAGATTTGAGACTGCTGTTACTCAAGGGGAGAAAGAACTTCTTTACAGTATGTGTGCAAGTAAATTTGTCATGTGTAAATCGGCTTTCCCAGGTTCCAGAGGAAGCACATGCTTGTCTCTTGCATCAAGAAAGTGGTACTGGCCTCTCTGCCAACACTCGTGTGGACGTCTCTTCCTAGTGGCCTGGATAGAAGTGTAGTACTGTTACTCGGATAAGATGGCAACAGCCCGCTTACTCAGGACTAGGCATCGTGAGTGACCAGCAGAGAAACGTTTGTTCCAACAGGCTTGGGTGATGTTGGAGCCACAGCTTACTCTGCAGGCTCCACACCAGTAGGACTGGACTCCCATGAGCCTTGTCAGCTCTGAGTCCTCATGAGTGACAGTTGGGTCTTCCTCACAACCTTACAGGAGGAATTAGCCCCTTATGTAAATGTTACAAAGGTGTCATAGGATACAAAAGCTCTGCCTTGGAAGGAGTCCTACACATCAAAGTTTTATTATTAATTATGTGGGAATGTGGTCACTCAGTTTCTCAATAAGTACTTGTTGAGTAACTAGTGTATACCAGTATCACCACAGGGACAAGAACTTTTTGTTATATTTTTCCTGATGATACCTAGCTCACAGGAGAGACTGCAGGCTGCACAAAATGTCATTTCCCTTAGCCCAACCAAGGTCAAGGTGCTCCTGTCGTGTGGACTGTGGCACAGATCTTCTTTCCCTCTCTGGACTGCACTGCACATTTGTAACACCCGAGGCTTCCAAGTGTGTCTTTAACAGAAACAATCAACTCTTTCAAGACTCTGGTGATTTAGATTGCCAAAATATTACTTAGGGAGGGTCTTTGTAACTGAGCTATCAAAATGGAAATATAGCAGAGACAGTGGCCAAAAACCCTTGTGGACTAAATCCCTGGCATTATTTGAAAATCCTAGGACACTGTTGACCTCTCCTTGAAGCTGGTCTCCTTGTTTAGTGAAAGCATTTTTAAATCTCCCAATGTCCACAGCACCCTGCATTGAATTCTGAGAAATAATCAAGCTCTGTCCCCCCTTGAAAGTCACTTCAACTTAAATTTTTATTGCACCGCTTATTTTTTTGTTTATCGTAAATGTGTATGTGTGCATGGTGTGTGTGTGTGTGTGTGTGTGTGTGTGTGTGTGTGTGTGTGTGTGTGAGAGAGAGAGAGAGAGAGAGAGAGAGAGAGAGAGAGAGAGAGAGAGAGAGAAGTCGGGGTGAAACTTTTGGAGGCTGGGTTTCTCTTTCTACCATGTGGATCCTGGGAAATTGAACACAGGCCATCAGGCTTGGTAGCAACCTTTTATCCACTGAGCCGCCTCATGAGCCCATGACGTACATTTAATGGCATACTTAAGAAGCTGAACCACTCCACAGAGAAAAAAAAAATAATCATCTACTCGCATCAGCCTTTAGCAGCTACTGGTGCAGTCCTGTCCAAGTGCCTGACTGTGGCATTGCCTTCTGTCACAGTGAAGGAAAGCAAGAGGCAAAAATGTGCCAAACATGATAGAATTAGTTTTGTGTTCTCTTTCTTTTTGGTTTGGGCCATTGGATGTGTTGGTACCTGCTTTTCTCAAACCTGTCTGTTCTTTTTGTTTGTTTGTTTTTGGGTTTTTGAGACAGGGTTTCTCTGTGCAGTTTTGATGCCTGTCCTGGATCTCACTCTGTAGACCAGGATGGCCTCGAACTCACAGAGGTCCGCCTGGCTCTGCCTCCCGAGTGCTGGGATTAAAGGCGTGTGCCACCACCACCCGGCAAACCTGTCTGTTCTTGATGTAAGTAAAACTCACATTTTGTCAATGATACTGAAATCCTGAGAGCTCAAGACTTCCCCCAGTCTCCCCTACGCCCCCCCACATACACACATACCTCACACATACAAACATGTGTGGTGTTTCGTTTGTGTTTTGACAAATAAAGCTTTCCTGGAGATCAGAGGGTGGAGCTAGCCCTTAGTTAACCATAGAGGCCAGGCGGTGGTAGCACACACCTTTGATCCCAGTACTTGGGAGGAGGAAGCAGGAAGATCAGGAGTTCAAGGCCACCCTGGGGTACAGGAGATTGAACCAGTCTAAAAGAGAAACAGAGCCAGTTGATGGTTCATGCCTTTAATCTCAGCATTAGGGAGGTAGAGACAGGAAGTGATAAGGCGGGTGGAGACAGGATCTCTGCCCCATTCGGGCTGAGATTTCGTAGAGGTAAGAAGTATCTAGTGACTGCTGCTCTGCTTCTTTGATCTCCAGGCAAGCTTTGTTTGTCAGAATGCAAACAAAATGTCATACAACACACACACACATGCTCACACACACTCACACACACCTCACACACACACACATACACCACACTTACATGCACACACACCTCACATACACATACACACACCTCACATATACACCACACTTACATATACAAACACACACACCATACACATATACACACACAGACACACATACACACACACTCACTCACACTCACATACACCTCACACACACATACATACACATACACCTCACATATACATACACACACACCCCACACACATATACACACATCACACACACACATACATACATCCCCTTACACACATATACACATCTTACACAAACACACACACACATATACCACACATAAACACACACATACACACAAGTACCGTTCACTGTCCTGGACAAATGGTTCAGACAGACAGACTTAGACTGTTCAAACTTAAATGTTGAGACACCACTTAATAACCTGTGGAAACTCATATAAGATCAAGTAACTGAGTGTGAGGAGGGGTATGAAAATCTGGTAACAGTAAAATGTTTCAGATTGTATAATGACCTAACAGAATTTCAAACAGAATGTGCAACGCACTCAGTGGGTTTCTGGTAGACCTTGCCCATATTACATCGTGAAATCCCATTAAATTCTTAGTTCCAAACACACAACACATGAACTTTGCACTGAGCATGCCATTGCTGCATGCAACAGCAACAAATAATGCCTGAAACACCTCATCTGTTGACTGCTCTGGATTGCAGTCTTTTTACTGTACAGACAGTTTTCTGATCTTAAAAAGCACAATGGCTTAATTATAGACGGCAAAAACTTTTAGTGTTTCCTACCATGATTCTTCAGTATGTATTAATTACTATATCTTTGGATTGCATTGTGTTAGGTAAATAAGTATATATGTACAAATTTATTTCCATCCTTATAGTCAATAGATGTGTATCAAAAGTGTTTTAAAATTATTTGTTTATGACTTATTATCTATAAATTATTTGATTATCTATTTTATCTACTGATTTAGCCAGGTGCATGTGAAATTTTCTTGGCTATAAGGGGTTGTGCGTGTAAAAAGTTTAAGAAACACTGGACTCGGAGATGGGTTGTAAGTAACTTACAGTAAGCTGCAAATAGAACCCCCGAGACACATGATCACTAAATTCTTTCCCCACCAAAGATCAGAACAATGTCTGTGCAAAGGTCAGGAAATGTATTGTAGAGATACAACAGTAGAAACAAGAGCCAAATAACCAGCAATACTTAATCCTAGATGAATGAATTGTATTCCAGAAGAGTCAAGTAGCTACAATTTCCAATTAAATCTTTGCTTTGAAGTCTCCTTCCTGAAGGTCATCAAAATAGATTTCAATTTTGCTTTCTAAACCCAGTTTTTCCCTGGTAGATTAAATTAAAAACAAAGCACAACAAAACTATCCGAGCAGAGCTTTGGAGTCTGCCCCTTTGGTTTCTTCTGAATGACGTGGCCATCTAGAAAGGATTTTTTCTCCAACTTGAAGGCTGCCAACTTTGAAACGTGGTATCCTGTCTTAGTTGCTGTTCGATTTCTGTGAAGAGACACCATAACTATGTCAACTCTTACAAAGGAAAGCATTTAATTGGGGGCTGGCTTACAGTTTCAGAGGGTTATTCCATTGTCATTGTGTCAGCAAACATGGCGGCATGTGTGGCAGGCTTGGTATGCCGGAGAAGTAGTTGAGAGCTACTTCCTGACCCATAGACAGACAGAGAGAGAGAGAGAGAGAGAGAGAGAGAGAGAGAGAGAGAGAGAGAGAGAGAGAGAGAGACTCTGGGCCTGGCATGGGCTTTTAAAACCTCAAAGCCTACCCCTAGTGACACACTTCCTCCAATAAGGGCAAATTTACAGCAACAGGGCCACATCTACTCTAACAAGGCCACACCTTCTAATCCTTACAATCCTTTCAAATAGTTCCATTCCCTGGTGACCAAGTATTCAAATAAATGTGGCTCTGGGGTCATTCTTATTTGAACCACTACACACCTCATGCCAGGCATAGCATGCACTCCCCAGAATCTTAAAGATGAGGATGAATCATCATAGGTGAACCAGCTCTAGGCAGAAAGCACGCAAGTCTAGCCCAAGGTAGATGGAACCTTCAAGATGGCTCTTCAACCCCATTGTATGCTCCAAAGGGGATGCCTTCCACCAGTGCCCTGTGAACAGTGAGTCACTGCGTGGCCACACGTCCCCCTGCCTTGTCACATAGCAATTATTCCATCAGAGGCCCTGTGCACCTGTGTTCCCTGCTGTCTGTTTCAATTGCTGTCCCCTCTGAAATTGCCTGGTGTTGCTTGTCTATCTTCTCATTTTCCAATGACTCTGCTTGTAGTTTAATACATTTGGATTAATTGTTCATTGACCATACACTGACAATTACTCAACTTTCACACTGGAAATGATGGATAGAAAATATTGAAGTTAAAAGCTGTTAGAGACTGATGTGGTCGTTTAAACTGATTGCAAAACTAGATCTTGAGTAAGGAAGACTGAGTTTGTGCTTCACAGCCTGGGCCTCAGAGCAAGACACTTTCTAAGAAAGAAAGAAATTTACTCAGACTAAATGGCAATGGTCGAGAAAAAGCCTGAACTGACCTACTCTGGTGATAGGATGGCCAAACACCCTAACTGTCATGCTAGAAATCTCATCCAATGACTGAGGGAAGTGGATGCAAAGATCCACAGCCAGGCCCCAGGTGGAGCTCCAGGAATCCAATCAGCGAGAAAGAGGAGGGATTGTATGAGCAAGAATTGTTGAGACCAAGATTGGAAAAAGCACAGGGACAAATAGCCAAACTAGTGAAAACACATGAACTATGAACCAATAGCTGAGGAGCCCCCAACTGGATCAGGCCCTCTGGATAAGTGAGACAGTTGATTGGCTTGAACTGTTTTGAAGGCCGCCAGGCAGTGGGACCGGGACCTGTCCTCAGTGCATGAGCTGGCTGTTTGGAACCCGGGGCCTATGCAAGGACATTTTGCTCAGCCTGGAAGGAGGGGACTGGACCTGCCTGGACTGAATCTACCAGGTTGAGCTGAATCCCCAGGGGAGTCCTTGCCCTGGAGGAGATGGGAATTGGGGGTGGACTGGGAAGAGGACAGGGTGGGGAGGAGGGAGGACAGGGGAATCTGTGGCTGATATGTAAAATTAAATCAAATTATAAAATTAAAAAAAAGAAAGAAAGCTCGTCCTTGTGTGGGTGTAAAATTGGGAACCAGTTAATATAATGGAAGAACCATTTGTGTTTATTAAAATAATATGATTATTATTAAATATCATTTTGATTCTGCATCTCAACAGAAGCTCTGTTTGGATATAAGGCATCAAATGAGTATGACATAGCCCTGTCCTTTGGGTTTTTAGGTGGGAAGATAGACCACATCCCCTAGAGAAAAAGTCACTCCTGACATGGAGATTAAAGACCTTAGAACCAGCTGATGAGTGACAGCTACATAAACATTAACTCTTAGCTTGCAAGAGCAGAGCTGGGCTCTGGCTTGGGCTCCTTTTCTTGTCAAGATTGTAGCTCGAGCACTTCAATTCTTGGAGCTTTCAACGTTTCAGATATGAAATAGAGACAGTATTCTCTGCCTACCACTCCCATCAGGTAAATGTAGGATTCAAACAAGGTAAGATTTATGGAAACCTGGAATAAATGCTAACACTTCCACACAAATCCTCAGTGTGATCATTTCCCTTGCTCTATCACATCATGGCATGAGACTCACAAACTTTTTCCCTTTCTGTTTGAGCTTATGAACTATCTGAAGTTTCTATGTTGTGAGTCTATTGCATGCACCTTATTTAATCTCATTACATCAAAGAACTGGAGCTAAGTAGACAACTGGGCTCCTCGGTATGAGGAATCCAGCACCTCATCCTGAAGATAACATTGTTAGAGGAAGGAAGACATCCTCTGAGGCCAGATCTGATTCAGAAAAGAGTTGTCTGGTATCCTCAGTTGACAGTAGAGCAGACTGAGTTTTCATTATTGATCTTTTCCATAAATGTTTATGAGGATTCTCCTTTGCACCTGAGCCCTTGATGTCATGGGGAATGACAAGTTGGAGAAGGGCAGGGCACTCAGTCCCCAGTGCTCACCTTGGCTGATAACTTCTTAGCCCCGATACATCATTCATCTTCCATTCTTAACCCTCCCCCTTCTAAACCCCAAAGTTGGTTAGCCATAAAACACAAAGCAGTCTTACATATTTAAATATTGAGATACAAAGTGGAAAGAAGCATGTGAAAACTTCTTCTTTTTGATAAGATTGTAAGAGGGGCAGTGATCGACATTCCTAGGAGTTCTGAGAGTGTGCAGTGGGAAGACCCTGGTGGAAGAGGCCAGCCTGAGTGCTGATGGACTTGAGTGGGTTTTTGGCTTGGCTGGATCTCTCCCTCCAACTCATGAGTACGGGAATGGGAACCTGGACAACACAAGACAGCTGGTTTCCAGTGTGGGAGCTTCTGGGGGCGCAGTTATGGGGCTGAGCCAGGATACAGTCTGGGCCAGTAATTAGAGAATTTCACAACTTTGTCATGAGCTAAAGTAATATTTTCAGGCTGATGGAGATCTCACATTTGGTCAACACGCCTAACAGTGGAATGGCTCTGCTAAGCTGGGTGACTTGGCAACTTCCTCTATCCCATGGTCCGTAATTTTTCCGATACACGTGGCCTCTTGGATTTCTGTGAGATACAGTAAATATAGAAAACACAGTATTTAACCAGCAAACCAAGTAAAGGGCAGTTAATGGAACCATATTTAAAGCAAAAGCTGAAACAAATTCGGGGAGTCCTGGGGGTGTGTGTGGAGAAGAGGTGCTGTATTAGGGAGGGGCTGTCACATGAGTGAAATACCTTGTGACCGCCCTGCAAGGAGGCTGTTCTATAACTCTGAAGTTGTGGCACACGGTTTGTAAGTCAGACAACAAGCATGTTTGAACTGTGGAGGAGGACGTGAAGGTTTTCTCTTCTTGGATCCCACCCAGACTCAGCAGGCGTGGCACGTTCACTGTATCTTTAAAGAATCATCTCTATTTAGAAAGTGAGGAGGGGGCACTTAGATACACTGATACTGTTGGTATCATGAGAACATGTTATGGGGTCATGAGGCCCTTGGTCTCAGCTCTAAGCATGGGAGGTTTCTCTTGTCAACCAAAGTCACGGATGGGGCTTAAGAAAACCCTGCAGGTGTGTGCTGGAGTAAAGACCCTCAGTTCCATCGTCATCAGGAAAAATATCCAAAGGAGAATAGGCTCTGCATTTTGCAGGGGAAAATCTTTTAGAATCTGTATAATTGTCTATTTTCTCTGAATTTCAGAGCTGTAGACCTTATAACCAGATGGACTTAGCTCCATTGCTCAGTGTATTAGGGGAAAGGCAGGGCGAGAGTTCACTCTGGCCCTCCCAGGCTGTGGTGCCGAGTCTTCCTGTCCCTAACATGGAGCGCATGACTAAGCTACTTGAGTAAGTCCTGGATTTATGATTTATAAACCCAGGAAAAGGGCATTTATCACTTGAATCACCCTAGAAACATGTGTCAAAGTGAAAGAGGGAAATTTGTCCTCTGTAAACTCTGCCCCAGGCTGTTTAAGACGGTTGTTTTGAGAAAATTTGCACACATCCACTGGTCCATGGACTAAGTTCTCTTGGTCCCGGTGAACTCCCCAGTATGGGGTCTTGAATGCTCAGCGGGATGCTTGGTTCTCATGGAGGGTAAAACTGAAAATAGGAAGCCCTTGGCTGCTGACTGTGAGATAAACTTGCTTAAATTGTTTGCCAAGAGCAGTGGGTCATATGAAACGGCACATGACTAACCAGAAATGATTGGAACTTGAGAGGTGCCAGGGTCAATGAGTAAGGTTGCTTTCACCATGGGATCAAGTTCAAGTGGATGCGTCCATGCTCAAGTTCATAAGCCCTGCTGTATTCTACCCTGCACCACCCCACCTTTCCCGATGTGGCCCATCAAGAGATTTCACTAAGACAGACATGTTAGACAATGTTGGGTATAACTGGCTGCTCATTTATGTTTGCTTTTTAATGATTCATCTGGCTCTCTGTCCAATACATTGCTAAGACCTTCTGTTTGAGAAGCATGGCAGAAAGAACAGCAACATTGCTTTCTCTATCTTCTGACCCCTCTAGTGTCCAGTTCTCTTTCCTGACACTGACTAGCCCTTTGGTCGTAATTCCCCACAATAGCTTCATGACATACTGCTTTGGATTACAGCAACTTGAAATCATGTTTCATGCTGTTATTCAAAAATCAAGACAACTGCTTTACAATTTTTTTCTTATGTTTTCCATGGCAAAATACATTCCATAGTGTTTTAAAAGAGGTTTGTCTTATTTTTATTTATATGTCTGTGTGGGGGTCTGTTTATGTAAGAGATTTGTCTTATTTTTATTTATGTATCTGTGTGGGGGTATGTTTATGTGAGTGCAGGTATATGCAGAAGCTGAAAGAAAGCATCAGATCCCAAGAGCTGGACGTAGAGCCAATAGTGAGCCACTCAATGTGGATGCTGGAAACCAAACCCTGGTCCTTTATAAGAGCAATCGGAGCTCTTAATTGCTGAGCCATGTCTCCAGCCTCTGTCCTATGGCATTTAAAATAGTGTTGGCCTAGATTGTGTTCTCAGTGTTATGAAATGACTGTGACTGACTGAATATTTGTTGAATTGGGTAACAGACTGATCCGTCATATACTAAGTTATGCTGCTGTGACAGACAAGCCCAGAGTTTGAAATCTATGACATGTGGTTTATTTATCATCCACGTTAATGTCCACATCGGGCAGCATATAACTTTACTCCTCTTTTTTATTCTAGGATTTGGGAAGGAGGAGCAGTTTCTAACTGGGTAATGTGTCTTTGGTAGGGGACAATAAAGAGATGTCAGAAATGTATGCTGGATCTGAAATAGCACATATCACTTCTGCTCAGATTTATTGGCCAAAGCCAGCTATGTAGCTAGACCTGTTATAAAGGGGAAATAGGTATAGTCGGAAGTTTTTCTGTGTCCTTTTATAAAATAATAACACAGAGGTTTAATATTAACTATAACTGCTTGACCATTTTATCATGCTTATTACTGATTAGCTCTTACACTTAAATTAACCAATAATTCTTATCTATGTTTAGCCACATGGTTTGGTACCTTTTCTCAGTTCTGCCTTCACATCTTGCTTCCTCTGTGTCTGGCTGGCAACTCCTGACTCAGCCTTCCTCTTTTTCCTTGTCTGCTTATCCTACCTATACTTCCTGCCTGGCTACTGGCCAATCAGCATTTTATTTATCAACCAATCAGAGCAACACACCTTCACAGCATATAGAACGACATTCCACAGCAGGTAAGTCTAACTTCTGATGAGGTAAATATTTGATAATAAGAATAGTATCTTAGAAAACCATTTCATTTTAAGCAGTTTAAAATATTGCTAAAGAAGATATATATATACATACACACACACATATATATAAATAATCATAAGGTGCAAGTAAATTTTTATAATGGTAAGAGGAAGAAGAGGCCTCATGCATCTAGGATTTTTTATACCAGACTTAAGACAGAATGTGTCCTTTATATTGGGAATTTAAACATAAGCTTTTGTGAGAAGCAACTGAGGAAAACATAAATAGAAACATTTTAAGACAAAGAGACAGTGTGAAAGGTCCATTTTGGTGGAGGAAAAGGCTCCACAGAAAGTGATACTGTCATCCCTTGTGTTCTAAACTAAGGAGCTTAGCATCTGTCCAGCAGGCAAACAACTGGAGGTTTTGAAAGCTTGTTGAAGAATCAGTTGGAGAGACGCTTAAGACGTTTATGAGGTTTCTTAATGAGCTGAAGAGGGAGGCAGTAAAACCAGAACCAGGGAAGCGGCAACAGTGAACCAAGACAGAACACACAAGCCAAGCTGCAAGAGAAATCAGCGTTGGCTGCAAACAGGCGGGTATGGGGAGTAAACATAGAGACAGAAAGTGAACAGAGAGTGGTGGCATTGTGCAGTGAAAAACACTTTAATAAAGATAAAATAACGTGGGTGAAAGCAATAAAGTGTAAAGGGGTCTGGGATGGCTACATTATATGGAACGACCTCAGACGTTTATAACGACAAGACATTAAAAAGATCCAAACGGTTTGGAGGAAGGCCATGCCAGAAAGAACGGCAAGTACTCCGACTATGATGAACTTGGCATGTCTTGTGGGGTACAGGAAGGTCATCGTGGTGGGAGTAAGAGGCGTGGAGAACAGTAGACATAAATTGGGAAGACAGGCCAGATCATGTGGAATCTTGAATGATTTTATCCTCACAGTGACGGGAAACCTTTTTGTTAAATCTTTATTTCTATTTCTGTGGGTGTGTGTGCGTGTCTGTCACAAGTGTGAGGATGCCTGCAGACGCTGCCTGATGTAGGTGCCAGGAATCGCACTCTGGGGCTCTGTCAAAACAGCAAATACTTTTAACCACCGAGCCATCTCTCTTGCTGTTTTGGGTGAGTCCTGGGAAGGATTTGTGTCTGGAGAATTGGCTGCTCTGCAGAAAAGGGTCGAAGAAGGGATCTATGAATCACTTGAAACAGTGACCAGTTAGGGGGCTGCCACACACAGTAAGGCAGGCAAGAGAAGGCAAGGGTTTAAATGAGGATGACAGGAGTGGTCGTCAGGAGAAATGGAAATAGTCTAGATATGATTCTAGTCTTTTTACCAGCAGCCATATTTCACATATATACCTTTTTTTTATTTCATTGAGCCCAATGAAATAAAGTGCACAGCTAAATGGCTTTAGAGACATGATGGTATCACAACACGGAGTGGAGAGAGGTGCGAGGATAATGATGTTTCTTGGGTTGTGGGTTAAGGAGCTCGGTAAATTCTGGGGGTGTTTGCTGAGTTGTAGAGCACCAGAGAGCAACATACTTAAAACAATGGACTGAAGATGATCTATGAACACATGGAAAAATGACATTCTGACTCATAATATATGCTTGCCTGTTCTTTTCCTGACACAGTAAGTAGATCAAAGGTCTAGTTACTCAAATCTGGATTCACAGTCAGAGAGATTATGCGTGGAGACTGATTGATAGTCATTAACCAAGCTGTGTGTTTAGGGAGCTTTATATTTCTACTACCTGGATCTCTCCCTTACCCACGACAGAAAATAAATTTCTCCTAGAAGCCAAGTAGTATATCATCATGCAGAAGATCTTCTCTGAGAAGCCAAGGAGCAAATGATGGAGCTGGCTGTTTTTGGTGGGCTACAGAACAGCCTCTGTTAGCATCCTTCCATGGATCAAGACCGAGCACACAATCAGATGATGCATCCCTGTTGCCCAGTAAATCACTGATATGTGAAATTGGGTGATCTCCATTGGGATTCCCCAGCATTAGTTCGGCAGCCCTGAAGTGATGTGCCAGCTGCCTTTGTAAACCGTGTTTGTAAATTTATGTGATATACATTCACAAACAAGCTTGAAGATGTATATGTTGACATATCTAGAAGACACAAGCTTGACGCTAGTAACCCACATTCATTACTAAACCCTGCATAAGCAGGAAGAAAAGTCAACTGGGTCGAATGTAAATAGGGAAATACTCATTAGTGAGGAGTTTGAGGTCTGGATTCTTGCCTTATTTGGGGACCCATTTGCTTTAGTTATAAACTAATGTACAGCCAGTCATAACAATGCTTTGTAGCTTACAACCCTTTACTGTTGTTTACTTTAGTGTTGGGAGTTGACTGAGCTTATCTGGATGGTCTTTACCTAGGCTCTTCATGCATTTTTAATCACATAGCTATGTGAATTAAGGACTGTACTAAGCATCATTATCTGTATCTGACGCTTGCTTTCCTTGTACTTGGTCATTCTTTCTAGCAAAGTGACTCATATTTCCGACATGGAAGCCCAAGGCTCCATGAAGTAGAAAGTTCAAGTCCTCACAAAAGTACAGTCTGGGGCTGACACAGTCTCACCATTACTACTTTGTATTGGCTGAAGTAGTCAGCTCAGATTCTCCTGCACAGGGGTGTGAAATCGGGTAGAAGGAAAGAAGTTGATCATAACCATTTGATAAGTGAGTTACACTTAGTCAGCAGGTAGCCATTCTAAACTCACACAGGAATAAGCAAACCTTTTATTAAAAGATTATCATTAAAATAATTCCATGGTTATTCATTAGAATGGCAATTATAAAATAAACAGGAAATCCTAAGTATTGAATTAGAAACTTGTATGCTATTGTTGGAAATGTGATAGTACATTCACTGTGGAAAAGTGTGGCAGGTCTAAAATAAAATAAAAAATTACCCCATTATTTGGTAATTCCATTATCCAGCCTATATCACAAAGGATTGAATTTGGGTTTGAAGGAGGTATTTTCACACACCCATGTTCACAGAAGTATTAGTCACAATACCTAAATCATAGAGGCAACTTTGTGCCCATTGATTGATGAAGGAATTTGCAAAATGGTATTTATAATTAGATATTACTCAGTAATAACAAGGAAGGACATTCTGACACATGGAACATGGATAAACCTTGAGGACATTATGATAAGTGAAATAAGACAGTCACAAAAAGACAAATACAGTACACTCACACTTGGATATGTCAGAAAGAGCTCAGATTCATGAACCTGGGTAGGAAGGAAGAGCAGAGTTTTTCATTTAATTCATATAGAGTTGCAGTCTGGGACAGGGAAAAGAATTCAACTTATGGTTGGTGGTACTAGTTGTACACAATGATTTATTTTATATCATTGAAATATGCAATTTTATACAATTGAAATACACAATTAAATATTTAGGATGATATGTTTGTTATGTCTATGTCACTTTGGTAAAAATAGGAAAATTGAAAAGAAAATCAACTGGTCTATTTGATCAGCAGAGGATATTAAAAAAAAAAACTCCTGAATATCTAGTATATGGTTAGTTTTAATTGTCAACTTGACACAGCCTAGAATTACCTGGGAAGAGTCCTGCTGCAGGATTATTTAGATCAAGTGGGCCTCTGGACTTGTGTCTAGGGGAATGCCTTAATGACCTTGGTTGATAAAAGAAGATTCAGTCTCAAAGTGGATTGTATCATTTCCCGGTTTGGGGCCCTTGACTGTGTAAGAGAAGAGAAAGTTTGCTGAGCGATAGGCATTGCATGCACTCATTTTTCTCTGCCCTCAAGGACAGATACTCTGTGACCAGCTGCCTCAGGTTCCTGCTGCCTTGACTTTTTGCTATGGTGGACTATGACCTGAAATTGTGGGCTAAAATAAGCCCTTTCTTCCCGAAATTGTGTTTTGTCTGGGTATTTTGTTACAGCCACAGAAATGAAACTGAAATGTCTGGTAACTGGTATTATGTTCATCCTGTAGTTAGAAAATGTGATATTTGTAGTTTTTTTTTAATCTTGAAAAACTTATCCAAGATCTGAAAAGCACTTTTACAAGTCAAGGCCACCAGAAAGGAAAAAGTTTGAGGGCTGTGTTAGTGTTATGATAAGGACTTGGTAGAATTTCATAGAAAGGTTCTACTATTCATTTACTGATTTATAAGAAATCTAAGGTGGCTTCTAAAGGAAGGTGAAATGACCTCAGCAAGAACACCATGAGAATCCAAACTGTCGCATCCTGTATCAACAGAAGCTCCTAGCAACACACCCTGATATAAGGGACCAATGACAAATACCGTAACTCAAGTAAAAAATAGCAAAATCAGCCTGGATTTCCAGAACTGCCCAGTTAATCAAAAAGTCTGGAACTCTTCCCGGATTTTTTTTTTAAGTCTAGACAAAGCCTCAAGATAACCCTTGCACAACCAACCTAGTGCCAATGGGGACTGAGAAGACAGAGCTCTGTCTCACCAAAGAGATTTTATAGAAAAGAAGTGTTTTGTAGAGGAGGAAAAGACAGAAGAGGCTGCAGAAATCTTTTGTGGGTGATGAGGGGGGAGGGAGGGCAGGGCAGTATCAAGGGAATGAAGAAACAGTTCTGCCATGTTGAGGAAGCTGATCAGACTTCAGCTTCCTTGGGGGATACGCAACTTTAAAAAAATTATTAATTTGTACTTGGCACGGAATTTGTTCTCCATATAAAGACTCTGATTCAAACCCAGGAAAAACCCTGAGGGTGGTAGGAGACATTTTATTCAGTGACAGTGATAAATGAAAATCTCTTTTTCCTCATCAACGATGCCCAAGTGGAGGTTTTACATCCCAGAGGGGCTGATGGAAAAAGCACGTGTGAGCGCTATTTACTCCCCTGTGAAAGCATCTCTGTACTCATTACCTGGATCACACAGATAGCTGTGGGTTGGACCAGAGGTATTAAAATTGCATCCAGCTAGAGCACCTCCATTGTTCCAAGAACTTTTAATGACCAGATTATTAGGACTTTGACATTTTCTGAGAGTCTCAAATAAATTTCAAAAATACATCTCATCGATTCATATACAATAGCTTAATGATATAGTTCAAGTGCCTTCTAATCTTATCCACTTACTCCTTACCTGGAAGGACACCTGTTCAACATGATCAATTGCACTGATAAATAATCTAAAGGAATGTCAAGTGATAGGACAGACACCAATAGAAGATAATCCCCTCTTGTCACATTCTTAAAAAAAAAAATCAAAACAAACATTCTAAACACAGTCTCTTCTACAGTGCATGAGTTCCACTTCTCAATGAAATTTCCACCTCAGACATACAGGAATGTTTTCAGAAGCTTTATTCCTAATAAGCAAAGATGAAACCAACCCACATACTTACCAATAGTAGAATAATACTGGACAGTTCGGAGGATCAAGCTATGATAACATACAGCAGCACAGGCAGACATCACAGATGCACTTCTCAGGGAAAGAATCTAGACACGGAAGGATGGCATCAGATAAAGTTCAAGGATGGGTAAAGCAGTGGGGAGGGAACAATAGTTGTCTCCAGAGGATTTTAACTGGTGTGAACTCAAGGGAGATATCTAAGAGTCGTGAAATTCTCCATCTTGTCTCTGAGTCAGTTGAACAGCTATGCATGTAAAATGTGATTGAGACATACATTTAAGAGTTGAGAAAACTACAAGTTACTGAACGTTTGCTATATATTACCTTAGAGAAGAAAATATATGCTTTCCAGAATTTTATATTTGAAGATACACATTTTAAGCTTGTGTTCTATGTATTTGTTCTGCATGGATGGTATATTGCTGATGTGATGATGACGGTATCTAATAATTACCTGCAAACACAGTATTCAGAAGCCTACAGAAAGAAGCATGATAGGAAACTGCAATCAAAATAGCTTTTCCATATGTGTTGATATAAAAAAATAATATAAATTCTCCTTTACCATACAGATGACACATGATGTAAAATCAGATCATTTATGTTCAATAGCACTTTTTGTTCATTCATAATTGTTTTTAATTTTAAATAATTTTTCCCTCCCTCTCTCCCTCCCCCCCTTTCCTCTCTTTTTCTTGAGTCAGAGTCTCAGAGTCTAGGCTAGCTTTCAACTTCGTACATTGTCCTCCCTCCTCTTCCCCCTGAGTGCTGGGATTACAGGCATATATCATCAAGCCTGCTTTATCCAGTAGTGCAGATTGAATCTAGGGCTTTGTGCATGCTAGACAAATACTCTACCAGCTGAGCTAGACTTGACTTTACTTAAAATAGTTTCCCATTATTACTTTTCTTCTTCTGGTAAAGTAATTTTATTAGCAATTATTTTAGATGTTTTAAGTTAAACATCATTTTATAAGAAGCAAACTCTAATTGATCAAATTGAAAGAAAATTTTTTTATCAAAACTTCTTTTGGCCTGTTGTTCTTGGTTGAAGTAAAGCAGTTCTAGGTCACAGAAAACATGCAGATCCGTTTCTGTCATTCAGAGTGCTCAGCATCATTAAGGGATCCAGCACACAGTAAGCGGAGGTGGGGGGCAGTAGAAGCTATTGATGGGCAGTATCTTCCTAGGGTGTTGTAGACATTAATCACCCCTATCAGGAGATAAGGTCAGTTAGTAGTAGTTTAATTTCTAAAGGAAGATAATTTCAATGTGGGTCCATCCATTGTGTGAGAAAACCTCGTTCATTTCACTGAACTCCTAATTCTCAGTATAACCAAATGGCAAGAATAATATTGTGGGGCTCCAGGTCCATAACCTTTGTTCTGGATTCAGTTTCAAAACCTAGTTTCTTGGCTGCTGTTTTGGAACCACGAGAAAAGGTCAAGTGGGTCTCAGTGGTGGCTATGGAGAAATCACAACTTAAAAACAAAACACCAACGAAAGAAGCTTGGGCTTTTCATAGAACCTCGGGAAACCAGAGCTTTTGATGCAGGAGTTCTAGCTCCTGAGCTGTAGAGAGTAGAGGCTGGTCTGACTGACAACGTAAGGTGCTTTCCTAATCTCTGTTTCCTGAAAGAAGGATTCTTGTACAGGCTGTTTATGGAGATGCTGGGTAAACTTCTAGTCAGCGTTATTTGTAACTCTAGACAATTTATGGATACTAGTATAACAGGAGAAGCTGTGAATGTTCTCATTTAGAATTGGCAAACAGTTATTTTATTGACTTAAAATGAACCAGTTCCACATGCGTCTAGGTCAAATACCTGCTGGGTGCCAGATGCCGCGATAAGTACTAGATGTCAAAGGCGACATCGAGTCTCATGGAACTGACAGACCCACCATTCAGACAAACAGAAGAGCATCATGTAATCAGATAAGAGGCATTTGGAAAATGCTGTGTTAGTGACTGTGCAAATGGTGACTGGCTCAAGCTCCGATTTCTTCATCTAAGGTAGTAACTAGCTAATAAAGTATCAATGGGGATTAGCCGAGGCCATGCAGTTCAACTCTTTTTTACACTGTTGGCAAATAGGAAGGTCTCAGCTTCTAATGTAGTCACATATGTACATACACTTATTGAAGACAGGATATGGGGACACACAGAAGGAGTGTATTAGTCAATTTAAGAGCCTAACACCAAATGTCCTTTTCAGAAGACATTTAAAGACCAAGAGGACAACTAGGAAAGCTAATTGGGGGAGGACAGTGCCACCAACAATGGATGCAGGTACAATTGATTGGAGAGCACAGTTACATCTGGAGAGTCGAGGCTAGCTCAGAAAAAAAGTGCTAATGAATAATTGTGGAGCCATCTACTGTTTTCATGGTATGAGTGTTCTCACTATGCCTAATTGTAATTAGCACTTATTGAAGAATTGGCTCACAAAAGTGGTGTATTACAACAAGACAAAACATCTCTTTGACCATTTACATGACGTCCATAATTCCACAGTTCCTGGGTTAAGGAATTGTGCTGATGGTAGGTCAAACAACCATTTGTGCTTTTAACCAGGCAGACAACAAATTAGATCCGTCTCTTGAGAAGATCACTCTGTCATCAGACAGGAAAGAAGAGAGCCAGTTGGAGGCAGTGATCCAGACCAAAAATAAAAGCTAGCAGTAATCATGGTAGTAAGGGAGATGGGGGTGGTGGTGGTGGGTGGATTTAGATAATAGTAACACTTACCTGAAGTGGCAGTTTAGGCAAGGGGCACATGCAGAAGTTAGTCTGAGTGTGGAGCTTAGGCAACATGGTTGATGTAAGCACCATTCTCCAAAAGGGGCAACTCAAGACTACCTAACTAACTAACTGAGGTACAATTTTGAGCTCTTTACCTACGTTATATTTCCAAAAGGCTGCTGTCGGCTCTGTGTGTCTCTGGCCAGAGACAGATGTGGAAGAGATAAAAAGATCTGAAAATTATCTGCATGTAGAGGGTAACCAAAGCTTTGTTAGCACCTAAACTTACAGGTAGCTCCTATGACAGAGGTGAGAAATTCCAGCCTATCAAGGACTGGGGCAAGGAAAAGATGTAAGAAGAGGTGCGGCTGCGCTACTAGGGGAATAAATAGAAGACGATGTGCTGTGCAATCAGGGGTGAGCTTCTAAAGGAGGCGGCGTTCAGTGGTGTTAACTACTCAAAAAGAGTCGCCGAAGAGTGAAAAGCGGTGATGGATTTTAAATAGTGTCCTTGGTAAGGCCAGAGGCAGTGACATGCCAACTGCCGCAAATGGAGGAAAGTGAGACCGTAAGTAAAGAAGACTCTCCAAAGGGATGGGCAACAAGTGGGAGAAACCGCCGAACATCATTAGTCGTCAGAGACGTATCGATCGAGACTCCAGCGAGACAGCACCTCAACTCACTGAGTATGGTTAGTCACAATGGCGCAGTTAACAAATGCTGGCAAGGAAACGGAAGGAGAGGAACGTCCACACCTTGGTGGGGATGTAAATTAGAACAGCCATTTTGAAAACAGTGCAGTGGTTCCTGAAGCGAAAACAACAACAAAAATCTAACTTAAAAAACAGAACTACTATACAATCCATCTATAACCTCCTCTGGGTGTGGACCCCTGGGAAGTGAACTCTGCATGTGAAAGAGATAACTGCATGCCCGGGATTATTGTAGCGCTATCTACAATTGTCATCTGCTGCAATGCTGATGAAACTGGAGCACACTATGCTAAGTGAAATAAGCCAGACACAGAAAGACAAGTACCACGTGTTCTGCCTCATACATAGAAGCCAAAACATTAACCTGGCATGTCCTGATGATGAAGTTACCTGACAAGAAAGAACTTAAGGGAAGAAAGATTTCTTTTGCCTCACTGTTTGAGATACAGTCTATAAGCATAGGGAAAGAATGGTGGAGGGAGGGCCTCATGGCTGTGGCAGTGGGATGATGAGGCTGCTGGCTTACATTTCTGCAGACCGAGAAGTGGAGGCAGGGTGGAAAATAGAGCTAAGCTATCAACCTCAATGGCTATTTGCCAGTGCCCCTCTCCTCTGGCTAGGCTGTACCCCCTAAAGGTCCCACAACCTTCCCAAATACTGTCACCACTGGGGGACCAAGTGTTGAATCATATGAGCCTGTAGAGGCCAATCTTCATTCAAACGATAACACTAGGAAGGATATTTGGGGTAATCCGGGCTTATTTTGTCTATCAGTAGTGAGTGGTTCACACATCTGATTCTCAAAGATCACTTCCAATCACATTACCACAGCATGCTCTCAAATATCTATAGCACATACATATACAAGGAAAGCCTCCTATTATGAAGGAGGTATTACAAACAAATTTTTGAAAAGATAAAACAAAACACTCTAAGGGAACTGGACAAAAGATCTGAATAGGCAACTGAAAGATAAAAAGTAATGACCAAGAGACATGTGAATCTCATGCTGAATCTCACCAACAGTATATGAGACACTTTTCATCTTTTATTTGGAAAGATTTAAACCAAAAGTGCTAACCCAGTATTTAAGTCTGTTTTAATGAAGTACTAGGTAGTTATTAAGAGAATAAGATGGATTTCTTCAATATACTGCTAATCAGGAAACAAGTCAAGGTTCATTGTGATATTTCCATTTATAAATATTATACAAATGCATGTATGCCTCTAAAGGTAGGAAAATGTTTGGAAGAACATGAAGGAAATTATTACAAAGTCTAACTCTGGTGAACATAGACCATGGGAGGAATAGAGAATTAAAAAAAAAATTTAATGGAGAGCTGGAAAGATGGCTCAGCAGTTAAGAGTGGTGACTGCTCTTCCATAGGACCCTGGTTCAATTCTCTGCACCTCCATGGCAGCTCACAAGCATCTGTAACTCCAATTTTAAGGGATTCAATGCCCTTTTCTGGCTTCTGGGGCTACCAGGCATGTACCTGGTTCAGGAAAAACACACATGCACATAAATGTACATATAAATAAATTTTTAAAAGTTGGTGCTGAAATGATGGCTCTGTGGTTAAGAGTGCTTACTGCTCTTGTAGAAGACCAAGGTTCAGTTCCCAGCACCCATGTTGAGAGGCCCACAGCCATTTGTAACTCTATCTCTAGGGGATCTGACGCCATCTCCTGGCTTCTGAGAGCACCTGTACTCATGGACACATATCCACATGCAATCATACACACACACACACACACACACACACACACACACACACACACAAACAAAAATAAAATAAACCTTGGGGTATTTTATTGCAGAAACATTTGAACACACAAAACACAAAGGACAATGTTATGTCTCTATTTCGATTGGCCCGTCAACAAAGCTTAGCAATTGTTATCATTATGTGATGATACTATCCTTTTTCATTCCAAGAAAAATAACCACTCGAGTATATTTTTATTTAATATTAAAAATCAACCCAACTCATCAAAAGTGGTCTGCAGCTGTGGGTCATTAGCCTAATCTTTGAAGCAGGAAGAGGCTTTGGAAGCTACGGTTCGAGCACAGGCCTCTCTGAACTTGGTCAGCAGCACAGCTAGAGGAACAGTAAGTCCTGTCTGGACACCACAGGATAATTCTTAGTTAGAGAAGTGACATCAGAGGAAGCCCACTGTAGTGGCCTAACCACCCACACCCCCGGCCTGTGCTTGGAAGCAACAGCTCTATTTACTTGGAGCTTAACTTTCATCTCTTAATTCAGGCTTACTCCAGTTCCCAATGGAGCCCAAAGCTGAGAAAACAGTGCCTTCCTCCTTTTCAAATTGGCTGTGCTTTGGGTAGCCAAATTCCTTTCACCAAATGTTAGCCTGGTCCTGTATGGATGTCTCCTGCTGGAAGTTCAAAGTTGTCTGGAAAATTGTGTAGATCCCTAGCTCCTATTTAGAGTAAAGTATCAGATGCCAAGGACTGAAAGCTCACCCCTGACACACATCCATTCATTTTTTTTTTTTAGCCATCACTAACAGTAGAAATCTTGGCCAGACTCGGTGGTAGAGTTGGGTTATAAAGGTGTGCAGTATTTGGCCTTCTGGATCTTCTAGAATCTAGAATGAAGTGTCCAGTTTGCCATACTCTGTCTGCCGGACCATTCTTCCCTATCTCGTCTACCTACTCTCCACCTTATTCTTCAGACTTGGCTCACAATTCATTGTATTTGATAAATGACACATGGAACTTACTGCTTCCCCTGGTAAGACTTTCCTGATCTTGTCCACTTGTTCTCACCCTGCAAATCTCAGGGCACCAATCATCACTGTAGATGAACCTCCATTGACTGGGTCCTGTGCTTATCACAGATTCCTACTGTTTGCCTCCCTTTGGGGATAACATTTAAAATTATTATTATTATTGTTGTTATTATTATTATTATTGTTATTATTATTGTGTGTCTATGTGCATGTGTGTGTGAGAGAGAGAATGAGAGAGACAGAGAGAGAGACAGAGAGACAGAGAGAGACAGAGAGACAGACAGACAGAGTGGGGGAGTCATGTGCCAGGGTGTGTGTGTGGAGGTGAGAGGACAACCTGGTAGAAATGGTTCTCTCCCCCCACCTTTATGTGGGTTCTGAGGATCACACTCAGGTCCCCACAGCAAGGGCCCTTTTCACCCGCTGAGCCCCCTTGCCAATCTTGGATGGCAGAACTCTTCAAGAAGACGGATTGATATGTGCTGAGTGAAAAATCACAGTAAATCAACACTAGAAGAAGTGTCAGGGGACCCTTGGCTTTCTTTTAGAAATTTCATCGCTTTCTTTTCCAAAGGAGGGACTTGGGAGAAAGAAGCTGATATCTGAGTGATTGCTGTGGTCCCCTGGCTCCGAAGAGCACTATTCAGGAAACAAATGTTTTCCGTAAATTAAAACAAAAAGCAATATGTTTTTAAGCAGGCTCATTTCTTGTCTTCTTGTTCTTTGTCAACAAAAGAGATCTTTCCTTTAAGTAGGCATTACGACATATTATTATCTTTGCTGGTAGTCTTTCTGTGAATTGAGACACTTACAGGTAACAAGCAAAAAAAGTCCCCTTGGGAAACTGACTTCAGAGAAAATTCCAACACCCATTGTTTTTCTTGATTTCTTTTTGGCAAGGGTTCCAAATCCTGGCTGTCGTTTCATAGTTTGAGTTTAATCCAATAGGAAAGGAGATTCCATCTTTATTTATAACTCCTGCTGACAGCCCCCAGCATGGGTGGGAGCCCAGGATTTCTGGAGCCAGTCTTGGCATCTGGGCTTTCTGGAAGTAAGAGTCCCATGTAAGCCTTCCTGAGTGAGGACTGTGTGCCGCCACCTCCTTCTGTCACAGGACAGCCGAAAGGTTTCTTTGTAGTATAGCTTAGTGTTAATGATTCCATTAATTGACAACAATCCTCACCGATTGGCACACCAGCCTCCCAATTCCAATTTGCCTCAAATACCAGAGAGAAGGAGAGAGGTAAAAAGTGGCTTCCATTTTAAAGAAGCTAATAGGTATCCATGTTCATGGTATGCCAAGGACAACATTGTTTATGCTTTACATCATACCACAGGGTGGGTATTCTTATATGCCCCACTTCCTAGACGATGAAATGGGTTTCAGAGAGGTAAGCATTCAGTCAAAGATAACATATTCTACTAAATCAGCAGAGGTAGCATACTCCAATGTAAATAAACTGTCAATCAAGAGTTATACATAGGGCTTGGGGATTTAGCTCAGTGGTAGAGTGCTCTGAGTTCTGTCCTCAGCTTATATACATATAAGAATTTTGAGATACCCTCATTTTTAGTTAATTTTAGCAAGAAAATAAAAGCTAATTTTTGGCACATCTCACAATTTATTTAAAAGAGAAGCTTTAACTAATAAATAAAGATCTAACTTTTAACAAAATGAAGTCTAATGAACTGAAGAAATACCCTCTAGGCAATAAATCCAGGAGCCATTAATGAGTTAAGTTAGTCAATGTGAGCATTAGTGGCGGTAACAAACATTCTTGCATCTCAGTGGCTTAGCATGCTTATTTATTTCCCAAAGCCAATGAAGCCAGTAGTTGGACTCTACCCCACACATTATTCATGTAAGGTGAAAACTTAGGGAACTTCAGAAAAAAAATCCTCAGCATCAAGAAAAGTAATTTTTTAATTAAAACTTTTTTTTGAAAATTTCATGCATGATTTGCATTCTCATCCCTTCTTTTCCCCACGTAGCTCCTCCCATGCCATGCCCCCCTGTAGCTAGAGTTTTCCTGCCTTGCCCACAGTCAGGACAAATCTTTGTCACCCGTCAGTCCCACAGCCGCTCAGACCCAACCAAGTAAACACAGAGACTTATTTTGCTTACAAACTGTATGGCCGTGGCAGGCTTCTTACTAACTGTTCCTATAGCTTAAATTAATCCATTTCTATAAATCTATACCTTGCCACGTGGCTTGTGGCTTACTGGCATCTTTTCATGCTGCTTGTCAGGGTGCAGGCTGGCAGTGTGTCCTTCTGCCTTCCTGTTCTTTTATTTCTCCTCTCTGTTAGTCCCTCCTATACTTCCTGCCTAGTCACGGCCAATCAGGTTTTATTTATTGACCAATCAGAGCAACTTGACATACAGACCATCCCATGGCACAGCCAAGTGCAGACCATCTCAGACACCTGCACTCAGGCTCGTGGTCCTAATCATCCTCTATGGGACCTGCTGGATAAAGCCATGAGGAACCCAAGAACAGGCTCCCACAGGACATCCAGAACATCCCACAGCACCCCCTCACTTCCTCTCAAACTTGTTACCTTTTCTTTAACTGTTACATCGTTACACAAACGCACACACACATGCATGCATGCATGCGTGCATGCATGCACACAGAGCCTAAATCCATTTATGGTTACTCTTCTGTGTATTTGTTTAGGACTGACTACTTGGGATTAGATAACCTATTATGGGAATCATCCTGGAGAAAAATTGTTCTTGATTCCCTGTCTCCCAGCAGCCATTAATTGCCTGTAGCTCTTCAATCTGGGGTAGGACCTTGTGAAATTGCCCCTTCTACATTGGTATGTCAACTGGTGCTGTCTGCCATTGTGCTGGTCTTGTTTAGGTGACCACAGTTTTGAGATTTTATGTGTGCAGTTTGCTAGTCATATATAGAAGACACTATCTTACAGAAGACATCTGGTCCTCTAGCTCTTAGAGTCTTTCTGTACCTCTTCCTCAATGTTCCCTGAATTTTAAGAGTAGGGGCTGTGTACAGTGTGTCAATTGGAGTTGGCTACCTCAGGATCAATTGTTTTTGGCCTTTTAACCAATTACGGATTTCTGTAATGGTCTCTGACTGCTGCAAAAATAAAAAAGCTTCTTTGATAAGGGGTGCAAGCCACATTTACTTGTGGCTATAAGGGTAAGTTTTTAGAACACAGTTAGAATTATGCTGGTCTAGGAAGTGGCAGTACTAAGTTCTTCTAGTTTCCGTGACCTCACCAGCCATGAGTACTTGGCTAGGTTTACAGTACCAGACACAAATTCCTTCTTATTGAAAGGACCTTGAGTTTAATTAGACAGACGTTGGTTGTCCTCACATTATAAGTGCCATTGTGGCAACTTTGGGCATACATTGCCATACTGGTCATTGTTGGTTTGTAGGCTTTATAGCTGAGTAGGGCTAGTGATTGCTTTTCTCCCTTGGCAGTTTGTACAGAACCTTCAGATATATGGAAGCTAGTCTTCAGAGAGGAGGCTTCCAGGCCCTGGGTTTAAGGTTCATTGTTATTTTCAGCAGTAGGGTCTTAACCTCCAATTTCTGGGAAACAATGAAAGACAAAGAAATAGCCTAAATTATTTTGATTGTCTCTTTGATAACCATGACGAACAACTTAAGGGGTGGTTTCTCATGTCTTAGCCCAAGGCTTTTGTGAACAGAGAATCAACTTTTAAAATAAAATCAGGATTAACGAATTAACAGGGTTGGGTTAAAGGCAGGAAGGGCATTGTTATAAGTGGCCAACAAAGTCAAGCTGGGACTCAGGAGAGGATGGTCCTGAGTGCCCTATGAGTATACACCTCCTAATGTGTGCTCATTAGGTTCTCAGATGGTCCTTCAGCACAAATTTAAGTAACACCCTCACCAGCTACTCTCACATGTTTTGTTTCACTCATGGTAAATTCTTATACTCTGGTATTTTGATTAACTTTTCTAACCCTCTCTTCCTCACCCCAAACCATGTTGTAAGTACCACGAGATCAGAGATCTTGGGAGGCAATTAACTTTAATTACCAACTTGATACAATCTAGCATCACACGGGAAGAGAGTCTCAATGATGGATTGCTATGAGATGTTCTAGTCCACTGTGGGTGGTGGCACCACTCCCTAGGACAGGGCTTCTGAATTGTGTATAGGTAGAGAAACAGAGTTGAACACAAGCGAGTACACATCGATTTCTCTCTGCTCTTGACTGGATGTTGTGATGTTACCAGTTACCTCAAGCTTCTGTCACCATGATTTGCCCACACAGTAAGGGACTTCTGTTACTGTTAATATGGTGACCTGGAATTTTGAGCTAAATAAACCCTTTCTTAAGCTATCTTTTTCTTGGCGTATTTTATCACAGAAGCAGCAATACAACTAGATTACATCGTCTTTCCTGTTTCCTCTCAAGACCTGCAGAAGCGCCTGGCTAGAGACAGTGTTCAAAAGATGCCGTGCATGGACCACAAAGTAACTCCTGCACCGCACAAGGCTCAGAGAATACTGCTGAAGAGGGGGCAGAAGGCTGGTAAGAGTCGAGGAGGAGGGGGTTTGTGTGAGACTGTCTCCTGATAATGCCAGAAGCCACATCGTTAAAGTCCACCAACATGTCTATCCAATCATGAGCCGAACAAAGAAAACACCAATAGACATGCTAAAATGGACTGGGAAAAGCCCATGAGGCCTCAACCCCACAGAAAGAACTCCAGGCAACCAAGAAATGCTGAAAGTGAGAGAAATAGACTTCTCCAGGGAAGAGCACACCAGTTGGCTATCCAATACTAAATGATCCGCCCCGAAAACATCCATAGAAGTAACATTATAAGGACTATGTTGTATTTATATGTTTAGGAATGTATATGTAGACCTATATTCATGTAGTGAAAATTAATGGAAAAAGAGGCCATGAATTTGAAAGAGAGCAAGGAGGAAAACATGGGAGGGTATAAATGGAGAAAAGGGAAGCAGGGGATGATGCACCTATATTAATCTCAATGAATAAAAGAAATAATTTAAAAGGTGTTGTAAATAGTTGAAATCAAATTTTTGGTTTTCCTAAATTATTTTTCTTTCACAAAATTCCTCCAAAGTGACTGGCACACTAATGCCCGCAGTTAATGATAGATATAATTATTATTGTGTGGATTACAAAAGGTCTCTGGATTAGTGAATAATAAGCCAGAATAATGTAAATATCACATTCATGCTTTTGATGAAACAGATATTATTTTTCAATAAGAGAAACCCAAATTAGAATATGTAACTACATATGTATATGTGTCTGTATGTATGAATAATCCTCATATTTCAAAACTACCATATTTTATGTGGTATTTTATTATTCTTGATGGATCATAGACATGAAGAGAGTTCTGGAAAAGACCCATAAAGGCAACATTTAAAAAAAAAAAGCCGTGTGTGTGTGTGTGTGTGTGTGTGTGTGTGTGTGTGTATGTGTGTGTATGTGTGTATGTGTGTGTGTATGTGTATATGTGTGTGTGTGTGAGTGGTGGTATGTATGTGCACAGTGTGCATGTGTCACAATGTGCTGCAGAGGTGAGAAGACAACCATGGGTGTCAGTCCTCACCTGCAGCTTTGGTTTGAAGCAGAGTCTCTTCTCATGAACCCACTGTGCATGCAGATTAACTGGTCAGTGAATTCTCCGGTCTCTTCCTCCCATGAGCTGTGGGAGTGCTGGGGTTACAGACACGAGCTACCATGTTGCTTTAAAATGTAGGTTCTGGGGATTTGATCTCAAGCCCTCATGCTTGCGTGGCAAGCACTTTACTCCCTGAACCATTTCCCTAGCCCTGTGAAGACAGCTTTTATAGATCTAAGCCCTCAGTGACGACCCCACATACACCCCTTAAGAGTAGATAGCTCAATAAAAGAAGCATACATATAGGTATGTTAATGTGGATATAAGTGGATAGATATGCATAAGATTTCTGATGGTACCTAAAAAAATTACATATTTGTGTCAATTGATGACAAGATCATTCACTCCAGAGTTCGCATCCATCTGTCTACATCAAGACACTTAAAAAAAAATAATGTGGAGTAACTCATGATCCGAATTCAGGCAATGGCCACTGATCCATAATTTCAATAAGCTTTCTTAAAAATCCATGGATTTTTACCAGACTGGATTTGTCTTTAGATGCCGGGTCATATTTCTCTAGCAGCAATACTCATCACATGATAAGATCATTATGGAAATCTGCAATAGAGTCGTCACACTGTACTTACTCAGAGCCAACTCTTCATTTTGACATTCTCTACATTTTAATGTTTCACCATTCACCTACATTTTAACATCTCTAAAATCAAGATGTCTTCTAATCAATATTTTATGAAAATAGTACTTTCTTTTATTTTCTTAAAAGATGTTATTAAAGTAATGGTATCTTCCCATCCGTGGCAACTGAAGATCAAGAAAGAACAGTATTTATTAGAAGAGTGATAGACAGCTTTATAATCTGAACATATTAAAACTTGTAAAAGTGATAAGAAAACAGTAGGATCTTGAACCGTGAAGGCAAAGATCATGAAACTCCAGTTCACATGGGAAAATATAATTAGAGAGCAATATAAATAATCTTGCTAGAACTCAAATGAATGCAACTGAAAAAAATCCACCTTTTTGTTTTCCAGATTTGCAAATGATAGTTCCTTTAAAACCCTCTGCTAATCAGTGTGAAATACAAGAAGTGTCCTTATCAGGGGCTGTTATGTAAATTGCTGCAAAAATTTCTGGATAGCAATTTGGTGGCATAGGTTAAAATCCTGCAAATGTTCACATCTTATTTATTCTTTTCAGAACATATTATGAGAAAACAATCAGAAAGTGGTCTAAATACATTCTCCAACTAAGAACTATAAAAATAAAGGCATAAAATTTACATACTTTCAGTTATACAGTGAATCAAGAAAAATTATAATAAATTTGTCAATAAATTAATGAGGTTTTATTACTGTTAGTGTCTGCTTGTGATCACTAGGTAAACCAATCTACTTTATTTTAATAATCGGATGAAATTTTAAAATACTAGAGAAAGTGATCACCTAATATTCTGGCAGAATTTCCATTTTTACCCAATGGAAGAGAAAGTAAATTACTCATTACAAAGCCTGCTCATAGGTGATATTTACACACCAGAAATTATGCATGTGGAGTTTATGCATATTTGTGGAGCATACCCAAGGTAAAATATTTCAAGTTCTTCGGTTTCAAATACTTAATATTACTGGTCTTTGCATTTAAAATTTGGAAGTAGCCAGGCGGTGGTGGCACAGGCCTTTAATCCCAGCACTCGGGAGGCAGAACCAGGCCTGTGAGTTCGAGGCCAGCCTGGTCTCCAAAGTGAGTTCCAGGAAAGGCGCAAAGCTACACAGAGAAACCCTGTCTCGAAAAACAAACAAAATTGGAAGTAAGTTGCTTTGAAGCTAGTTTTATGATCATTATTCTTTTTGGCACACTGGCAGCTCACTGGATAAATTCACTCCGTGTCTTGCCTTCCTGGATGAGGAAGTGTTTGGTGTCCTCACTAAATATGGGATTAGTCAGCTCTTTATTATCTCCTGAAAATAATAGTCGGATATCATTCTTATCATAGAAACATTTTTTTCAAAAGCCAACCAAGACTTTAAGCTGCTAGTGAATGGTTATATAACAAGAATATTGCGAAATTCCCCTTTTAATAGGATGGCAGTATTTAGTTCAATACTGTGTCTCACAGAGCAGCCTCCTGAGATCTTGGCTGAGTTTTTAAATTTTAACTTCGTCTAATTTTGGGGACTGTCGTACATGTATATAATGTATTTTGATACAATACCGCTCAACTTCTCCCAGACCCCACCATGTTCTCTCCCGGTTTCATGCTCTCTTCTCTTATTTCTGCCTTTATAACTCACTGAGCACAGTTAAAGCTGCCATATTCAGCATGGTTATGGGGCCGTCCATTGAGCATGCGCAACCTACAAGGGGCCGCAGCACTGACGAACACCAACGCTCCCTCCTCCAGTGGCCGCCAGTTGTCTGGGCTGATTTGTAGTCTCCCTGCCTCTCCACCTCACCTTATTTTTCATCACATTTTCTTAAAACAAAGAAACAAAAGCACAAGAGTCCTTTGCCTCTGCCTTTGATATTAGGAAAAAGAAAATCAAGCAATTAAGCAGATCCTACATTTATGCACTATCTTTCTCCTCTGTTTTAATAACTGCCTTCTTGTTCTATTTACTGTTTTACATGTTTGCCTTTGCTTTTTACTTAGGTATATTGACATGAGGATATCATTTAGGAACCTCTAGCATCTGATAAACTAGTGAGGTGGTAGGACATGTGGGCAGATAGCCTGCATGTACAACGTCAGGGGAAGATTTAACTTCCGTTTTAGTCAAAGCAAGTACTGAGTGTACATCGTTAGCCGGAGAGAGTTCTGGGAGACAGCAGACAATGACAGACAGGCATTGATGTCAGCTATGCTTTGGAAGAGAGTGGGAAGAGACGGGCGTCCATTCACTGGTAATCTCACGGTAACTAGGACCCTCCTCACAACTCCCCACCTTCCTACTCTCAGACCAGCCGAATGAACTTGTCCTTCAGGAGGCATGGGGCTCTCGTTGTAAGTCTGACGTTACCCCATGATGTAATAGCCACAACGGTCTCACGTGGAGAGTGCAGGAGGCATCAGGTGAGTCCTTCTGGCTCCCCCTTTTTCTTCACAGCACCTTCCTGCTGTTACAACTTTGGTTTAGAATAGGAATGTCGTTAATGGCAACGTCTCTAACCCAGAAAGACACAGGGAAGACTCTTCTAAGATACCCTGTGTCTTTCATAAATTGCTGAGTTAATGTTCTCCTCAAAGGATTTCTTTTGCTTTCATTTCAACTTGTCTTCTCGAGAAAATAATGCTGTGGTCCAATTTCTTATTGTTTGGTTGATACACGGCTGCGATTCTTCTCGGATCTAAAATCGCCCACTCTCTTGCCTCCGGCTGTTGCATCTGCTTTTTTCCTATCATCCTTCAACTCGTTCACACTCAGTTATCACATATAGAGAAACAGCCAAACTTTACACATACGAGATCCCAGAAAATGGAACTCCCACACATTCTGTCCTAGAAAGCTTCAGAGGACTGGTGAAAAAGAGGAAAAATGGCAAGGCCTGGGGAGCAGCTGCTAGGATACAGCAGCCAAGGGAAGGAAGTCCTGTAAGGACAGCTATGAGGAAGGATGCAGAGACCCCCAGGAAGGGAAAGGAAGTCCTTTCGAAAGATACCTTAGGTGAATATTTGATAGGTGTGGTGGATTGATCAGTCCCAGAAAACCCTGCAAAAGAAAAAGTCAAATGAGCTGCCATTAAAGAAAAATACAATTCCCGCCTACTGTTCAGTTCAACTGGCAAAACGATACTTACATCATTATTGGGGTTTAATCATTAGCTACTTCTTCGACCAGAAATTGAGATATGACTTTATTGGGACAGGGTGTTTGAGCAATGGCAGTTTAAGGGTGTTAATTTCCCACCAATTCAAAAAGGCATCAAGGAATCTGTATGCTTAATAAATCCAGAGCTACTGTACATGCTGGAAAGTGAAATGGAAATAGCATAAGCCATGGCTGTACTAATTCACAGTAGTTGTCTCAGAGTAGGATGGCTGGGTGGGACACAGGATATCTACTCAAAGACCAGTGTCGTTGTCCTATGGAAGTCTTAAACTTCGGGGCACTTCTGCAACTGTTTTTAGATACATAGGTTTTTTTGATTTGAAAAACTAACTCAGCATGCACTGTATATCTGAAGCATCTATCACATGCCCAGCAAAGAGCTCAACTCTCTGCCTATTACATAACAGAAGCTATAAAACAGGGTTCTGACACTCCAGGAACATGTCACTTAAGGAGGATATAAAGGGTGACCCCAGTCCAAGAAGAAACTTACACTGGCATTCAAACTATCTGAACCTTAACTTTTGAAGAAAAAGTGCAAGAAGTGCCCTACTGAATTTATAATTCAGACTCAGAGGACACTGGCCGTGAGTTACTGGTTGAGCACCTCCCCATGCGTTTACGAGTTTGACCTCATTACAGCCACCCTGAGAGCAGGATTATATTGAAGGACCAGTGTGGCTTAGACCATGACTGAGACCTTCCCTGGTCTTGTCTCTTCTTACAAAGTGACTACTTGCTTTGTACCAGATAATGTTATTCTTATAAAAGCAACACAGGTTCCTGTTCCCTTTTGCCCAATGACTATCTGAGAGGATGCTGTGGAGACAGCCAAAGAAGGACAGAAAAATAAGGAAATGAAAACAAAGGGTCAGAGGCATGGAGGACCAGAAGGAGGACAACGGCCCTACAAGTGCTGTGGCTCTCAGGACTCTGGGGGCAGTTTCTCAAATGTCTTTCTTGCTATTGTTGCATATTTTGCTTGGACATCCTGTCACTTCCTCTGTACCCTGTGACAGAAATATTTGTGAGGAAGGTTAAAGTCACTAAGAAGTTGTTTATGTGGCATGTTTCTTGGCAAGGGACACATCGTCTGTTCTTCTGAAGAGCTACATTTGAGCTGACAGGTAAACTCACAGCTGGATTAAGTAGCAATCTTTTGTGATCACACATCCCAAGTTGCCGATTACTGTTTTTTAGTGGTGTGTGTGTGTGTGTGTGTGTGTGTGTGTGTGTGTGTGTGTGTGTGTGAACATCCATATATATGAGAAGGTGTCAAAGTGTGTATAGATAGTTTCTTCTTCTGCTGACATTCAGATTCATTTTTCTCTATGCTGGGTTAGGCTGCCAAGAAATGGAGGGATTAATCCAGGCCTAAAGGAAAAAGGCAACGCTTTAAAAATACTCAGTGGATTTTTTTCACAGAGATCTGAAAACCAGTGGGATTCAGTCTTCACTAGTGTGGAAGCTCAACTTGGAGACTGCTCATTCAATTAAAATTAATAGGAGTGTCACTCAATTAAAACAGATAGAAAGGCCCGTGAGATGGGTAAGGCTTGCCACCAAGTCCGAGGACTTGAGTTCAAATCTTGGGAATCACATATCAGAAGAACAAGACTCCTGAAAATTGTTCTTTGCCATCTACATGTACATACACACACACATACACACACGCACACACGCACACACGCACACACACACATGCACTATATAAATGTAAAGAATAAAAAATAGATGTATAAATGAACTAATCAGGTATTTTCTATTTGTGTACAATCCTGTCTTGAAAACATGTATGGCCAATGCATATTAGACAATAGATATTATCACACAGAACAAAACATGTGAGAGGACATGTGTGCACTGTACCTGAGTATACATGACACAAAATATTTTCTATGAGTTAGTTCAGGCAGACACAAGCCAAGGTATAAGACAAGCTGGCTGAGAGCCTGTGGGAATGTTTCACACAACAATATTCCTCCCAGAAGGCTCTGGATGGGGTGACAAACCCTTGGCTGAGGACTGAACTCTACCTGGGGTCTGCTTCAGTAACAGTGGTCGGTCACTAGGTTTAGAAAGCACGTGGCTTGGGCACACTGCACAGCTCTGTTTTTGCTGAGCGGGGACCAGCACCCAGTTCCTACTTCAGACAAATATTTAGTTAATATATAGAAAATATGGGGCTGGAGAGATGGCTCAGAGGTTAAGAGCACTGACAGCTCTTCCAGAGGTCCTGAGTTCAATTCCTAGCAACCACATGGTGGCTCACAACCATCTACAATGAAATCTGGTGCCCTCTTCTGGCTTGCAGGGATATATGCAGACAGAACACTGTATACATAATAAATAAATAGATCTTTTAAAAAAAAAAAAAGAAAATATGAATTTGTGTGGGAGGGAGATGATCAGACCACACTACAAAATGTTAGCCACACACTGAACTCGAGCAGTCAACATTTCTTGGTATTTCTGGTTATTTCATTTCATCCCAAAAGATCCTGTTTCCATTCACCCTGCTTACTGCTTTCTGAAGTTGATCTCTGAATGTCATGTTAACCCTTCCTTTAAGATTCTGAGGCTGGCACCTGGGGAGATGGTTCAGCAGGTGAGAGTCATTGCTGTCTGGTCATGGAGACCAAAGTCCAGATCCTAACACCCCCATAAAAAAACGGGGGATAGCCATGCACATCCCTGCAGTTCTAGCGCTTTGGGAATGAGACAAGGGGATCACTGGATCTTGCTGGCTGTCCAGGCTAGCTGTAGGTCCAGTGAGATGCTGTGTCTCAAAGGAATGAGGAGAGAATGACAGAGGACACCTGACATCCTCCTCTGGACTCTGTGTGTGCCGATAGAGGCACATATACACCATGCTTATACCTATGCACATGCGTGTGTTCTTACACATTAAAAAATAAAAAAATAAAAGATAAAAATTAAAAAACAATTCTGAGGTTGCTCATGGCTTGTGGTAGGTTTTTCTAGGAAGCCTGTGTCTTCCTAGGGAAGGGACAGGATAGAAGAAGGCATTTAGATACTGCAGCCCCCAGAGCCGCGAACTCACACCTGAGAATTCAGGTGACCTACAGAAGTCACTCTAGCACACTTGGCTGTCTCTCTCCAAAAGTCCAGTGGAAATAGCTATCCATTTTGCAAAAGTCCAGTGGAAATAGCCACCCTTTTGATGCAATCTTTCTATACAAGCTTTAGATCTCTTGTTGCTTCTTCCTCTTCTCTTCTTTTCTGTTCCAAGGCTGGATATAACCTGGGGAACTGAAAAGCATAAATTTTCCATCCTTTAATCAGGTCTGTACAACAGCATTAAGAATTGTTAATAGAGTATAAGCGTTTTCCTGCCATCCTGAGAAAGCTTGGCAGCAGCTTGAAGCTTCCTGCCCATGTGCATGCATGCGTGTGTGTATGCGTGTGTGTGTGTGTGTGTGTTGTGAGTGTGTGTGTGTGTTGTGTGTGTGTGTGTGTTTATGATAATTGTTCTGCCTAGGTCCCAAGATAGGGGAAACAGGCCCATTGAGAGGCCTAAACATGTGAGTTTGAATGTCTCCCTCAGGCAAGGAAATGCCCATTCATCTTTTCTTCTGATTCCTCTCCTCCTCCATTGGGTATAATCAATCATCCTTTCTTAGGAAAATATATTAAGTGTTGTACAGTGAGTTTAATCTTGTCACTGGAGTGACTTGAGAGGAAGACTAAAGGAAGTTCTCCAGAAGCAGGATATTTCACTGCCATTCAAAATGTGGCTTGGGTGTTGAAGAGTCGGCTCAGTAGTTAAAGTGCCGGTTAAGCAAGCAAGAGGGCTCGACTTTGATCCCCAAACTCAGTGAAGAGCAGGGCGTGGTATAATGCCTATACACCCAGCATGAGGGCGGCCAGATAGGTGGATCCCTAGAACTTCCTAGTCAGCTGGCCTAGCACAGTTGGTGAGCCTCAGGTCTCAGTGTGAGAGATCCTGTCTCAGCAAAACAAAGACAAAAACCAAGATGAGACAAAAACTCAGCAAGATTGATGACTCCTGAAGAGAGACACCTGAGGTTGACATTTGGCCACCATGAACACTGGCAGGCACACATGCATGTGCTCATGCGCGCACACACACACACAGAAGGGGGGCAAGTAGCAATGATAATCATAATCATAATATAATGAGGCTTATGTATTCAACTAACCTGAATGTTGGTGGACAAAATGTTCATTTGAGAACATTTTTTGCTTAGCACATTTGAAGAGGCTTATGGCCTGCTGATTCTGCTATTGTTTAATTAGCAGCATCCAGGTAGCAGGTCAGAAAAAGTGGATTAGTCAGCCCTTGTGCGTGAAGGTTGATGCAATTGGTTATGTAACTTTGAGATGCCCTAGCTTTATTTCACTAAACTTTCCTTGTGAAAAGGTGACTTCACTGAGGATGGATAGCCACGAGATGATATCTGCCAAGAAAGGTAGCGGGCTCCACCACTGGCTCTGGCTTTAGTGGGTTATCACACACTGGTGCAGTCCTCTTAAAGAAGATGCTTCACTTCTCAGCCTGAGTATTGTCAGCATCATCATCATCATGATTATTATTACTATTTTGGTGGAAGTAGTCAGATATGAAGGTAGCATTTTTCTGCAGATAAGGACCCTAGCTATAGAGACAAATCACTAAGATTTTGCCCACCTCCTTCCTTACTAGAAGCATACTTATTTAGCATCGCACACTGTCCAGCTTTCCCTGTTGCTGTGGTAATATACCCTGACAAGTGCAACTTAAAGGAGAAAGTTCATTCCAGCTCATACTTCAAGGCTGTAGCTTTTCATGGCAGAGAAGCCACAGGGGCAGGAGCTTGAGGCAGCTGGTCATATTGCATCCATAACCAGGAAGTAGAAAGCAATGAACAAGCACGGCTGCTCAGCCCTCTTTCTCCACCTTATGCAGTCCGGGATCCCATGTCCAAGGACTAGTTCCACCCATAATTAAGATGGGCCTTTCCACACCAACCAATGCAATCATGATATTCCCTCATGGACATTCTCAAGGATAACTTTAATATAGATCTTGTTTCCTCTGCGATTCTGGATTCCATCAGGTTGACAATTAGTACTAACCACCATCCATACTTGGGGTAGTTTGAATGTAATTGGCCCCCACAATCTCATAGGAAGTGGCACTATTAGGAGGTGTGGCTTTGTTGGAGGTATGGCCTTATTGGAGGAAGTGTGTCACCGTGGGGGGTAGATTTTGAGGTTTCCTTTGCTCGGGATACAACCCAGGGTCTCAATCGACTTCCTGTTGCCTGCAAGATGTAGGACTCTCAACTCCAGCACCACACCTGCCTTCACGCCTCCATGTTCCCCACCATGATGATAAAAGACTGAACCTCAGAAACTAAGCGAGCCTTGCTGAATTAAATGTTTTCCTTATAAGAGTTGCTGTGGTCATGGTCTTCACATCAATAGAAACCCTAACTAGAATAATACTGCATATTTTTTTCTAAAGGGATGGTAAATCAGATAGCATATGCACACTCATTCTCTTACTGGCTTCCAGGGACAACAGCACTAATGGATCACAGCACACTCACAGGGCACAGCATTAATGGGCCACAGATCACTTTCCTCTGAGTTCTAGAAACTTCAACACACCTCTCCCCAGAGTCACTAAAACCTCTCACCATCCTTTATGTGCTGAGCACTAACTATGCAAAGGTGTGCAACACACCTTCTTTGAATTCAAGACCACTGCAGAGTAGAGAGTGAACGCTGACAGTCCTTGCCTCCATCCTCCCATGAGCCCCGCCTCCTTGTATTTTCATTGGTGAGAAGTCCAAGGTTAAAAGTACAAAGTTTGAGACTTAATTATTCTCAAGTCTTACCTCCTACCCAGAAGTCCAAGACTGACGGCAAAAGCTATTGGCAACATAACATTGAGATGCCCCAGTTTCTTTCTGTGAAACTTCCACTGTGAAACGTCAGTCTTATAAATTATAGAAGGACCCCATTTGTGTTTGCTTCCCCTCCGGTTCTGGCTTAATTACTTCTGGACTGGTTGCTTGCTTGGTTCAGTGGAGAAAGATTTTAATTTCCTCTTTGCAGCTAGTGAAAAAGACCTACCTCAGTGGTCTTCCCCCTTCCCCTGACGGACAAGGTGGGCACAAAATTTCCTTCCTCCAGTGAATGGGGAGATAGAGAATTTATAGCTGACAAGGGACAGGGCCTTGTCAGCTTCTTCCTTCTGCAGTCCTGGGAGCCAGGAGCCTCAGCTCTGAGGCCACACAAGCCAGGAAGGGCCCCTCAGCTGCTTCCACCCCACCTTCCTCCTAAGCCTGGTTACAGCTATGTGGGTGAGGTTCACTGAGCCTGCCACTCAGGACAAAGCTGTACACTCACCCTGAGGTGGGCACCATGAAAGGCAGATCTGTAACCAGAGCTCTGAGGAAGCTTGAGGACGCTGGCAGATGGCACAGGGGGACTTTCCCAGCAAGAAGCTTCTGAAGTGGGGGTGGTGGAGGAGAGTCCAGTGGCTTCCTCACATTTTAAACCGAGTCTTCCTTTGCTAGTACTGAGAGAAGGTGCTTGGCTGGTGCCTGGGGTATTTGTAAGTGTGCATGTGTGTAACATGACCACAGGTTAATGTTGGATGTCTTCCTCGGCTGCTGTCCACGTGACATTTTAAAACATGGTTTTCTTTTCTCTTTGAGAATTTCATTCTTGCAATATATTTTGGTCCTATTAATTTCCCTCCCCCAGCTCCTCTGAGACAACCCTCTTCCTACCCACTCAACTTCACGTTCACATTATTTTTGAGAGAGTTTGTCACTGAATCCGGAGTGTTCCGGTACAGCTGGACTGGCTCCTCCTGTCATTTCTCCTGCAGTGTCGGGGTCACAGGCTCTTTCCTCAGCCCCAGGGTGTTACGTGGGGATTGAACTCAAACCCTCACACTTCCATGCTGAGCCCTTCACAGGCACAGCTGTCTCCCCAGCCAGCCTTACGAATGTTTAAAGCAACCGCACCGATGAGACTTTTGCATTCTCCCTTCCCATTGGACATGACTGCTCTTCGCTGCTACAAAAGGGGGCCCATTCGTGACTGTCCTTGATAGACCCATGGAGGAACACAGGCCCTGTCCCTTGGCTTCCGCTGATTCCAACCCTGCAAAAAAAAAAAAGGCTATTTCTTTGTTTCTGCATCTGGTTTCATTTTAAGCTTTCCGAGAAAACTCCTGTGAGGGAGGGGAGAATATCCCACCTGAGGTTCCAGAACATTTCTACTGAGACAGGGCATTGAGAGGAAGGGTACAAGGGCTGTCAGTGCCACATGTGGCTGACATTGGCAGGGAGACCTGGGCACCTCGTTCCTTTACGAGAGTACCGTATCTCCCTCACTCTGAGGTGCAGGGAAAGCTGACTGCATCTCTAACTATTTCCTTCCTCCCTCCATACCTTCTTAAGGACTTAAGGAGCCATTTCCTCCCTAGTTTGAAGTCTCTCCATGTGTCTATTTGCTACTGCGTTAAAATGTCATTGCACACATTTCACTCGGTGAATGCAGTTTCCATGTACTAATGTGATATAAGTAATATTAATTAATAGGCATGAGCTCAAAATCAGCTCTGGCACAAAGTGCTGTGACCTCCATGAATCATGGTGTCTCTTCTCACATGGCGATGGGAAAGTACATATATTTGAGATACATAAGTGACAGTATCATTATATTGACGTGTATTTTTAAAAATTTATTTTTTTATTCGTGTGTGTGTGTGTGTGTGTGTGTTGTGTGTGCGCTGTGCGCGTGCGCACGCGCTCACAGAGGCCACAAGAGGGCCTCAGAGCCCTTTGAGTTGGAGATTTAGGAAGTTATGAGCTGCCCAATATGAGTGCTAGGAACTGAACTCCGGTTCTTGGGAAGAACAAGTTCTCTTAACTCTTCAGCCCTGACATGTCTTTTGAATGCTATTTTAGAGAAGCTTTAAGTTTTTCACATAATGTTGTGAGGAAGGAGATATCCCACATAGCCTCCTCTGTTTTCCATCAGTGCCATTATGTTAAAATGTGTTTCTACTCATAGAGGTCACATCCTCTACATTCTTTTCCTTAAAAAAAATCATCTTTTGACTCTAGAGAAATAAAAGTTCCTTTAGCTACTTAAAAGTTGTGTATTCTATTTTTGTTTTGTTGAAACAAGGTCTTTCTATGTAACCCTGGCTGTCCTAGAACTTGCTATGTAGACCAGGCTGACCTCAAACTCACAGAGATCCACTGGACTTCTGAGTGCTGGGATTAAAGACCTGCACCACCGAGCCTGGCTGTGTGTTCTAGTTCTTCTCTTAAGGTGGTTTGCTTGCACATACTAATTTCCTCTGTTAAGAAGAAATATCTTAACAGTTTTATCTCCTAGTTTTAAAAACTTGTTTTTTCAGTCTCCAGCCTTCACAGTATTTTCTAGATTTTAATTCAGGATTGACATAAACATTTTTGAGAATTGGATTTTTTTATTTCTATTTTCACTGTTTTGTGTTTTGCTCAGTAGCAATATGTTTTCGTAAGTTCTTCAGCCTAAGATTTATTTCCATGTATGGCTGTTTTAAAAAGTGTCTATGGCTGAGCCGTAGTGCCACACACCTTTAATCTCAGCACTCTGAAGGCAGAGACAGGCAGATCTCTGAGTCCAAGGCCAGCCTGGTCTACAGAACAAGTTCCAGGACAGCCAGGAAAACAGAGAAACTCTGTCCCAAACCAAACCAAACCAAACCAAACCAAACCAAACCAAACCAAACCAAAACAAACAAAACAAAACAAAACAAAACAACAAAACAAAAGTGTGTGGTTCTTGTAGCTTCCTACAAGGTCTCAAATGAGCTTATTAGCCCTCTAACTTGGTTTGTCTTTGCAAAGCCACTTTGGCTATTTCCGCTCTTTAACATTTTCCTAAGAAGTTGAGAACCAACTCCTCAGTTTTAACAACCTCCTGCTGAGATTTTTATTGGAATTCAAGCTAAATCCTTCAGGACAAACTGACATCTTAATACATGTGTTGACTAATGGATATCACAGATCTTTCCACTTCATTACATCTTTTTACAAATATAATTTCTCAGCAATGTTTTATGGTTTCCAGTCTACAGGTCTTTCATATCTTTGTAAGATTCATACCTAAGTATAACAGTTTTTATGACATTGTAAATGGTTTGCTTTTTACAATTTTTAATCCCACTTTTTCATTTCCAGTTTACAGAAAGGGAGTTAAATTTTGTACATTGATCTTACTGTAACCTCGTAAAACCCACTCATTTGTTCTATTTTTCTATTACATAGAATTTTTATATAGACTATGATGTCGTGTGAATAAAAATAACATTGCTTCTTCTTTCAAATATGCATTATTTCTTACCTCTTCTTGTTCTGTAACTTGTTGTCAGGGACCTCCAGCAAAATCTTTAATAAAAATGATGAAAATAGGTATTCTGGCATTTTCTTGATCTTATAGAAAAATTATTCATATTTCATTATTATGATGAATTATAATGAATTATTATTATGCTAACTGTAGTTTTGAGATGATCTTAAGTTAGGGAGAATCCTTCAATGTTTTAGTTTGCTAATATACATATATGTGAATATATAGGGATATATGCAATACTTATCAAATGATTTCTGTGGGCCTGTTCATGGTTCCATGGATTTTTTTCATCTTTAGTTTTTAATATGATCAAATACAATGTTTTAATCTATAAGGTTAGGCCAGTTTGGCATTCCAGGACAAACCACACTTACAACAAAGTACTGTCCTCTATGCCTTGTTGATACCATCTGTTTTCATGAGAGATGTTGATCTATAGTTTTCCTTTTTGTAGTGTGTTTTCTAGTCTTAATGTCAGGGCCATGTTGGCTTTCTAGAATAAATCAATTGCAAACTGTTTCTGCCTCTCCAGTTTTCTAGAAGAGTTTGTGGGAAATTTATAGCATTTTTGAAGCATTTGATACCTTGGACCATATGGATTATTTATAAATTTTTTATTTATCTATTTCCTCTTCCATGAGTTTTGATGGTTCATATCTTACAAGAAATTTGTTTATCCCATCTAAAGCACCAGATTGGTTATGAAGTTGTTTATACTATTCTCTGAGTGCTTTTAAAACTGTACCCTCCGAAGTATTGTAGACATTATAAAACCTGGATGACTGGCATCCAACAATGTTTTAATGTTATCTTTTAAATTTCATTCTATTCAAAATACTTAAATTTTTTTCATTGATTTCTTCTGTGACCAGTTGAGTAATATGGAAGTAAATTATTTAGTTTCTAGGCATTTAAGAATTTTCTGTGATTGCATGAATTCCTAATTTACTTCTACTTTGGTTAGAAAACATAGTTTGCATGACTTGAATCATTTTAAAATCATTTGTATCTGTTTAATTCTCTAGAATATGGTGTCTATTGGCAAACATTTCATGCATTACTGAGAAGAATCTGGTTCGGCTGTTTGGGGATCAAGAGCTACTTCGGCCTTTTATGTTGCTGTTTCTCTGCTTATTTGGTCCGTTCTTGGGTGGGGGCTATTGAAACATCTGGCTGTCATCGTGGAGTCTGAGTGTTCTTCAGCTCTCCAAGCTTTTACTTCATGAGGTTTCTAACGAACCTAGACATGGACAAGTGACAAGTGCTGCTTCTTTACTGGTTACTCCTCTCCTCGTGGTGAAATGACTTTCTTTATCCCCTGTAATACTCTCTTCTCTGAAATCTGCCTGACTTACTCTAGATACTTTATCTTTCTGCTAATGCAACTTCCATTTTGTGTTCTCTTACTTTTAATTTTTTCTCTTTATGTTTACAGTGGGCTTCTTGATTACAGTGCACAATTGAGACTTACATTTTTATGTTTTAATGCAAGTTTTCTTTCTTTGGTAATTTTATGCTTATAGAAGCATGGCAGATTTAAGGAGTTTTTGTAGGCCTTCATCAGATGCCCTATGATGATATGTAATCATAGATCAAGTAGTTAAAATTAAACAATTTATTTGGGGTCTTGTTTGTTTGTTATTATACTCAAATTTCAAAAATCAGCTATTATTCTTTGTTTCGCCCCTCTACATTTCTAAAGAAGCAGTATTTCGTTGACATATTAGTGAAGGTGCTCCAAGTTTTCGTCTCAGTTGCTGGTTCATTATTTATGGTTTTTACTTTTCTCCCTTTTCTGTGTTTCTTCCTGGGCACTTTGCTTCTGGATCCTCTCATTCATTTCCTCTTCTCCCTGCGGTGTGTAACCTACCATTAGTCCTACTAAGTACAGTTCATATATCAGTCATTGTAAATTTGAGTTTCCATTGGATTTGCCTTATAATTTTTGCATCTCAGCTTGTCATACTTATTTTTTTTCTCGAGGTTAAAAAAAAATACATGGAACAGAGGACTGGGGAGACGGCCCAGTGGGTAAAAGCACTTGGCTCACAGTGTGAAGACCTGAGTTCAAATCTCTAGAACCCATGTGAAAGTCACGCATTGCTGTAGGCATCTGTAACTCTAGTGCTGGGGGTGGGAGTGTGTGGGCAGAGACCTGGGGGTCCTGGGCACTTGCTGGCCATCCAGCTTAGTCAAGCTGAGGGAGCTTCAGGTTCAGTGGGGAGAAAGAGAGAGAGAGAGAGAGAGAGAGAGAGAGAGAGAGAGAGAGAGAGAGAGAGACTCAACAACTAAGGTGAAAAGAGAAAGAGAAAAACTCTGGCCTCCACAGGTGCATGCATGGTGTGTGTGTGCACACATATGTGCACACACACATGCATATGTTACACACAAAAAAGAAAAAATGAAACAAAAAATGAGGAAGATATTATGGGGTCTTTGATGCCCTTCTATATCAAAGGGCAATTTTGCTTCAAATTTTGGACAACAGGAGTTAATCTTTCCTGGGCGAAGCGCAAGCCTGATTACTGCCTAGCACGGTGCATTTGGTTTCCTAAATTTAGTGTTCTTCTTAGGTAATGATTATCTGGCATCTTTGCATCACTTTGTAGAACCTGTATGAATTGAGGTTCAGGAGGCACGTGGAATAAATCTCTACTGTTATTTTTGCTCGTGACCCAGAAGGCTTGTGTTCTCTGCCAGTGTCTGTGAGACAGACAGACTGACTGCTAGCATATAGGTGAACTTTCATATCCTTCATAACTCTTCACATAAGGTTTTTCCTTTCCTTAAAATATGCGGGATCTCTGTGTCGATACAGGAAGACTCAATAGAAGAAAGTCCATCTATTTTTTATGTTAACCCCCTTATGATACTAAGGAATCCAAGCCCATTGGGTTGAATGAATTTCTGTAAGGTTACTGTCTTCATGTCTAAGGGCTGGAGTTGGAAGTTTTCTAGAAAGGCAGCCACAAAGGAAAGATGAATGTAAAGTGGTGATGAAAAAAAAAGCAGTGTAGCCCTTATAACCCACCCAGACATGGGGAGAGAGCAGCGCAGACCTAAATCCCAGCCTATTGTCCTTGGCTGACGTCTTCCCACTTGCTTCTGCCCATCAGTTCCATTACCCACAACACGGCTGCCTCCCTTCAGCACCTTCCAGTTCCACAATATTGTGGCTCTGTCTTCCTCTCTAGCACACAGTGGTGGTGACAGTGAGGTTGTGGGAGAGGAGCCAGCAGCTCAGTATTTACTATGGCATCAGCACATTGTAAATGTAGATTTATTATTTTTTTTAATCTAAGAAATCATTGAAGTAATAAAATAAAATCCTAAGATGATGTTGTCAGTTAGATCACTTCTGGAAATGTAGGCTTTTTTTGTTGCTTTCTTTTATTTTCTGACAAATCTATCTATGGAGAAAGAGCCAGATAAGATTATGCTTTGAATAATAAGGTTAGAGTCATTGATTTTGGGTTCATGCACCAGAGTTAAAATGCATTGAAAAAAAAATTGGCTATCCCAATTGTTCCCCAAGATGGCAAAGAAGCCTGAATCATGACTAACAGCTGCTCTTATTATTTTGGAATATTGTTCATCTGTAAAATTCTTCCTCGGGGCTCCATAACTTGCTGCAGTATTCCCTCAGGAGTTGTGTGGAGAAAGCATGCTTTCTCTGTCTTTCATTTCTAATGCTGGCTATAACCAAACTACATCACAGAAAGCATCTAGCAGGGCACACATCCTTCCGTGTGCCTCTGACAACTGTAAGTTACAGGAACAGAAGAACTGAAAGTGACATAATGGGAGACATTACTGACATCCACTTACTGCAGTCTCCCAGAATAACGGTGTCGAAAGGACGTCTGTTTATTTATTTATTTAGTAACTGACAACTATCTGTGTCTTTCTGGGAAGCCACAGAGCAGGATGGCCAAAGGATGACTACAGCAGTGCCTAAGAACCAAGTAAACAAACGAAAGCATGGGAGGTAGTGAAGTCCCCCTGTGTCCATGTCCTCATTGTAAACTGTTTGGAAGAAGCTTCCTCTGGGCAGACTGAATGCCCCATTCTGTCATTGCCTCACAGGATCCGGGAGCCGAGAGCAGAGGGTGTCTGCAGCACTCTACCTTCACAAAGACGGTTCCAAGTGGAAGAGGACAAGTGTCATGGCTGATCTATCTTCCTGACAAAATGACAGTGTCTTCACAATGTCTCTGAGAGCTTGATGACCCTCAGTGTCTCCTGGAACAAAGAAGTCAGTGGAACAGGGTGAAAATGTTACCGGAGGCAGGGAAGGAACACAAAAGACGGATGACAAGGTGACAAGTTAAACACAATCCACGGAATAAGAACCGTCAAGAGCCTCCTCCGCAGCACACCTACAAACACCTGCCCTTTTGTTAATGCAGAAGAGAGGGCCCCAGCTGTAACTCCTTAAGCTCCTTGGGGAGGGAAGTCAGGTGGTGTGTGCTGACTCCTGGGGAGATTTCACTGGACAGTGCCTCGGCCACTCTCATTTTGTCTTTTATGTTTCCCTCTCCCCACCCCAAATCCTGGTTATTTGAGTCTTCCAGCTCTGCCTCATTTCTCCTTTTATTTCTAGATTCACAAATCTCAAAGGAGTTAATTAAGTCACTGATAATCCATGTGTACTTGGGAAGATGGCAGAGGGGACCTCCTAGACTTGGGGACTGAACTCAAGTCAGTGTTCAGAGAGACAGGAGCACAAGCACCCAACCATCCACCAGTTCCGGTCCTTCCTTATGTAACACTCTGTCTGAATTTTCAGTCAACAGTCACTGCTGTTGAGGGTCCTTGATGTCTGACCCGGCAGGGGTGGAGGGCATGCATGCTCTTAGATGGTTCACCCATTTGCCATGCTTAAATCCTGCCATGAGGGAAGAGTTCTTTATTTTAAGCATTTCTCTTTGATAATAAAAAAAAAATAGCATTAGAATGAATAAGACAATGGGATTCAAATAAGTTAATGTAAATGAGTTATTCATTTCAGTTTCTCTAATGGAAGACATGCAGTCATTGAATAAAGATCAGAGGAAGGAAAATCCATCAATGAAGCATTGAAAGAAAGAGATGAAGAGCCTGCAGTGGGAGGCAATAATTATCTTAACAAATATCATTTATGTGATATACTTCTTTCCCTTCTGGACACCAGATAGAGAAGATGGAGACAATGGTTCTCTCAGCTCATGCCACATTTCATCACTCACCACTAGCTAAAGATAGACCTCTCTTTGTTTCATTTCATAATTTTATTATTTGTGTGTGTTGTGTGTGTGTGTGTGTGTGTGTGTGTGGTGTGTGTGTGTGTGTGTGTGTGGTGTGTGTGTGTGTGTGCAAGTGCTCTAAAATAGGCTAGGCTGCCTGGCCAGTGGGCACAGGTATCCACTTGTCTTTGCCTTCCCAGTGTGAGAATAGCCTACACGATCATGCCTGTTCCTTTTCTCTTCTTTTTTTCTCTTCTTTCTTTTCTTCTCCCATCTCTCCTTTCTTTCTTTCTTTCCTTCCTTCCTTCCTTCCTTCCTCCTCTCTCTCTCTTCCTTCTTCCTTCCTTTCCTCTCTTCTCCTTCCTTCCTTCCCTTCCTCCTTCCTTCCTTCCTTCCTTCCTTCCTTCCCCTCCCTTCCTTCCTTCTTCCTCTCCTCCCTCCCTCCCTCCTCCCTCCCTCCTCCTCTCTCTCTCTCTCTCTCTCTCTCTCTCTCTTCCTTTCTTTCTTTCTTCTCACCTGTGTAGGTATGAACATGGACAGCACAGCAGAAGTTGTTGAGACAGGGTTTCTTCATCATTGCATGAACCAATCACTGGCCCATAAACATCTGGCGATTCCCCTGTCTTCACCTCCCATCTCCCCATGCAGGCGCATTGGCATTGCAGATGTTCACACTATTGTATCCTTTTACCTGGCTCTGGGAATCTAAACTCAGGCCATCAAGTTTGCACACAAATGTTTTTAGCCAGTGATCCGTCTCCACAGACTCAATGCAGGTCTTTTTTTTTTTCCACAAAGTTTTGGGGATCAAACATAGGTTCTCATGCTTGTAACTAATACTTCACAACAAACTTTTCTATTTTTAAATTTCCCTTCTTATTGCCACATTGTTTTTATTCTAGCCCCTCTAATGTATCAAATTTGTAGCTTTTTGTGTACTTGTTCTTTCAAAGGGCATATTATTTCATGTGCATTATATTTTATTCTATTTTCAAATCTCTTCACGTGGGACAGTGTTTAAGATCCATGCTGCTGAGTACATATCCATTCCCTTGCTTGTAACATCCTCAAAAGATGTTAATATCCCTTGTGTTCTTTCTCAGTGATGGGCACCCAGACTGTCTTCAGTCACCTCACTTCCAAGAATGCTGGAGCTGCAATGCAGGCACCATTACAGAACTGTGGGAGTAGAGAGTGAGGGCAATTGGGAGACAGAATTCTAAAGCTTCAGGGTAGTTTGCTTTCCACTCTAGGAGTAATAACAGCCTAACAGTTTTTGAGGTGGACACCGGCTGTGCATTCACCTGCCCATCCAAAGCCCACAGGGCTCATCATTATTCTAGACACTAAAGGCTACTTGCTTCACAAAAGTAGCCACAACCCAGGATTCTGCCTAAAATCAACTCCCTTAAAATATATTTTGTTAGTTTTGAAAAAAACGAAAAACATTGTGGCAATGGAGAAACCCAAGAAAAGAATTTTAATAAAACCCTATTTAATTTTATTGCCTGCATGCTTCTTAATACTTGTTTTCTGAGCTCTATAAAGATGTTTGATCAAGTAACCTGTGATGTTGCCATTGTCTCTAGGGTCTGAAGTGTCATGGCAGGCATTGTCCTGAAAATCATAGAATGAGGTAGGCTAGGGCTGAAACTTTCTGGATGAGGTGACCACATCTCTTAGGTAAGGGCTCACAGTTTTAAATCTCTCAATCTCAATACAAATACCCACTCCCAGGATCCTCCCGAGAACAGTCCACCCTGTTTCTAAGTTGAAATTCATCACTTCTCTCAGCAAAATTAGTTTCTATCACTAAAATTAGTGTGTATTCTCCCTTGCAAAGAGAGTCTTTGATTCCTTACCCAAACTGAAGTCTTTGTAAATGACAGAAATGCCTGTGTAAGAATGTCAGGAATGACTACCATGCTTTCTCGAGGGTTGAGAACCTCATATAGATAAGAGAGGCATTGCAGTGTGGCCACTGGGGCTGCCTTGCGACAGTATCAGAAGATGAAAGGGCTTCACACACACACACACACACACACACACACACACACACACACACACACAATGCAGATGGAGTGACTATATGAATTCAAAAATAGTGGCTCTGGCTCTGAGAGAGTATTTAGAAACTATTTTTGAGGAATCTGTCATAAGATGTCTTAACTTTTTGTTTTCTTTTCCTAGCAGATTAGAAACTTGCCTCCCTTGTACAAGCCCAAAGTTATTTTTTGGCCATCCTTTGTATGTCTGACACAGGAGCAGCAGTTAGAAATGCCGTCGCCCTTGCCTTAGTGGCGCTCCAGAGCTGGTCAGCTCAGAGATTTCCCTCGAAGGCCTGTGCCAGTAAGTTATAGATGCTTGTCAGTCTAATTTTAAGGCAGAAGTACTATTTCTAGTGCACCATTGTTAGAGGAGGCCACAAGCGTTATCAATCAGCAAGGAGCTTGTATGGCCGTATCATTGGCGTCACTCACAAAGGAAGGAATGGCACCCAGTAGGAAATGCATTGCAAGAAGCATAATCTTGAGTTGGGCAGATGACTCAGTAGGTTAAGCATTTGCAATGCAAGGCAAAGACCTGAGGTTGAATTCCCAGAACGCATGTTAAGCCAGATGCAGTAGTGTGTATCTGGATCCCAGTGAAGTGGAGAGAGAAACCTCTCGAGAAGCTTGCTGACCAGCTAACTTCGTGTAAGTATCAGTAAGCAACAAGGGACCCCTCTCTAACACAAGTTGGAAAGTGAAGACTGATACCCAAGGTTGTCTCCTGACCTCATACATGCACATTGGCATGCACACTCCCACACTTTCACAACTGAGTGCATGCATACACTCCCCCCTCACAAACACACACACACACACACACACACACACACACACAGAGAGAGAGAGAGAGAGAGAGAGAGAGAGAGAGAGAGAGAGAGAGAGAGAGAGATATTAAAAAACCCTACTTCAATCCTTTTCCATTTCTGGGTAGAACAAGTTTGTGGAGGCTTGTGATGTCACACAAAGAACAGAGAAGAGCACTGTCGTCAGAAAAGTTCATGCCAAGCTCCCCATTTTTCCCTTGGTGACTATGAGCATCCTGTCTGAGGTTTTCCCTCTGTTTCACCTGTAAAGTGTGATGATGATATTAACTATAACCTCACACTTAAGACTAAGTAGCAAAACAAACAAACAAAAACCCATATACAAATATTCTGACCTTCTTACCAGCAGTCTACTCAGATTGGATCAAAGATATAAATACCATTTTATCATGACACACCTGTGATTCATTCTTCTCTGGAGCAGAACTGGTAATATACACAGAGGCCATGTTCAAAGAAGCAAGGTGGATCATGGTGATATCTTTCTGTTTCCTTTTCTCTCTGAATGTGTGTGTGTGTGTGTGTGTGGTGTGGGGGTTCTCAAAGAATAGTTTCTTTCATACTTTAATAGCATTAGAATACAGAGATTTCTGGACACCTCTCCAGAATTGTTGTTCCAGTGTATCTGGGGTGACATCTGAGAATTTGTACTTGTAATGCATTCTTTAATGCATTACACCACACTTGGAAAAAAAAAAAAAACCTCCTAGAACACCGATTGCTCATTATCAAGGCAGTGATCTGTTCGTGTCCATCATGTCCGCATGTCTACATGTAAACTGTGCAATGAACATGCTAGGAGACGATGCAGAGACTCTGTTCTTTTTCCAGAAGGGTCTGTGTTCTGGCATCAATCACTACATGGGAAAGAGAAAGCAACCCGTGAAATGGACCACAGGAAAATCTTACACACAGTTATTAAACTTCTCCACTTTTTTTTTAATCACCATGACTCCACCAGACCAAACATCCCAGGATAGGGCTATGTGGCCCATAACATCGTGCCCCAGTGTCAAGGGTTGTATGCTCCCAGTAGAAAGTTCCGTTCACAAAATTGGCCTGAAATAATAAAAAGTTATGGGTTTTTTAGACAATACTTCATGGAGTTATAGCAAAATGCAGTAAATGAAGGGTCAGGCACAGACAAGGGTCAGAGTCTCTTTGTCTCAAGAGTAGCTGATATTTATTGAATACTTTCTGTTTACAATATGGTGCATCACTGACTTCATATGTATTACTTTCTGCAACCCTGAGATATCAAATGAGTATTATTAAGAAAACCAAGGAATCAGCACATGCTGATTATAATGGAAACTGGGTATCTAAGATTTGTTTCCCCCATATGGAAAACCATAAAACATCCTCCTTACTGTTAACATTCAGAAAATGGCCGTATCTCCCGGGGACCAAGCATGGAGAAATGGTAGCTTTATTAAGTGCCATAGAGAAATGATGGGTTGTGCTTACAGGACATCACTTTCCTTTCATAAAACAAATATCCCACAAACTTATCAGTACCTGTCTTATGCTCTTTCTGTTTCTATTTCTTAAGGAATTATTCTTATATCTTATCAAAATGATCATGTTTTTTTTTTCTCTGATGACACACAAAGAACTGGTCATATTTATTTAAATCTGACATGTAACCCTTAGGGCAGCTGTCCCAGAGTTGTGGAGCTAAGTGGACAGAGTGCCTGGCTCAGTCTGCCTTTGCATCTGATGGGACCAAGCTTCATCAGAAAGGGTCAGTTTCTCCACCACAATTTTATAGGATGAATGGCATTCAAATTCCCACACATCCAGTTTGGGGTGAAAAAATGTACAAGTTTTGTGGAGATGCTAACACAAGTATCATTACAGACATTTTCTCCCGCTGCCATGACCAGTCATTAGCAGCATGTCCATTCCTTAGCTCCCTCTCGGTTTCCTAGATAAGATAGACGGAAGGTTATCAGTAATTCCCAGAGCTGGCTCTAACCCCACCTCTTCCCTTCCAGTCAAGAAAGCACTCAGAGTGCAAGTAAGAATGATGACATCCCCATGGCAATTATTTGGAATCTAATCTGATTTATTTCTTGAGAAGGAATCCTTTCCAAACAGCAGCACAGTCTTATAAACAATAAATTATTGGTGCGCTCACCTCCCTCCTGACCACCTCTGTGGCTAAGAACCGCGGTACCTTTTCCCACAGCCTCTCACTTGTCATCTTGGGCTTCCCTTTAGGTGACCTTCACCATAATCTTTCTAGATCCATTCTATGCAATTACTTCTAACTTCTGTACAGTTTACTAATCTAGAAAGGTGGGGTTTGTTACAATGTCTCAGTGAGTTACAGTCATTTCCAGAAAAAAAAAAATAGCCCTGAGATGAAGAAAAGAATTCTAGATTTCTTTCCTGCCGAGTCATGAGAGATCTGGAAGGTGTAAAGTTCTGGGTGGTGTGTGAAGGCCCTCGACTCAGAAGGTGAAAATGACAGGGACCACTGGTGTGTAGGTGTCAGAGTCCTTTAAATGGAGAAATCTCTTAGAGTACATTATTTTCATTTTTATATGAAATATTCTGCCCATTCACTTTTTATTTATTGACTTTTAAGGTTCTTGAAAACCCAACGGGGAATTTTTACATGCTTTGAGTCTCTATAAGGACAATGTAATATTTTGGTTATAATTTCCCTTTGAAATACCATATTCACTTGGTATTTGTCCTATCTAGCCTGGCACAAAGGTATCAAAAACAGGATATTCTCCCTAAGCCTCCTTTTAGCTATAATGCGGCAAATGACAATCCAGCTTGTACAATTATTGATATGGAAGTCTTGGAATTTCCACACACTGGTTCCAAGCCAATGAAAATACACAAAGACCGAAAGCAGGGAAATTTTGGTCTCTGTGGCCTTACTTCACCGCGTTACTCCTCTGCAGATAACACTTACCCAACAGGATACCTGATTTCAAGCATGATTTGGAAATGGAAAGCTAGTTTTGTGAGCTCAGAGGAAAATATGGTAAAAATAGTTTATATCACATGATAACAAATCCTAAGAATGGGTGGTCCTTAAGTTATCTATGAGGCTTTCCTGGACTTTCTTTGGTATAGGAAGACCAAAAAAGGTCTGGGGTTTGGCTGAGCATAGATTGTTTTGAAAGTAGACACAGTGGAAAGAATGGTCAGTGGAGACTCAGAAACCTTAACTTCTAGTGCTAGAGTTCTCGTTACCTAGCTATGTGCCTCTGAGCAGGTCAACCAGCCTCGCTGGCCCTTGCTTTTCTCTTTCTAATGGAAATAAAACATTCATGGGCCCTGAATCCCTTGACTCCTTGTCTATAATAGTCAACACACCCAGGAAACCTTAGTCATTCTTTCCCATGGTCATATTCTAGTACTTGTCATTACCGGTCATATCATCAAGGTTCTCATTCTCTGACCCTTAAGTTCACTTGCTATATGATAATCCACTTTAACAGAGCTTTGGCTCCATTTTTATTGTTCTGGTGCTGTATGTTACGGGTGGTCAGCGTCTGTGCCAGGTGTTTCAAGGTTCTTGGCCTCCCTTGTGAAAGGTTGAAATCAAAACCATACACAGATTGCAAGGTCTCAGGAAACAACTTGAAAGCAAAGGAACAGCTCAGATCGGAAAAGAATCCACTATTGAGATTGAGAGCGGAGCCCATGAGTCAAAGTGCTTGAGGGCCTTGGTTATTATTTGGTGCCTCCTTTTCATGTGTCAAGAGAAAGAGGAATTTGGTTACTAGGCAGTCACCAAGAGGTTGCTGAAAGGAGTAAATTATTTCCATCATTAAAGGCAGACCTACAACGCAGCTCTACACCGGTGGAGTCCTAGACTGCTGCTAACAGGCTGCTAGGTGCGTTGTTTAGAGATGGATGTGTATATAGCCAAGCTGGGTGGAGTCTAGGTTGCTGAGATATTCATTATACTTGCCTGCTTTACCTGTATACCATGTTTCAGACTCAATCACCTTTGCCTTCCACTTCCCTACTGTTTTCATTTGGCATATCCTCAAACTTGGTTAGTCCAACTTGTCCCCATGCTGAACCTGTGCAACTTCAGCTAAACCTGCTGGAGTGAAGTCAACTAGTCTTCCAGATGCATGGTCACTTAACATATTTATGTCATACCAGCCACTCATCTCCCTCATGACTACTTTGAGATGGAGCCATGCTATGTAACCCAGGTTGACCTTGAACTTGATCCTGTCGCCTGAGTACTTGTATTACAGGTGAAAACCATAGCCAGTTTACAATCCCACCTTTTTTTGTTTGTTTGTTTGTTTTTTTTGTTTTTTTGAGACAGGGTTTCTCTGTGTAGCTTTGCGCCTTTCCTGGAACTCACTTGGTAGCCCAGGCTGGCCTCGAACTCACAGAGATCCTCCTGGCTCTGCCTCCCGAGTGCTGGGATTAAAGGCGTGCGCCACCACTGCCCGGCACAATCCCACCTTTTAAAACAGGCTAAAATAACAGTTCATGAAAGAAAATTACCAGCTCACTACCCTCTGGTGCCATGACTATTTCTGCTGGTGTTTACTCTGTCTCCCTGCCTCACCGATGTCCCTTTGCTGGCCCATTTGCTCTTAGCCATTCTTCATTTCAATCCACTAGAGTATAAATTCCAGGAGAGAGGGATGTCTGTCACCACTGTATTCTTGAGCAAATGACCCAGTAGATATTGCAGAAGAGTTACTAAATTTTCATTTTTGTCACCAACCTTAGAATAGAGGAGGAATAGACACGCATGTTCAAGAGTTCAAATAGAAACATGGATATATGCAGAAGTAAAGCCAAGAGCCTAGAGACCACTGCCCATGGCTGAAAGCCTTGGGCACAAAAAGGAACAAATGACTTAAAGGTATGAGTTGATGCTTGCTTTTTTATTTTTTACAGTGCTGGAGATTGAACCCAGGACCTTGAGCATGCAAGGTGGACCCTCTACCACTGAGCGTGCTGAACTAGGTTTTTCATGGAAGGATTTTCCACAAAGGACACACAACTTTGAAGAGGACTTCTGTTACTTTGTCTGCAGTCATACGTCCTGAGACAGAGCCGTCTGAGCAATTTGACCACAGTTCTTTGGATGCTCGTTATTGGGTCTAGAAGTTATCATGATGAAAGAGACTGACTTGGAGACCACTGACCCTGCCCCCTTTTTGCTTTGCAGAGGAGATGATTTTGACAATGGGTGTGAAGAACCTCACCTCATATTACCCTTTCATCTGCAGAACAGGGATGAAAAATCAGCTTCCTTTTTTCTGACCACTCCTTTTTTCTTCATGTACCTTAAAAATAGTTTTAGCATTGGATGCTGAGTTGCTGCTTTTAAAAGGCTGCAGTTTCCAAAAAGAAACCTTAAGTGCTACTTATGAAAGATTAGAACTTTAGTCTATCATATAAAAATCATCATATTTTAAGTGAAGATTTCCAAAGGTATTATACCTTGGCAAAACATACCTATGATATGGTTAAATGGCAGAATAATATAATTTCTTACTTCTTTTATGTGCTAAACTCTGAACCCTCCCCCCCCAACATGAATCATTTATAAGTGGATACAACACACGTGACTTACAGTGATTTTCTTTTCCACTACTTTGGTTGTTAATTTTTATGTGTTTACTCATCCCTGCCTTCGGCAAGCTCATGACATGCCTTCTCCACGGCCCCCTCACACTAACATAAACACGAGTTTTACGATCATTTATAATGGGTGAAGACCTGAATATTTTCTCAAATCCTCCCTGTGAGAACTGGAGTTTATGTGGGGTCAGGCTGCATGACTGAGGGGAGGTGAATGGGGCTCTCATCAAAAGAACCCCCATTTGGATCCACTGGAGACAGCTATTAGGTCACAGGAGGGGGTGTTTACAAGCCCAGCGACTTCACAAATTTCCCTTCTGAGCTTAAACAAAGCCAAATGGAATTCTACATTTGGCTTCACAATCAAGTGGCTAGGGTGTTCCCATACTGTCTACTCATACCTTTGGTTTGTGGGTAACTACCGAAGATTTGGAGTGCTCAGTGTAAGTTCTTAAGATATTAAAATACGAAACAGTAGCTCTAATGGTGGTACTATGAAACTCTTAGTCAGCACTAAGAAGTGGGTACAGTCTCGGGTCATAATGCCTACAGTAGTCAAACTGTCCCACTGGAATTATTTCTCACGATGACATTAATGCTTGAAGAAAAGGTGGAACCCTCTCGCAGATAGATAGCTTGGCAAGGTGGAGTGTACCATGTAGAGATCCCTCGGTGAGAAAAGCTGGGTTTAAAACTCAACTCCTGGTACTCATGGATGTCAGGATCACTCACTGTCTGATCTTGCTCAGACAATCAAACTTCTGTGTTTCCTGATCATATGAATATAAAGACAGGAACACCCACCTACTTCTCTCATAGCTCAAAAACAATGATCACAAATGCACTTCGGTTGACTGGTTAGGTGAAGATTTGCAAAAGCATGAAGTGTCACTAGGAACTGAAAGGAAAGTCTGAAATTATTGCCCCAGAAGGAGTGTCTCATTTATTTTATATCATTTCATAGACACCCGAAACAGATACAACATCAGGGCAGATAAAATTTGAAAATGAGCATGAATGACTTGTAAGGGCCTAGAGGTAAAATCTGTTGAGACAGTGATGCCCATGTTAGGGAGAGTAGGGACATTTCAAGGCAAGATGAGCTTGCAAAAAGTCACAGAAGGGGGTTTGTAGAAACCATGGAAGTCATCCCAAGGAGATCTGAAATAGACATCTCTGCTCACTTGAACTTCTGTATGCAAACACGTGGCATATGCAAAGTACCAATGACAAAAATCAAAATTCTCCTGTGACCTTACGAAGTGGAGAGGAGAAATATTTTTGTGCTGAAAACCTTCTTAATATGCAGCAAAACAGCCTCATGATTAAAATTCAAGAAACACCCACAGTATGTGTGCATTTTTTGTACATAATTTTGTACTCTTGGTGATATCAGTAATGTTTTCCTCAAAATCCCTGAATGTCACAATAACTTCAAGGCACTAGATGTCTTAGCACATGATTCTCCCTATAATTTGGCTTTAGAAAAAAATTTTTTTTTTGTTTTTTTGTTTTGTGAAATAGGGTTTTTCTGTGTAGTTTGGTACCTGTCCTGGATCTCGCTCTGTAGACCAGGCTGACCTCACACAGCGTTCCACCTGGTTCTGCCTCCCGAGTGCCGGGATAAAAGGCGTGCGCCTTCACTGCCCGGCTGAAAATCTTAAACTTATAGCAGCTTATTGAAATATGCTTTGTTTCTTGAGTTGCAGACAGACCAATGGTCCCTTTATTGAGTCACCTCTTGAGCCCTATTAAAGTCTTCTGTTGATATCGCGGAGGTTTCCTTCATTCTTACAGCTGCATCCCCGTTGGCATTTCCTCATTCCTAGTACAAGCACGGTGCTTGTGCAGTAGTTTCTCAATAAACGCTCCATAAGTTGAACTGAATTAGAAAACCGTTACACTGCTAATTGCCTGCTTAACTCATCACCCATTCCTCTCCCCCTCCCCCACCCGCACCCCCACCCCCAGCTCTTACCAGCAGAATCCTGATTCACTTGGGGGCATTTCAGTGAGCTGTTCGTGGAAGTCACTGCTTGAGAATTCTTGGGAAGCTCTGCCGTGGGATGTTCTGTATGGCAAATGTGTTACTCTGATTGGTCAATAAATAAAACACTGATTGGCCCGTGGCTAGGCAGGAAGTATAGGAGGGACTAACAGAGAGGAGAAAAGAGAGAACAGGAAGGCAGAAGGAGACACTGCCAGCCGCCGCCAGGACAAGCAGCATGGGAAGATGCTGGTAAGCCACGAGCCATGTGGCAAGGTATAGATTTATGGAAATGGATTAATTTAAGCTATAAGAACAGTTAGCAAGAAGCCTGCCACGGCCATACAGTTTGTATGCAATATAAGTCTCTGTGTGTTTACTTGGTCGGGTCTGAGCGGCTATGGGACTGGCAGGTGGCAAAGATTTGTCCTGACTGTGGGCAAGGCAGGAAAACTCTAGCTACAAAGCTCCTTCAAAGAGAGCAGGCTCCACTGGCTTTGGGTTCTCGCCTTTTACTTTTCATATTTCATGACTGAAATGCAGATATGATGTTTGATGAAGGAACAGCTGCGGTAGAATCCTGAGGATTAACCACATAAGGACTGCAGGATTAGGACTAACTTAATCTTGGTCCTCATTTTTTGCTTCAAATACCATTGATCCAGCTTCAAACTTCAGACTCATGGGCATCTAATAAAGCTACTACAAAAGATTCACATAGAAGTAAATGGAGTCACAGAGAGGTTCTTTCAGCTATGTTAGAGTAGTGATTCTCAAATGAGGAAGGATTTGGCATTGTGGAATCCACCAAATTGTTTTTTTCACTTCCTCTGTGGTATTTACTATTCCCCTCTCCCAGAAGGAATTATTCTTCCACTTTCTTGGGTGAGAATTGATACTGAATAGCATGGGGTTTGAGTGATCCCAGCAGCATTTTTTTTTGAGTGTCAGAGAAATGGATTTGAATTTTCTTACATGCCTGTGATCTATCCCAAAGTTGGTAGCAATGGCTATGTGGTTGGTAGTCCTCTTTCATGACATGAGCATGATTGAGGTCCCCTACATTACCTGTTTGGCAGCTAATCTCATTGATTCCCAGAGATGTCATCATAGCCCTAGAATATATTCCTCAACTACCTTTTTCTACTTGCCTCTCAGTGGGAGCCCCATACATTTCCAAGAGGAAGTCTCTCTTACCACGTAGGGACAGTAGGAGATGACAGGTCTCAATTTACAGCCTTTATCCTATGACATGGCACTGTCTATTTTACATGTGCCTAAATGTCTGGCAACTTTGCAATTTTCTTGCAGAATTTAATTTTTTTTTTCCTACGTGGCACTTATGTGCTGGGGTCAGTAATCTGAAAGTTTCTTTTCCAGATTTTTAACTTTTACTGTTCCAATTTTTGTAGTTATTATGTACAAAACCATGCATTATGTATTTAAAGAGTAGAAACAACTATGCATAAGAGCTAGTCCTGGCCATGAAGGGAACTGATAATGCAACGTGGGAGGTAGATCTGCACGTGTATAACACAAGGAAGTGCTTCTTCCCGTTTCTTTTTGATGGGCAAGCATTTTGCTAGGACGTGGGCTATGCGTGGTGTGTTAAGAGACACAGAGACAGTTAATTGAGTCTTCTAGACAGTCATTTCACTGGGGGGAGGAAGATAATAAAAATTTGTTATCATTTCATCTCCTCCAACAAAAAGCAAATCTGTTTATATGTTCAAATTGGACATGAAGCTAAATAATGCAGTCAAAGAAATTCCCCACAAAAAATTTTTTTTGTTTTCTTTCTTTCTTTTCTTTTTTCTTTTTCTTTCTTTTTCTTTTTGTTTTTTTTTTTTTTTCCGAGACAGGGTTTCTTTGTGTAGTTTTGGTGCCTGTCCTGCATCTCTGTTCTGTAGACAAGGCTGGCCTCGAACTCACAGAGATCCGCCTGTCTTTGCCTCCCAAGTGCTGGGATTAAAGGCATGTACCACCACTGCTCTCTACAAAAATTTATTAGATAGATCCATTCTTCTGCATTCAAGTCTGCAAACGACTTCCAGTCATCCAGCACAGGGCCACAGGGCTGGGAAGTCTCAAATCAGGAAAATGTAATTCCCTTAGTTCTGTATCAACACCCCTTCATTTTCTACTTCAGAAAATTATTTCAGAGAGTTGATTTCTTTTGTGTAAAAAAAAAAACCATTTATGAATAGAGAACCTTAAAATTAAGAAGTTAAACTTTTTTCCAATCTAAAAGAGTGACTCATAAATCCAAAATAATGGATATTTTCCTTTTTGTTGAAAGAAACCAATTTCTATTTTTTAAATTGCAAATGCATTTCTTAATGAAAAAAAATATCAGTGGTGATTTATCGAATGATCTCTGTCTCTGTCTGTCTTACACACACACACACACACACACACACACACACACACACACACACACACACGTTGTGGGCAGTTTCGTTTTGCAGTGATCTTTGTCTCGTATCTTTTCAGGAAAGATAGCCCTTTCCGAGTTGAAGGTCAGGAAAAGCCTGAGATTTATCGACTTGGAAGTGTCTTGTTTCCCAGGACTCCGAGTGACTTTCAGCCCTGGAAGCAGCTGAAGGGGTTAATGTGGAGACTTGGCCGGCTGTCAGTTAAACTTTTTCTCTGGCTCTGCCCTGGGTTTCCCCTTGAAGGGATTTCCCTCCGCCTCTCCAGCAAGACCCTTTATAAAGAGCAGACTTTCTACTTCACTCACACCAGCCTGGCTGGCTTTGGGAGCTGAACACTTTTTCCCAGACACTTTTCACGTGGGGCACAAAGAAGGCTTTGGAGCCTCCATTTCGTCACCACAGCAGCGACTTGAAATGCCTGAGAAGATGGTCACGATCTCTGGAGCCTCAGCCGTACTTTGGATACTGTTTGCAGCCTGTAAGTCCCTGACCTGCTTTACAGGTCCACAGCTTTGGGTGTATTATAGAGATTTGCTATAAAAGCCAGTATTGTCACAGGGCTGCAGACTGATTTGTTATTTGTTTTTTGTTGTTTTTTTTATACCTTTTTCTAATGTCAAATGAGTAATTTGGATTATATTGGTAGTAGATCTATCTCTAGTTTCCTGTACTTGACAAGGAAGTCAAACTTAGAATATAGCAAAATTGCTCCGCGCAACGGGCTTCCAAGTGAGAACTGCGCATCTTCTTCATGGTGATGCCTCCAGTACCTTCCGCAACAGCAGCTTCAGGGCTTTGGGGCTGTCTTGCTATTAGTCTGAGACAGTTTACAAAGTAGACCATCCAGGCTGTGTTTTGGACCCTGTATGGCTGTGCAGGAGAGAGAGGACGCAGCATGAGACAGACCAGGGTAACGTGGCTATCCTCTCTCTTGCTCTTTCAGCTCAAGCTTTTAATCTTGAGATCTCCCCTGAACACAGAATGGTGGCTCAGATTGGGGAATCCGTGTCCCTGACTTGCACCACCACAGGCTGTGAGTCTCCGTCTTTCTCTTGGAGAACCCAGATAGACAGTCCACTGAACGGGAAGGTGAGGACGGAGGGGAGCAAGTCCATCCTGACCATGGATCCCGTCAGTTTTGAGAATGAACACGCTTACCTGTGTACAGCAACTTGTGGATCTGGGAAGCTGGAGCGAGGGATCCAGGTGGACGTCTACTGTAAGTGCCGGAAGGAGGTTTTTTCTTCTTGAAAAAAAAAAAAAAAACATAGTAATGATATGTGTAGTAGAGACTTCTTAAGAGTATCCAGATTCTTGGCTAGATGGTTTCAATAAAGCCAGAGGCAGGAGAAGCTGGCTGAGAACAGAAACCCAGATTTTAACCTCTGTGTCCTTGTTTGCCACAAAAAAGGTGTCCTTGCAAAGGACTCACACCTTCTTGGGTCCAATCCTTAGCCACAATGTGAGCATCTCAAAGGCTCTATTCATTTTTTTTTCCTCTAATCTTCCATCTGGTTGTATTTCTACATGTTCATGCATCTGAAGAGTGATGATTTCTCCCTCTCTGGGATTTTCCATTTACTTATTTTTATGCAACTTGGTGCTTAAGATCTGCTTGCAGATTAAGGAGATCTGTAAGTATAGAAGCCTTCTCTTTAGACATAGCCAAAGCATCTATGAACATCTCATTCATCTGACACTGATAAGCTCAGGAATGTTTGTTGTTGTTGCCATAAAGCTTTGGTTTTTCCACCCCCAAGGACTTTCATCTAATACATTAGATTTGTCTCAGGACTACGAACAGGTCCCATCTTACACCAGCCTACCCCAAAGCACCCCACCCCCATTCTCAACTCAGCAAACAGAACTACGAAAAAGAGGGGGCAAGTGAACCCTATGGAAATCATTTGTCTCTAGTTACTGATGGTGTCTTTCTCCCCCTAAAAAATGTGCTCACATAGGCATTTCCTCATGAGCACCTCATTTTAATCACCTCAGTTCCTTCCTACTGTGCTGAAGCCCGATTTTGTCGATTCACCTCAATCGAAGTTGCAGCGAGCCCCTTGTGAAGCTCAGCTTCCCAAGCAGCTCAGCCTGGCCGGCTGCTTTCGATTACTCTGGCTGTGCATGCAGAGTTTATGTCTAGGCAGCCTCCTGAGCGCCTTGGAAGGTCCTGTTATATAAATATCAGGAAGAGTAGCAAGTTCTTATGTTACCTGTCATGAAATGTGTGGATCCTAGGCACATTTCCTGAAGACCGTGACGGACATAAATAACTGGAGGGGACGTTTAAAGTACTATGTTTTTAGATAATAAAGCATTTCCAGTTCCTTCGCCTTTTGCCCACAAATACAGTACAGTTGGAGAGTTAAAAAAAGAGAAGTGAGTACCCTTCTGGATTTAATTATGTAGCCTTTTTCCCCTGCAAGAGTGACTGTTTCTCATTGTATTTCACAGTTCAGTTTCTATTCCACATTTGATTGTAATATTCTGTGGTGCTGGGACACCAATGAGTTCCCATCATCATCATCAACACACACACACACACACACACACACACACACACACACACACACACACACACACGATAAACCCTGTGAAAGGTGGAGGTTGCATGCACTGTGTTCCATTGTTCTGGTGGGTTCAGTAGAGTGCTGGTTAGAACGCGGAGTTAGGCTTTGGGAGGAATGAATCCAGTATGGCGAGCTCTTATAGGAATGCCTTTCTGGTGGATGAATTCTTCTTACCAGAGGTCCATTTCAGAAGCCGCCCTCTAAAGTCACTCTCCTCATTTTGTAGGCAATTACACAGTAACACTTCTTTACGAAGTCATTCTGAATGTTGGGCTTCTTATCTAGAACTGTATCGACACGAGCATGCAAGAACAGGGTGTCGTATGTCACTGGAATCACAGTGCAGAGTGACAGAACCCATGAGCTTTGCTCCAAACCTCACTGTGTCTGTGTGACCACGGCTACTTCTGCAATCACACTGTGTCCAAGTTTCCTTATCTGTGAAATGTGACCTCTATCACCCAGGGTTACAGTAAGAGAGAGCAAAGCCTTTTATGTTACATCTATCACCGAGTTCCAATAGATGTTAGGCATTCCTTTCTTCTTTCCTTTAATAACACATACTCTGTGTTACAGTTGCAAGATTAAAACTGAAATGGCCCTTAAAAAGGGGTTAACGCTGATCCTTGTTTCCTGAACCCACCACAAACTGTGACTAGCTATTTAAACAATTGGCTATGCTGAATGAAGCCCAGTATTAACAAAAACATTTGTCTTGACTTGTGTTGTATTAAAACAGTCAGAGGTGTTAGGTGCCGAAAGCCTATTTGTGCGTTTGCTTGACTTTGCAGCTTTTCAAGATCTGGAGATTCAGCTGAGTGGCCCCCTGGAGGTCGGGAAGCCTGCCATGGTCAAGTGTTTGGCTCCTGATGTTTATCCGGCTGACAGCTTGGAGATGGATCTACTCAAAGGTGACCATCTCCTGAAGACGCAGTTGTTTGTGGAAGAGGTGAAGAAGTCTCTGGTAACCAAGAGTTTGGAAGTGACCTTTACTCCTGTCATTGAGGATATTGGAAAAGCTCTTGTGTGCCGAGCTAAATTATACATGGATTCTGAACCCACAACAAGGGAGACTGTCAAAGAACTGCAAGTCTACAGTGAGTACCTGCATGATGAGCTCTGCTCTGTGGGAATTCAATCTAGGATATGTATTATTTTTTATTGTTACAAAAAATGTATTGAGTAGATTAACAAGTAATATGCAGTTTTTACTGCATTACTTATTCGAGACATGATATTATAAGTGGTATTATTTAAAGAAGAGGATACTGGGTTTGGGTTTAGAGCACTTGAGTGTCATGTCTCACTGTGAGCTGAGTGACCTTAATGTTGCTTAATTCCTCTGTTTTCCTGTTTATCAAGGAGGAATCATCATAATACTATCTGCTTGAACAGTAGAAAATGGGCTCAAATGACAAAATTTTAGTAAGCTTTGAAACACTGGTTTCACAGGTATAAAAATTTGACAAAAACATTTCTTATTCTATGTATGTGTGTGTGTACAAGAGTGTGCTCACATGTACACACATGTAGTAGGTGGAAAGGTATTAGGGTTTTGGAGACTGCTGGTGGAGCTTTCTTCTTATATTAGAATTGTGTCTTATGGAACTCACTGTGCTCTGTTAAAACTAAAATGTTTCCTACTCTGAGCCCTATATTGGAAAGAGTTGATGTCAAGTACAATATGTTTATCCAACACATAATGAGATGGAAAAAGCTGTTAACAACCTTTTGAGAAACAATCAAGATAGGGAATATTTCTCCTCACAGAATACAGTGCTTTGGAAGAGAAGTAGAGCTAAGTCACTGAAGGACAGTTGTGTGAGAAAGAGCATGGCCATTTATCTGCAAGAGCATAGGGCTGAACTATGACCATGGTGCAAATGCTAGTTGCTTCCAGGAAGATTTCAGCTCAGTAAGACTTTTTCAATAATTAAAGATATTCAAATGCCAATCTGATGGTCCTGGATAGGTTGTCTCCTTCAGTAAGCGCTGAAACTGACCTGGATGTGCTTTTGACAAAGATTCCCACATGAGACTCCCGTTCTTGGGCAAGAGACTGAACCCTGAAACTTGAAGGGCTTCTCTTAACTTCTACTTACCTGTGGCCCCCTGGAAACATCAAATATCTAAAACCTATAATTAACTGCTTAGATATTAGATTGGCTAAGTTTTTAATGACTCAGTGATTCTTGACTCTCATTTGGAAGGTAGGTTTGTCAAATGTGTAGAGACACATAACTACAGTCTACAAGAGAAATAAATCATCCTCATTGGATGGAGATGATGCTCAATGACCGCTCATATTATGTTCTACCTTTTCAGCCTCTCCCAAGAATACAGTTATCTCTGTATATCCCTCCAGAAGGCTTCAAGAGGGTGGTGCCGTGACAATGACATGCTCCAGTGAGGGTCTACCAGCTCCGGAGATTTTCTGGAGCAGGAAATTAGATAATGGAGTGCTACAGCCCCTCTCAGGAAACGCAACTCTCACCTTAGTCGCTATGAGAATGGAAGATTCTGGAATTTATGTGTGCGAAGGAGTTAATCTGATTGGGAGAAACAAGACAGAGGTGGAATTAATTGTCCAAGGTGAGTAGAATGGGAGTTGATGACTCACCTGGTAGTCATGTGCTTCAGCATACATCTATGTGTTATACTCACGCTTGCTGGAATTCCTTTCTCCCAGAAACTCCATGCTGATTCTTTAGTAGCTCGTGTCATTTCACGGCTGTCCATCCCCTGCCTTGTTTCCTTCTCCTGCCCTTCCAGTATTAATATTCTCATGCTACTTCGCTTGGCCTTCTCATTCCCCGTACTCAGGAACTGCACCACTCCATACTTGTTATGACCGAAGATATGCTCCCCTTCCGAATGACCTAATCTTGACCCTTCTACCTCAAAACGATTCCCGGTGACATAACTTCCTTTTCAACCATCCCTCTTGCTTAGTTTATAATTTCTCATTTGAGAGTTTGCAAGATTTTCTTAAACAACAGCATTCCCCAAACCCAGCTGGGGTTCTGGCACTTCATATAAGCTATCTAGTCTTCAAGAAATAACTAAGGGGTATTTTCTATCCATTTTACAGATGGGAGAATGAAGTCTCAGATGAATAATGGCCATCAATTGACTGTATATCTAACTTTTGCCAAGAGTTCCGCATTCTACTTTATATGTTATCTCATTCTTTTCCATGTTTTGTGAGGTAGCTGAAAAGCTCGGGTGCAATATGGCTCATCATTTGCTTAGGGTCAAATGGCTCTTTGTCGCACTTACAGGGTCCTCTTAATTCAAAATCCCATGCTCTTCCAAGTGTAGCTCATTTTCTCTATTTTTAAAATTAATATTTTAATTGGACAATCAAAAGTATATGCATGCATACATTGTGTATGGTGTGGTACGTTGGTATACTTACACAATGTGGAATGACTAAATCAAAGTATATGCTTTTAGTAAGAGCACAAAAAATGTATGTATTTGAATGTGTATCAAACTGCATTAAACTGCAAGCTTCTAAACTGAGAACTCAGGAGCTTACTGTGTTTGAGTGTTGGTCTTTGAATTAATGAATGACTGGCTAATATAGCACCTGACACGTAGTAAGTATTTAAGCTGAATAAAAAACATAAGCAATAAACTTGGACAACACATTTTTAATCTATGAAAACATGGATTTTAAGTTTAGATGGTTAAGAAAGTAGAATTCAAACACCATCATCTGACTAACTCAGGCGGGTGATGACTATTCCCAAAAGGTCAGAGAAGATATGTGGCTAAACGTGTGGGCGGCTCAGTGTCTGTCCTAGAACAGGTGCATCCCGTAATGCTGGGCCCCATCTCGAATGGATGAAGGAGGTGTGCTCTGGGCGTGGGAAGTGGGGCTCTGTATAGACACAATACAGTGTGTATTGTATCAGTTGACTGCGCTGGAGGGGGAAGGGCCTCTCAGCCACTTCCCAGCGCTTCTCCCCAGCAGCTCCAAGCACACACAGTGATGGAGGTCAGTCACACTGCAGGCAGGAAGTGAATCTCCTCACAGATTCCTCATTCTCACACCAGCACAGACGGAACTTGGACAACTTGGTTACTGTTTTGAATAATCTCTTCGAAAATCTAATAGCATATTAACTTATTTGGAGATAATCTGAGAAGAACCTTCTTTGGAAAAATAATACAATACCACAACTACACAAACTATAATGAGAAAAGCAATTCTTTCTTCCTGGTACAGAAGAGAATCACACAAAACAGAGTATATTTGTATTGTGTGCTGAGATTTCCTCCTGTTTCCGGCTTGCTAGAACATTCTAGTGATTTTCCTTTGGAGCTTCATCTGTCCCTTGCCGAGTTGCCCAACCACTCCCAGGATTTTCAGAGGAACAACATCAAACTTTATAATTCTTTCTCTCAAAATATGCCATTTCATCCAAACCTATGGGCCTGGAAGTTGGAGAACATTTTTTGGGTGCTTGAGTCTCAGGTGTTTGCCCTGATTGCTCAGCTTTCTACCCTGAATGGCTATAAAGTCTTTGGATAATGCATCAAACATATTTGATATCACCTTAATGCTTACATCTTTCTTTTGTTTTCAGTGTGATTCTGTGTGATCCTCAAAAAAAAAAAAAAAAAAAAAAAAAAAAACTACTTTATATTGGAGTTCCATGATATAGATGTATGTGAATGGTTCGTTAAGGATAGTGTATTTAACTAGAGGGCATTTTGGTGCAGTTTACCCTGCTACTGTTTTAGATCTCATTTTGTCTTCACACGAGGATGACCTGAATTAGTTGTTCAGGAACAGAAAAACTGAACTCTCAAGTCAGACCCATCTCACATCAAGTCTCCATTATTCCCCTTGCAAATTTAGCTTCTTCAGCCGTTTAGCATTTCTGAGCTGAAATGTCTCAAAGAAGAGAAAGGATGAGGGGATGGAAGGAGAAAAGGGGAAAATACCGAAGCAGAAGAATGAGAAAGTAGAAAGGAAATGATAGTACCAGTTAAGGGAGTTGCATGAGATAATGCATGCATATAAAGAATGCAGAATACTTGACACACAGAAACCACTGGCTAATTCGAGGTCCTGTACAACCACAGTGATGTGACAAGCTACACAGAGAAGAAGTTGGGTTAGTGCTCTGAAAAGATGCCAACCACGTTCTTGACAAATTGTTATCTACACTTATTCTGGCAGCCTGAGTCAACAGAGCATCATGGGTTCATTCTTAAAAGATGTGGTCTTATTCCTGATGGCTCCAGGATGGAAAGGAGTAATTTCTTCTTGGCACAGATAGTAGCTGAATAGAGATCAAGAAAGATAAACATGGAATATGGGAGTATGATGTAATAAGAAAAGAATCTGATCTGTTATTCATCTTATTCTTTCTTTTTTGTTTTTCCTCTTCAGAGAAACCATTTACTGTTGAAATCTTCCCTGGATCCCGGGTGGCTGCACAGGTTGGAGACTCAGTTGTGCTGACGTGTGTTGCTGTTGGCTGTGACTCCCCCTCTTTTTCTTGGAGAACCCAGATAGACAGCCCCCTTAATGGGGACGTGAGGAGTGAGGGGGCCAAGTCCACGCTGACACTGAGCCCTGTGAGCTTTGAGAATGAACACTCTTACCTGTGCACTGTGACCTGTGCTCGAAGGAAACTGGAAAAGGGAATCCAGATGGAAGTCTACTGTAAGTGCCTTACGAAAACCGGTGACTCTGGTCACTTCCCCTTCCTCTGGCTCCTTGGGAAGAAAAAGAATGTGACTCTGCAGTGATATCCATTTACATAGAGGGAGATCTGGCATTGCAAATCATCCCTAGATCTCTGAGCACTGTTGGATGCCATACGGCTGGCTGAGCTCCTCAGGATATATTTCATTTGTTTACAGCATGCACACAGTGTGTGACTGGTCCTACTCTCCTCATGCCCTTGACCATGCTCCATGCTCTGCCTCCCCCACTTCCACGTGTACATAGGGTGTGTGGAGAGGGTGAGTGAGAGCAGCCAGGGGCCGTGCCCATTCAGATACCTACTAGGTGAGGCGTGACTGCCTCATCTATTCAAAGTGCAGGTGAGGCTCAAGCCTGCCTTTTGTTTTGTTACATTTTGTTTTAAGATGATAGGGCTGGAATCCAGGGCTTTCCACACTCCAGGCCAGTGCTCTGCTGTCGAGCTACATCCTCAGCCTGCCAGCCTACCATGTTTGGTTTTTTGCTTTTTATGAACACTTTTTAAAAAGTCTTTATTTCTCCTTAATTTTTAAAAGATAGCTTTACTGTGTGTAGTATTTATCATTTTTTAATAGGATAGAAAATAATGGGTCACTGTGTCTGTTCATATTCACCCTTCTGTTACTGTGTCTTATCCTTTCTCTTCCCACCCACTACTCCCTTTTCTTTCCCAAGCAGACATGCTTCCGATCAGACATAGTATTCATTTTATTGTGCGTATAGAGTTCATTTAAAATAATGCATCATATATATATAATAATGCATTACTATATATAATAAATATTCTGTATTTGACATAGTATATATAATACATATATTATTTTAAAATAAACACATAGTATCTAACATACGTAAATATGTTAGATACTATTATGACTTTTCATGAAAGCAGAAAGAATGGGAAGCCTACAGGGTTGGGAGGAAGGTATGGGGGGAGGAGGAGAAAGAGGGGAGCCATCTATTGTTTTAAGGCAGATTTGAAAAGCTGATCTTCAGGATTCAGGGGTGGGGGACACTGGGAAACAGCAGGGTGCCAGAAATGGAGACATGAGTGTGGGATGGTCTTCACAGGGAGCTGCTGCAGAACCAGGAGTCGATGGCAGGATTTGAAACTGATTTACACTGTGGACAAATTACACACCTTATCTTGTCTTCCTTTTATTTTGTCACCTTAATAAAAACACTTTTCAACCCCCAGTGTCCGTGAACTTCACATTGCTGGGGTCCCTCAGTCCACACTGAATGAGGAGTGAACTTTACAGTGACCACGAGACTGTGAAGTTATTTTGTGGAGAGGGTGGTACTGCTCTGTTTTACTCATGCAACCCCAGAGAACATACTGTAGAGATTTTCTGTCTAAAGCCCTGCCCCAATTGGGTTAACCTTTAGGATTTTGTCCAGAGTAAGAGTGTGCCTGTTAAGAGATTTAAATCTCTCAAGAGGAAGGTAAACTTTATTGCTTTATCATATTACCCAGAGTCCAGGATCTGCTGATGTGGGCACATTCCCAACAGAAATGGGAATAGCATGACAGCTTATTGCAATGTGGATGTGTTTGAAAATCTACCACTTTAACAAGGTTTTACTTAGGAAAAAAATGTTAAGTTTTTTTTTTAAGTATTACTTTTATGTTGATAACTATTTTAGTGTCGTTTTTGTTAATTTACATAGGATGTATTATAAATGTTATATAGATGAGAGAAAAACTACTCAGATTCTAAATAATACAGTTAGGACAGTTCTTTCACATTTTCTTATTGATGGCTAAAGTTAGCATACAAACAAGTGGGTTTGTCATGACGTCGTCGTCGTACATCTGTGTCATTATGCTTTCTTCTTATGTGCTCCCTTTTCCCATCGCTTCTCCATGCCTGTCTCCTCTCTAGCGCCTCCCTTCCATCCTCTGACAGTAGCACTTTCTCCTTTCCTAGTGATAGGTTTTAGTTCCCACATTCCTCAGGACGTCTTCCTTTTCTCTTTAATTCTGTGACCTGCAAGGATGTACATATCAATACACACATGTACATAATTTAAAAATTAAATTTGGTTTCACATATGTGAGAAAACATACAGTATTACAGTATTAAGCCCTTTCTTTTCTTTCTTTCTTTCTTTCTTTCTTTCTTTCTTTCTTTCTTTCTTTCTTTCTTTCTTTCTTTCTTTCTTTCTTTCTTTTTTGGGATATGTTTTCTCCATGTAGCCCTGGCTGTCCTGGAACTCACTCGGTAGACCAGGCTGGCCTTGAACTCACAGATCCACCTACCTCTGCCTCCCAAATACTGGGGTTAAAGGCATGTGGTACCATGCTCAGTTGTCAGTTTTATTCTTAGTTACAAGAATTACCTGATTGGAAGGCAGAGATAGGCAGATCCCTGTGAGTTTGAGACCAGTTTAATCTACATAGAGGGTTCTAGGTCATCCAGGTCCTGTCTCAGAAAAACAAAAACAAAAGATAGAAAGAAAGAAAGAAAGAAAGAAAGAAAGAAAGAAAGAAAGAAAGAAAGAAAGAAAGAAAGAAGGGAGAGAGGGAGGGAAGGAGGGAGAAAAATTTTGAAAAGTATTTAAAACTCATAGCCTAAATTTAGTTTTAAAATAAACTATCCATATTGAGAAGTGCACTGTGAGTCTCATTTCATACTGAAAAACTGTGTAGCCAAGACTCATAGGTCAGAGGACAGATTTTGACTAAGTATGATATATTATGAAAAGTCTCATTTGTCCCTGTAAGCTTCTTTTTCTAGCTATAAAATAAGTTAAATAACAACCATTTCATCAGGCTGCTCAGAAAGTAGATAATGAAGGCTGGAGTATTAGTTCATATTTAGTAGTCAATGTATCATGATAAATATTTAAAACATTTAAATTATATAGTTAATTGATAAGATGGCAGAAGTCATTGTGCTCTTAGAAAAGAATAGACAAGATGGCATCACTGGAGGAGAAAAATAAGGAGTAAAAACATTTATTACTCACTGACCTAAAATACTTAGTGTTTTGTTTCTATTATTTATAATTACTATTGTAAGTGTACCATTCTAATTAACGGTATTATTTATGCCCATACTATTGTCAGCTGATCAAAAGCTGTCGCTCTGAGACCTTTGCATTCAACGGAGTCTGACTCAATGTTCCCTTGACTATCACATATCAACATTAGTTTTTACTTGGTATCTGCAGCATTCCCTAAAGACCCAGAAATTGAGATGAGCGGGCTGCTTGTGCATGGGAGACCTGTCACTGTAAACTGCACAGTCCCTGACGTGTACCCTTTTGACCATCTGGAGATCGAATTACTCAAGGGAGAGACCGTGCTGATGAATAAATATTTTTTGGAGGAAATGAGCATGAAATCTCTAGAGACCAAAAGTTTGGAAATGACCTTCATCCCTACCACGGAAGATACTGAGAAAGCTCTTGTTTGCCTGGCTAAGTTACACAGTGGCGAAGCGGAATCTGAACCCAAACAAAGGCAGAGTACACGGACACTTTATGTCAATGGTAAGTGCATGCACAGGGCAGCTGCAGTTGAATATGGATTTCTTTATTATGTTTACTAGGTAATCGCTAATTAAAGGTTAACAATTGGAACCACGGTGGAGAAAACTGAAAAGAAAATTCAATATTATAGTAATTATAATAAACCATTCTCCATAGTATAAAGACAAGCCATTTATTTATGTATGAGTCTATGCACTAGCCTGCAGCAATGGGCGAGCCAGGCAGCTCCTCAGCCTCAGATAGAAGCAGTAGAAATCAAGCAGCCATCTGCAGCCAGGCTGGCGGCTGACTCGTCACAGGTAGCTTCGCTCAAGTTTCTGAGCCTTATGTGTTTGGTTCCCACCCGCCATTTCTTAGTGTGGGGTCATTCTCAGGGAAGGGAGCCTAGATTTACTCTCCAGAACACAGCTGAGGAAGGTGGTGATGAAAGCAGCCCCACAAAGACCCATATCAGGAACACACACACACACATACACACACACACACACACACACACACGCACGCACGCACGCACGCACGCACGCACGCACGCACGCACGCACGCCATGTCACTTTACCCACATCCTATTGGTCAAATGATCAACCCAGGTTCAAGGGGGAGTAAACAGGTGTTTCTTATTCACAGGGAATCTTCCAATGCATCATGCTTTGACAATACATACTACTGACCTCTAAGTCTCTTCCCCAACACCCGCCTCGTGTGTGTGTGTGTGTGTGTGTGTGTGTGTGTGTGTGTGTGTGTGTGTGTGTTTCCAAAGCTCCTCTACTCCTTTCTCCCTCAGAAACAGTCAGTTCTATCTTACCCTGGTTCTTCTTCACGGGGTCATACAGAGGCTTCTAATAATCCACCATGTCACCCAAACACTGCACTGTGCTTGACTTTCTATGCTTTGACATTAGAAGAGTTTCTCCAGAACTTTCTGCCATTTGAAAACATCCACATTTCATCTGGAGTTCTAATTCTCACTGTGTCTCCTCCACTGAAACTTCCTGGGCAGGTTACCACAGTTTATAAACGATCCTAACCCGGATTCCATTGCCTAGTGTTACAGCATTGTCCAGACGCTTTGGAATCCAGGGCATAAGAGGGTCAAGCTAAGTGTCGTTTCCTTTTCAGTTGCACCCAAGGAAGTCATCATCTCGGTCAGCCCCTCTCCCATCCTACGGGAGGGCAGTCCTGTGAGCTTGACCTGCTCAAGTGATGGTTTACCAGCTCCAAAAATCCTGTGGAGCAGGCAGCTCCCTAATGGGGGACTGCAGCCTCTTTCTGAAGAGAGAATGCTCGTCTTAACATCTACAAAGATGGAAGATTCTGGCTTCTATGTGTGTGAAGGGATTAACCAGGCTGGAATTAGCAAAGATTCGGTTGAACTTCAGATTATCCAAGGTGAGCAGAGTATGACTTTTAAGTTATTTCTGGCTAGTACATTTCCTGTTGAGTTACTGGTGGTGAACAAGAACCTCTTTGAAAGGAAAGCCTTTGGGGGACTCGAGAAATGGCTTAGCAGTAAGGCGTGCCTGCTGTTCTGACCTGGGTTCTGTTCTCAGCACTCACAACTGCCTCTAACTCCAGCTCCAGGGGGGTCTCATGCCCTCTCCTTGCTTCCGTGGACACTGTACTCACATGCAGGCACCCCCACAATACAAATATGCATAACTTAAAAATAAATCTTAAGAAAGAAAAGAAAAGCCCTTACTTCAAAATTGCATTTTTGTGTAAAAAAAAAATAAAAATAAAAAAGCAGTTCCACACTGCTCCTGGAATGAAGTCTCATTTCAGGTGAAATCACGTGCCCTAAAATCCTGTTTAGCTCGATGAAATGCATGCTCCATGTACGAAGCTGGGAGTTCAGGGACATTTTGGAAATTGTGGGTTTGGTGAAGGAATAATAGTAGAAAATTACTTAGTATTAAAACATCACATTGGGCTTAACGGGAAGCAAGTCCCAAGAAGCCACCTAAGGATTTGTCTAGAAGCTCACGAGGGTACCTTTTGTAAACTCTGAGATTAAGGATCACAGGAATTGTGCCCTCTGGCCTCTGGGCCTGCTGGCACAGAACCACTAGGGTGAATATAGATGTAGGTCTCCCTTCTCAGTGGTAAAGACCCCAAATTGTGAACACAACAGTTTCTGCTTGGCACATTGGAGCCTTGGGCTTTCATGAGCAAAATTATGAAGTAATCAGCTTTGCGTTGTTCCCCGTGCTTTTTCTCTGGGAGCATTGGGGTCGCATTCTTCTGGATCTCTTGCTATTACTCCTATTAAGGGGCATGCTGGGTTTTGTTATCGCTGCCCCATTTCACTGAGGTCTGTAATTCAAAGGAAGAACCTGGGAAGGGTACCACATAATCTCAAAGAAAACCTTTAGGAGACTTTCAGGCCAGTCTGGGCTACACTGTGCAACCATCTGAAAGAAAAGGAAAGCAGAGTATGGATGTCATTGCCCTGTGGCTTCAGAGGAGGAGCGTCCAAGTGACAAAATAGACTAATGATCTAAGCAAGTGCTTATAAAACAGACATTGGGTGTTTCCCTCTAAGGCTTATTACATTAATAGAAATGTTCTACCTCAAGTGAGATCAGCCCAGACCTTGAAATTTGATAATTGGTAACTATGTTCTTAAAGACAGTTAAAAAATGTTATATATCTTAATTTCCTGATGAGGAAGAGCCTAGCTCACAGGCTTATGCAATTTAAGGAAAAATTTGGTGAACAATGTGATTTTTAAAAAATTATTTTTTTTTCACATCTGAATTCTACAGCTGCTTATTAAATACCTATTATTTTTGTCGTTGCCTGGGTAAAGAATCATAGTAAGAACAGAAAAGAAGCCTGAGATACGTCTTCTCTCGCTTACAATGGGATCATTTAGAATTGGACAAATGCCCGACTTCTTTGCTGGCTTTCTTTACAGCCCATACAGAAAGCATCACAAACAGCTTGGAAGCGGCTGCCAACATTCTCAGTCAGGAAATGCGATTGCTGAACCCCTCCATTCCGTCCGCACTAACTGCCTGTTCTCTCTTTAGACTCTCCAAAAGATATACAGCTTACAGCCTTCCCTTCCCAGAGCGTCAAAGAGGGAGACACCGTCATTATTTCCTGCACGTGCGGCAATGTGTCCCAAACATGGATAATCCTGAAGAAGAAAGGCAAGACAGAGGACAAGGTGCTGAAGTCAGTTGACGGTGCCTACACCATCCTTAAGGCCCAGCCGCAGGATGCCGGGGTGTACGAGTGCGAATCGAAAACCGAAGTTGGCTCGCAGTTAAGAAGTTTAACCCTTGACGTAAAAGGTTAACTTTTTATGTTTGCTTTTCTTCTTCTTCTTCTTCTTCTTCTTCTTCTTCTTCTTCTTCTTCTTCTTCTTCTTCTTCTTCTTCTTCTTCTTCTTCTTCTTCTTCTTCTTCTTCTTCTTCTTCTTCTCCTTCTTTCTTTCTTTTTTTTTTTTTTTTTTTTTTTTTTTTTTTTTTTTTTTTTTTTCTTTCTTTTTTTCTTTCTTTCTTTTTTCTTTCTTTCTTCTTCCTTCCTTCTTCCTTCTTCCTTCCTTCCTTCCTTCCTTCCTTTCTTTCTTTCTTTCTTTCTTTCTTTCTTTCTTTCTTTCTTTCTTTCTTAATTATTCAGACTATCCAAGGAGAGCAACAAGTTTCTACTATTAGATGGATTTGGTGAAATGAGACTGAATTCCGTGCTGACTGGTTGTTTCTTAATGTTTCATGAAACACTCAGGCGCAGCTGTTCCATCCTATAGCGTTTAGGCAGGAAGTGGACATTAATCATCGGTGAATGTGGAATTCCCGTTGGTTATTTTTTTTTTTCAAAGTTGCCAATTCATCATTGGTTTCTGAGGTCTTAGATTTGCTAAGTGTTTAGCCATATTTTACAACCTTTCCCCTGGGGTAAAAGGAAACTAAATTACTGGGCCTGGCACAGCAGAAAAATATTCTCGGCGGATCTTGCTCCCCGCTGGAAACCAGCTCTGCTTTCAGAGAAAAGAACAAGCGCATATTTTCTGCATAGCTCTTTTGTGAGGATGCTAATTGGGAATAGTCGCCTGGATCCTAAACAGGATCTCTAGATTTCACAAAAGCTTCCTTTGAAATCCATGCCCCAGTTGTCCGACTTTAACCTGATGAAGAGGAGGAGGGGCTCAACGGCCCATCAGAGACATATTGGCACTCCTTAATTTCCTGTTCTCTCTTATGAGTGCCTGCTAATTTTATTGATGCCAGCCTTGACTAATGAGCCTCAGACTCTTTGTACACCAAAGAGCTGTTGAATGTTGAAATCCAGTCTGGTAGAGTGAACAACACTGCTAATGAATGCATTGACTATAAGAGTTAACTGAGCACATGTCAATGTAGAGAAAATCTGAACCTAAGTGAGAAAACAGATGAAAATTTCACTAATCTGACCAAACTTCTCGAGATTACAAATCTTAGCATACATTTTTTTTTTCTGTCTTCACAGTATCTCTTCAAATTAGAGCAATATCAATACATTCACTTAGAAATGTTTTTAAAAGGGGGAAATATCATAATGATGTGTCAAACTTCTAGTTGCCCCCCTGCGGTGATTCTCCTGAAAACATGTAATCTGGACAAGGAAGCTACCATCTTCCATCATATTACTGGACACGATGCAGTGTGTGTAGCTGTTGCCTCCAGTGAGGTGGACCAAGATCTCAATTAGGAGTAGGCTGACATCCATCCCTATCTGTTTTCTTCAACCCTTGATACCCCTGGCTAGCTCTAATTTAGCCTAGTCCCAGGAAATGGCACTCCTAAGAATTTTGTCATCCTCTGTGTGCATGGCTGTTTCTCCTCAAGACTGTGAAAACTGCTTCTTCCCCTTTTAGCTTTCTCTTTCACACATTGTCTTTTCTAAATGCTTAATTCCTCTCTTACGTATTTGCCACTTTTAATTTATCCTTCAAATGAACAATGAAAGCACATTAGTCATCAAGTAGACATTCATGCTTCCAATATGAAGACGGTTTCAAATAGCTGCACATGAATGAAGACCCAAGGTTGACCTGTTCTCTCCCTGGATAGTTTGAACTAGTTTCCTTTTGTATTTAGCTGAATGTTTATTTTGTTTTGTTTAGATTTGGCTTAAAAGTATTCCATTGATACAAATGATCAGGATTCTTTAAGACATTCAAGACTATAATTAATAGGAAAAAATGTGTTAGGATATTGCCCTAGCAATTGACTCAATGTAGTTTTTAGCAGATGTCTGAGCGACAAACTGAAAGGCAAAGATAAGCATTAAATTGTAAAGAAAACGATAACAGAAATACCTCCTAGTGTGTCATCAATATTGATGCTTAACCATAATTATGATGAGTATCCATTACAGTCTTACCCTTAGATCAATTCTACCGAAGGAAAGCAGAAAAATCAAACCATTATCATGATGCTTACCGTGACGCATCATTTCCCTCCTTCAGTAGTTTGAAACAACTCATTCCTGTGGTGACAATGAGTCTTTTCTACTCGAGTGACTTTCTGTGTTTTGAAAGCTCTGGAAGGAACATAGTGATGCCTCGGATCAGATCACTAATTCCTGCAAGGACTCAGATAACATACCCTTCCACTTAGTAAAGTGTAATTGTGAGAGCACACTGTGGTGTGCAAAACCAACAGAAGTGGGTCTCAGGAGAATGCCATGCTCTCTGGAGATGTTTTGATGGAGCTGAGATGTTAAGAGGTGCTGCAATTGCCCTATGCTTTCTTAGGAGACTTTAAATTGTTTATATATTGTCATTCTCAGTACTGCATTTATGACTACTGTAAAATACAGGATTTAGAAAGAAAAACTTTATTAGTACTCAAATAATATTTTGGGGGTTGCCTAATGTACCAAGTAGTGTCTTAAGTCCTGGTTAGTTGTAAAGTACCTCATACAAACATAGCCATCTCTATAGAGTTTGCAGTCAGGAAAGGAAAATAAATGTAACAGATAATTGCATGGGCAAATGTTGAACTGCAAGCTGTTAGGGGCATATGAAAGTGTGGTGCTTGGATTTGGAGGGAATGGTGGAGTATTAATTTAGAACAAGGGAGATGTAGGTCAGAGAACTTATTATCTGAGTAACTAAGACATTTACTTAAATGAAATATCTGAAGACCATAAGTAAATCAAGAGAGGTTGTTAATGCTGGGGGGAATAATCAGGTAAAGAAAGTTTGCTTCAGACATGCAGAAGACACCACGTAAACACAGGTTGATGTTTTTACATGTTTTACACCATGTAAACACAGGTTGACGTTTTTACACCATGTAAAAACATCAACAAGAGTACCCTGTCTCGAGCATACTCTGAGTGTTATAAAGATTGTCTCAGAGAACTAGTTAGGTATTTCAATTCATGATGATCAGAGCCATGGGACTTTGTTAGATATTTCTGATTCCTGTTCTTATAAAAACAGATCACTAAAATGTGTGCTCTCCCTTCCATTTTACACCCAAAGCAATCTTTTAAAATCCAAGTTTGTAAAGTCAAGAACTGTTATCTTCACACCTATCATGAGCATAGCAACCACGAGCTTCTTAGTTGGACATTTCAGAAAAGAAAATGTGCCTAATGAGTCCTCAGCACAGCTTTTACCCCCTTTCTCTTTGAAGAACTAGTTGTACTGTTATAATAAAATACATATTGTGAGTAAATGATTTCCTTTTGTACCAGACATTAATTGTATCCATTTGATTACTTTCCAGGAAGAGAAATGAACAAGGACTATTTTTCTCCCGAACTACTTGCACTCTACTGTGCCTCCTCCTTGGTAATACCTGCTGTCGGGATGATCATTTACTTCGCAAGAAAAGCCAACATGAAAGGATCATACAGTCTGGTGGAAGCACAGAAGTCGAAGGTGTAGCTGACACCTGAAATGTTCGAGAAAAGACACTATTTATAAGCCCTAAATCCCTAATAGTCTTTATCATCCCACCACCGCCACACATAAGCCCAGCTAAGCATTCAGAGTTCCCAGAACTCTTCTCAGCAGAGAAGAAAAAGAAATAGCTACTTGAGCCTTTCCTGAATGCAAGAAGCCAACCAGAACTGTTCTTCTTGACAAGTCCGCTGTTGTTGAGATGAAGTGACTGGGAGAGCCCTGTGATGTGTATATAAATAGAACAATCTGTATATATGTAAAATACAATTATGTCATCGCAAGGTTGTTTAGAATAGCTGCACTCCATATGCAGATCAGAAGATAATCAAATAGTGTTGCTTGGGCTGACTGCTGTAACTTAATGCATCTTAGAAAAGTTTAATATTAATATTGACTAGGCAGCTAACCAGTGCCACCTTTTCTTAATATTGTATTTCCTTCAACCTAATTTTATTCCTATGAATTTTTATTGACAATGATTTCATGTTTTAAAAAGAAGCCAGGGTTTTATATTTTTCTAGACAAATGATAGGAGGGCACTGGATTGACTTTCAGGTACTACATTCCTAACTCATGGCATAATGATTAGCCAGTTTTCTCTACATGGTACTGTATGGTACGGGGACACGTTTCTTCATTGGGATCTTGTGTAATGACTAACATGGTTCAAAATGAAACTTCTTTTGACTTATCTTTTATAAATAGTAAAGTGAACGTTTCTGAACGTGGAAGAGTTGTGTTTCATTTGTTATAAACTATCTCCTTTAATTGCTGTCTTGATCTTCTGGAATTGCCAGTTATAAGAGTAAAAATGTCAAACTGCTAGCAATACAGCTACTCAAACCATGGTCTTCAGACTACCTTTATCCAAATCACCACCAAAATCTGATAAAATAAACACATTTATTCATATCATCTTAGTGAGCTAAGATCTGTAGTTTGAGATTCTTAGAATCTGCAACAATTAAGTTAGAAACCCATAATACACCCAATATATAATATGTGCTGTAAGTCAGCAAAGAATGAACACTTAGGTACATGATACAAAGTCTAAGAGATAGCACTCTGTATTTTTCAGGCCATCTTGTTTGCCTAATACAGGTAGCAATGCTCTTTCCACTGAGCCTGTATGTCCTGAATTACAGGCTGATCGTTTTCTTTCTCTGGAAGGTTTTTACTTTGTACAGTACATTAGTTTGCTAGGTTTTGAATTGTATATAAACAAAATCAAGTGATACTTTCACCTTGTGACTTTATTCTTTCATTCAAACATATGTTCTTGCATAATCAACCATGTTGTTTCATACAGTTATAGGTCACTCGTTTTCACCGCTCTTCAGTGTTCTACTCTAAGATTTTATCATTTATTTATCCATCCCTTTATTAATAGATATTTGTGATGTTTTCATCTTTTCTGATATGAGAAGCGTCTGTAAACATTATTGTAAAGTGAAAATTTGTGAAAGCTGCCATGTTTTCTAGAGAGCCTGTACCCACCAGTCAGTATTCTGGGTGGTAGTACGGGTGCACATTTAGGTTCGTCCGGGAGGCCAGTACTTTAACAAGTAGTTACCTAACTTCCCCTTTTACCACAGCGACTAAGAATTCCCACCAGTGCTCACCTTGCCCAATGCGGTGTCATCTGACTTAAACAATTTATTTACTATTAATTATCATTTCTTAAAAACGCTTTAAAATTACATTGACCTGATCATTCGTGAATTTAAACATATGTTCACATAGTTAAGAATGTTTTTATGTTTAGAATGATTGGAGTTCTTTCTTGTAAAATATGTACATTTTGGCCTTTTTTATCTAGAGGTGGGTGATCTGTTTCTATTAACATACAAATGCACACAGATACCCTTTCTTCTTGACACTAGTCCTTTGATTTCCTTTTGTAAGTACTCAGTTGCCCTACACACTTCATTACCCTGCTTATGGCCTATGCATGCACTTGCTTTGGGGTATATTTGGATGACAACAATTTAAATTTCATCACACACCAATGTATTAATTTTTTTTTAATTTTGGCTTATGAGCTCTGTCGTAATTAAGAAATATTTTTCTGCTCCGAAGTAGAAAATCTACCAACCTAGCTCAAAAAGCTTTGTAGTTTCACATGCACAAGACCTATGCAAGCTCAAGCCAGACTCAATGCCAGTGTTGAGAGGGCCTGTAATCTCTCCCTAGCAGACTAGCTATTGGCAACTGATAGTTCCTGGGAGAGGGAGAAACAGTCTTCAGGGAAGGGCATACCAACTCGTTATCTAATTACAAAGGGTTAGTCTTGAAAACCTACAGATGACTAACATTATATAGACTGAAGAGGTTATATTTAGAAATACATGTGTATATATATACACATACACACATGCATGTACCAACAATTAATGGGAAAGGGGGCAATGAATTTGAGAGAGAGCAAGGAGGGGTATATGGGGGGCTTGGTGGGAGAAAGGGGAAGAAAGAAGTGATACAATTATACTATAATAACAAAAATAAAAGAAAAATCGAAAACCACATACACACAGAGGTAGCATGCTATTATCCTGTTAATGACTGAAGGATCTTTGTATAGTCCCTTGAACTTCTAACTTTGGCAACTTGTGTCTTCTTTCTTGGTTAGATGAGTAGAGGTTTATCTCTGCCATAGATCTTTGCAAAGCACTACCTTTTTCTGTCCTTATTTTGATCTATTGCTTTTTGTTTCCTGTGCCATTGACATTTGCACATCTTTATGATTTCATTTTCCTGCTTTCTTTAGATGGAATTTGCTATTCTTTTACTAGATTATTTAGGGGAGACCTTATTCAACAATCTGAAACCTTTTATATCTTTAATATAAGCAGTAAAGGGATAATTGTCCCATGTAATTAGTTACAAATTGTAATATGCTGTATTTCATCCTCATTTAATTAAAATTTGTTCTAAATCTCTATGTAATTTCTTCTTCAGAAAATGAATTATTTAAAAGCAGGTCCCAAGTATCTGGGAATTTCCCATTCAATTAATTCTCTGTTAATTCTCTTTAGTTTAATTCCATTTTAGTCTGAGAACTTACTTCTTGTGAATTAAATATTAATTGCATTTATTGATATTTGTAGTATTTTCACAATACAGTCTTTCTTGGCTAATGTTTGGTGTGTTCTCTAACTGTTGGGTAGATGACTTTATAAATACGACCAAGTCTAGTCATTTGTTCAACGGTTTTCAAATCTTGTGTACTGCATCCATCTTTAGTCTGTATCTCCAATTAGACAGCATCCCGAATTGTCCATTTGTAGTTTTGAACTTGCCTGTGTCTCTTGTTGAACACAAAGGAAAATAAAAACCCATCAAAGTGAGTACCACAGTGAGAGAGGTGAAGGCCAACCATAGGGCAGACACCAATGAAGAACAGTCAGAGAGAGATCCTGCTATTATCAGTAATTGTGACAGCTCCAACTTAGAAATTACCCAAAAACTTCATCCACAAGTGAATGGCTAAATCCTGTATTTGTAAAGGGAGATACTATACAACATCAATAAGAATGAACTGTGAAAACCCAAGACAGAATAAACAAATCTCCTTACTACAATGAATGAAAGGAACCAGACCAAAAAGAAAACATGAATGAGTAGCGTATTGTGGTGGCATTGTATTCCCCAAAATATTGTGCACCCTAATAAATTTATCTGGGGTCAAAGAACAGAACAGCCACTATATACAGAGGCTAGAAAATGGTGGCACTCACACCTTTAATCCTAGCATTCCAGAGGCAGAAATCCCTCTGGATCTCTGTGAGTTCAAGGCCACATTGGAAACAGCCAGGCATGATGACACATGCCTTTAATCCCAAGAAGTGAGCCTTTAATTCCAGGGAGTGATGGCAGATAGCATAAAGGTATATAAGGCGTGAGGACCAGAAACTAGAAGCATTTGGCTGGTTAAGATTTCAGGCTTTCGAGCAGCACAGTTCAGATGAGATTCATTCTGGATGAGGACTCAGAGGCATCCAGTCTGAGGAAACAGGATCAGCTGAGGAACTGGTGAGGTGAGGTAGCTATGGCTTGTTTTACTTCTCTGATCTTCCAGCATTCACCTCAATACCTGGCTTCCGGTTTGATTTTATTAATAAGACCTTCTAAGATTCCTGCTACAGCATATGTCTGCTTTAATTTGGTGGCTGTGTGCAGTTCCTTCCATAGAGGCTAAGACCGGAGGTTCACCTGAACTATATGGTGAGTTCAAGGTCAGCTTGGGCTATATAGTGAGTCCTAGGTCAGTGTGAGCTACAGTGTAACAGCTAGATTACTTTATTTACATAAATTCTATAAAACAAAAACTAATCTATAGTGAATGAAGTTACATATCAGTGATTGCTTTGGGACAGGATGGAAAACATGGAGGCATTAATTGCAAAGATCTATGAAGAAACTTTAGGGGGTGACATATGTTAATAATATTGATTTGATGTCTTCATAGATTTGTGAATTTTTCTTTTCTTTTCTTTTTTTTTTCAAGACAGGGTTTCTCTGTGTAGTTTTGGTGCTTGTCCTGGAAATCGCTCTGTAGACCAGGCTGGCCTCAAACTCACAGAGATCCACCTGGCTCTGCCCCCTGAGTGCTGGGATTAAAGGTATATGAAACTACCACCTGGCTAGGTTTGTGAATTTTAAGTTGTTCAGATTGTTGTAGTCAAACTTCTTATGTTTTGTTTTGATCCCTGCCCTTGTGATAAAATAATCTGATGAAAAGCAAGTTTGGTATTGACATAAAAAAAGACACATGGATCAATGGAATTGAATTGAAGAAACTGACACTAATCCACACATCTATGAATATCTGATTTGTAACAAATAAGCTAAAATGGTACAATGGAAAAAAGAAAACATCTTCAACAAATGGTACTGGCATAACTGGATGTCAACATGTAGAAAAATGCAAATAGATCCATATCTATTGCTATGCACAAAACTCAAGTCCAAATGGATCAAAGACCACAACATAAATCCAGTTACTCTGAACCTGATAAAAGAGAAAGTGAGAAGTAGCCTTGAACACATTGGCACAGGAGGCCACTTTCTAAATATAACCCCAGTAGCACAGACACTGAGACACTTCTCTAAGGCAAAGGACATGGTAAAGAAGACAGTTACAGAATAGGAAAAGATCTTTACCAACCCTGCATCTGACAGAGGGCTGTTCTCCAAAATATATAAAGAACTAAAGAAACTAGACATCAAAATACTAAGTAATCTAGTTAAAAAATGGGGTGCAGATCTAAGCAGAGAATTCTCAATGGAAGAATTCTCAAAAGTGAAAAAGACATTTAAGGAAGTGTCCAACATCCTTAGCCATCAAGGAATTGCAAATCAAAACAACTTTGAGATACCATCTTATGCCTGTCAGAATGACTAAGTTAAAAAACACTGATGAGAGCTTATGTTGAAGAGGATGTGGAGAAAAGGGAACACTCCTCCACTGCTTATGGGAGTGCAATCTTATACCCTGGAAGTATGATGGTATCTCAGAAAATTGGGAATCAACCTACCTTAAGACCCAGCAATACCATTCTTGGGCATATACGCAAAAGATGCTCAACCACACCACAAGGACACTTGCTCAACTATGTTCACAGCAGCATTATTTGTAATAGCCAGAACCTGGAAACAACCTAGATGCCCCTCAACTGAAGAATGGATATAGAAAATTTTACACAGTGGAGTATTGTGCAGCGGTTAAAAAAAAAAAAAAACAAAAAACAATGACATCATGAAATTTGTAGACAAATGGGTGGAACTAGAAAAAAAATCATCCTGAGTGAGGTAACTCAGACTCAGAAGGACAAACATGATATGTACTAACTCATAAGTGCATATTAGACCCAAAGTGAAGGATAACCAGGCTACCATTCACAACCCTGAAAAGCTAGGTAAAGAGGAGGACCCTAAGAGGTTCGTGCATGGAACCCCATCCAGGAAGGGGAAAGGGTTTAAGATATCCTGGGTAAACTGCGAGGAGGGTGTAGAGAAGAGGAGATGAGGAGTGGGAACTTGAGGGATCGTTATGACTGAGTTTGGAGAGGGACGGAGAGGGAGAACAATGAAAGGAGATATCTTGACAGAGTGAGCCAGTATGGAGTTAAAGAGAAACCTGGTGCTAGGGAAATCCCCAGGAACCCACAAGGATGTCCTCAGCTTAGACTCCTAGCAATAGTGGAGAGGGTGTCTGAACTAGCCTTCCACTGTACTCAGATTGGTGACTACCCTAATTGTCATCATAGAACCTACATTCAGTGACTGATGGAAGCAGATGCAGACACCCACACCCAAACACTTGGCCAAGCTCCTGGAGTTCAGTTGAAGAGAGGGAGGGGGGACTGTCAGAGCAAGGGAAATCAAGGTCACGATGGGGAAAACCACAGAGACAGCTGACCCAAGCTAGTGGGAACTCACGGATTTTGGACTGACAGATGGGGAGCCTGCATGGGACCGAACTAGGCCCTTTGAATGTGGGTGACAGTTGTGTGACTTGATCTGTTTATGGGACTCCTGGCAATGGTGCCAGGACCTCTCTTCCTGGGTACATGAACTGGCTTTTTAGAGCCCATTCTCTATGGTGGGAAGCCTTACTCAGCCTTGATGCAGAGGGCAGGGGCTTAGTCCTGCCTCAACTTGTTATGGCAGCCTCTGATGACTACCCAATGGAGGCCTTACCCCCTATGAGGAGTGAAAAGAGGATGGGATGGGGGAGGAGGTAGGGCTGGGGAACAGGAGAAGGGGAGGGAGGGTGAATAGTGGTTGGTATGTAAAATGAAAAAAAAAACAATAAAATAAATAAAAAAGAAAAAGAAAAGCAACTTGAGGAGGAAAGGGTTTACTTGGTTTAGGTCACAATCCATCCAAGTCACTAAACTTCCCTAGGAAGGTAAGAGTCACATCTATCTAATGTATTAAGGAACTTTAGTTTTCTTGTGTATGAAGTCAAGATCTTTGGGGAGGTTAAACTTTAAAGTTCCCTCCAATCCTCCAGCACAAAGATCGTATGAAAATTTACACATATGACATTAGCAACTTAAGTTTTATTTTCTTTCTTTCTCTCCTTCTTCTTTCTTTCTTGGATGGGGGGAGGCAGTGTATGCCACAGAGTACACAGGGAGGTCAGAGAACTACTTGCCAAACTCAGTTTTTTCCTTCCACTGTGTGAGAATCCAAGACAGGTTGCCAGGGTTTGCGGCCAGTGCCTTTACCGGCTGAGGTGTCTAGCCGGCCCACAGTAACTTTCCCTCCTTCATTCCGGATAATCTCTTTCTGTATTGAGCTCTGACAAAGGCCTCTGCAGCTTGTTTTTACCCTTGCTTAGTCAACTCTAAGAGTCTTGAAAAGAAAAACAAAAGACAAATGAGCCCCAAGACCAGCTTACAGTTTCTGCCAGGGATTCATTATCACTGCTCTTCCTTGGAAAGGAAGTGAGGCATTTGTAATGTCCTTTGAAAGGGCATTTGTTTTAGTTACGGTGTTTGAGAACTTCACTTCTGAAAAATAAAATGCATGCGGTGTCCTGTGAGGCTTTGCTGCTCCTAAAGTGCAGCTCCTAACGTGACTAATGTGTGAGTCTTGCTTGAGATGTGACAAATTAGGTTCTGGCTCTTTAGTGAAGGGCAATATTATCAGCAGAGCCTTTTGTCATTTGCAGAGCTTTCTTCATTGGCAAGGACTCTTAGAGGCATTGTGGACATCAGAACAAGTTGATTATGCAAATGGAGAGGCACGGTTTTAATCTCTGAACAGAAGAGAATAATGAAACGGCATTGACTTTGTGGGTGACAGCAGATGCTGTGAATCACTCTTGAATTGAATTGTATTGTGGAAATTTTTCAACTAACTTTCTCAAGTGAAAGTTTCAATCTTGAAACAAAAGAATTTTGAAAGCAAAATTTATAATTAGAGAACGCCATGACTACTTTTATTTAATCCAACTTGCCTGCAATTAAAATGCACTTAATTACCTGGACATTGAATGCTGTCATACTGAAAACCCAACAAAGAGTGCTATTAAATATAGAACGTCAACTGAGCGGCAAAAAATAAACATTATTACTTCGACTTGAGGCCATATAGACTGCTTAGGAGTTTAAGAACACAGCCATGAATCACTGAATGACACACTAATTGGTTCTAACAAGTGGAGCACTGTGCAGTTTCGTTACTGTGAAAATATAGAGCATACATACACAAACCCAGATGGTGTAGCCCACTACTCACTCAGGCTACAAAGCTGTGTACTACGTTATTATACTGAATACCATAGTGCAGGCTTTTGCATCACAATTGTGTCCGTGTGTCTACACACAGCTAAAATCAGAACGGATGCCATAAAGATATAGTATAAGAGATACAAAATGGCACAGCTGTGTGGGGCACTTAGGATGACAGAGTTTGCACATCCAGAAGGTTCCATGTCCAGTCAGGGAGTGAGTGGGGGGTGAATGGGAAGACGGAAGACATTGCAGTTCATTAATCTACACATACGCTGCACTAAACTTGCCTGACCATTTCTCGTCAATAGTAAATTAACCTTAGTCTGTTATAATTTGTTACTTTACAAAACCCTTACTATTATTAAAAATAGACTGTGATTTATTTTAATAACACAGCTTAAATACATTGTTTAACTATAAAGTATTTTCTTCATATTCTTACTTAAAAGGTTTTTTTTCCTATGTAGTCATTATTTTTAAGCTATTGTTAAAAGCCCAAGCCACAAATCACACACTGCCGAGGCTTTCCCAAGGCAAAGGTCACCAGTGTGATGTCTTCAGGTTCATCATTCATCTTACTGGATGAGACGCAACATGGGTAGAGATGTCATTACCTATAACAAGGCCTCTTTCTGGTTACCTCCTGAAGGATTTGAAGGACAATCCTGAGGATCTTTCATAGTTAGCATATTGTTTGTTTTTAATAAATAGGGATATACTCTAAAGTAAGAGTATCATGGAAAACATAAACTAGTAAATAGTCATTTATTATCATCATTGCCAAGTTATATGCATATAAACAATTATATTTAGCATGCCATGCTATGGATGGCAGTGCAGTGGGCCTGTCTACATGAGTGTATGAGGGTGCATTGTGCAATAGGACATTTTCAGAGTCACTATATTGCACACATACACTTTTGAGTATGTAGCCTGTCACTGACTGAACATCTTTATGTGATGTCTAACTGTGTCCAAATAAAGTCCATTCAGAGAAAGGAAGACCCTGGGAGTTGCTTTTCATTGTGATTTCTGTTGTCATGTTGCCAAGATCTCACTCTCTCTCCTCTCATTCATTTTACTGAAGTAGCACAGACATTTTCCAGTTAAGTCTTTCCATGGTGAGAATTTCATAGGACATCTATACATACACAAAGAGAAAGAAAGAAAGAAAGAAAGAAAGAGAGAGAGAGAGAGAGAGAGAGAGAGAGAGAGAGAGAGAAGGAGGGAGAGAGGGAGGAAGGGAGGAAGGGAGGAATGAAGGAAGAGAAAAGAAAAGAAAAGAAGAAAAGAAATCCAGGCTCTATCCCATAGTCTCAGTGTGGAACATGGAAATCTAAACTTCTAATAATAGGTTTACAGGTTCAAAAGGTAAGGACTAAGCTTTGAATTTAGGAAAATTCTTGCTTATTAACCAATCCTTTCTCCTGCAGTCTGCCACCATAGTTATCACCTTTTCAGAACACTTGATGTCTCATTCAAAACTGTTCCTGTCTTCCACCTCCTATCTCTACCAGAACTTAAAAAAACACACACACAAAACAACATTTCTCAAACCCATCTGCCTTCACATCCTTGTCCTGTTCTTTTCACAGCAAGATCCTGAAAGAGACAGGGAGAGACTGAGCTCATTGCTTTTCAATCACTGTGCATCAAATTCTTATCTGGCTTTTTCATCATTCTCAACAAAGTCTTTAATACTCTTTTAACTGTCAGGAAAGTCCCTGACACAGAAACAAGACAGCTCTTCCGGGGCTGGAAGGAGGGACCAAACAAAGAGAAAGGGATGAAAATATATTAGATGCCAATGTCCTTGCTACTACCAACTGTGGGGTCAAGTACTATGGGGAGGGAGGAGGTACAGTGCAAAGCTACCAAGTCATTCCAGGAAGTTTGGAAGAACTAGAGAATCATAAAGGCTAATAGCCCCTGTCTTGACAGTTGGAGCCTCTCAGAGCACGCTTCAGCTGAGCACTTTCGTATGCAGTGTGGAAGCAGCAACAAAACATTAGGAAAGAGGACTGGGGGATGGCATGTGCCAGGGGTACCTAGAAGCAGAGTCAGGACAACACGACGTTCCTGAGGACCAGTCACAGTGGCAAAGTCGCCTCTCTTCCAAAGTCAATAACATGAGGCCTAACAAGAATAAGAAGGGACTGCTGTATCCCCAGAGTTGAGCAGAGTAAGAGTCATCCAGTAGAGGCCACACAGGGCCCTGGGAGGATCACAGGACCACAGGAATCCTAATGCCTCCACTAGCCAAATGCCACATCCAATTGCTTGAGAGTGTTCAAATCTTTAGATTTCTGTCTGCCTTTTATACTAGTTATTGAGAGAGGGCTATTGATCTCCAAATATATTTTTGGATTTGTATCCCCTCAATTTTGACTACTTTACTTTGTGTACTTTTTAGTTCTCTAAGTGTATAACTGTTTAGAAACGTGTTCTCTTGAAAAATTGACCCTTTAAGGATTATGTAAAAATTCTTTATTTCATTATAATAACTTTTCTCTAAAGTCTAATTTGCCTCATGAATATGACTACTGCAGCCATCTTTTAATTAGTATCAGCATGATATATTTTTGTGTCCATTTACTTTCAAGCTATTTGCATATTTATTTTACAATGAATTTATTGTATATATAATTGGATCTTTTTTTTATTAACATGATAGTCTCTCCCCCTTAATGGGAATGTTTTCACCATTTACACTTATTATTGTTGATATGGTTGGGTTTAAATCTACCACTTTGGATTCTTTACATATCCCATGTGTTTATTTTTATTTTATTGTGATGAGTAACTTAACATGTATTTGCCCTCAGTATAATTTAAGTGTGTAACACATTATTAATTGTAAGTAAAATGTTGCATGGTGCATCTCTAGAATGTACTCATCTTGGGCTTTTGGAACTTCACACCTACTGATTAGAAATGTCACATTTCCTGCTCTGTCCAACCAGTTGGCAAAAATAGGAAGAAGTATAATGGAGTACAGTGCAAACCAAGGTTAGAAGAAATGAGCTGTGGCAAACCAAGGGAGGCCTTGAATGCCACAGTAGGCTCTGGGCTTTGCTCATCAATAGAGCCATTGATAACTAACAAGACAGGGACAGAGCTTAAAGGTCCAACAGCCCATGGAGTCTGGAACTTTGGTAGTTGCCATATGTTATCTATCCCCTATCCCTTTCCACTGGCTCTCTTCCCAGATTCCTTCCTCTAGTGGTCATTACCTTTCTATTATTTAGCTCCAGCTCTGCCACATTAATGAGAAATAAGAGAATAATAAGAAATAAGTGCTCCGTATGCTATGCACAAATACAGCAGAATGTTTAGCTATTAAAAGAGAACTACCCTAAACTTAAACCTTGTCTGGTAATAAATTAACAAAGGCAAAGTACACATTGTATGTGGAATTTGAAGTTCTAAATAGGGTGTGCCATGTGCATGGAAATGTGGGAAAGCAAGCCCAAGTGTCAGGATTAGTGTAATAAGGATTTAAGGTTTATTTGTATAATCCCTAGTTAGCAGAGTAGAGTATATTTCAACTATAGTTAGTAAGAAACTGATCTGTTTTGTTTTATTTTAGTGTGTTAACAGTAGGAAGTGATCTCCAGACAGCAGTCCACAAAGTTCCTACCTGAATTTGAGACCTGGAGTTCTCAAAGATCTATACACATTCTGGGTTTGAAGATCCAGAGATATGTGGTGGTGGTTTCTGGGTATTTGACTGTTCTAGAGAGAAAAAGGAGGGGAAGGAGCTCAAGCAGCCCCTCACCACTGGGCTCTTTCTCTGACTTTCTAAAGATGGCTTTGGATGGAGGGAAGAGGCGACAGCCTGCTCACCATCACTCCACACTCTCCTGCATCTCAGGGTCAGGAGGTCTCAGGCTTAGCAACTCCGCAAAACGCCACACTGAGGCTTAAACCTCAAATTTGGCACACACATAACTCCTTCAGCTAATTATTCTCACGTTGCCGCCTCATGCAAATTTTGACTTCATGCCTCAAGAATCTCAATACTAAACACTTTACAGATATAAAAATTGATTTTTTTTTAATACAGATTAAGGAGGACTTAAAGAACCCCTGGGAAAGGTAAAATTTATTTTGTTCTGTGAAATCACTGTGTGTAAGGAATGATTGTAAACAGGACTCATTAACTCATTAATCTGCTCAGAAACTTTCAAACAAATAGCTCAGGAATTTCAATGCTACAGACATAGGAAATCACTCTCACGTCTACCTCTCAGTTTCAATCTCTTCATAAAAATTATAGTGTGTGTGTGTGTGTGTGTGTGTGTGTGTGTGTGTGTGTGTTTGTGTGTGTGCATGTGCTCAGGCATGCATATTCCCATGCAGGAATCTTCATGCTTTTATGCGTATGTGTAGGTCAGAAGATATCAGACTCTTGGGAATGAATTCTCTACTGTCACCTTGTGGGACCCAGGAATGGAACTCAGGTTGTCAGGCCTGAGTGATGACACCTTTATCTGCCAAGCTATGTTGCCCTGCCTCAGATTCGCTGTTTATCTTTTCCTTTTTATTTTTATATGTGTGTGTGTGTGTGTGTGTGTGTGTGGGTGGGTGAATGCATATATGTGTATACTCGCATGTGCCGGGTGCATGTCTGTCTGTGTAGTGTGCATGAAGGTCAATGTTTGATGTCGTATCTTCTTAGATCATGTTCCACTTTTTTTATGGAGGCACTTAGAGGTCACCAATCTACCTAGTCTAGTTATCAAATCCAGTGATCCCTTCTCACCTCCACAGAAAACTGGGATTTAGGCAGGCAGGAAAACATTCAAGTGCATGCTGAGGACCTGAACTCTGGTCCACTTGCACGACAAGCATTTCATCTACTGAGTAGTCTCCCCAGTATGTGCCATCTTCCATGTGTTTATTATTTATTTACTTACTGATCTATTTATTTATTGAGTCAGGATCCTGTTGCTGTGTATCCCAGACTGACTTCAAATTTATGATGACGCACCTGCTCAGCCTCCCTATTGCTGAGGTTATGGGTGTAAGCCGTCACGCCTGGCTTCTGTGTTCATTCTTGCTGAGCAAGGTCTTTGTGAATTTTCTTCCTGCCATTCAACTGAATCATGTACTTCTCTAGGACTTACCTGAATAACAGTAGTCCTTAATTCTTCAAGCTCTCCAAAGCAAGTCAATAAATGTGTACAGTCTTTGAGAAAGTATTGCTGTAAAGAGTAAGGAGAAATGTGATAGCACACATGTTCTAGAGAAGTAACTCTTTCTCTTTCCTATTTTCTTTGTATAAAGTATTTCTAGTCACAGAATCACAGGATGATGGCAACACAAACCAGTTGGCTCCTTTTTAGTCACTGAATGAAACCGAGGCAGCACAATGAAAGAGATGAGGGGGTCCCTGAGTTTCCTATTGTCAGTGCCTGTTGCTTCAAGGTTACCTTTGTTGCAAGGGTCTCCAGCTGACCAAAGATGGGGATAGGAACTCTGGCATGCCTCACACATAGGTTTTTATTTTTATATTTTATTTATTTTGAGACAGGGTCCTACTATGCAACCCTGGATAGCTTACAACTTGCTTTGTAGACCAGGCTGGTCTCAATCTCACAGAGATCTGTCTGTCTCTATGCCCAAATACTAAAATTAAAGACATTGAGCCAGCATGTCTGGTAATAGCACACATTTTAAATGGACTTGATAAAAATTGTACTGGTGGTTAATATTTATATTATATATAATATATATAATATAATATAATATAATAATATATTGCTGTTTTGTATTAAAGGCTGTGAATGAATTGTTTTAATTAGTAATCATAACAACTGAATTCAACATTACTATCTGAACAGTAAGAAACTGTTTGAGTGTCTTAGGTTGGGTTTTTATTGCTGTGAAAAGATGCAATGACCAAAAAACTCTTATAAAGAAAACATTTAATTGAGGGTGGCTCATTTTTAGTTTCAGAGGTTCAGTCCATTCTCATCATGGTAGGGAGCATGGTAGTGTACAGGCAGATGTGGTGCTGGAACTGAGAATGTTACATCTTGCAGGCAGCAGAAGGTCAACTGACTGTCACACTGAGGGAAGCTTGAGCAAAAGAGACCTCAAAGCATGCCCCCACAGTGACACACTTCCTCCAACAAGGCCACATCTCCTAATAGTGCCACTTTCTTTGGGAGCCATTTTCTTTCAAACTACTGCATTTCACTCCCTGGCCCCCAAAAGTTTATAGCCATATCACAATGCAAAAATGCTTTCAGTCCAACTTCAAAAGTCCCTATGAGCTATAACAGTCTCAATTTGTTTCAAAATCCAAAGTCTCTTCTATGATGCAAGGCAATATCTTAACTGTAATCCTCTGAAAAATAAAAATAAAAAAAAAGATCACATACTTCCAACATATAATGGTGCAGGATACACATTACTATTCCAAAATGCAGGGAAAGGAGCATAGTGAGGAAATACTGGACCAGACTGAAAACCAGCTGGACAAACCACAAACTCTGCATTGAAACACTCTTTATCTCTCCAACTCTGTTCAACTTTGCTGACAGTAACACACTTCTTTCTCTTGGGCTGGTTCTACTCCAGTTAGCAGTTATCTTTGGCAAGTATCCCATGACTCTGGCATCTCTAATATCTTGAGTTCTCCAAGTCAATCCAGGCTTCAACTTCACAGCTTCATGCAATGGTCTCTCTATAGACCTCCACACAGGGACACCCTTGCCACATCCCTGGCCTCAGAAGTTTTATTCCACAACTCTAAAGCCAGAATCATGTGACCAAAGCTGCCAAGTTCTGCTGCTTGCTGGGGCTGGAACATGGCTCCTTATTCAATTACATCTTTACCACCTTTTTGTCTTCCACTGTTTAAGCTTAGCTGTCCTGAAACTTACTCTGTAGACCAGACTGTCCTCAAACTCAGACAGCCACCAGACTATGCCTTCCCAGTACTGGGATTAAGGTGTGCCCCACCACACCCAGCTCTAAACTTTTCTTCAGTTCCTTTTCACAAATTGGAAACTTAGCTCGGTGGGGTCTTGTCCTGAGGTCACCACTCCCTTTATTCCATTTCTTAATCTGTTTATCTCCTTGAACAGAGGATTTAACTCCATTCCATTTTTTTGGGCCCCTTTTCTCCTCATATTTTCCCTTGCTCAGCTTGCTCATTTTCATTATATATCTTTATTAGAGTTACCACCAATATCTATACAACATAGTGTAAACTATACTCTTTTGAGATTTCTTCAGCCAACAGAGTTAATCCAAAACCTCTTCACTTAAGCCTCAGGCAGATTCTTTGGATAATGGCAAAAAGCAGCCACTTCCTTCACCCAAATTTCCACAAGAATGATTTGTAGGCAACATGTTAAAATTCTTCTCCTAAACCTTTTGAGCCAGCTCCTGAAATTTCAAATCATTATCAGCACCACTGTTTTTCATGTTCCTACTAGTATGACCCATTAAGCAGTGCTTAAAGCATTCCACTACTTTCCTAACCCAAAGTACCAAAGTTCAAATTCCTCCAAACAAAAACATGGTCAGGCCTATCACAGCAATACCCCAGTCCCTAGTACCAACTTCTTTCTTAGTTTGAATTTTTATTGCTGTGAAAAGATATCATGACTGTGTAAACTCTTATAAACAAAACACTTAATTGGGGTGGCTCACTTACAGTTTTAGAGTTCCAGTCCATTATCATCACGATGAGGAGCATGGATACAGGCAGATGTGGTGCTGGAGCTGAGAGTGCTACATCTTGCAGGCAGCAGGAAGTCAACTGTCACACTGAGGGAAACTTGAGCAAAAGAGGCCTCCAAGCCTGCCCTCCCAGTGACACACCTCTTACAAACCACACACAATGAGCATGTACGTAATTTTCCGAAGGTTAGTACAAAATGGAGCTGGGATTAACAGTACTTGGTCTGACTCCAGAGCCTGCACTGTTGTTCCATGCACTGTACCACTTTTAACTATTTACAAGATGAAGACTTCCACCGGCTTCGACATCTCGAATGGACAGATGGTCAGAAATCTAAAAAAGCAAACTTAACTTAGGTCCTTAGTTTGTTGCAGGGAGGAAGAAGCCCTGCTGCTTCAGAACCCCAGATTACCGTGCTAAATCTCTAAGATGGGTTCTCTGGGCACCTACCCTCTTGTGTTGCATTTTGAAGCATATGGGTTACTATGTTTAAACAGCCATCTGCCATCAAGAGCAAATTCTTGAGGAAATTGCTTTGGACCTGAAAGTATAGCACATGTTTGATCTCAATGTGTATCATATGTTTACAAGCTGGAAGCTTAAAAGAAAGAGGTTTTAAAAAAAAAAATGGGGGTGGGGTATAAGAAGAAAAATGGAAAAACAGAAGCAAAACCAAATCAAAGGGGGAAACTCAACTAATTAAATAAATAAAAGGAATTGCTTTAAAAGGTTCCTGTTGTCCTTTGCCAGTGGGAGCAAGAGATGGAATTAAAGCTGACCAAACTGACAGAGCTAGCCACAAGACATCATCCTGTTATGTTAATGTATGTTAATGTCTGCCCAGTTAAAATTGGTCATTTTGAGAAAAGGATAGTTCAAATATTATGTATAGCAGGCTTTCAACCATAGCGCCTTAATGTCCAAGTCCTCATCTCCAAAACTGGTGGATGTGTTACCTTACGTAGAGAAAAGAACTTCGCACGTGTCATTAAATGAAAGTTCTTGAACGTAGAATGATCTCCTGTATCACTGAAATTGGTCCAGTGGAATCACAAGATTAAATTCTTATTAAAGGGAAATAAGAGGAACAAGGTCAGAAGTGGAGATAAGCTATCATAAATAAAGGAAGAACTTTAAAGGTGGAGGAAGCAACCACAAGTCAGGGAATGGGGGCAGTCTCTGGAAGATGGAAAAGGTGAGAAAGCAGATCATCTCCCCAGTTCCTGTAAAGCAAACAGCCTACAGACACCTTGAGCATAGTCCTATAAAATTCATTTTTCAGTTCTTACCTGAAAACTCCAGGAGAACTGATTTGTGTTTTAACATAATTTTGTGCTATTTTTATAGAAGTTTGTGATAATCTTTAAAGCCACATAGGAAACTACAGAGAATTCCAAAACTTCATAAGAGAACACTACAAATTCCTTACCCTCTTATCCTTTATCCTAATATCTAGTTCATGCCCCAAACCCATTTATGTCTCCTCTGATCATATCTCCTTCCCATTCCATTCCTTCTGACCCTCGTCCTTGAGTTGTTCTGACTAGTCTGTAGATTATTGCCTCCATTCCCTATAGTCAAACTGGAGTGGAGTATGCCCTCCTCTGCCAGGATGGCACTGCTAAGTGTCCGTGTTAAAAAAAAAAAAAAAAAAAAAAAAAAAAAAAAAAAAAAAAAAAAACCTTGATTGGATACATGCTACCTAAAGAAAAAGGACAGCTCTTCGTGGTGACATCCAGGACACTCTATTCTTCCATTTTTGCATCTGCATGCACTGTGACCCAATACACAGCATCGAGCCCTGCCTCTGTGCCTGTGGTAACACTGTGACTCCTGCCTGGCATACTTTTTGCCTTCTGGATTATCTCAACTCATCACTCACTATAAGCACAACTCAAGTCTAAAGATAGCCTTCCCTAATCATCATATACCTCTGAGTTCTTGCAGTACTTATCTCTTGGTGTCTAATCTTGTGCAATTGATTCCATTCTTCCAGGCCAACTCCATATGCTACTTTCTCTAGAAAACTTTCTCACATCTCTCACCTGGAGGTTAGTACTCTCATCCTAAAACACACTTACTTGTAAATATTATTAAAGTGTCTGTCACACACTGTCTTGTTACAAATGTTCCTATGCACACATATGTTTCCTTAATATAAGCAATTTAAAGAAGAAAATGCCTTGCCTATCATCATGACCCCCATCTCGCAGCCTAATGTATACACTGTCTGATAAACTAATCTCTTTGTCTGGTCAATTAAACTGTTGAATTTCATGAGTTTGGGGAAGATAGCAACCTAGTTGGGCTAGTTTTCTTCTAGTCCAAGTTCTTAGTTTAATGAGAGTTCCTAAGCATCATGGGAAAGTGAGTGCAGTGGGTCTTGGTACCAGTGAGAATGACTTCCGTCTTCTTCTTCATGAGCAGAAGAAAATATCAGTTACTATAATCCCTAAAAAGTCAAAAGGACAATAATTTCAGAGGACTGAATCTTTGAGGGGAAGAGGAGAACAGACTCCCAAACTGGTCCCTTGTCCAGTCCTGGAATCTGTGTGATGCTCTATCATTAGCCCCAATGGCAGAACTGCATCTATTTCGGATCTTCCATGAGTCTGCCAACACAAAGAGTACTCCACCAGCCAGGTCCAAGCCCCAGTAATCTAGTAGGAGGAACTGACCTCTTTTAGGGAGAAGGAGGGAGGGAAGAATGGAAAAGAGAAAGAGGAAGGGAGGGGAGGAAGGAGGAGAGAAGATGACTCTAAATCAGGAAGGTGGTCAACATAATTTATCACAATCATTTTTTAAGGGGAAATACCAAATGGTATTCAGTATTTGCTATTAACAATGGCTCTAGAGGAGATGAGAATACAAAGAATCTGGGAATGAAGAGGTGGCTCGGGGTTTAAAAAGTGCACACTGCTCTTGCAAAGGATCTAAGTTTGGTTCCCAACACCCAAGTTGGACTCACAGCTGCTTGTAACTCCAACTCCAGGGGGGACCTGATGCTGTTGGCCTCCAACAATATCTACACTCATAGCACACACACACACACACACACACACACACACACACACACACACACAGAGGAGGAGAGAGGACATAATTAATTTTTTTAAAAGAATGAAAAGAAACAAACTATAATAAAATGATTTGCCTAAATCCAACAAACTATCAATTAGACTGTAAGATAAAATACTGAGCTGTCTTTAAGTAAATCACATGGAGGAGTCCACACCACCGTCAGCAGCAGTGAATACACCTAGAACTACTAGAGGGTGGGCGATGATACAAATTTGAAATGATTGGTCTGAAAAAAAATGAATTCAAGTTGTCTCCTTTTGTAAATGGCTGAAAACTTAGAATACCAGACAAATTTTAACAAAACAGAAGTGATGTAAGATAGAAGACAGGCTGTCAAGGACGAATACCTTTTCTTTATGCTAAGCAGTAAAACTTTGAAGGAGCAAAGCAGGCCTCTCCCAGTACCAAGAAACACTACTAAACAGCTGGGAAGAACTTTACCAATAAAGATTATAAAGAAAACTATAAACTATTATTTACAGTTCTAAAATAAAACATAAAAATAGAAAATTCAGCAATTGGAAAAAATCAACTGGTTTATTTGGAAAGAATAATTGGACTGTTAAGGCTCGAGAGTAAGTATTACTGAGGCACAAAAAGCTTATAAACTGATGAGCAAGTGCACTGGAAAAGGAGCAGGGTGTGTGGAAAGTCACAGAACACAGAAGTCGCAATGTGACACTGCCTGGATGGCCAGGAACCAGAGGCTGGATAGCCCAGAGACCCAGGATAAAACCAAACATGACTGGCAAAAAAAAAAAGTCAATGAAATGATTCCTATAGGTGCCTAGCCCAATCATCATCATACAGGCTTTCTCTGGCAGCTGATGGGTATCAGACGCAGAGACCCACAACCAAACATCAGTTAGAGCTCTGGGAACTGAGATGGGGGATGGAGGGTTGTAGAAGCCAAGTGCTCAAGGACACAGGAGAACATGGTCCATAGAATCAACTAAGCAGGGCTCACAGAGACTGAAGTGACATCAGGTAAATGTGTGGGTCTGAGCTAGGTCCTCTGCATATATTCTGTGGTTGAGGAGCTAGGTGTTCTGGTGGGACTCCTTACAGTGGGAGTGGGGGTGCCTCTGACTCTTTTGCCTGCCTTTGGGACCCTTTTCCTCCTACTGGGTTGCCTCTTCCAGCCTTGGTATGGGGATTTGTGTGCAGTCTTATTGTAACTTGTTACGTTTTGAATTAATATATGTGGGCATATATGGATTGCTATCCCTGGGAGGCCTACTCTTTTCTGAAGGGAAATGGAGAAGTGAATCTGCCAGAGAGGGGAGGTGTGTGTGTGGGGGTGGTGAGCTGTGATGAGTGGAGGGAGGGGAGACTGCGGTCAGGATGTATTGTGTGAGAGAAGAATGAAGAAGAAGGAAGAAGAAGAAGAAGAAGAAGAAGAAGAAGAAGAAGAAGAAGAAGAAGAAGAAGAAGAAGAAGAAGAAGAAGAAGAAGAAGAAGAAGAAGAAGAAGAAGAAGAAGAAACTGGCTTCTAAGGATAATTTTTGTATTTTCCTAATGATTACTGATATTGATCATCTTACCCTATGTTCATTGGCTGTTCACACTCCTCCTTCTTTTAAGTATCTATTGAAGACAAAAGATTTCAAAAGTATAAAGATGCACAGAAATACAGGATAGTATTCATGTAGTACTGAGATTTTATTTGGGAAACAGATGCCTATCAAATATTAGCATTAGGCACAAAATACTGGCAGAGAGCTATGAGAAAAGAAGTCCTATTATTATGAGTGAGAGAGATATGCTTCATTGTTTGGGACAGACACCTAGCAACAGTGATTAGTAAAGTGGAAATAATTTCCTTCTGGGTATTCTCTATCATTGGGGGCGGAGGGAAAGGATGCAGTATGTAGGGCGTACATGTTAGGATGTGCAGCAGTATTAGAGGTAGGAGGAGCCAATAAGGTTTTGAAAATTAATTGAATTTATTTTTATTCTCTATGTGTGCATGATGTGCGTGAGGATGCTCATGGGGAGGTCAGACAGAGGACAGCCTTGTGGAGTCACGTCTTTCCTTCTTACCTATAGGTAAGCTCTAAGAATTGAACTCAGGTCTCCAGACTTGCATGACTAGTGTCTGTACAGCCTGAGGCAGATAACAAGGTTTTTGCTTGCTTATGTTCTCTTTTGTCCATTCAGTCTTTTCTCAACTTCTGTGAAGGGCTTTGTTCTGTTCCAGATACCGGGAAGTATGATAAAGGTTTCCCACTTTACAAGGGCTCTAGTTGTAGCTGAGGATGGGACAGAGACATAGCCACAGTGGGCAGATATTTCAGACCCTGTAAGCAAAAGCAAGGAAGGTGGGTAAGGTGGAGGATGTACTCAGGGTAAGGGCAGTGAGCTATCAGAGAAGACAATTTTATCCCATTTATTTTTTTAATTGCTAATCCTGACAAACATTGCTAGGGAGTTTGACATGGCCCTTTGTTAAGACGTTAGGTTTCCAAACAAAAATGCAGTGATGATAACTACAATTTGGAAGGGGCTATGGAATAAAGCCAAATTAAACTAATTTTTCACTTCATGCGAAGTCTCAAAATAAGGGAAATGGGATAGTCACAATGAAAGCAGAATCTTTTCTGCAGATGTACAGCAGTCATCACGGCTGATTAGCTCCACACACTGTGTCCTGTCTGGGCGAAAGGGCTAGGCACATAGAGGGCATTTCCTAGGTCAGCAGGAACAGAAAGATACACAGAAGTATGTGGTAAGCTGTATGTGGTCAGGAGCTGACACTGAAAAGTGAATTAGCATGGTTTCTCTCTAAGAAATGCTTTGCCCAATGGTCTACTGGTGATCTGGGAACAAGGGAGAAAAAGGGGAGCTGCAATTACCAGAGAGAGACATGCATATTCCCCAAATGTCCCCAAAGCATCTGGTCGTCCACACAGCAGCATGAGGTGAATCTGCAGAGAAGCTACTGAAAAGTGCTGACCTTGTGCCAAGGAGCATGTTGCAGTGTTACGGTCTGGGTCCGGGAGGAGACTGAAGTCCATTCATTCCTGAACTAGAAGATTATAGGAGGTCTCAACTTACACCATGAAAAGGGAAGAAAAAAGGTAATTGTAGACCATGCAAAGCATCATACCGGTTCAAACTTGTCAGAACATAATCGGAACACTGTGTTGAAAGTGTGCACAGTGGCCATTGTATAAAGGGTAATAATTAAATGACACTAAACTAGAGGAAGTCAATCAGGCTGAGACGGTGATTAAAGGAACTGAACTGTTTAGAGTAGAAACAGAAGAGCAAGGGTTATGAAATCTGCCTCCAAATACACTTGTTAGGATGGAAAAATAATAGAACATGCTGAGATAGGGATGTGCTTCAGGATTTCTTTTCAGCTTGAGATTCTGGGAAATTGGAGTGTGTTTTTTTTTTTTTTTTTTTTTTTTTTTTTTTTTTTATAATAAATCAGAAGGGCTAAGTTTGGAATGCCTGGGGCCCATTCCTCTGATATCAAAGACCAAGGCCAGAGTAGAAACCTAAATTGCTGAAGCTATTGCCAGCAGGGCTTCCTGTAGTGGCAATTCTAAAGGAGGGCATCCAGGGGACAAGCCCAGGGGTTAGCTCACAAACAGGAAAGCTGGACAAATATCACAATGATGGGACAGCAGAACACAAATAATAATAAAATAATAATAATAATAATAATAATAATGAGGAGGAGGAGGAGGAAGAGGAGAGGAGAAGTTGAAGAAGGAGAAGAAGGCAAAAGTAACCAGAGAATCCAAACAATCACGATTCTGTAACCAGGGGAACTGGAGTAGAAAGTAAAATAATGAAACTGGTGTTGGAGAGGGGTGACAATGACTAAGATCAAGTCATGTTAGGCGCCACATCACCCATTATAGAAGAACGAATAAACTTCCATGACCACACCCTAACAATGGCTTTCCTTATCAGCTCTATAGTACTTTACATTATTACACTTGTATTTACCAAGTTAGCTTATATTAGCACAACAGCCACTCAAGAGGTTGAAACAGTCTGAACAATTCTACAAAGCTTACATCATGTCACATAGTGTGACCACCGAGTCAAAGATGACTTCGGCTCAGCACAAGCACTCAATAAACATGAGCTACTGAACTTCTGGGGTTTTTCTGTCTAATTAAATTAGACAAAACAGGTCTTTTAAATGACTAGGACATGGTGTCCTAATTTCGCTTCTGTTGCTTCAATAAAATACATCAACAAGAAGCAGCTTAGGGGGAAGAGAGGCTTATTTCACCTTCCACTCCCAAGATATAGGTCCATTACTGTGAGGAAGCCACAGTGGCAGCTACTCACATCACAGCTACAGTCAAGAGAAATAGATGAATGCCACTCTTATATAGTCAGGACACACACACACACACACACACACACACACACACACACACACACTCCCAGGAATAATGCCTTCCAACATCTGTTAATTAACCAACCCCCACAGATATGTCTAGAGGTCAACACAATGCATACACTCCTTCATTGAGACACTCTTCTCTAATGATTCTGGCTGTATCAAGTGGATAATGAAAGCTACCCATCATACATAGTGAGTCAGAAATGCGTTATGGACGCTTGACTGCTACTTAAAGAAATGCAAATGATGCTCTCTGGGTGTAGAAGATGTTCTCAAGACTTTTGAGTTGGAATGTGTTTTAGGGATAGTACTCATTTAATATCTGTAAAGTAGAGATGAATGTGGTAAGAGATGGCCAGCAGATAAGGTTTCCTATATTAAAAAAAAAAAAAAAGGTAGTAAAAATATCTGGAATATAGTGGTGCATGTCTATAATTCCAGAATAGGCTGAAGAAGGAGAAATGAGTTTAAAGCCAGTTGGGACTATAAAGAGAGTTCTAGGCCAGCTTAAGGTACATAGTGAGATCCTATCTTAAGGGAGACATAGAAGAAAAAAAATAGTAATGTTGGCTTTAAATTGGAGTTGGAGTAGGGAGCAGGAGTAGAAAATGTAAGAAAAAAAGATCAAGAGTGCAAGTCTGAGTACACATTGCCTGACAGACTGCAGGAAAAGCTACACCATCGTCAATGCCTTCATCCAGGATGTGGTACAGCAGGTTGAGAACAGCCAGCCCTACTAAAACCCACTTGCTGAAGATGGCTTCACAGCGAGGAGAATCGGGATTGAGTCTGAAGCACTTGTAACTGAACGTGCTTGCTCTTTGTGTGGCTTCTTTTATCAGTTAGGTACAAGCCAGAAGAAAGTAAAAAATGATATTTGAATCTCAGCTGGTAAAGACTTATCTACCAAAGAGGTAGGGAGTAGTTCTCAGAGAAGCGTGGCAGAGTAGAGAGCTGCACAGTGTCAGATGCTGAGAGGCAGCAATATAGAGATCGAAGAGCAGCCACGTGGTCAGCATCAAGGCATATGGCCTACACATTTATAGATTAATGCCAAGATCAGAGGATAGGATGTGAACTTTTAAACACATGATGGTAAAAATAAAATCTTGTAATCATCAGTGAAAAGATGGAGCTCAAAGTTGTCATATAATAAAAGAAGGCTATTTTCAAACATTTTGATGGGCCGCTTAATATGGCATAAGACTTCATTAATATAATGGGAAGGCCTGTCAAGAAGAGGCATGGCACTTAAGACAGAGGGATTACAGTGAACCTTCAGATGAGCACAACGTGAACAGCGTCTGATTTCATGAGAATAGAATTAGATCGTGATACAGCCTTACCAAAAATACAATCTGTTATGAGAGTAATTCATTTCATCCTGCATTTATCCAAGGAAATGTGACTAGTGTTAAAGACAAACCAGGCCTTTTCTTTAGGTCACTCAACAACCAGGAACTCCATAGAAAGGGCTCAAGGGGTAAACTGAGTCCTGAAAGATAGAAAATGCTATTACCAATGAAGGGGTGAGGAAGAACCTTCTAGTCAGTTAGATGACATGCATTGTTAGAGATATCCCTTTGCTAGTGAGGTCTTTGCAGATGATAGAAAACAATTCCTTCTGGTAAAGAGGAATTCCTTGAGTCTACATAACTAAACCCTGGAAAGGACACAGACAGATCATTGGAACCAGAAACAAACACACACACACACACACACACACACACACACGCACGCACGCACGCACGCACGCACGCACGCACGCACGCACGTACACACGCACGCACTCCTTTTTTGTCTGGGCTCCTCTGTGTGACCAAATTTCTACTTTCAGATAAGATTCTCCGTGAAGTAGAAGAGTGGGTCTAGTTTATGGAAGCTCTTAGCTTTCTGGCCTGGGAAGAAAGGCATTCCTTTCCTTTTATGAAATCTCTATGGCAGGAAGATGGATATTCCAGACTACTCCTTTACTGCTCTCCTAAGCTGGGGAAGTAGACTCTTCCCATCTGAGATATGCCCACGTGGGAGGGTACCTGGTTCCAAGGGATTACTAGCCAGGTGTCTTTTTATGTCTATCCAAATGGCACATTCAGGGGATTGTAAATCACCACAGATGATGAGTGTGATTTTACAGAAGGCTAGGAGCAAACACACTCCAGTTACATTGCTAGAACAACCAGAAGCTAGTCATGAGATAGATCTAAGAAGAGGCAGTTCAAAGACGGAAGGGCATACATGAAGAATTAGAAAGCAGAACTGAAGAAACTTGCTGATAAAAATCAATGTAAAAAATAAAGGAGAAGATAAAATAGAAAAAAAACAACAACAACTATGAAACTGTGCTGGCTAGTCTTATGTCAACTTGATATAGGATAGGGTTAAATGCCTCCATAAGACATGTTTGTAATTAGTGATTGATGGAGGGTTGAGCCCATTGTCAGTGATGATACCTGGGCTGGTGGTCCTGGGTTCTAAAAGAAATTTGGCTGAGAAAGCCATGAAGGACCAGCCAGTAAGCAGCACCCCTCCATGGTCTCTGTGTCACCTCCTGCCTTCAGGTTCCTGCCCTGTTTGAATTCCTATCCTGACTTCCTTTGATGATGAAGTGTAAGCCAAATAAACCCTTCCCTCCCCAACTTGTTTTTTTTTTGGGGGGGGGATGGTGTTTTGTTGAAGCAACAAAACCTCAACTATGACAGAGTCCTATATTTAGAACTTGACAAAGGGAAATGGGAGATAATAGTAAAGATAGATAGGATTCAATGACAGACCCTGGATTGTATGAATAAAGATGTCAACTGCATAGGTGAATATAGAAGCTAGACTGAGGAGAAAAAACAAAAAAAAAACAAATATAAGCTATAATCACAAACCATAGGCAAAAATTTCTATACCATCGGTCTCAGTGAAACTGACCAAACAACAGAGTGTCGTTACCTTTGATGACTGAGAGGTCATTGGTGAGCTTTGCCAACGCATTGTCAAGACAGCTAGATGCTTTGTAGTTATGATTGTTGAGGAGTAAATGAGAGGTGGTGGTGGGGGAATAGCAGGTATGCATTAACTTCTGGGAAGCTGTATTTATGAAAATGTCATTTAAAGAGGTCAGAACAAACCAAAGGAAGGAAGGAGCCATGGGATTTAATTCTATAAGAAACAATCAAACCATTCAATACAGTCATACTTATTTCCTGTTACTACCATAGTAAGAGGCCCTCTTCCTCTGCATCCTCACCAACACTTGGTATTTCTGTTCTTTTTCATTCTAAGCATCATAGGCAATGGAAATGATTTTAGTTTTCATTGTGGTGATGAGTGCTGTTAGAAAGTTTTTGTGTTTATTAATAAGCATTCCTACATTTTTCTTGTTTAATTGTCTTCTCTTCTTCCTATTTCTTAAATGCTAGACTGTTGTTTTAAATTACTCTTGTTTTTTTTTTTAATAAAGCATTTGTTTTTTTAAAATGTATTTATTTTTGTTTGTATATGTTGCAGGTCACCCTATCTGGACACCCCTTCGGGGAGGGGGTGAGAAGGCACAACATCAACGACACAGACATCAGGAGTTAGGTGAGAAGCAGGCATACGGCTCATTTATTGTGGATATGGGGCAAACCTATATACCCTTCGTGATTTCCCATTGGCAGCTGGAGACTCTCTTAGCTGTGTTGTGTCTTTCTCATTGGCCCCCAGCATTCTGATGGTTGTGAGTCGCCAATCACCAGGTGCAATGGCAGACTCCAAGTTGGCTCAGCAGGAAATAGCTAACACTCATGCCTACGCGCACTACCTGGAACAGGGCACCTGTGGTTTTATCAGGCTAGCTGGCTGCGCTCCTCCTACATGTATAGCTGTTTTGTTTTGTTTATCTGCATGTTTACCTGTATGCACCATGTGTCTGCAATGCCAAGGCAGGCCAGAGGAGGGCACCAGATCCTGTGGTTGTTGGCCACCACATGGGTGCTAGAAACCTAACCCTGGCTTCTGGAAGAGCACTCATCCCTCCAGCTCCAACTAAAGCATATGAGCTAGAAATAAGTCATTTGTCAGATACACATTTGAGAATATTTTCTCCCAGTATATGCCTTACACTTCTGCTTTACTGTTAGTGTTTTATTGAGAGATGAAGTTCTTAATATTCATAAATAAGACTACATCAACTTTTCTTTAGGACTAGTGCTTTTAGAGTCCCAGGAAGTCTTCGTGTCCCTTAAAAGTCATAGAGATGCTTCCGATGTTTTATTCCCAGTAGTTTCCTAGAGTATTAAGCATTTTATTTCAGACATATCAGTCATCTCAAATATTTATGCATCATGTATTATAGCAGTTAAGATTTATTTTTTTCTTATATAAATTTCTCCATAGTACAGTAACATTTGTTGGGAGAAGAATGTCTTTCTCTGTTGAATTGGCTTGGTGATTTGCCAAAATTCAATCAGCATTTAAAAATGCACGTGCTTATTTTTCTTATTTTTGATCTCTCTAACCACTTCCACTGATCTATCTATATTTTCAACAAAATTACTTTCATTATGTGGCATTTTAATAATATAGTAACTTTTGAAATCAGTATAAGAACTACTATTCTTTTTAAGATTATACTCTAAGTTTTATGTACTTATATATAAATTTTAGATTCAGTTGATCAGTTTCTACCAAATTAAGATAAAGACTGCTTAGAATTTAAATGAGATTTCCTTTAATATACACCTCAGTGTAGGAAAGCTCAACATGTTAAAGATACTCAGTCTTCCAATCCATGGACCCATAGATACAAGAATACTTTTGCTTGTTTTATTGCAAATTGAATCTAATACATAAAAGAACAAGTTATTTGTGTGTCCCCATAGTTCTGTTCATTTTTGCTTCATGTTACTTTGAAACTCTGCTATTACTCACGCATACATTGAAGTTGCTGGATTTTCTTAACTAATTAGCCTTTTTATCATTATGAAATGCCCTCATCTTTGACATTATTTCTTTTGAAGATTCTTCTTTTTTAGTCTTAAAGATTAATTTTATTTTTAATCACATGTGTGTATGTGTGGGTATGCCCACATGTGAGTACTGGTACTTATAGCATCCAGAAGAGGGTTTCAGAGCCCTGGAGCTGGAGTTACAGCCAGTTGTGAGTCACCTGACATGGCTTCTGGGAGCTGGACTTGCATCCTCTGAAAGAGTCCTATACTTTTAACCCATAAACTATCTCTCCAGCCCCTTGAAAACTCTTTTCTGAGGCATTAAAAGCAGACTGATGATACTATGTTACACTTACCTGTTTTATTGCATTTTCCATCCTTTATTTTCAACATCTTTACATTTATATATTTTTCTGTCTTCTAAACTGTGTGGTTTAGACCTTAAATTTTTAAAGTACTGTCTTCCTTTTAACATAACATTTTATTTGGAGTTGCTGTAATGGTTAAAATGTAGGGAGTTTAACTCTATCATTTGTTTTTCAGTTTTCTTTCCCCTTTGTCTGTTCTTGAGCATTTTTAAAGTTTTTATTCTATTTCCTCTTGTGCTTAACAACCTCTCCATTATCATTATATTTTGTAGTTTCTCCTGAGATTATAATTGGCAGTTTCAATTTGTCTGCCTGTGTAGATTTCCCGTTACACTGTTTCCCATATAACCTCTGCTAAAGTCCCCATGCCTTTTACTGCTACAGATGTTTTGAGTCCCAAATGCACTTTAAATATTTCTGAAGTCAAATACCTTTCAGAGAAAAGAAGAAAAGACAGATTTTGAGTTTACATACGTATTTAAAATTTCTTGACTTCTTCCGTTCAGTCTAGATTTCTGTCTTGTGTCATTTCCTTTCAAGCTGAAATACTTCCCCTGACATTTCTTCCAGCACAAAGATGCTAGCAATATAGTTGCTCTGTTTTTGATTATCTAAAGATGCTCTGTGTGCTTCCCTTTTTAAAAACGTGTCTCTTTAAAAATATTTTCTTTGAACTAAAATGCAGATGCCATGCAACATTAACTGCTGCTGTGTGCACACTTCAGTCCACGAAACACATTTCAATGCTGTGCAACCATCACCCTTATTAATTTTCCAAACCTTTTAGCACGTCCAAACCCCTCTATAAGCTAGCGGTAAGCTATGACCTCCCATCCCAGCATTCCCCTCAACCCTTGGTAACCTCAAATCTGTTTGTTTCTCTGTCCTAAAGATCTCCTATTGTAGAGCCAAACACCAGGTGTTTTTTATTTGAGTTGCTTTGCTAAATATGTTATTGAGTTCCATCCATACTATAAATTTTTATTCCTTCTTATATGACTAAAGAGGGCCATGTGTGTTGGTATACGTATGCAACCCCAATATATAGGAGGCAGATTCAGGCAGATCTCTGTGAGTTCAAGTCCAGCTACGTCTCTGTCACAAGTTCCAGGTCATCCAGGGATACATAGGGAGCTCGTGTCTGTTAAAAAGATTGTATGACTAAACCATATATTATACTTTTCTTATTCATCCATCACTTGGCAGACATTTGGGTTTTTTTTTTTCTTTCTGCTACTGTAACAGTGGAATTCGTACAAGGTATAAATATCTGTTGAAGTCCCATTTTCCATTTTAGAGCGTATATGAATTTATTCGTTAATTTTCTCATTACTGTCAACAAATAAACAAGTTAAGGAAGGAAGGGTCTGGCTTTGGTTCACAGTCTGAGGACATGTGGTCCATCATGGTGGGGAAGACACGGTCGCAGGTGCATGAGGTGACAAGTCACCCTGTGTCCTCAGTCAGGAAACACAGACAAAGGCTGGTTTTCTCCTTTTCTTGTTATTCAATCTGATACTGCCACCTGTATGATGGTGCAGCTGCATGAAAGAATCTTCAGCTAACCCTCTCTGGAAACTCCCTTCCAGACTCACCCAGAGGTGTATCTACTTGGTGATTCCATATCCGGTCAAGTACACAATTGAGAATGACCATCATCGCATCTCAGAATAGAGCCGCTGGCTCATGTGATGGCTCAATGCTTAGCTTTCCCAGGAAAGGCTAAGTTGATGGTCACAGCCACTGCCACTCCACACTACTGCCAACAGTAGACCAGGGCTCGACTTGTTCATATTCCTGCCCACACTTATTTTTTTTCTTTATTTTGCTTATTAAAATTATGGTCATCCTAATAGATGGGAAGGGCTGGATAGCACTTTGGCTGGTGTTGCTTAAATTACCAATGGTACTGATTGTCTTGCATGTGCTCACCAGCTACTTCACCATTTTCTTGGGAATATGTCCCCTAAAGTCCTTTATCCATTGGACAAATTGGTTGCTTCTTTTTGGTGAGTTGTAAGACGGATGATTAGATCAACCAGTTGATTTATCAATGGATGGATGGATAGATAGATATTCTGGATTTTGAACCCTCTATAACCTCTGGTGGCTGGCACTCTGGAGAGCTAAATTCTTTCTGGAGGAATTACTTCATGGGGGCGGGAGGCTTTAATCTATTGTAGCCTTCACCCACTTCTTGTTCCTCCCTCCCGCCAGCTCCCCACTTCCAGTATGGATAAAAATGTGACCAGCCAGCTTCCTGCTCCTGCTACCATGCCCTCCCTGTCATGATAGACTCTATTCCTCTGGAACTAGAAGCTAAAATAAATTATTTCTGCCTTCAGTTGTTTTTGTCAGAGTATTTTATCACAACAACTGAAAACTAACAGGTACACTGCCCAATCTTTCTCACACTCCCATGGATAACTCTAAATCAGCCTTCTCGTCCCCTCTCCTCATATGAGTCAAACCTGGCTTCATCTTGGAGCTTTGTAATTACTCTTCTCCATACCTGGAATGTTCATCTTTTATCTTTTAGGTTATATAATGACCTATTTTCTCACTTTCTTATAAATTGTGTTTGAATTGGACATCTTCTTAGAGTCTTTTAAGACACTCTAAAAGCGGTCCTCACACAAGTATATTGTTACCTAACCCTTTGTCCTGATTTTTTCATAGCGCATATGACTCCTTGATATTACATTATAAATTCTGTGCTCACTTAATGTTCTCAGAACCAGAACATCAGCTCCCGAGAACAGGAGTGCTATGTTACTGTTGTATCTCCAGGTCCTGCAGTAAAGAGCTCAGTGAGATTTGTTGCTTGTGGGAACATCCTTAGCTACATAGTCTTCCTGTGATTTGTTTTAATCATCTAATCATCAGTTAAAATGATGAAATAGAACATAAAAGAGCTTTCAGATATTTCTACTCTTGCCAAATAGAATTGTATTATATTTTATGTTCCCCATCCCTGGTCCATGCTGGAAAACATCCCGAAGAATAAACCCATTCAGCCTGAAAAATAAGTATGCGAATTATTTCTTGTTATTGTCTGCACAGGGTACGAACATGAAGTACATCTTCCATGAACTTCTTGTTTGGCTCCCTGCCCTTCAGATGAGACGGCACAAGAACACTTTCTGCTGTCTCAGTTCACGTGGAACTTCTGTTCACAGAAGTGCTGACTCATGCTCAAACCTGCCCACTAAGCATTAGTGGGTTAACTGCCAGGTCAGTGAGGTTATCGTGAGACATCTAGATTTCCGTAGATAAGACCTACAGTCAACCCACCATGAAAACTTCACATGGGAGTCTGTGATCCGCTCAGTGGAGTCTGAATCATTATACACAACCCTTTCTTAAGAATTTTATTTTTACATCATTTGTACAGTTTTGAAAGTTATCTTGTTCCTGGGCTACCTAACTAATTTTTGTCTGTGTATCTGTTAATATAAACAACAATGCAAACTAACATCATGAAGACAAGCACTAATTTCATATCATGTGTGACCATCGTTAATGTTAGCACCTAGTTGATGATAACTTTGGCGATACTTACATATAACCTTGGTGACACATATTTTTTATTTTTACATTTTTTTTTTGTTTTTTCGAGACAGGGTTTCTCTGTGTAGCTTTGCGCCTTTCCTGGATCTCGCTCTATAGCCCAGGCTAGCCTCGAACTCACAGAGATCCGCCTGCCTCTGCCTCCCCAGTGCTGGGATTAAAGGCGTGCGCCACCACCGCCCGGCAGACAGTACTTTTTTTTTTTTTTTAAGATTTATTTATTTATTATGTATACAGCATGTATGACTTCAGGCCAGAAAAGGGCACCAGATCTCATTACAGATGGTTGTGAGCCACCATGTGGTTGCTGGGAATTGAACTCAGGACCTCTGGAAGAGCAGTCAGTGCTCTTAACCTCTGAGCCATCTCTCCAGCCCGGTGACACATATTTTTGTTTCAAAGTAAACTATTAAAAAAAAAGTATAATTGAGTGCTCTTTTTCAAAGTAGGTGACTGGTCTTATCATTTACTGAAAGATTGCTTCCATGTGCTATAAGAAGGAAGACAACTTGTTTTTTCCCACTTGTGAGAAAGATTTAAATCCACAGTTTCCATGTTTTGAAAATGTACTATCTTAAGAATCAGAAAGCCGTATAGCAAATCATAATTCCACATTTCCCCCTCTGTCACTGATACTTTGTTTAGATTTAATGGATTAACTTAATTCATGGTTTTTAAACATAGTTATTTTTTTCTGCTGGTAAAAATGACACATAATCATGACAGAACACCATAGAAAGAATCATAAAAGATAATATAAGTTAAGACTTTGTTAATAACTTCACCTCACCACTGTTATTCCACTATCAACGTGTGCATCTTTATGTCTTAAACACAGCTTTGTGTACCATATTTTACTGAACACTGAAAGTCTTCTCTTGCCTGACAGTGCTGGTGCACGCAGGAGGCAGAGGTAGGCGGATCTCTGTGAGTTTGAGGCCAACCTGGTCCACAAAGTGAGTTTCTGGACAGCCAAGGCTACACAGAGAAACCCTGTCTCAAAAAACAAAAACAAAAAAAAAAAAAAAAAAAAAAAGAAAAGAAAATGAAAGTCTTTTCTTATATTAATTGAGAAGTATCTGCATATAATATCCCATGCATAACAAACATAACATAATTGTACTTTCCCCTAATAATTCACAGATTTTCCTAAATTTCAGATGTTCTAATTAATACTGAAAATACTCAAAATTAACACAATTAATATTGTATGCATAATTTATTATAAATAACTATTTTAAAATATTAATGCTTTAGAAGCAGGATTGGGAGAAAGGTCGGCTGGTAAAATGCTTGCTGCATAAGCTTGAAGACTGGAATTCAGTCTGCAGCACACAGGTAAAAAGCCAGACTCCAGGGCTTATGCTTGAAATTCTAGTGTTGAGAGGATGGAGACATGCAACCAGCCACCTGCCTCCGTGACCGGTTCCAGTCACTGAGAGGCACATCTTGTCTCAAGTAAACAAGCTGGACTGTGTAGCAGGACTCTTGGAGAGTCTTATTAATAAAATCAAATCTGAGGCCAGTTATTGGGGTGAATGTTGGAAGATTAGAGAAGCAGAACAAGCTACAGCTACCTCACCTTGCCAACTCCTCAGCTAATTCTGTTTCCTCAGACTGAAGCCTCTGAGTCCTCATTCAGAAGGAATCTCAGCTACTGCTGCTAGAAATCTAAAAGCTTAACCAGCCAAATGCTTCTAGTTTCTGGTGTCCTCACGCCTTATATACCTTTCTGCTTTCAGCCATCACTCCCTGGGATTAAAAGCTTGCTTTCTGGATTAAAGGCGAGAGTCACCATACCTGGCTGTGTCCTTGAGCACATGGATTTCTGCCTCTGGAATGCTAGGATTAAAGGCGTGTGCTACCACTGCCTATCCTCTATGTTTAATATTGTGGCTGTTCTGTCTCTGACCCCAGATAAGTTTATTAGAGTGCACAATATTTTGGGGAGCACAATACCACCACAGGACTGCTCTCAAAGAACAGTACAGCTGACCTCTGGTCTCCACGCACACAGACACATGCCTGCCTGGGCATTTGCAAGTGTGGACATGTACACACAATTAGTTAATCATTAATGTAGAGAGGTACTGAAAGGTAGCAATTTGTTACACATTTCCAAGCTTCTTCTCTGGGTCAAGTGTGAGGAATGATCCCGATAAAGGCAGAGACCTCATCTCATCTCTGCTGTATGACATCCCTTGTATTCCTTGTGTTCCAGCAATGTGTAGAATGTGTGCTGTGCTCATTCTCATAGTAAAGTAACACAGCTTTTCATACAGGTGTGAGTCACTCTAACTGGAGATATAAAGTCATCTCTCCCAAACTAAGTTCTTAACCCAGGATTCAGCTGGATCATCACAAGTCCTATTAAGTTTTAGCTGAATGGCTGAAGGTATAATTTAAGTATGATTTTGTGCATCATTTAGTTTCTTACCCATAGGTAGAACGAGGCCAGTTTAAAGGAGTTTGATCATGAAGGAAAGCAGTGACCTCTGTCCTGCCGACAGGACAGCTTGAAATGCTGGCTTGAAAATGAAACATTTACCATGGTCTCCTATTCCTTGTTCTCCCTCTCTGTTCTTGATCCAGCTGGGATCTCCCGCTCCCATAGACTTTCTTTCTCTCGACCCTCGCCCTTCATTACTCCCACTCATGTCCAGGTTGTTCATGTAGATCTCAGCCATTTCTCCGTCAGTGGGTGATCCCTGTGTCTTTCTTGGGGTCCTGTTTTCCAGGTAGCCTCCCTGGTGATGTGAGTAGCAGTCCAGTCATCCTTGTTCCACATCTAGTATCCTCCTATGAGTGAGTACATACCATATTTGTCTTTCTGAGTCTGGGTTACCTCACTCAGGATGATTTTTTCTAGATCCATCCATTTGCCTGCAAACCTCATGATGTCATTGTTTTTCTCTGCTGAGTAGTATTCCATTGTGTATATGTGCCAAACTGGATCAGGCCCTCTGAATAGGTGAGACAGTTGATTGGCTTGATCTGTTTGGGAGGCATCTAGGCAGTGGTACCTGTGTTCATTGCATGAGTTGGCTGTTTGAAACCTGGGGCTTATGCAGGGACGCTTGGCTCAGTCTGGGAGGAGGGGACTGGACCTGCCTGGACTGAGTCTACAGATTGATCTCAGTACTCAGGGAGGCTTTGCCCTGGAGGAGATGGGAATGGGGGTAGGCTGGGGAAGGGGAGGGGGGCAGGAGGGGGAGAACAAGGGAATCCATGGCTGATATGTAGAACTGAATGGTATTGTAAAATAAAATAAAAGGAAAAAAAAAGAAAGCAAATGAAACATTTATACCTTGCATAGCTCATGCTGAGGTGTCTGAGCTTGATTTTCAGTTTCTCCTGAGTGGCTCATGCTGTGCAATCCCTGATTCACAGAATATGAGTGTGTCTGTGTTTGTGTGTGTAAGTGTGTCTGTGCATGAGTGTGAGTGTATACATGTCTCTGTGTGTGCCCGTGTGTGTGTGTGTGTGTGTGCCCGTGTGTGTGCCCGTGTGTGTGTGTGTGTGTGCGCCGCGCTGCGCGCGCGCGCTCATGTTTGGCTGAATACTTAGTGGGAATTGAATGTGATGTAAATCTGGAAGCAACTCATCTAAGTGTGAATCATGGTATGATCCCCTGTTTGTGGGGATTCATTCAAAAGCAAAAACAAAAAGCCAAAAGCCAGAAGTCTTTAGCTAACATTGGCAAGGATGATCTTGAAGGGAACTAAATTTACAAGGACCAGCCACTCCCAATCTGTCTGTCTTATTGTGTAGAATTTTTTGTCAATAATTATCACTTTGCTATTTTCTGTTAAAACATCATAGGGAGCATTGGTCTTAGCAAAGGGACCCAGATTAGGTACTGAGTCTTTTATCTTGCTCGAGGAAAGACTCCCAAGGCTTTAACTACTAGGCTACTGCTTTCTTTGAACCTTGTGGCAAGTCATAATAAAAACATAGCATGTTTCATTCTCTTCGGTAAAATCTAGACCTTGTCATAGCACTGAGGAGGACAAGGAGATGGAGAATGGGCAGAGGCACCTCAGTCCCTTTGAAGGTCATGTTGGGAGGACAAAGGGCTCTCTCAAGCTTCCCAATGCTGAGATCCTTTAATGCAGCTCCTCATGTTGTGGTGACTCCCAACCATAAAATTATTTCATTGCTACTTGATATCTGTAATTTTGCTACCATTATCAATCGTAATGTAAATATCTGACATGCAGGATATCTGATGTGCGACCCTGTGAAAGGGGTCAAGACCCACAGATAGAGAGCCACTCCTCTAGAAGGTGACCAGGTGCATGTGAGCCAAGGAGGATCACAAGACATGAAGATCCTCCTCTGAGCAAACATTTCTCTAAGGAAGCCTTACTCAAGGAATGTCCCTCCTTCTCCATACACTGCTGACCAGTCACCCTCCAGAGATGGGAGAGACTGAGGAGCGGGTGGTGATACTTGGGTTCTGCAAGTTCGTCTGTGCTCAGAACTGTTAACAAAGAACTGGAAACAGCCACCAGGAGGTTGGGAGGGGGAAGAACTCAGTTTACTCTAACATAAACATCTCCTGTATCACTTAGACTTTTCGTATAATTAACTATATATCATGTAGTGACTCTGAGGTGTGTCATATTATATAGTATATATCACATATTACACATTTCTCTCAGCTTGTCTTCTTTTAATATTTCTTTTTTATATGCAAAGATCTTCTCTGAGGTGTTTTTTTTTTTTATTATGGTCTCCACTGTTTAATCTCTTCCTATGGACTAGTCGGATTTTTAAAGTATGTTTATGGTTACAGAGTCTGCGCTTGTGCCTGCTGAGAGTGAAATGTGTGGTAAAATACCATCTGGGTTTGTCAAGCACTGTATTAACAGCACAGGCTACAGAGAGAAAGGCTTTAAGAAGTGGGCATGTGGACTGTAATTAAAGTGGGCTGTTTATACTGCAACGGTTATCTAGTCCCTAAGGGCTGTGAGGGTCCAGTGCTCTCTGAAGACAGATACTATTTTATGAGTAGTCTCACAAAGTTCTTTGTCACACAATTCAGAATCGCTCCTGGGAAAAGGCCTCCCATTTGCCAAAGCTGCTGATAGAAAACTGGAATTGAGGCCACCCAAACCTACTGGTGACAACTTCTGAGTCTCCTGTTTGTGGAGAGCAATAATCCAAGGAACAGAAGCAACAGAGGTCTGTGCTGGAAGATGAGAGGCACAGCCTCACAGCGGCCACACGATCTCGAGCGATCTCCTACATTCAACCACACAGCTCTGAAAAAATGGCGAAGTGTTCAGGTTGAGGGCCAAATGTTTTCTTGCTACTGTTGCCATCCTTCCTAATCCTCTTTCTTTCCCCTTTCTCTCTCTTTCCTGCAGCATCCTGACCACTTGGTTGCTCATGGCTTTGTTTTATTTTTTGAGATAATATAATTACAACATATCTCCCTTGCCTTGGCTCCCTTCAAACCCTCCCATATGCCCCTTCCCACCCTCCTTCAAATCCGTGGCCTCTTCTTTCATGAATTGATATCGCACGCATATATGTATATACATATCTATTCCCAAATAGAACCATAATGTTTTGATTTGGTAGTCTTGATTTCTTCCCTCTCTCCTCCTTCCCCTTGTTTCTGAGTCACAGCTAATACTACTTTTCCTCTTCTGATTTTTCTCTCTTTGTTTGTTTTATCTTGGTTCTTATCCCATGAGTTCTACATAAATCCTCTTCTCCAACGTTCGAATTGTGTTGCCAGTGTCTATGCTCTGGAGCCCCCATGAACATCAGACCTCCTTGCCTATCATTGGTGGTAGTTTGGGCTCTGCCACACACAGCTCAAAGTCAAATGCGTGTACTTCCCATTGTCTCTCATTGAGAAAATAGCATCTCAGGACCTGATTTTACTTACATTTTAAAAACTTCTGGTTTGGGATAATAGGTTTAATCCTGCTCTGTGAAGGAAACCCCCTGGCAGATTAATCATATTCTGCTTGAAGCTTTGTGGTGATTATATGATATATGCAGTCATTGCTACACGGTTCAAGACTTTACTGAGTAATTGAAATATTACTTAGTAACTGAGTAATTTACCGAGTCCGTTTTTTGACCACCTGACTCCTGCAGTGTCCATATCTACACCCATCCCTGACAACCCTCCTCCTTTTCCACTCATCTTATTTACTCAGTCCACTTACACGGATTGTTTGTAATGGGTTTCTGCTTGATGTATGTGTTCTCTTCACCCTAAAAATAGCCATATTGGCTCTGTAAAGAAGGAGCCTCCATTTCCAACTCTTCAAATTTCTTCAGTACGCAAATGTGTCTTGTTTTATCCATGAAAAGCAGATAAAACTTGGCCTTCTTCCCACTCCCTTTAAGACCTATTCTTGGCCCCTCGATGTCACTGAAAGTTCCCCCAGAACATCTATCAGAAGTCCCCCCCCCCCCCCCCCGCCATGGCAAGAACACACAGAGGTGACAACGGTTTTTGTTTTGCTTTTCTGTTACTCATTTTGCTCTGCCCAATGTGACAGCAGGCTCCACACTCTGCCTCAGAGGAGGCTTGTGACGGATGGGCAGTTTTTTTTGCTACTTTCCATAACAAATCTCAAAACAGACGCTGCAAATCTAAACTAGACCCACACGTATGTCTCATTTGGTTCACAGAGACATCTTGCAAACCTGAGCAGAGGGGCTGGCAAGATGACTCAGTGTGTGAAGGAGCTTGCTCCTAAGCCTCAGGACCTGAGTTCAATCCCTGGGTAGCCACCATTGGCCATAAGTGTCTACCGTGTGTGTGCCCTTGGAGGCTAGATGAGAAAGTCAGATCCCCTAAAGCTGGAATTACAAGCAATTATGAGACATCTGAGGTGGGGCTGGGTTCCCTGCAAGAGTAGAATACATTCTTAACCACTGAGTCATCTCTCCATGCCCTGTTGTTGTTGTTGTTGTTGTTGTTTGTTTGTTTGCTTATTTACTTGTTTGAAATATATTTTTCACTCTGTAGCTTAGGCCTGCCCAGAGCAACTGTGTTGTCCAGACTGTCCTGAAACTCAAAGCAATCCCCTGCCTCAGTCCCCACGTGCTGGGATTACTGATGTGAACCAATTCACTCTTCCAGCCTTTAAAAATAGTGAAATATAACATATGTAATAAAAACAGACAAAAGAAATGCACAGAGTTTAGTGAGTACTTACAAAAGTAAAAATCATACATTTACAAGATAGTCAAGGCATAGTACCAGTAAAACATAGTTATTCCTTCCAGAGCACAGCTTTCCCTTCCCATGGGTCTTCACCAAACCAACGTCCACTGAATTCAGCTCCTTGACTTTATAGTCTTACCTCTTAAAACTTTATAGCCTATTGCTGCCTCTTATTGGACTGAATTTTATGTAAAGGTCATTTGATGTCTGCAAGTAAGGTAGCCATAGGAACTTCCTCATAGAATCTCTTTCTTAACGTTGAATTTAAAGAAGTCATTTTAGATGTAACATCTTCTCCCCATTCCCAACAATCAAGTAAATGCATAACCTAATATAATAAATTGATCTATTTTTTTTTAAATGTCAACCAAGAGAAAGACAAAATTCTTGAGTACACAATGTTGTACACAGCAATTCAGTCGCAATTCTTAACTTCACACCTACCCAGAAGCCTGTTGGGGAATAGAAAAAGCTCTCGGAACATTTAATTAATACTTCCAAATATTTAGAGACATGACTGAGTAGGCATCTTTATCTCATTTGACTAAGGGATAGTCGGGGAAACTGTTAGGATAGCTAGGTGGATGGGAAGTAAACAGTAGCAAACCACTATGGACCATTTGGGTCTATGTAACAAATCCTATAAGCTAGTAGCTTATGTAGAAAAGACACACATTTCTAACAGTTCTGAAGGCTTGAAAGCCTAAGGTCAAAATCCCAGCAAATTTCATGTCTGATAGAGGCAACTTTCTGATTAACACATAGTGCCTGCTGACTCTGCCCTCATAGGGTAGAAGAAGTAAGGGTTTCCACAGAATCCTTTATAAAGTTACAAATTCCATCCATGATTTGCCCTCAAGGTCATCTCCCAAGAGCCCACTTCCTGATCCTATTACCTTGTGGGTTATCATTGCAATATACACATTTAATGGAACTCAAACATTCAGACCATAGTTATAACTAAGAACTTCATGAGCATTTCCCTAGTCCTAATGAGCTATGTAAGCCCATTGTGTCCACCCAATTCTCCTGACATTTAACATGTCACTGGCATCTTAAAGCTGGGTTGTTTGCTATCATCTTAAGCAACGGAGGGAATTTAGGGAGGAATTAATGACACATGTAATATATGATCAGAATGATATAAGATGGTGAGACATCTTAGAGATGATAATGCAGGAAGCTATTGCTGTTTCTGTGCGCGGGGGAAGGGAGGCCTGGGGATGAGGCAATGATGTCGTCAGAAAGCATCCAGGACCATCCAGCAGAAACCAGATCATGGTAGACCTAGCTGTTGGTACTAGAAAGACAGCTACACTGAGACTTATTCAAGACACTTCTGAGGGCTGAGACAGAAAGAGAGATAAAATAGTATGGCTTCTTCTTTTTTTCTGCCCTCTCTTCTGCTGCTCTGACTTCTACCATGAATCTGACTAGAAGCTGGTTGGTAAGGGATGCTGGAACACAAGACCTTCAAGAGTCAGAACTTGTGAACTACAAGCAAGACAGAGAGAGATAAAGATTGGATTTAAGAGTGAATGCGTGGAAACCTGGCATCAGGACTATAAAAGAGGATTCAAGTATGACTCCCAAGTCCTTGGCTATCAGTGTGAACGATGTCATTTTCCAGGATGGAAAATATTGAAGAAATAGCAGTTCAATAAACTAAACTTAGAAGCCTTCTTGTGTGTGTGTGTGTGTGTGTGTGTGTGTGTGAAGCTTGGGAAGTTTGTTAAATATCTGAGTGAGGCTATCATAGGGGTCCTGCTGTGGGATGTTCTGTATGGCAAATGTGTTGCTCTGATTGGTCAATAAATAAAACACTGATTGGCCAGTAGTCAGGCAGGAGGAAGTATAGGCGGGAAAGAATTCTGGGAAGTGGAAGGCTGAGTCAGAGCCACTGCCAGCCACTGCCAGGACAAGCAGCATGTGAAGATGCCGGTAAGCCATGAGCCTATGTGGCAAGGTGTAGATTTATAGAAATGGGTTATTTTAAGCTATAAGAACAGTTAGCAAGAAGCCTGCCATGGCCATAAAATAATTAAGAATAAAATTAGAAGCTGCCATGCATACAGTTTGTAAGCAATATAAGTCTCTGTTTACTTGGTTGGTTCTGAGCGGCTGTGGGACTGGTGGGTGAGAGAGATTTGTCCTGACTGTGGGCAAGGCAGGAAAACTCTAGCTACAGGGTCCAATCAGAGATTCTCTCTCACTGAAGAAAAAGGGGGAGAAGGAGACACTGGCAATGTAGCAAGGGGAAAAGGGAAGGACCCCAGGGGCAGAACTCTAGGTGCCTTGGGGTTGGATAACATGAGTGCTGAATGACAGCGTTCTCCAGGGAAGGTGGCGAGCAGCATGGGCTTGACAAAGCCTTTCAACCCCTGGAACTGAGGCATGCAATGAGGGTAGACTCAGAAGACCATCCCAAAGGATGGTGAATACTCAGCCTCTCAGGTGAAGAGATGATGGAACAACACCACATTGACGCTCTTCCCATCCACAGTCTGGACACGGTGGCTTGTCACAAGCCTGACATCCAGGGTGTGGATAGTGATGACAGAATGGATGGAGGTTAAGTTGCCCGCAGCCTCGCTGTATGGAGATTTAGCAACAGGAATTGACTAATGTCAAAATCCATCTTCTTTTTACCACAAAACAATCCTCCACAATGCAGTTTTCAAAGACCGGTTTATGTCGTGCAGCTTGACCCAATGGTGGGGTTTTAACAACATGGACTGGAGGGCTCTGGGCTCTGTGTGTAGGAAACTTTTTGAAATCTTCCACCATGAAAGATTTAGGAGAACCAAACATGATTTGTTGCCTAGTGTAAGTTAACGAGACAAACACACATGCAGGCAAATATACGTTTGTCCTTGCTTTTCTTTGTGTAATAGAATCTGTGCAGACTCCTACCTACCAAGTGAACAGGTTATTATAGTATGAGCAAAGGTGGTGGTGCACTCACTTGCTGATTTTCTTTATCCTTTGGTATAGATATAGATACAGATTCATTTAGAATTATATGTCCTATATATATGATAAATAACTCTGAAAGGTAAGTGGGTACCCATTCTGAATCCATCTACCTAACAAAAACCTGGCCTAAGGCTGGAGAGTACTTGCCTCACAATTATGAGGACCAAAGTTTGACCCCCCAGAACTCATATTTTAAAAAATCAAGACAGGCTGGCATGGCATGTATTTGTAATCCCCGCTTTGGGGAGGTGGGGAATGGAGATCCCTGAAGCTCACTGACCAGCTAGCTTGGTTGAATCAGTAAGTTTCAAGTGAAAGTGAGAGGTCCTGTCTCAAAAGACAAGCTGGAGAGCAACCATAGAGGAAACCGACACTATCCTCTGGTTCCCACCTGCAGGTGCACGCATGTACAGCGGTACACACAGAGAAACCTTGCCCAAACTCCATTACCGGTTTTACTACTGGCCAAATCATATTTCTAGAACACATATTCATACTTTTTTCTGGAGGATGAAAATTTTATGCTTGGAACTTTGTACCTTCAACACCACTGCTTGTATAGTTTAAGAAGTCTGTTCTCCTAGTGTCAAGTGTTTATATACAACTGTATCATTTCTCCAGGGGTGAGATGGCAAAATAGTAACAAGTTAAACACGACTTTGGGTCCAATTCTCCTTTTTTAAAAGAGATGGAATTTCAGAAAACTGAAAAAATCTCCACATCGTATACAACTCCGTTTCCCCGTTTGGATCTGTAGTACAGGCATTCTGACTCTGCATTTTCTACTGTTTTACTTTTTGGTACTAAAATAGTTTTCAACTAGATGTGGTGGTGTGCATTTTTAATTCCAGCACTTGGGTGGCAGAGGTTGGCAGATCTCTGAGTCTGGAACCAGCTTTTTATACATCGAGTTCCAGGCCTGCTGGGTTTACCATAGTGAGACCAGCTCTCAAATACTAAAAATTCTTTTCAGTGATAGTAATTTTAACAACCCAAATTGTATAGAGAGATCTAATGATGGAGTGGGGGGTCGGAGTCTTTATTAAACAATGAAAGAAACTAACCACGTAGTCCATCTTCTCCACTGTCTGAAAAGTACTCAGGCCTGTCTGCTAATGTGAACAGGAAGCTCCTGTTGCTCTTATGCGCATGCCTGTGTTATCTCCCTGATGTTAATGACTCAGCAGTGTGGGAGCTCTCCCAACTGATGGAGCAACACCCCCAACACTGCCCCGCCCCATACCATGTGTGTTACCCAGAACTGTAAGCAATGAAAAGCCATAAACATAAGATAAAGCATTCTGGCTGTTAGGATTACGATGGTTCTTTGTTCCCAGATACTCTGGCCATGTGTATGAAAGAGCATAAGCAGCTATCTAGCTTGAAGGTTTAATTAGCCGAATGAAGGCAAACTGTTGATGCTGGACTGGCGACAGTACAATGAGTCAACCCATATGTTTTCTGTCACTGGAATATGAGCCTATAAACAGACTGTCTGTGGGGGAAACTCACAGATGACTGATAAATGGATCTTGGCAGTGGCCTATGATCAAAATTGGCAATAACTGAGGAAAATATTGACATTGATAAACTAGTTGAGCAGCCCAGGAATCCTTCTGGACTGGAGAAATTTTAAATAGGGCCTTTTTAGATGGGAAAAGAGCGACACATGGAAGCAAAAGTTTTTCAGACTGAGGCCAAAGTAAATGACTATAGATGTGCGTGTGTGCATGCGTGTGTGTGTGTGTGTGTGTGTGTGTGTGTGTGTGTGTGTGTGTGTGAATTCTTGCTGCTTATTAATGATTCTAGAAAGAAGGACAGAGAGTGATGAATATTCATGGGTAGAGGAAGGAAAGTATTCTGATAACCTACAGCTCCAAAGCCTATTGATCACACTGGGGCGTGAGAACTCGGCCATCTGTCTTGATTTGCTCTGACTCAGGGGATCTCACGCCTTGCCCAGGCATTCTCAGAGAGCTATGGGTAACGAGAAGGAAAACAGCAGTGGCTTGAATTCCTAAGTCATCAGTGCCAGCTGAAAGCTCGTTCCACAACTGTTCTGGAGACAAGTGGGAGCTGACAGCAGACCCAAAATAGCGGTGCTGCTCACCTAACTATTTGTGTCAAAATCCTGCCAGAGAGATGCCTGTTTATTTCAATGAGACACTTTCGAGGCTTCAGTTATCAGAGGCATACTTTTGTGGTGTGCCGGGACCATGGCATCTGTCTCTTATGATTGAGCTATCACTTGAGAATAGCAATATATATACTTGTTAACCAGGTGGGAAGTTTTCTCCATTTAGCAGACATTTTTGAGCATTTGCTACATGGCAAACTCTCTGCAAGTCACAGAGACTACGAAGATGCATGAGATATTCTAGGTGGAGCTCTTGATTTAGTAGGAAAGTGACATAGAACAGATAAGCTATCACAGAATGAAATTCACATTATAAATGGAACACAGAGCTCTGCTAGCTCCCCAAACAGATGGACTTTGCCTGCGGCTTCAAGGAATAGCTTTATGTAAGGGCGAAATGGAAACTCGGTTTAAAGATATTTCCTAGATGGAAAAAAAAAATCAAAAGAATTGGAGGAGAAGGGCGTGTTTATAGAACTGACTGTGCTTACAGTTTTATGAGTGTATACTTATCTACAAACTCGTCAACTTGAATACATTGAACATGTAAAGCTTTTGGCGTGTCAATCAGATATAGCCAGACAGGAGGCTGGAGAGAGCCTCAGTGGTGAAGAACATTTACTGTTCTTGCAGAGGACCCAGGTTCCCAGAAACCAGTATGGTGGCTAACAGAGGATTCGTCATCTTCTGCCTTCTGAGGCACTGGACATACACATGGTACACTTACATACATGCAGGCTAAACATACATACACATAAAATAAAAAGTCAATCTTTAAAAAAAAAAAACAGCTAGACAGAACTTTTAAAAGTCACGACAGAGACTGGAAAGAAAAAGATACTTTGCAATTAGCCTGTGACATGAGAAGGGAAGGGTTCTTGATAAGACTATCAAGAAAGATGATCCGAGGAGAAAGCCAGGTCTGGACTGTAAAGTATTTTACAGGTCAAGTGATGACACTGGACTGCTTTCCCTGAGGGGAGCAGAAAGCCAGCCAAGATTTAGAAGGATAAAAATGCATGCTTGGATATATGATTGAGCATGCAAATTCAGTCTGTGGTGCACAAAATGAATTCAGCTGGGTTGGGGGGGCCACTATCATCGAGATAGTGGAAGCCAATGACAAGAGTAGACAAACCACTAACCTTGAAAATAGTTGGTACTGGTAGCTGTAAAGCAACGTTCTCACAGGAAGAGTTACAGTCGGCAAACACAGGACAGAGAACTCAACAGGAGGTACCGAACACAAATAGAAGTAAAATATTGCCCATGTTCATGACACGGTCTTCTTCCTTTATGGCCTAGCATTTCTCAAGTCTGTGTTCTAAATCAAATTTCCAGTTGCCTGCTTAGATTTTATGACTCCAATTAAGCCGAGAGAAACAACGCTTGCAGACAAACATGGAGTGATGTCCTTGCTGTAGCACCAAGAAATGTTCTCACATGGCTGTATCACAGCAGCAGACTCAACCTTCATCAATGATAGAGAACAATTCAAAGATGTTGCCTTGGAAGATGATCCCAGGTAAGAAAGAACAGCTGGGATCCAGTGCACAGGAAGGGGGATGAAGGTAACTGCTCAACTGAGATTGATGTGTGGTAATTGTTTATTAAATAGAGCTAATGGCTACCCGCACTCTGATGAGATGCTAGCAGTGGAACATGGCCCTGGGAACTATCTAAGAATAACTTTTTTTTTAAAGGAAAAACAAACAATAGCAATAAACATGCTTATTGGTCATGTTTATTTAACTTTCTCATAAATTATCTCAGGTTCATTTGAGGAAATGTGTGTGCTGTTCTGTCATCTCCCCCAAAGAAACTAAGCTGCTGATGAACACAACCTCCACCTCACCCCACAGCACATACAGATACGAATCCTAGGTTAGGCCATGATGTATGCCTGGGGAAAAACTAAACTCCCAGCCCTGCAGCCATGGTCACTCAGTTCATGGACCAGTAGGCAGATACAGGAATTTCAAGGGAGAGAGAGACTGACATTCATTCACAAAATGGGTCATACCACTTACTAGATTATTTAACTCCTCATCGACTGAGATCATCCTTTTCATGAGCCTTTACAGGGACACAAGTAGTTTCATATCCTTTGTCCATTTGGAGAAAATTAGCCATATACTTCTTCCCCAAATGTCTTTCTCACAAAGTTTCTAATTTTGTTCTTTTTAAGTCCCCAACTATCCAGCCAAACCATTGGCTACAGCCCAGGAATCAGGAATCAGTCACATAGCTGGCCATTTCTCCTTCCAAGTAAAATGTATGACCCTGTGTACTGATTGAAGTTCTGATCTCTGTGACAATTTCCCTTCACTAGTGTCCTTCAGGGTTGTCCTCGAAAGGGGCTATAGTACTGCAGCTGTGGTGCTAGCCTCTATGAACTGAGTTCTAGTCTTCTCCCTAGGAAATAGACCATAGGGCACACATCTTGAGGCCAAAAGTGCATGCTTGGACACAGAAGACATTTTATCAGGAGTAGAAATCATAGGCATTTGGGAAACTTCTTCCTATAGCTTATTTATGTTTTCAGGAAGGACCTTCTCAGGCTTGATCCCATGTGTCCCACTTCCATTGGATGATGGAGTGTTATTGTGTACATTCAACTTTATGGCATGATAAGTTAAACAACATCCAGCTTGTGATAGGCAGCTCAGGTTACATGTTGTCTATTTCCAAATGTTTCCTAAAAGGCACCATAGCAAGACAAGAGCTGCCTCTCAAAGAGAAAATAGCTGTATGCAGATGACAGCAGCACCTTGCTCCAGAATCCCAAGAGCCTCTGCTGGGATTCATCTGCCAGTGTCTGCTGGAGACTCTAAACAGCATTTCTATCTAGCACTGATACCTCGAGTATCATTGAGTTTGCTGAGGTCACATGGTGTAAATGGCATAACAGCTTGGACAGCAGCCTGCATCTATTGAAGAGTCTTCCCCACGTTCCCTGACCCACTTAAAGCTAAGAACAGTGATTCTCAATCTAAGGGTCATAACTCACTGGTGTCGCATATCAGATATTTACATTACAATTAAAGACAGTAGCAACATTGCAGTTATGAAGAAGCAATGAACTAATTTTATAGTTGGGGGTCACCACATGAGGAACTGTGTTAAAGGGCCACAGCATTAGGAAGGTTGAGAACTACTGACTAAAAGCCTTCCAAGTCATTAGATATATGGGCCAAAGTAACGCAGTAAAGTTAGAAAGGTAATGCTTCCAAAATAGGGATAGACCCACTAAGCAATGTACTTATTTTTTGATAGGAGGAGACAGGTGCAACACCTTACCCTTCACCTTAGAGCAGTGGCTCTCAATCCCTTTGTGGCCATATATCAGATATCCTGCATATCATATATTTATATTACAATTCATAACAGTAGTAAAATTGCAGTTATGAAGTAACAATGAAAATAATTTATGATTAGGGGTCACCACAACATGAGGAACTGTATTAAAGGGTCACAGCATTAGGAAGGTTGAGAACCACTGCCTTAGAGGGAATATGTCAGCATGCCCCACACTGCTGAATGTGCCTAGTAATTTTCCTGACACAGGACTTTCTATTTTCTTTTGACTTATTTCCCACCCTCTAGTGCAGTGGTTCTCAACCTCCCTAATGCTGTGACTCCTTAATACAGTTCCTCGTGTTGTGATGACCTCCAACCATAAAATTATTTCACTGCCACTTCATAACTGTGATTTTGCTGCTGTTATGAATGATAATGGAAATATCTGTTATATAGGGTTTCTGATATGTGATCCCTGTGAAAGGACTGTTTGACCATCAGATTAAGAACCTCTGCTCTAATAGGATAATTTACTAACAAGTCTGGAGTGGTTACTACTAAGCAAGAAATCTTTATTGTGAAAGAGATAGAAGATCAAGATCCCTACAAACTAACTTATGACATGGAGCTACAGACCCTTGAGGTAGAACCGTAAAGGTGTATTGCTAACCTTGCCAGATGAAAGCAAATTGTTTTTGCTGATCTTTATGGACAGGATAGCTATAAGAAAGCATTTCCAAGATTAATACCCGTGTGTTAGGTACAAAGAGTAAATATGATCAAGTAAGAAAGTAATAGTTACATTAGAGTCACTATTGATTGAGTTTGCAATAATCAAATGCCATTCTCTATGATCTGGGGCCAATTAGGAGAGTTAAAGGGAGCTGTGGTGGGAACCTCCACTGCTGTGCCATTTGTGTCTGATAATAGCGCTGACTTCTAGAATCACTCCAGGGATGCAATGCTGGGTTTTTGATTACCCTGGGAGAGGCTGATCTGATGGCTTCAGTTTGGCCTTTCCAACCACAACAGCCCCGACTCAGCAGACCCGTGAACCAATGTGGGGATTCTGTCAACTTCTAAGAATATTTATCCCAATTATATATTCTGAGGTTGACAAAATAACAAGATGAGTTTAGAGATCCATTGGATCCTTGGTGAAAATTCCATTGGCCAGCTGTCCTGTATGAACTCCTACTTTAACTAGAGAGTTACAGGGCTGTTTGTGGCCTCCTAAAGTCAATGTCCATTCAGAGCCAGTGTCCATTAGGTCCTAAAAAAATCTTATTACTTCCTTACCCCTGTGAAAGGCCATAAGTCCTTTTGGAAAAAGATGAGAGAAAAACTAACAGTTAAACCTTACAGTATTGTGGCAAAGTCCTTCCTCAAGGGGACCTGGCCTCCCCTTCATTTCAGAGACTCTGTGTTTGTAAACTGACTCCAGTCTAGATATTGTTTGAAGAGCCTTATTCTCTGTTGGTATGATTCAATGTATATAGCTAGAGTTTTTCTCTCCAGCTCCTGCCAGGCACACAGTTAGGACAAATCTCTCTTACCCGCCAGTCCCCAACCGAATAAACACACAGAGACTTGCACTGTTTACAAACTGTATGGCCGCAGGAGGCTTCTTGTTATCTAGTTCTGTTTTTTTTTTTGGTTTTTCAAGACAGGGTTTCTATGTGTAGCTTTGCGCCTTTCCTGGGACTCACTTGGTAGTCCAGGCTGGCCTCGAACTCACAGAGATCCGCCTGCCTCTGCCTCCCGAGTGCTGGGATTAAAGGCGTGCGCCACCACCACCCGGCTATCTAGTTCTTATATCTTAAATTAACCCATATCTATTAGTCTATAAGTTGCCACATGGCTCGTGGCTTACCGGTACCTTACATCGCATTTTCCATCACGGCGGCTGGCAGCGTCTCTCTGACTCAGCCTTCTTGTCCCCAGAATTCTCTTCTCTGCTTGTCCCACGTATACTTCCTGCCTGGCTACTGGCCAATCAGCATTTTACTTATACAGAGTGATATCCACAGCAAATATAGCCTTTTTATTAACTTGTTCTTGAATTATTCTGCCCATAGATGAAACTGTCTCATACAGTTTTAAGGAGTCATTGAGTAATGCTCTTTTATTTATTTTTTAAAGAGAAGTCTTACTATATAGTTCTGGCTGACCTGAAAGTCACTATATAGAGCAGTTTGGCTTTGAACTCACAGAGCTCTGCCTGCCTCTTCTCAGCAGTGCTAGGATTAAATGCATGCACCAGGACACCAGCTGAGGAAACACATTTACATTCATAGCATGATGCTTAGGGATCTAAGTTCATCTGTTTCATTCACAAATTTGGGTTCTTGTATGTAAAACTGAGTTTCTTGACATGTTGGTCTTCAACATTGTACTGAGTATGATAAGCTGAATTAAGTTTGGAAATGGCAGAGAGGTCACTTTAAGGCATCAGCATACTTTAGACACATTATTTTTAGGCCTTCCTGTGTTATCTTGTGCACAGAGCCCTCCTGGGAAGCTATCTTGAGAAGACTGTCATTAGTGACACACTCAGTGCTGAAGTATGCTACGACTAAAGGAATCTTAATGGGAGTTGAACCAAGCAAAGAGTGGGAAAGTGGAGGCAAGACGTCCAACAATCTCATGAGCTGGGGGTAGACATGGTATATATCTGTGATCCCAGTACTTGGGAAGCAAAGTCAAAAGAATCAGTTCAAGAAATGGGCATGGTGGCACATGCTTTTAATCCCAGGGGTCAGGAGCCAGAGGCAGGCAAATCTCTGAGTTCTAGGCCAGCCTGGTCAAAATAGTGAATTCCAAGACAGCCAGGGCTACACAGAGAAAGAAAGCTTGGAGTGACGGGGAGTCAGTTCAAGGCCATCCTTGGCTATGTGGTGATTGTGATACCACATTGAGATACATGAGACAAACAAACAAAAACCATAGTCAGTTCCAAGGAGATAATCTGAACTAGTAATTTTCAGCTTTACTTCTCCTTGAATGTGGATACCAGACAGGATAATTTTGAATGACTTGTAAAGTAGATTTAAAAAAAAAACAAAAACAAAAAAAAAAAACCCAAAAAGTGACTGCTTGGTCATCTTTCATATCCATTTTCTGGAAATAGAGTCCAAGGAAGTAACTCAATTCCTACAGTCCAATTAGGGACCCAAGTACATGGGAAAGCCTTATCCTTAACTTTTTTATCACTATGTAAGGGAAAAGAGAAAAATCTGGGGTAAGGAGGGTTTTACCACAAAAATTGTTATTTTAATTTCAAAGTGATTTTACTCTGAATTCATTGGGCAGAACTAATCATATAGTCCCATTCTTAACAAAAGGGGGGCATAGAAATAGACACCTTCCATTATTGGTGGAAGTATTAAGGCAGCTCTGTGTAGTTAAAAGGAAGGTTTATTTTGTGAGGTAACTTACAAGTAAAGGGATAGGTCACAGGGTCCGGGAAAGGTGTAGTGTAGTCCAGCAGTGTTCTCTGGAGAACTCTGCTCGGTCTACCTCCAGCATCCAGGATCCAGGAACCAAGAGAGCCAGCACATCTGAATCTCAGGTCTTAAGCACTCCTGTCTTAGCCCTGCCTCATAGGCATGACAGTTACCAGAAGCCTCAATGGGGGTAGTACTTCCAAGTCAAAGCTGGAACAGCTACCCACTGCAGCTCCCCCTTTTGTCTAAATAAGAAAGTTCTAACTTAATACAAAACTATATACAATAGGAATGATTAATGATATTATAAATAGACTAGATATTGTAACTATAATTCTTGCTTGATAATTGTTTTGTTATATATAATTTTACTATGTTAAAGTTAAAACCTTTCGTTTTGACAAAAAAAAGAAAAGGGGAAGTGCTGGGGATGTCTTTCTCTATGCTGTGAATGTGTTGCTCTGATTGATTGATAAATAAAACACTGATTGGCCAGTAGCCAGGCAGGAAGTATAGTATAGGTGGGATAAGCAGAGAGGAGAATTCTGGGAAGTGGAAGGCTGAGTCAGGAAATGCTGCCAGCTGCCGCTGCCATGAGAAGCAAGATGTAAGTACCGGTAAATTACAAGCCATGTGGCAACTTACAGATTAATAGAAATGGGTTAATTTAAGATAAGAACTAGATAGCTAGAAGCCTGCCATGGCCATACAGTTTATAAGTAATATAAGTCTCTGTGTGTTTATTTGGGTCTGAGAGGCTGCAGGAGCCAGGTGGACACAGGAAAACTCCAGCTACATTCCACCTTCTCAGAATGGAGCAGTAGCGGGAATATTTGACAAATAGCATTGATGATGACCCTTGACATTAAGCCTGATATGGGATTAGTTGTCCTAGAATTATAAATTCAAGTTGGGACCTGAGGTCAATCTCTCTCTTAATTTAGCTTGCCTGATTCTGTATGTTTCTTACATTGATTAAGTAAATGGACTTTGGAAATGAGTAAGAGATATAGAGCCCGTCCAAGAAGAGCAAGCCAGTAAGTTTTATCTGTGCTCCATCCATGCTTCATTAATGGTGACATTATAGAGTCATGGGTTCTTCCTAGAAAGCAACTCTGAAACAGTTCTGGATAGGAATGCTACCTGCTCTGTCTTCACTGGGTATGATTTACTTTTCAAAAGTTAATAGATACATGTCTATCTATGCAGACATATTCATTTATATTTTTTCTTACTCTAAATACCCCATGCTCACCAACACATTACTCATGAATAGTTCCCACAGATGTTTATATTTCTAAATACTAAACCTGCTAAATAAAAAATTCTCAGTAGATCCTCATAACACCAAACATAACCACCAAACAACCACAATAGCACAGAACATCTACTGGCACCAGAAATACAAGAGAAGCGGTAGTACTTACCATAGAAGTAATGAGGTATTTCATTAGGAAGAATATTTTTGTAATGTGTTGCAACAACTGCAAGTTGTGGGGTATTGAGGTCAGAACTTTGGGGTTTGCTGCTCAGCTATGTAAATACAACTGGATTGATTTATATTCTTCCATCTGCCTCTCATCCCAGGTTGAAAATAGACTATTTGTTATTGGAGTGTCCATCAGCTGTAGTTATGTGAGATTTCTGTCAAAACCTGACAAGACCGCAGTTCACAGAGAGGACTGATGACACTGGAGTCACAATAAGCCCCATAGAACATTCCCCAAAGTTCTCAGTTTAGTACTAAGGAGAAAGATGAGTGCACTGGCTTCAGTGTCAGCTATATAAGTCACTGTGCCACTGCACCAGATTATGTAGATCATCCTATGCTTGTGGTGTCTATCACCCAGCATCTACATACCTGTGCTCTACTGGCTGGGTACATGTCAATGTCTTCAGAGGACTTCCCATGAACTGCTGGGGTCTCTTTGCCAAGATGTCCCAAGAGCAGAAAGTAACCAGCAGCCTCTACCAATGATGGCCTGGTGCAGGCTCAGGGAAACTATAACCCAGTTGGCTCTAGACACTGGAAGGTGGAAGAAAACACAAAGCTAATCATGGTGTAGTGGGGGTATCCAGGACAGAGATTACCTCAAAAAGGAGGAAAGTGTCCTGCAAAAAACAACATCTTCCAAATGGCATATACCATGTGTCTACTTCATTAAAAATAACACGTGATGCTGAGGCCTTCATTGTTTTTTTTTTTTTCAGAAAAAAAACATTCTGAAGAGCCAGAGAGACATATGTAAACTGTCAGAGAATGCAACAGTTAATTGTAGATGTGAGGTTACCAGTGTATTTAGAAGGTGAGCTGGCCAAAGAAAAGATTGATGATATTAAAATAAAAATAGCAGGATAATCCATGTTAAAGTGCACACGCACACACACACACACACACACACACACACACACACACACACACACATACACACACACTCTTGAGATTTTGACAGGCAAAAGCCCTGAAATTCACAAAGAAATTCAGTCAAGGTAACGTCACCGTGAAATGGGCCCAATTTGAAAGCTGAATTATGCTCATGTGCTTGAGCCTCTAACAACAAGACTAACAGAATGGAAACACCTGTCTTGGGTATGCCCCCACAAACTGTCTCCCAATCTCCCATCTTTCACCTACTGGAAACTTAAATGATGGCTTAATGTCTGGAGATGTGAACTCCAGAATCAATACTGTTGTGCGACTGTAGTTATTTGTTGGTGCCTCAAACTGAAGTTGTATAATGGTGAGTGTTATGTAGGTGCTAATACTGCATGCTGCTTGTGAATTTATTTATATGACTGTATTTTATCATAATGAATTACCTTTACAGGCTTTATTCTATTTATTTATGTATTTTTGTGAGACCCAATTTTAGACCCTGGATATCATAAGGAACAGATTGCTGTGGGTGAAATGCACATGACTTGTGATAAGAGGTTAATTCCTGTGTAAAATAATCTCATGCTTGCCCTAGGCCTGAAAACAAAGATAGCAACATGTTCAGCCTTTGTGAAGTAGCACTCCTTCCTGAATTGAAAGTACATGTATGTGTGAGGGGTAAATATAGCCAAGTTCAAGGACTGTACAGTTCAAGTGAACAAGAAACAGTAAATGAAAATAGACCATAAAGAAGATAAAGTAAAAGAAAAAAAAACAAAAGGAAGGAAATATATGCAAGGAAACATTTACCATTGTCAGACTGAAGGTAACTCAACAGAAAAACAAGAAAAAAAAACCTGTTTCTATAAATTGAGGTAACATACAATTGTCAAAAAGAAAAAAGCCTCCAGAGAAACCCTGTCTCCAAAAAAGAGAAAAGAAAAGAAGAAAAAGGCCTCTAAGAAATCTATTATGTCTGAAAAAATAAGTTTCCCATTGTAAAAAACAAGTTTTGAATAAGTCAGTAGCTAATATTTACTCCCTGTTTTCTTTTTAAAATTATTTGTGCTTCATATAATCTATTTTGATCATATTCACCCCCAAACTCTGCCCAGATCCACCCTCACCTTCCCTACTCACATACCTTTGTGTCTTAAAAAAAATTCAAGACTAATTTGTGCTGATCAAATATCCTTGAATGTGTGGTCTTCCACTGGAGAGTATTCGACTTTACCAGGGACTACACTCTTAGAGAAAACTCTTTCTCCCTTTCTCAGCAGCTAACAATTGCCAATAATTCCATGGCTAGGGGTAGGATTCTGTGACCAGTTCCTCTACTCATTCTGGGATTTGGTCTGGCTTGGGCTTGCATAGGTTTAGGACATTCTGACATCCGGACACTGTGAGTTCATATATGCTCCTGCCCTGCTGTGTCCAGAAGGCAGTTTTCTTAGATTCATCCATCATCTGCGAATAGAAACTTCCAAGACAAGGGTTAAGAGATACATTGGCTTACAAGTATAATGATAAGGAGTTGGTTTAATACTATATCCATTTAGTAGCATAACAATAGTAGGTTCTCCCCTAGGATCTGTGATTTGTCTATCTATAGGTTCCGAGCCCAATAATGGTGCAACATATGAATCTCATTTTGTGGGGTAGGGCTTAAATCCAATTAGAAATGTGTTGGTTGATAGGAGCCATAAGCCTAAGCGGCTTTTGACACACATGCTGCCATATTTGGGTTCCTCTCCTCTTTTCTTAGATCTAGGCCTTGCTTAAGTCTCCATAGCACCAGAACCTCTTCTCAGAAATGCCAAAACCTCTTCTCAGATATCAGGTGAACGAGCTGCAGTTAAGCAATTAGGCAGTTAGACAAGAGTAGATAGATAACCCCCAGAGCCACAGTCCCTGCTGGCAGAACAGCCCATAATTAAGTCCCTTCCTGCTTGCAGCCCCCATTACTAAGTCCCTTCCTGCTTGCAACCCCCATAATTAAGTCCCTTCCTGCTTGCAACCCCCTTTGCCTACTTATATATTCCTTAAGAGAAAAAATAAAATTTTGGAGTTTGATTAGACATCCTGTCTTGCTCTCATTCTTTGTGTCTCTTGTCCCTCTCATTTGCCAGCCCTCCCTTTAGGTCCCCGTTGAGGACCAGAGCAGTTGGTCACTCCCATGAAGTTTGTGCCAGTACAGCAGCAGTGGGTATGTCTCTCTAGGTCAGTAATTGTTGTAGCTCGAAGGGTTCATAGCTGGATACAACTGATACATACTTTTCTTTCTTTTTTTTTTTTGATACATACTTTTCTTTTCTGATAGTTTGCATAGTACCTTCCAGCACTATGAAAGCTAGCCAGTAATAATGAAGTTTCCAGGTCACACCAGCTGGATTTTCCCATATTCTATGACTCAAGTTTGTAGTGTCTTTAGTAATAGGATCTTACCATCAAGTTTGGAAGATAACCAAAAAATAATGTCAATAGCTTATAGCATTTGTGGGTCTACAAGACCTCATGGCCCACAATTGCTAAAGAAATAACATATTCCTGGCACTGTATTTTTTTATTAGTTTGCCTCTAATGCTTTTAGTAAAAGCATTGTTGCCCTTTTATAGGGTAACTCTACTTTAACTCTTTTTATGAACATATATTTGTAAACTTCTACATTAGTCATAGATCATATATGTCATAGATCATATTTTGAGCATGCTCATGACTTGCAAATTTTAATATCATGACAAGGCTATGCTGTAGGGAAATATTCAAATGTGACTCTATGTAAACTAATTTCAGTGGACCAGGCTCCAAAGCACAATGCAGGATAAGCAGAGCTTGGGGGACTATACAAGCACCTACTCAAGATCTGTGTTTGAGAGATGAATTAGAATACTCTAAGTGCTGACAAAAGTCACTGACAGATAGTACGAAGGACATGTAGAATTTGTTGTTAAACATAAAATCTGTATGAAGTCATTCTGAAAATTATTGATAGGAAAGAGAATTAACCATAAGCAATAGTCAGTAAAAATATTTGGCAGAAATGAGAACTTGGGTAAACTTAGAGGTATTGTTGAGACTGAAGCCTTACTCATTGATGAGAAAGTGTTTGCAATGAACCCTGTGTGTCCAGGCAAGTCAGAGTTTGTTATGTCACTGAGGGTCAAGATCTGAATTAGCCACAGGACTGCAGGTAATGCAAGTAACCATCCTTTGATGCAATTTCACTAGGACTAAGGTCTTTTCCAAGCACAGCAAGTCAATTCCTTCATGGAACATGCAAGGAGAAAATCAGACACTCAGCTCAGCACTAGGAATATGGCAATGATCAAGATAAACATTTTCGTGACTCCCAGAATTATTGTCTAATCAAACAGATTCTATTTTATGTTTGAAGAACAGGTCCTGTGGAGGATTCACCCTGGGATGCTCACACTGAGAACTAGAACATGCATTGCATTTGAAATGATAAAATGTCTACAGGAAGAAAGAAAAGCAAATAAAAGGCTTCTTGAAATAGTCTCAGAATTGAAAGGGAGCCAACAATGGGAAAGGAGAAGGTGAAGAACATCGGGAAAGATCTAGGCTGGTCCAGAGAATCTTGGTCCCCAGAGCCACCCAGACCAGAAGCTCTACTGTCTTAACTTCAGCTTCTAAAAATGTCTCCTGACCTCACCTTCCAAGCTGATGCCTCTAATAAAATTCTATGTGAACCCAAACTACTAGATCTCAGAGATTATTTCATGAATAGCCACTAAAGGTTTTGAAGCAAGGATGTGAAGTAACCAAGTTTTCATGTTAGTATGTTAACTTCTTTGTACAGGGCACACTAGAGGAGGCATCTTTTCAGTTAGCAGTAGAGCAAGCCACAGATGACAGTGATGTGGCTAGGGTGGCCTACGTCTATTGATGTAGATTTATACCTAGTGAGGCCAACTAGTGATAAAGACTAGTCTGTTTTTCGGGAGAGGACCAGTATATTCAAAAATAATAATTGATAGGACACTTAAGATGGATAATATAGATGACTTTTAATATATTTCCTGAAGCTCCTACAAAATATTGATTTTGTGAAATTATTCATGTGTATTCAAATTAATAATTTGATTAGATGAATAATTTTTTGAGTATGAAAACTATATATGTCATGGTTATTTCAACCCACATCAGCCCTTGGAAAACTTAAAAGTAGTAGCCAGCCACTGAACCATTGTGAGTTCAACCCTAGCAATGTGGGTCCAGAGGAAACAGCATTAAAAAGTCCCTGACTTGGGGCTGCAGGAGGAAGAAACAGTATGTCTGTCTACAAATTTCATTGGGGATTAAAACAGGAAGCAGGAGATGAATGACATGCCCCAGACAGCTCCTGATAAAAATAGAATACGTCTCCTTAAAATAAAAATTTTAAAAAGGTCAGGAATTTAAACTTTGGTCTCATTAATATTCAGATTTCACCAAAGCAGTTAGTCATCCTGAGGACTGATGGATGACTGACTTCATCTGGGGACCATTTCAATTCTAATGAGCAGCATTTTGTTGAATATAGAGTGCCAAACTAATAAAATAAAATAAAAAATTGATGGGGATTATTAAAAGAAATGTTGCTAATACCTGACTATGAAAATGGAAATTTCAATTTCCAAATATAAACCACTAGTGATAGCTTAGCCTGTGGTCAGTTCCTGAGTGAGAACCAGGTAACCTATTGATTCCAAGTGCCTTATTGGTATCTCCAAGGGAAAGAGTTCAGACTGGAGATTTCATAGAAGCAGTAGGGAGGTCAGCTGTGGTGAATGGTGACCCATATAATTAATCCCTGCCTAGTCTTCTCATCAACATGCCTGCTCTGTTCATGTGTCCGTGTGCTAGCACAAGAGTGGCTAACAACAGAGGACGGATGATATAATAATCGTCTTTTTGGTTACTCTTTCCATATCAGATGTTCAAATGTGGGGGAAAGAAAGGTCCTCCATACTTCATATCCAATCCCTTAAGAGCTTGCCCATATGCCTCGTCTCTAAACTTTTCTATTCTTTATCTTCAAGTATTTCTTTTTACAGGTCCCTAATAAACAGATAAAAGAATACTTTACTTTAAAAATTATATAGTCTCATTTGGTACACTTCTAACCAAAGAAAAAGCTTAAATATGCAGTGATATGCTCATTGGAAAGATATCCTTCACTGCTGAATTTTTGGACCAACCATTTATAGGACCATGGAACCATGGTGTAGGACTCTTTAGAAGTCTGTAGCCACACATTGAGGCAACCTATCTGTAAGTTAAGACTTCTGTTTTTGTTTTTGTTGTTGTTGTTGTTTTGTGTTTCACCAGCTTGTTGTAAAGGACTTCCTACCCTTGTTGATACAGGTGTAAGTAAGGGGGTGGGAACTACACTATAGTCACTGATGATAATGTGGTTCTGGAAGAATTGTTCATGAAGCTACTTGTGTCCTCTAGACATGCTCATGCATTCTTCCAGATATTCGTGCCAATGTCATAATTCAGTCTTTCTATTCTTGTGACTCAGTGGGTCTGACAAAACTCAACATTTCATAAGCAACTCCAATCATGTGCTTGTTCTTGCCCTCCCTTATAAGGTAGGTCTCTTGATTTAATGTTCCTTTTGTGCCACTTAGACATCAATGATTTTTCCTCTTTTCCTCCTCTATTACTGACAATAGAGATGACAATTTTCTAGGCCTTTGTGAAATAATTAGATTATTCTCAAGGGTAATAACACAGATCCTAAAATAAATTTTAATAGGTGACCAAATGTCTTTGAAAAATATAACATGAATTTAAAAAAAATCTATCATTGATTTTTGTGTAGAAAATTAAAAATTCTATCTTCTTTCTTCAACAGTGACTATCATACACAGATTTTTTTAAAGCACACAAAAATGTTGAACAGTTATATAGTGATATTTATTATTATTGTGGTGGTTATTATTTTATTAAAATCACCATTGAAGTTTTTGGTTTTTTTCACCTTACAATTTCTTGTTATTGACTTCATAAAATCCATTTTGCAGACTATTGGCAGATATGTGATGTAGTTTATGGATAATAAAATAAAGGAACTGTCCCTTATTTTATAAGATAAAGTGGAAATATATCTAACATATGGCTGAACATATTACACTGTTCATAACTTATATTTTGAATAAACCAAGTAACTCACCCAATATGCTGTCAAGAATATTTCAAAGTTTTTCAACTCCTATCTTTTCTTAGAACTTTTATGAAAGTGCACCCTTTATTTCTTCAGAATTTCAGAGTGTATGACTACAGAAACTGAGGTTAAATCATAGGAAAGAAAACCAACAGGTGAAAGACACAGATAACAAGGAGGTTTTAATTTGTTTGTTTTGTTTTTTTGAGACAGCATTTCTCTGTGTAGACCTGGCTGTCTTAGAACTCTCTCTGTAGACCAGGCTGGCCTTGAACACAGAGATTCTCCTGTTTCTGCCTCTGAGTGCTGGGATTAAAGGGGTGCACCCACACCACTCGGCATTATTAAGAAAATATTTGAGTTGTGTTACCAGAGAGTCCAGAGGAGAACAAGCAGATGATGATGTCATGGACACCAAAGCAAGTATCAGGAGGGTTGGACTAGGTGGCACACTATGAGAATAATGTAAAAGGTACCTTATAGATTGGTGGCTAAGATTTCATGAATGTCCTTGAGGAGAGCTTGTTTAGTATGAACTGAGGACAAAATAAAGTTGTGTTTCACCTGAGATGCAAAAGTGAGCTGAGAAAAATATGAAGTACTTTTTTCTTTCTACCATTTTAAAAATGTTTTATCAGAATGTATCAATTACACACAATGATAGGTTTACTTTTGACAGTTTTATACATGTATATAATGTATTTTGATCATATTCACCTCTGATTACCCCTGAAGCTTGTGTAGAAAGAAGAAAGATATTTTCCAATGATGTTAAAGCAGTGTTTAGCAAAACATTTTCTTTTGTTGTGATAAGAAAAACAGCTACTTCCAAGAACCTTTTTTGATAAAATATAGGTATATAACAGGTTTGTGTATATTGATTTTTTAATCATATAATCTTACTGAATTTATTTATTATTTCTGGTAAGTTATATGCTGGGTTTTTGTTTGTTTGGTTGGTTGGTTGGTTTTTGGCTTATTTTTTTCTTGCAAATTCCTTAGTATTTTCAAGGTAGGTACATGATTATGTAACCTGATATTTTGTCCTTACTACCAGATATTTTGCTTTTCTCCTCTTTTCTTATTGTATTGGTGAACTAATATAATGTCCAGTAAAAGTGTTATGGGAACATATCCTTGCCTTGTGCTTGAACTTAGAGGGAAAGCATCCCACATTCAGTCTGCTGTTAGCTGAACATTTTTAGTAAATAAGCTTTTGGGTTAAGAAAATTTTCCTTTATTCAGAGTTTAGTACAAATTTTATAAAATATTTCATGCATTTCACTTAACTGTTGAGATTATATGCTTTTGTTTTTGCATATTAATGTGATGATTTACTCATTTTAGCAGGAATACCACTTTGCATTCCCAGGATAAACTCTGCTTGATCATGGAGTCAAATCCTTTAAAGCATTGCTCATTTTTATCTGCCAAAAACCTTCATATATAATGAGTTGGGAAGTAGTTTTTCTCTTTTATTGTCTATAAGCTATACAATTAGTATTACATTTTGCTTGAATTCTAAATTGCTCTTGTAATTTAAAAAAAACCTGGAGCCAGATATTGGGGTAAATGCTGAAAGATCAGAGAGACAAAGGAACAAGACACTGCTATGTCTTACCTCTAGGACTCCTCAGCCTGAAAAGGCTTTAGTCCCTGTCTCCTCATGCCTTATATACCTTTCTCTACCCTGACATATTACTTCCTTCCTAGTGCTGGGATTAATGGCATATGACTTCCAAGTACTAGGATTAAAGGCATGCGCCACCACTGCCTGGCTCTGTTTCTTTCCTAGACTAAATCAATCTCATGTAGTCCAGGGTAGCTTTGAACTCACAGAGATCCAGAAGGATCTCTGTCTCCTGAGAGCTGGGATTAAAGGTGTGTGCCACCACTGTCTGGCATCTATGTTTAATCTAGTGGCTTATTCTGTTCTCTGATCTTCAGGCAAATTGTATTAAGGTACACAATATATCACCACAATTACATCTTTCTTAATGATTTAGTAGAATGGCTGGCTTTTTTTTTGTTACCATACAACCATGCAATTTTTTGTTGGAAGTATTAATATTAAATTTCTTTAATAGAATATAGATGTATCCCAATTGTCTATTTATTGTTTAATTAAGTTCATGAGTTTTTTCTATTTCACTTCATTGAGATTTATAATATGCAGTTGTTCATAATACTTATTTATCAATACTATAATAATATAATATCTACAGAGTCTGTGATGTCTCTGTTCAATCCATAAGTGGGAAATTGTGTTGTGAATATTCCCCTAAGGACTCTCAGCTGGAGCACTAGGAATGTTTGTGAAGGGTAGAGGGGTGAGTGACATTCTCAGTTCTAAGAATCATTCCTGGGCTTCTGCATGATGGTACCAGTTCCACAATGATGGGATCAAAAATGTCTCCTGACATCACATGTACCCTGAAAATCAGGGAGGGGATTGACTCTGATTATAGCCCACTAATGCAAAGGATTTACGATCATAGTGCTCTTTACAAAAGTCTAGTTTTAATTGTTCCCTCTATTGTTACTGTTAGGTGATTTCTTATTTTTAAGTCCCCCTACTCCACACGTTGATCTTAATTTTTTTTCAAAGAGCTACAGAGGTGGAAATGCTGACACTTGACTTTAGAGCTTTCTAATATAAGCATCTAATGATGTAAAGGTTTCTGGTAAACTGGGGTTGGCAGCATCCCCACATATTGTGGCTTATGACTCTTTGCTTTTTAAATTTTTAAATTATTTTTATTTTACATGCATGAGTGTTTTGCTATGTAGGTGTACTACATGCATGCCTAGTGCTGAGAGAGTCCAGAAAAGAGCACAGGATCCCCTGGAACTGGAGTTATAGGTGGTTGTGAGCCACCACCTGAGAACTGAGAAGTGAACCCTGATTCTCTGGAAGAGCAGCCAGTGCTCTTAACCACTTAGCTATCTCTCCAGCCTCACTGACTGACAGTTGTATTCAAGTTGTACTGATGTGTATCTATAGGTTTCTCAGCTTCTTAGAGTTCTGGTCTATATTCCCAATTTGGCTTTCTCCGTTTATCACTTTAGCTCTAAATATATATTTTAGGTATAGCCCATGTAGGATTTTTCTAATTCCTCAGAGACTTAACCCTTCAAGAAAGTCCCCTTAATCTGTGGCAATGGTCCTGTGTTAGAGCTCACTTTGATGTCAGTAAAGCCACTCCATGTGCCTTTGTCATTGGGTTTGCAGTATCATTTTATATCATTTGAATCGTGATCCACCTATGCTTCAAGCAGAGTTTGTTTTATTTTTATTTTTTAGAAGCCATGTGATCTTTGTTTTTTTATCCAATCTAATAATTTCTGCTTTTTAAATTTGGAAACTAGAGTTCAGTGATTATTTGTATGAGTAGCTCAAGTCACACCTTTCGCCACCTGTTTTGTGTTAGCCTCTCTTGCTCACCGTTATCCAGCCCCTAACACCCCCCCACCCCCTGCCCCATGTCTTTGCATCACTTCTGGCAATATTAGCTTATCAGCGCCACTCCCTCTTCTGGAACGATTTCTCAGAAGTATACCAAACGTATCTTTCACTTTTCAAATCCTACCTTCATGTATATTATCAGAAAGGACGGTCCATGCACTGCACTTTGACCATCATAGAGCTGATTTATGCTGCATCACAAGGATACTAACGCTTTTTCTTTAAGCACTAATAACTCAAAGAGACTAAATTTAAAAAGAAAAAAGGTCTGGATATTTCTTGTATTTTTCTATCTTTATGTAGACATATTTTCCTTGTGGTATTAGTCTCCTACTGTCTGGACAAGTTACCACACACACACACACACACACAACACACACACACACACACACACTGTATGTATGTATGCGTCATTGTGTATCATATTGTATTTGGAGGTTGCTTTTCCCAATCTCTGTCAGAAGCATGGATGGAGTTTTCTCCATTATTCATTGTGGGGACCGGATTGAGCTCCTTCAGTGAAAACTCACAATTCTGTGGGGACGTCCTCTTGTGTCTGCACATTCCTAGAGTCTTTAGCTTCCAGGCTTCTCTGCACTGCTTCTCCAGCAATGCACTGATTCCTGGAGCTTTTCTTGCCAGGCGCTGGTTCCACAGAAGCTTCTGCCCCGTGACTCTCCTTACTTGTCTTTCTAACTCTGAGGACAGTGACATCACTTCTTTGGCAAACCTATTTTCCTCGCTTTGGCAAATCTAAAAGGACATGCTGGTTTTCAGTGTGTTTAGCCTTTTGTGTGTTGTGAAGATGGGGTGTTGGTTCTAAATGCCTCGCATACTAGGCCAGAAGCTGAAGTCAATTTTTTTTTTAAAGTATGATCATTATTTTTCACTCTACCAAATCTGTCGTGTTCAGACTGGTAATGTGTATTGTGCCAAAAGCCAGAGTTCTGGCCAATGGAGCAGGGTGCTTTGTGGGAAGAAAGTCTTCGATGTTTAAAGGAACAGAGACCAGAACTAGAGGAAGAGACCCTGGATCTGAGGTTTCTTGCCATGTCAATAGTGCCTTCTCTTTTGATTCAGCTGCTTTAACTAGTTGCTTCTAATTAATGTCTATGAGCTTAATCTCTAAAATGATTCATAACAGAAACATTAAGGATGCAGACAAATATAACCGAAAGCCTACTTCAAGCACTTACAAACTGACTTCTTTAAATCTGTACATACTTTCTCATTTAAAAAAAAAAAAAAAAAAAGTCTTTCCACAGGTCTGCCTGGTGCCACTCGGCTCAGGTAGATGAAAGACACCCACGGGCCAGCCTGGGTCCTCACAGTCGGGACTGGATGAAGGCATCCACACATCGGAAGGCACTGGGCAGGGAGGTGCCATTGTGATGAGCAAATATGTGATGGAGAAATGTGGGAGAAAGAGAAGCAGAATGGTTCGTGCGCTGTGGAAAGAGGCAGAACTGAAGAAGAAAAGGTGGTGAGGCACAGGCTGATAAGGGAGGCCTGCTTGCCACCCGGGGCCAAGGTGACACCGTGAAGGTCCATGACTGGGTCCACGGTCCTACCGCAGCCGGAGTCTGGGTTGGCATCCATTACCTATGTTGCCACCAAAGACCACAAGGCTGCTCCAGGTCTGGGCCGCCACGTTTAAGAGGGCCACACCACTGCCGGAGCATTGCTTATCTGCGCTGCCGGCTGGGACCATGTGGACATCCGGGCCTGAGCTGCTGCCGAGGCACTGTCTGGATCTGTAGCTCTGTAGCAGCTGTTCCGCTGGAATCTCCAGTTCACCCTGCCTAATCCATCCATTCCCTCTCCAAACCCTGCCCTCGCAGAAAAACTGCCAAGCAGTGGCTCCTCCTCTGAGGCTGCCAGCTCCCCAAGTCCCCACCCAAAGTTTATCATTGGACACAAAGCCAGCTTGTGGAGGACGTGTCATCCCCCAGCGCCTACAGCGTATGTAAGCCCCTCCTTTAGAATGGCCATGTGATTTCTCTCCTGCCCCCCTTCCCCCTCCTCCCCTCTCACCTCTGGGGGCTGGAGGACTCACCCAGGAGTTGTTTTGCTCAAATATATCTGGTCTTTTACTTTTTAATTTGGCTTGATCTGGCTTACTGTGTTGGCAGAGAAACCTATTAGTCTACAGAAAACCTACCAGCAACAAGGGTCTGTTTTGATGTCCATGGCTTCAGTAACCACTGAGGGCTGTGCAGATGCCTGGGATCTGTACAGCCACCTGTGTCCATGTTGGTGTCAGGGTCTTGCTGACCTGAGTGGACTGTGCTGCCACTGGGGGCCATGGTGATGTCCAGGCCCAGGCTGCTACAGAGGGCCATGTCTGGATCCTTGGCCCACCACAGCCAGAGTCTGAGTTGATGTCCATGGCTCCTGTTACCACCAAGGGTCATGCGCATGGACAGGATCTAGTGAGCCATCTAAGACTATGTTGATGTTCAAAGGCCATGCTGCTGCTGGACCTATACTGATCTGGGTAGCCTGTGGTTTCACCCAAGGCCGTGGTGACATCCAGGTCCATGGTGCTGCCCAGGGCCATGTCTGGGTCCATGGATCTGCAGCAGCCGGAGTTGTTGTCCACGGCCTGTGTTACCACAGGGAGTCATAGGAACCATGTGTGTTGAAATCCGAGGGCCATGCTGAGCCAGCCCTACCCTTCACTGGCCCCTGGCCTTGCCCCTTGCTGGACATTACAGCAGGAGAGATGGCCCCACCCCTCACCACGGGCATGCGAGAGCTGGTGCTGCCCCTTGCCTGGGGGAGGTGGTCCCAGTGGCCTGGATTGACCTAATCAGCTACCAGCCAGACCTACATCTTGGGCCTTGGCTTGGCCCACCCCTAACATCTACCTTACCTATGACCTGCTGGAGCACATGAAGGGACTGTTCTTGCAGAATGATAGCTGCAGAGTCTCCATGACTCAGGGCAACAGCAGGATATCCCAGAGGATTTGGGTGAGGGTCCAGTGATGAAGGTGTGCCAGAGGCCTGAGGCCTTGAACCAGATCGATGACTAATTGCAATGGACATTTGCAGGTGGAGCTGATTGGACAAAAGAGTGTGACACACCGAAGCTCCTGATGCCACTGGGACAAATGAGGAAGTGTTGGAGAGACCGGAAAGATGGATTTTTTTGTTTGTTTTCTTTTTAATTAATTTTGGGTTTTTTTGGGGGGTGAGGGATGAGGGGTGAATACTGAGGAACTGAGAGGTGTGTGAGATTGGGGTACATGATGTGAAATAAAGAATCATGTTATATAAAAAGATCAATATGGAAATGGACAAGGGAAATAGTTTTAGAGTTGATTGTATGAATATTTACAATAGTGGATAAAAATTTACTTATTTTTGAAACATTAAATTGATAGAAGAAAAATAGGTTCACATAAAATATTCTCAAAAGAAAACTTGGCTCCTTGAAAAAAAAAAAAGTCAATCCTGGGGTGGAGAGATGATTCAACAGTTAATACAACATACTGTTCTTTTTTTAGATTTCCATTTTTTTCTTTTTTATTTGTTCTTCTCTCATATATTACACCCTGAATGCAGTTTTCCTTCCCTCCTCTCCTCTTAACCCCTCCCCTCTCCTCTCATCCAGATCCACTCCTCCTCCATTTTCCTTCAGAAAAGAGCAGGCCTCCCAGGGATATCAACCAAACATGGCACACCAAGCTACAGTAAGACTGGGCACATATCCTCATATCAAGGCTGGATCAGGCCACCCAGTTGGAAGAAAGGGGTCCCAAAAGTAGGCAAAAGAGTCAGAGACTGCCCCCACTCCCACTGTAAGGAGTCCCACAAGAACACCAAACCATACAACCATAACATATGCGGAGGACCTAGCTCGGACCTGTATAGACTCCCTGATTGTTGGTTCAGTCTCTGCGAGCCCTGGTTAGTTGATTCTGTGGGCCGTGTTCAGCATATTGTTGCAAAGGACCCAAGTTCAGTTCCCATATAGGTCCACTTAAAAGTGCTTGCAACTCCAAGTCTAAGGGGATCCAACTCCTCTGGCCTCCAGGGACATCTGTGTGTAAATGTACGTACACACAGACTCACAGATACACACACACACACACACACACACACACACACACACACACAAACACACACAAACACACACACACACACAAACACACACACACACACACACACACACACACACACACACACACACACACACACACATTAAAAATAAAGATTAAGCCAGGCGGTAGTGTCGAACACCTTTAATCCCAGCACTCGGGAGGCAGAGGCAGGCGGATCTCTGTGAGTTCAAGGCCAGCCTGGTCTCCAAAGCGAGTTCCAGGAAAGGCGCAAAGCTACACAGAGAAGCCCTGTCTTGAAAAACCAAGAAATAAATAAAATAAAATAAAAAATAAAGATTAAAATGTGAATGTCAATTGTTCTGTAGTTCATTAGCGGGATGGCTGGGTTGTCACACGGTTGTGTGAGGTGTGCCTCTCCCAAACCTTGCCACAGTGTTGGCACAATATCCAAGTGCTGGGAACTTAGAGGGGAAAGAAAAGTAACGTCAGTCCTCTGCCAAAAATGTCCCTCGATCCCCTCAGCCTAAATGATACACAGCAACTGACTCCAGCCAATCCTTCCACTGCATCTGTTTTCTTTCACATGCCTTAAAATGATCCCCCTACCCCCTGGACTCTGTGTTTCTGAAACAGGGCCATAAATGTCCATCACCAGTGTCATTTAACTGGAGCAATATAATATAGCCAAGCATCTTCTAATATTGACGATTAGACATGAGTAATGACCTGCAATTAAAAAAAATGCATCAAGTGGTTTATTGAGGAAATGTTATAGTCTCTTGTGATGACTAAGTGTGCATATTATATGAACTAGTGATTAACCTCAAGTCACCAATAAGGCATCGGTGTCACATGAGGGGAGGAAATAAAAGCACTTCCCTTTGGAATTACTTAACCAAGGTCAAGTCCAGATTTGAATTCTCTTCATCATTCTCCCTGTGTCTGTCTGTTGCATGAGTCTGAATCTGGACCTGCCCGAAGTCTGTCTTGTGAATCTGTCCCTGAGCCCGTGTCTGTCTCGGTGTTTCTGTTTCTTTGGCTGTTGTACGAGCTCTGTGTGTCTGTCCCTAACAAGGACAGAATACAGACCTTTGCTCTATTTCTATTGAACAACACAGGAAGAGTCACATGGGGGAAAGAATGGGTCACTTTAAAGAAAACTCTGGTAGAGTTTGAGAGACTGTCAGTGATTCCAGCTGACTCAGGTAACAAACACCACTGTCTATCAATGAGCATCCATAAAGGGTTGCTTTTAACCTCTATGGTAAGGTTTAGGAAGTTGCTTTCAGCTTCTGTATTTGCTGCTTTTAGCAAATGATGCACATGCATTTTTCTGTGTCAAAGGCATGGAATAGTTCATCATTTAAGATTATAGCTGTGCATTAGCTTTGGTTGTAAAAGCTCTGGAAAATCCAAGGCAAGGAAGGTTAACGGTTACATTGTACTCCTAAGAGCAGGTTAAACAGTTTGAGTACACAGTAGGCTAGCAGTCTTCGGTGATCTCAAGGTGTATTAACTATGTGAGGTCGAGCAAAAGCTCCAGTCTCTCAGGACATGGGAGATAATTTTAGAATATTGCATCTATACAACTAAAGAACATGGATATTCTGTAGGGGCATCCAAAAATATTCATGATTTTCTTTGATTAAAATATGTTTATTATTGTTGATGATATCTGATCTCACATCAAATTTAACACTTTCAGCCTTTTTGGTACCATAAACACTTTTAAGATAGCCCTATGAAGTGACAGGTGATATTGTGTGCACAATGCTTTAAACTCTACCATGTCCCTTTCTCTGACCCTGACTCTGTCACCTCAAAGGCTCTCCATCCTCCCTGCTGACATAAATTCAGAGTAGATTAGCATGGAGGCTCTAGACCAGTGGTTCTCGACCTTCCTAATGCTGTAACTCCTTAGTACAGTTCCTCATATTATGGTGAAGCCCCCAACCATAAAATTATTCTGTTTCTACTACATAGCTGTAATTTTGCTACTGTTATGAATTGTAATATAAATATCTGATATGCAGGGTATCTGATATGTGCCCTCCAAAGAAGTCGAGACCCACATGTTGAGAGCCACTGCTCTAAGATCAAGCCGATACCTCCTTAAATCCTAAGTCTGTCATTTGAAAAGCCCATGACTTTGTATAGTTTGCTTGGTCAAAATACACCTGTTTTGTTGTAGGTAAATAATAACATGGGAATACTAAGTGGACCAACCTAAGACAATTATAATGGGGATTAAGTATGATAACACAAAGTCTATGCATTGAATTCTCTACTTCAATGAGACATTACAATCAGCATGGTTGATGGCATAAGACTCTTGGTGACTGAGCTGACACTTCAGCCTGCTTTAGACTTGGAGGATCTCTGTGGAGTCTGACTAGCCTTGGGCCCTGATTATTGAGAATGGTCCATTCCTACAGCTAGATTCATCAGATTTTTTTTTAATTTATTTATTTTACAATACTATTCAGTTCTACATAATAGCCACAGATTCCCTTGTTCTCTCCCTTCCTGTCCCCCTCCCCTTCCCCCCAGCCCACGCCCCATTCCCGCTGCCTCCAGATCAAGGTTTCCCCCGAGAACTGGGATCGACCTGATAGACTCAGTCCAGGTAGGTCCAGTCCCCTCCTCCCAGATTGGGCCAAGCGTCCCTGCATAAGTCCCAGGTTTCAAACAGCTAACTCATGCAACGAGCCCAGGACCTGGTACCACTGCCTAGATGTCTCCCAAACAGATCAAGCCAATCGACTGTCTCACCTATTCAGAGGGCCTGATCCAGCTGGGGGCCCCTCAGCCTTTGGTTCATAGTTCATGTGTTTCCATTCATTTGGTTATTTGTCCCTGTGCTTTATCCAACCTTGGTTTCAACAATTCTCGCTCATATAGACCCTCCTCTTTCTCACTAATTAGACTCCCAGCGCTCTACCAGGGGCCTAGCCGTGGATGTCTGCATCCAGATTCCTCAGTACTTGGATGGGGTTTCTGGCACAACTATTAGGGTGTTTGGCCATCCCAACACCAGAGTAGGTCAGTCCCGGCTGTCTCTTGACCATTGCCAGCAGTCTTTGTGGGGGTATCTTTGTGGATTTCTGTGGGCCTCTTTAGCTCTTTGTTTCTTCCTTTTCTCATGTGGTCTTCATTTACCATGGTCTTCTATTCCTTGTTCTCCCTCTCTTTTCTGAGGTTTTTAGGCAAATGGATGGATCTAGAAAAAAATCATCCTGAGTGAGGTAACCCAGACTCAGAAAGACAAATATGGTATGTACTCACTCATAGGAAGATGCTAGATGTGGAACAAGGATGACTGGACTGCTACTCACATCACCAGTGAGGCTACCTGGAAAATGGGACCCCAAGAAAGACACGGAGAAATGGATGAGATCTACATGAATAGCCTGGACATGAGTGGGAGCAATGAATGGCGAGGGTCGAGGGAAAGAGAGCGGGAGATCCTAGCTGGATCAAGATTTTTTTTTAAATGTGGTTATTTCTAGTTGGTAGAACTAGAATGGTCAGTAGCATAGAGTCACAGATAGCTGCATGGACCTTCATCCAAAGTTAAAACAGAATGTGGCAGGAGCCCAATCTTCTGTCTCTCCCACTCCAAGAGAGGTCCTCTCCTAGAAATGCTAACCTGCCCCTTCAGAGAAGAGTAGAGGAGCCTGGATCTAAGTAGGCGGTAGCCTCAATCATTCCTGGGCTAGCTGGTCCCCCACTGATCAAGCAGACATGCACAGGCCCAGAAAAAATAAAGAGGAAGGCAGTCCCGCTGGAGGTAGTATTAGCAGAGACTGAAGAAAAATCAGCAGTCATCACTCAGGTAGCTAACCTTCTGATCCTGGGGGCCTTTCTAACTAAGGAGCGAGCCAAGCTCCCATACTTTTTTGTTATTAGGAATTCTTATAAGGACTGTAGACGTTCATCAAACACTTATAGACAGTGTCAGCAAAGACAGCCCTAAGAGATTAATCGAAATGAAAGGTCCTAGAGCTAAAAGGAGAAGTGGACACATGTCTCTATCCCTAACCCGGACACTGTCTCCAACTGATAACCACTTGCAAATAGAAGCTTAGTTTTCTCCAAGGGAGTCTCACTGGGGAAACAGACCACTCTTAAAGGCAGGCTGCATGCCCAGCAATAGATGGCCAACAGAAAACAAACTCAATGGCATTTGGGGGAAGTTCTTTGACTTATAATGTCATGTCAGGGTTTTTAATTTTTTATCTTATGTTAATTGTATTTTATTTATACAATTTTTAGGGTTTTTTTTTCTCTCCTTTAACCCTACAGGTCCTTTGTGCATATATTATGGATTCCAGTTTGGTGTTTTTGTGTTATTCCTGAGTGTACAAATAAGTTGCTTTCTGCATCTCTGTTTCTTGTGCCTTTTCTTGGGTTCTTTATCTTCTGTTTGTTTGTTTTGTCCTATTCCGATGTGCTAGTTTTATCTTATTTATATTAATTTTATTATTATCCCTTTGAAGCTTGTTTGCTTTCTACTGAAAGACAGAAAGGGGATGGATCTAGATGGGAGGGGAGGTAGGAAGGAACTGGAGGGATAGAGGGAGAGGAAACCATAACCACGATATATTATAAAACAAAAAAAATCTACTTCCAATTAAAGGGAAAAGAAGTTCACTGTCGTCACCAAGTGTGGTGATACATTGTGTACCCCAATATATTATTTTTCCTAATAAACTTATCTGGGGCTCAGGGGACAGAGCCAGCCACTAGATTAGACATAGAGGCCAGACAGTGGTGGCACACACCTTTAATCCCAGGAAGTAATATGACAGGACACAGAAAGGTATATAAAGTGTGAGGAAACAGGAACTCGCTCTCTTTCAGTGGAGGACTTCATAGGGGTAAGAACTAGTGGCTTGCTCTCTGCCTCCCTGATCTTTCAGCTTTTATTCCAATTTTACTCCAGGTTTTCTATTCATAAGACCTTTTAAGTTTCGTGTTACATCCAAGAAGATGATATTTCTCTGCATAAACTTATAGAAGAGGTCTTACCATATGCCCTGGCAAAAGTCATACATATCTCTCTCCTAAAAAGTGTACATATGCCACCCATTGTTTTGTTTGGCACTTCAGTAGTTACCGGGAACCATAGACGACCTCTCTCAATAGATGTGGATATGAACGCTGGACTTCTGTTCTTCCAGGACATAAGCACACGGATTGGCCTCTGCAGACTCACTGGTTCTCATCTGAATATTGCTCACTCTTTTCATCTCTGCTCTCATTTATGCGAAAGAGATAAAGTCTGCACTTTATTCCCCTAATTGTCATAATAAACTAATGAAAGGACATTAAAAAAAAAAACCCAAAACTTTTCTCTTTCTAACTGCCTGGTTTTCTAAGTGGTACATTAGCCAGCAGCAGTAATAGCTCCGCATGCTTGTCGTCAGCATTAGCTTCATCTTAAAACCAATTACTGCATTACAAAGGAATAGATGAATGTGAGAACAAAGACAGTAGACATGCTCAGCACCACCCCACCACGCACAGGAATCGAGCACAAAAAGATGAGCAGAGAGAGTCGCTAAAGATGAAGTCTTTAATTTAACAGTAACTTGGAGTGGAAAGGGTTTTTATCATGTTCCTTAATGTCAAAGTCTCGACACTAAATCAATATGATCTCTCCTTAGATTTATGATTCTTGTCACGCAGTTTATGTATTTGGTAAGAAGATGCTAGGAAGTAAATTACCTAAGTAAAAACATAAAATGTGTAGTAACTAGCGCTGGTATAGCAAGACGCAACTCATTTCCTGGGAGTCGGGGATTTGAGGGGTTGTGTTTGTTTGTTGTTTGTTTGGATAAGCTGGTTAGCTAGTCGAAGAAATGTGTACTCCTCCAGGCTCCTCCAGGACTAATAGCCAAAGGCTATAGAGTTAGACTTCAGACTACCTGGATTCCCAACCTGGTATCTATTAAGTTAGCCTTTGCCAGTGGTCCAAGCAGTCATTTATTGGCAGTTCTCCAGCTGATTGTAAGGAGCAGTGAGAAAAGAGATCCTAGTATAGACCTCTATAGTAACTTAGGACTTAGTCTCTTTCTCTGTCTCTGTCTCTGTCTCTCTGTCTCTCTCTCTGTCTGTCTCTCTCTCCCCCCCCACTCCCGTGTGTGTGTGTGTGTGTGTGTGTGTGTGTGTGTGTGTGTGTGTGTGTGTGTGTGTGTTTCTTTAGTATGACTAATGGGAAAATTTTGTTCATTCGATATTTGAAGACCAAAAAGTCTATTAGGTAGAAATAAATGTCTAATGACTTGCTGAAATGAAAAACAAAAACAGAAACTAGAAATAAGCCATTATTTTTCAGAGTAGCAGTCATGAACTTCAGCAGTAGTCTCATGAGCCATGATAGTTCATTGATGACAGGTACAACTGAAGAATCTCCATCATAACAAGGGAATGGACAAAACATTACACTTGATTCAATTTGAAATTCGATTATGCTGCTTGATAGTTGTAGGAGGATGGAAAAATTCCTAACTTTTCTGCAGATAATTGTTTGTAGGGTAGAGTCTCCCTTTTGTGTATGCTCATTTGTTGCATGCTAGACAAATTTTATATCATAGAGATACATCCTTAACCCTAAATGCAGTTGTTTGCATGAATAGCTATCCAGTTGAAGGAGGTTTTTTAGCTCAAATTGTATGCCTACTTCCTGAAAGCTTTGTAATTTTGATGAAGGTTGCTTACCCTCTCTGAGCCCACTGGGGAACAGGATCAATCTCAGCTCACTGAGTTGTGAAAAAATGAGAAAATTAGGGCAAGAATAGAAGGTCAGTGAAGAGATCATTTTAAAGAAGATAATAATGGATTGGTTACTGCTGTGATCAGGAAGAACGGTTTATTTTCGCTCACAGTTTCAGAAGGTTCATAGTAGGGTTCATGGCAAGAGCATGTGACAATAGTTTCTCACATCATGTAAACCCAGGAAGCAGAAGGTGCCAGCAGGTGGTCACGGGCTGAGCCCACCCCTGGCGACATACTTCCATGGGACATCTCCACACCCTAGATTCCACAGCCTTTCAAAAACAGTACCACCATGTGGGGAACAAGCATTCAGCAGATGACCTTGCAGGCGACAGTTTAGATCCAAACCATAACAACACACATACCTCTTGGGCACACATGGACTAGTATGGTGACCAGCTGTGGGGTCCAGTAGGCCCGATGAACTGTGTGTCTTCTGGCAAGTTCCTTAATGACTTTCAATCTGTTTACTCAGACCATCAAGGAGACTAAATAAAAGTGCCATGTTTATGATGTGAATACTTGTTTTCAGTGGCCACTTATTCTTAACATGTGGGAGAATGAACATGGTGAAATTAAGATTAAAGTTCCCCAGCTTGCTCCTTTTGGCATCTGTGCTTTTGAAGATATCAACAGTGATGCTGACTAAGAATGCCTGGTCTGGTCACAGTTTGTCTGAGTCATAAGACTTCAGATCACCATGTTTGTTTTGAAGACCCAGTGTCTCCCGACTAATAAATACACCTACTTCCTTGCCTGGAGATGTTCTCAAAGTAATAGAGAGTTTCTAAAAGTGCTGATGAATATATCCAGCTACTACTCAATTCCAGCAGCACTCAGCAAAGGGCTGGAGTCACCTGCTGGCTTCTTCCCTTTTCAACTCTCTCCCTCAAAACGGCAAAGCTGTGCACTGTGTTGTGATAGAAGCTGTGTGTTCCCATTTGTGTTGTACCAGTTAGAGGTCTCCCAGGGTTGTGTTGCTGATAGCTATATGCCACGGAGTTCCGGTGGAAATCCCTCCTGCTTCTCCCTGACCCAAACAGGCTCCTAGGAGATATGCACGCCAGAATGACTCGGGGCTGAATGACCTCAGGCTCTCCCCTCTCTCGTGTTAACCAAGGCTTTGGTGTTTGATCCCGTGATATCTGACTCTTTCCCCTGTTAAGCTCTTGGCTAGGGTCTTTTCAGCACCTTGATGGAAATAGATTTGCCCGAGTCTGTTCAGCATGCATCAACTGTGTGAGTGGATTCTTTTAGCCTCACACTGAGCTGTCCACTCATGCATGTATGTGAAGCCAGGTAGACCACTGCCATGTGTAAGCCCCATACATGATGTTATGTTGAAAGTTGTCACCAGCAGCTTATATGACAGAGTCCTCCGATTTAAATTTTCCTTTCTTCTATTCATAGTGGCCCACGCCTTCAATCCCAGGACTCAGGAGGCAGGTGCAGGTGGATCTCTGCAAGTTCCAGTTCAGTTTGATCTAGTAACAAGTACCAGGACAGCTAGGGGTACATTGCAAGACCTTATCACAAAAATAATTAATTTGATTTATAAAGGTTCCTTTCTGTCTTGGTGCCTGTTCTGTATTGGATGCTTTTGAATCATTACTGTCAGAAAGTTTGGTTGACTTTGGTTTTACATGACATAATGGGGCAGCATGTCCTGGACATTGAGTTTGATTTACTTTTATATCTGATAGGAATCAGGTCAGAAAAATGGACTCAGAATGTCTCACATCCGGGCCAATTCACTCACTATTGTTTCAAGATCTGTTTTTAAAACAAATTGTTGACGAATTTTCTTTCAGTTTTCACGAAATATGTAAATCTTTAAGCTTGGTGAATTTGATAAACCATGGTGATTTCCCAAGGAAAATGAGAATGTTTGATGGTTTTTAAGTGAAACACTTTTTAAGGTGTTTGATCTTTCTTTAAGGAACTCTTCAAGCAGGTCATGTTTGCCAAACTTTCACTTAGCTGATATTGCCACTACCACAAACTATCTTATTTCCTGCAGAAAACATTAAAGGGAATTTTCTGCTGCTTTTATTAGGCAAAAATCCAACAAAAAGTGGGTCCTAGTATAACAAGCCTTTGGGTGTTACTTTTTCCTGTGTTAGTATAAACAGTCCCACTTATAAACCTTAAATCAAGCTATTAATACCAATGGAATTTAAAACTAACAGTAATAATTTGTTACCTTTGTCTTGACTTTTTTCTAAGTTTGTTTACTGATTACAAATTTTATTGCAAATGAAAGCCTAAATAATAGAATATTTGGACTGAAAGAAAGTTTATTTAACCTAATCACCTTTTCCTTTTCTTTTGTAGAGCTAGGAACTGGGTTTTGCACATGGTAGGCAAGCACTCTACCACTGAGATACACCCCCAGCCCTAACCAAACCATTTTAGCACACATACTAACATGCTAGCCAGAGACATTTCATCATTTACTCAAAGACATTGTCTTAGTCCATTTGGAATGCTATAATAAAATACCATGGACAAGCTGGTTTAAACCAGAAACAGTACTTTCTCGCAGTTCTGGAAGTTAGGGAGTTTAACTTCTGTTGAATTTATGTGTAACAAGGGCTTACTTTGTGTTTCACAGACCATAGTCTTCCTGGTGTGTCCTCAAATGGACTAAACAGCAAGGGAGCCCCCTTCCCTGGTCTCTTATTCCATTCATGAAGGCTCCACCCTCATGACCCTCACCTCTCAAAAACCGTACTTGCCAATACCATCACTTTTGAGTTTGAGATCTCAATATATAAATCTTTGGGACAGAGAGTAAATGTTCATTTCTAAAAGATACGAAGTTGGTTAGTGAAAGAGTCAATTTATGGTAGTTTACATGTGTTATATGAAAATGACTTTTTTAAAATAAGCATTCATTTATATCATAAATACTTATGCTCAGATAGAATGCCAGCAAGAGTTAAGCTAAACATTCCTCACATACTATGAGTATGTACTAAGGCTCATTCAACTCTGTCACCATTCTGTAACAGCTGCACACATCTTCTACTGCTAAAGATATGTTAAGAAAGGGTAAGAGAGAAGTATTTCAAAGTAAAATACTAAAGCCTAAATTTATGAGAAAAGTAATGTTAATCTGTTTACCATCTTCACCCAAAAGGACATTGTATTTTTAGAGACTCCCAATGTCCCTAATAACTTTAGTATTTCACACTGTTGCACTAAGGACATGTAAATTTCAGCTTAATTTTTTTTTCTCTGTGCTCTTATGGGGGTGCCACTACCCAGCTCCCAAATAAATACAGGGAGACTTACTCTTTCTTATGAATGGCCGGTCTTAGCTTGGCTTGTTTCTAGCCAGCTTTTCTTAACTTCACTTATCCTGTCTACCTTTTGCCTCCAGGCTTTTATCTTTCTCTATTCTACATACCTTTCTTTACTTCTTACTCCATGACTGGCTGTGTGGCGAGGTGGCTAGCCCCTGGTGTTCTCTTTCCTTCTCCTTTTCTTGCTCCCTCTTCTCTTTTTCTCCTATTTATTCTCACTGCTTGGCAGCCCTGCCTATCTCTCTCCTGCCTAGCTATTGATCATTCAGCTCTTTATTAGACCAATCAGGTGTTTTAGGCAGGCAAAGTAACACAGCTTCACAACGTTAAACAAATGCAACATAAAAGAATGCAACACATCTTTGCATCATTAAACAAATGTTCCACAACATAAACAAATGTAACACATCTTCAACTAATATTCCACAACACAACTTCGTGTTGACATGCTGTCATTTCCAAAGCAACAAAAGCATCATCCCCAAATGAAATGTAGATATTTATCTGAAACCTGAAACAATCCAGGGCTATGGTATGTAAGGGGCTTCACTGGGGTAAAGGAAGGACTGTGTGTACTGGCAATGTACTGGCATGTATTTAAAGACTCAATTCTTCAGGGTGAACCATAAATCTTCCCTTGCTAGCCCTACCTCAGTGGTATTGGGCATTTCTCTTGTGTTCAATTCTTACTTATATCAGATGACTACTGGGCACCATTTCAAATGCTTTCAAGCTCTTGTTAACCCAGCCAGCACTGTAGTTACATAACACTTGCTTCAGTCATTCCTGCTAAACTAATAGTTCCTCTCTCTGTGCCTCTGACTTCCTCCTTTGCTGGGAATTTCTCTGATATCTGCAGGTACAGGACATCTGTGGAAACCTGCTTCATATTTATATCTGTTAAGATTCAATAATAGTAGCAGGGCCATTCCTTTGATTGTCTTATATTTATAAGGATTACAAATGTATCTTATAAGAATTTGGCCTTATAAAATCCTTATATCTTATATGGATCCGGCCTTATAAAACTGATGCAGGTTTTACTGCCAGTGTATGGCTCTGGTTTGTTTTATTAGTTTTCCTTCTTTATTAGTCTATAATCTCATCAAAGGTAAGACCTTGGATAGGTGCTAGATGTACTTATTTATATATCTACCCATAAGAAAGGTATCCTGTAAACACATACTTGTTAACTAAATGCATTAAAATGTTTGAGTGAATCAGCTCATTTAAAAGCTATTATTAAGACTAGAATACACACTAACCTAAAGGTTTATTGGAGGTATTTTCTTTAAGAATAAAAACTAGAACCACCCTCCCTCAGCCTTTTAAGAAATAGTCTCAGAAAATACAATATGGTGAAATATTTTGCAGTTTTAAAGTCTCTTCTTAATAAAGGAATTAAAAAAAATCTATGTAAGTAGCATGAGATTTTTAGGGTTGTATATAAGATGAAAATTTGTACTAATTTTCCATATGAATACACATACTAGACTGATGTAGTAGAGAAAAATTACTAAACTATAGATAAAGGCTCACTGGCCAGGAAAGAGACTCAGAACTGCAGACAGCCCAAAGAAGCCATGATCTCATGCACTCTTCTTTTCGAAAGGCCCATCCTCATCTTACTTAAGAAGGAAGCTGAAAGTGGTGACACTATGATGAGCTTCTTGAACTGTTCAAAAGAAAGCTTCATCCCAGGGCGAAGGGTAGTGCTGGGCCATCCTCCAGAGTGTAGGTGGAGTTTTCCAACCAAATTACCACACTGAGGCTTATATTGCTTATAAATGCCAGTCAATAGCTCAGGTTTATTACTAGCCAGCTCTTACCTTTTAAGTTAACCCACATTCCTTATCTACACTCTGCCACATGGTGGTACTTTTATTAGCATAGCACTTTCATCTCCTGCTTCCTCTGCATCTGGCTGGCAACTCCTCTGACTCTGCCCTTCCTCCTCCCAGACAGAGTCTTCTGTGTCTGGCTGTCCTGTCTGTACTTCCTGCCCAGCTACCGGCCTGTCAGCTTTTTATTAACCCGTGAGAGCAATACATATTTACAGTGTACAGAAGGATTATTCCACAGCATTTACCCCTTTTTGACTAATTAAAAAGGAAGGTATTTTTAACATAGTAAAACTATATATATATATAAAAGAACAGTTATTAAGTAAGAATTACACTTAAAATATCCATTCTATTTGTATTTGACAAAATTAGAGAAAATACTCTATTATGTATCTTATCTTTGTGAGTCCAAAGTTTTATACCTAATTTACCTTTTATCATAACTGAGAAAAACTATAACTATCTAGTCTTCAAAGACCCCAGAAGGATGAAAGGTTACCTAATGACGGGGACATCTTGCTGCCTAGACAGTCACCCAAAGTTTCTTTGTAATGTTGGGGCACTCAACTCTGGCCTACAGGCCTAGCATATTTGACAGACGTTTTTGTGAAGCAGGGAATTCTGAAGGACTGTCCTACCTTGTCTTGGGAAAGTTCAGCAGTCACCTTTCTTGCATTGTGCTGGTCCAGTTTAGACAGCATAATGTCAGCAATTGAAGCAAGGACAGTTTCTTTGCCCACATGGCTAGCTTTTGCCCTAAAGAAAGCAAACTTCATATGGAGTTTCTTTGATGCCCATCATCTTCTGTGGAGTAGATTGGTGCTGCTAGGAGCAGGCATGTCTCACTGTCATAAAAAGCCTTAGATTATTAAACATATTAAATATCATATTCTGTAGGACTTTGAGTTATTTGAAGACCATCTATCTTTTGTTTATGACTTTGAAAACATATCTAACATGAATATGTTTGAGATTAAATATGACTATTACTCTGTACTTTTTAATTATACATTACATTTTTAAATGAGCTGCATAAACACAATACTTTAAATAAGAGTAGAAATATACATACAGTATAACAAAATTAACTTTCAATTTGTATCAATAAACTAAAATCCATACCAATGTAAAATACTTAATATTAATAGTGTTTTGGATTAAAGTGGATTCAATAATCTACCCTCTTGTCTTATCATTTTTATATCCTCCCATTTTCTTTTTAGAAAGAAATCCTTGAATCCAATCTCCTTTGTTCAGCTTTTTGTTCTGACCCTTACCAATAACAACTTATAATCAACCCCCCTTAAATGATAATAAATATCGATAACCTATTTTTGGGGAATGTGGGCATAGTTCCCTAGACTACTTCCTGTTGATTAGGGGCACTGGTAATCTTTGGGGGACCCTGAGAAAATTTAGGATTATGGTCAAGTCCTCACTATGAGGCTGGATCATCTCAGCCAGCAACCTTGAAGCTGTTCTGGATGTAGAGTTCTAAGAAGATTGGAACACCAAGGTCTGTGGTATTTTCAGCAGAAAAGTGTGTAGCAAAAGGATGACCCCTGGTTAAGGTCAGACCTATTATTCCAGTCAACACATGTCTGTCCCAGCTGATTTATCTGCTCTGAATGACGATGCATGTGATACAACTGTTTCTTGAGTGAAGCAGAGATTTAGGCACAAGCAACCTGACTCTAAAGCCTTTCCTCATAGAAGGTTATTGTGTTTTATATCTAAAACAACTCCTCAAAAGCTGGTGTGTTGAAGACTTGATCCTTAGTGCAATGATTTGCAGGGATTTGGGTGGATCATGAGGACTCTCACTTCATCAGTTGGTTAATCATTGATTGGTGGCTTTATAATTTGGTGAGCTACAGGAAAATGATGGAGGTTGGGAAGTGAGACCTTCTCTTGCCTGCCTGCCTGCCTTCCCTCAATCCTTCCTTCTTTTCTTCTTTGTTTTTTTTCTGTAATAAAACACTCTCCGGTAGAAACACAATGACAGACAGAAAGAAAGGGTTTATACTGCCAGGTCATAGTCCACCACTGAGGAGAGTCAGTGGAGAAAGTGATGCAAGAACTTGAACCAGAAGCCATGGATGAGTGCTCTTGTCTGATCATCTGTAGGCTTATGCTTTGCTAAGACTTTGCTAGACTTTTTATACAGTCTGGAACGACATGCCCAGGGGCTGGTGCCACCCACAACGGGCTAGGTCCTCCTAATCAGTTAACAGTTAAGACAGTCCCCCAGAGGCCAATATGATCTGGACAAACCTCCATTGAGACTCCCTTCTCAGATGACTCTAGACTGTGAAAAGCTGATAATTAGAGCTAAAATCGACCTCATTGAAAAGAATGGATTCTTGGGGACTAAATCTTGTCTCTTCTTCTTTCTAACCTTGATCACCTTCCTGGCTTCCATGGGATGCTTTCCTCCATCACACACTTCTTCTGTGACATTCTGCCTCACCATAGATCACCTCAGAAACAAAGAAGCCAAGACACCACAAACCAAAACTTCTACTACTGTGAGACAAAAGAAATCTTCCTTTCTTCCCATTGTTCTTCTCAGGTATTGTGTCACAGTGATGTAGAACTAAAACAGTGTCATTGGTTTTTAATATTGAAATCTTATAACACAAGTCAACATTTCCTTTGTCATAAAATACCTGTGTGTTTAACAACAAGAATGAATAGGCATTAGCTGATCATATTTGGAAAAGTTTAGACCTCTATTTCCTCAGAATTGTTTCCTGTCCATTAATCTGTCCTTCATCTTTTCTCTTTTTGAGAATCTAATTGTATATATGTTATATTAACTTATTTAGTTATTTATGCTTAATTATACTTTCTAATATATATATTTTCCTATATTATCTTTAATATCCTGTAATTTCTCATGATTTATTTTTTAAACAATTTTTTTTTGTTTGTTTTGTTTTTCGAGACAGGGTTTCTCCGTGTAGTTTTGGTGCCTGTTCTGGATCTCACTCTGTAGATCAGGCTGGCATCAAACTCACAGAGATCGGCCTGCCTCTGCCTCCCATGCACCACTACCGCCCAGCTTTTTAAATGATTTTATATTGGTTTAAATTTTTAATTGTATTCATTTTTAGGGGGCCACATGCATGGTATAGTGTGCATGTGCAGGTCAGAGGTCAACTTGTGGGAGTCAACCCTCTCCTTCCACTGTCTAAGACCTAGCAATTGAACTCAGGTCATTAGACTTGCCAGCAAATGCCTTGACCTACTGAGCCATCTCAGTAATCTGTTTTTTTTTATTATTATTGTTGTTAATTCAATTTATTCATTTATTTTTACACCCCAACTGTAGTTTCCCCTCCCTCCTCTTCTCCTGTTCTTCCCCAGCCCCCATCCACTCCTCCTCTGTTTCTGTTCAGAAAGGGGCAGGCCTCCCATGGGTGTCAATAAAACATGGTAGATCAAGCTGCTATAGGACTAAGCTCCTCCCCTTGGATTAAGGCTGGACAAGGCATCCCAGTATGAGAAATAGGTTTCCAAAAGCCAGCCAAAGCATTAAGGCTAGCTCCTGCTCCCACTGTTAGGAGTCCCACAAGCAGACCATGTTATACAACTGTCAACATATTTAGAGGGCTAAGTCAGTCCCACACAGGCTCCCTGGCTGTTGATCCAGAGTCTGTGAGCTCCTATGAGCCAGGTTAATGTTTCTGTGGTTGCCTTGTGATGTTCTTGATGCCCGGTGGCTCGTACAATCCTTCCTCCATCTCTTCAGCAGGATTCCCCGAGCTCAGCCCAATGCTTGGCTGTGGGTCTGATGACAGTTGGGGTAGTCACCAATCTGTGAGTGTAGCAGGTGTCCTTAGGCATCATTATGTTGACTTTTCCCCCCTCCTATTGTGTTTGGTTCTTTCCTAGGTCTCTGGGCCATTCAGACCTAGTTTGGTTTTAATCTAGACAGTTTTTATTGACTTGTTCTTAAGTTTACCAATCCTTTTTTCCCCCTAGTGATCAATCTACTCTTTTTTTTCTTTTTTTTCTTTCTTTCTTTCTTTCTTTCTTTCTTTTTCTTTCTTTTTTTTTTTTTTTTTTTTTTGGTTTTTCGAGGCAGGGTTTCTCTGTGTAGCTTTGTGCCTTTCCTGGAACTCACTTGGTAGCCCAGGCTGGCCTCGAACTCACAAAGATCCACCAGCCTCTGCCTCCCGAGTGCTGGGATTAAAGGAGTGTGCCACCACTGCCCAGTGATCAATCTACTCTTAAACATGCTGTGATTTTTTACTTCAAATATTATATTTGTCCATTTTAAAACATTGAAGGGTTTGTTTTGCTTTTGAATTCACTTATGATTAGTCCAACATTCTCTTACATTTTTTTAATTAGATCAAGTTAGCCTGGGGGTCAATTGTGTATCCTTTTAAGATATTTTTAGTTCATGTTTTATGATTAATAAATTAGGGCTTACAATCTAATTGCCACAGGAGTACAAAAGACTACATCCCCTCTCCATCCTTTTTGAACTCTAAGGAAGCTTGCTGTGTAGTTAGAAATTTGCCTCTAACTTTTTTTTTGCAAATAAAAGTATTTATTTATTTAAATTATTTTTTAGTTTTATAATTTAATTTTACATATCAGCCATGGATTCCCCTATCCTCCCTCCTCCCACCCACCCTTCCCCCCAACCCCCCCCCATTCCCATCTCCTCCAGGGCAAGGACTTCCCTGGGGATTCAACTCAGCCTGGTAGATTCAGTTCAGGCAGGTCCAGTCCCCTCCTCCCTTCACCCAGGCTAAGCAAAGTGTCCCAGCATAGGCCCCAGGTTCCAAAAAGCCAGCTCATGCACTAAGGACAGGTCCCGGTCCCACTGCCTCGGAGCCTCCCAAACAGTTCAAGCTAATGACTGTCTCACTTATCCAGAGGGTCTGATCCAGCTGGGAGCTCCTCAGCTATTGATTCATAGTTCATGTGTTTCCATTAGTTTGGCTATTTGTCCCTGTGCTTTTTCCAATCATGGTCTCAACATCTCTCACTCATACAATCCCTCCTCTCTCTCGCCGATTGGACTCCTGGAGCTCCACCTGGGACCTGGCCGTGGATCTTTGCATTCGCTTCCCTCAGTCATTGGATGAGATTTCTACCACGACAGTTAGGGTGTTTGGCCATCCGATCACCAGAGTAGGTCAGTTCGGGCTTTTTCTCAACCATTGCCAGCAGTCTATTGTGGAGTTATCTTTGTGGATTTCTGGGGACCTCTCTAGCACTTTGCCTCTAACTTTTATTTAGTGTTTGAGGCTTTTCTGAGTATCATTCTGTTTTTGTCAGTGATAGTTATCATCTAACATGCCTAGTTCAGTCTCTGCAACAGTGGAAGACTAGTCCTTTCATCAATTTATTTATATGCAAAGGGTGTCTGTCTTTCCGTCCTGGGAGAAAAAGCAGCCAAGGCTCTTTGTTGGAACATAAAAAGCTCACTCTCTTGCACAATTTAGTTCCTAAAAATCTTCTCTGGGTAACCAGTCTGAATCTCAGGGAAGAAAGACTCCATAGTTCCAGCTACAGTCCACCACTGGAAGGAAATCACAGTGGCAGGAACTGGGGAGAGCTGTTCACAGCATATCCACAGTCAAGTGTGCTCAGCATCCTCTTTTCTTTTACAGTCCTGGATTTCTTGTCCAAGGAAATGTGCTGAGCATGGTGGACTGGGTCTTCCCACATTAATTAGACTGGGTCTTCCCACATTAATTAGCACAAAACAGACAATTAACTATGTCTATACAGGCATACAGGCCAAGTGATTGGGACAGTTCCTCACTGAGACTCTCTTCGCAGATGATTCTAGATTCCATCAAGCTGACAATTAAAACTATCACCTGACTTATTTTTTTCCTCCCTGGTCCCTTTGCTCTGTCTCTTTTTGGAGTTGACTATGACCTTGAGGTTTGTGTTTATGTGAAGCCTTGTATTAACATGACTTCAAAATCCACAGAATATATTTTCATTTTGAAATTCAGAAAAATGATATCACACAATGTGAACTTGTGTCAGTATTCCTTCACTTTAAATAGACTCTCCAAATAAGGGCTCTTGTCTATTTCATTCACAGATGTATCTGAATTGATAATTACCATTAATCCATGATAGGATGCACACATATTTGTTACCTGAATGGATGGGAGTGAAATCTTCTAGATAATTTATTCTTCTCACACATGAAGCTTAGAAATTTGGCTGAGCATGAAGGTCAGATGCTTTTGGGGGCGCTTACTAGTCTTTCTAACATAGCCATTTCCTTGTCTTTAAATAAAACTAAGCTGTAATAAGTGAGCCCAGTTTAGTAATATGAAATATCTTCCTGCTTATCTTACTGTGTGATTATACTGTGCCTAAGCCAGAAATAACTTCTCAGAGCAATGATTTTTGCCCATCACAGAAGCACAAAGATAAGACAGAAGTGATTTTCTTTTGTCTACTGCTGACTTTTAACCTGTCCTAGGTACAGAATTCTTGTTTAACCCAACAAGAACTGTCACAGAAGCACAAAGATAAGATAAAAGTGATTTTCTTTTGTCTACTGCTGACTTTTAACCTGTCCTAGGTACAGAATTTTTGTTTAACCCAACAAGAGCTCAGAGATGCAGATGCCTGACTAAGCATTAAAAATATCAATATATACAATATCTATACCATCTTTTGATATCCTCATTAACATATTACATACATTATTTTTTTTCAAACCAAAGTTCTCTGTGTAGCTCAGAGGGACCTCAGACGTTCTATGTAGCCCGGGCTGTACTTGAATCTAAATTGACTTGGCCTCATGGCTCATTTTTTTTAAAAGATAGGGTCTCACATAGCCTAAGCTAGCCTATGTAACTGAAGATGACCTTGAACACCAAGGATTACAGGTGTGTACCACCACCCCATTTTATGTGATTCCAGGGACTCAAACTCGGGGCTTCATGAATATTAGACAAGCTCTCTACATGGTGCATCATTTCCTTCAATTAAATGTTTTCCTTAAAAGATTACTTTTTTTAGATGTTGGTTTCTTTTTTTTCTTTTTTTTACTGTTTCTTACAAAACACATTTTAGATGCATGTCACATCGTTTCTGTATTGTAGAAGAGGAGCCTGAATTCTGTATGATAAAACTTCCAAAATTCGGGATGCTTACTTACACTTGCATTTCATACGAAAGACACCACATACAGTTTGAAGCTTTGCAAATGAGGAAGCTGTGCAGTGGGGGAGAGTTGGCTGCTTGAGATTGCAGGAGCTCTGTAAGAGGCAGAGGGGAGCCAATCTTCTCTGCCTCTACCATGTTGCCATGGGCTTCTATTCATCAGCAAGGCATTCCTGTGCATTCTGCTTTGCAAGACTGGAAATTCCCTGAGAACTTTCCCAGAAAGCTGCATGCTGTTTAAAGGGAAAGAAAACTGAAACTCTGTGTGAGCACCACATGTGGGAAATAAACCCAGGAAAGCAGACAGATGCAAGGCTCTATCTAAGTGGTAGTGTTTTTGAAAGCTATAGCAATGCTCTCTCTTAGGTGTGGGTGTATGCGTTGTTGTCTCTTGTGTTGGGTTTTCCTGATCTATAATCAACAAAAAAAGTGTCTTTTGACTCGTAATACTTACTTAGCATTGCTTGAGACAGTGGGATTTCTACCAAGAATCTGTATATTCTCTGCCCTTTCAGAGCTTTCCATCAGGGACAAAGAATAAAATCAACATATTTAAGGCACAAGGCAAAGCAAGATGGTGCTTAATTGCTCTAAGTGCTAAATTATAATGTACAAGCTATTAATACCATACAATTGATTGGAGAAGGATACATGAAGTTCAGGACTTGCTCCAAGAAGTCTGATAATCTATTTCCTATTTCAGAGGGATGCATGGGAGTTCTTTTCACAACCAGCAGGTAAACTGAACATATTAGTTTTATTCACTTTGTTTATTTTACAATTCACATTACAAATCTTAAGAGGAGATGAATAAGACCTACAACAATTTGGGGGAAAAAACCCACGGAGGAAACAGAATTATTGTTGCTATTAAAGTTGGCAAAGAGAACAGATCAGTGTAAACACAGTGGGTGAACAGGGGTGCAGAGCGGGTGGGTGCTGGCCAGAATGGACTGGGAGTTTTGTGGGAAAGTCCAAGACCCAAACCAAAGTTGAACAATTTGAGAGTGGGAGAGAGGAATTAGAAGGTTGAGTGACTTTGGATAGAGGCAAACGAAGAAACTTGATGGATATTTTAAGATATCAACATGTCATAGATTTTCAATTTGGTTACAGTGGATGACAGTGGAGCTGAAAGAAGATGGCTGTAGCTGTGTGGTATCCTTGTAGGGGAAAATGGGAAGCTGGAGTGATAAAGAGAAGCAGAAACGGAATCACCAAGTGATAAGGGCCTCCTCTCACTATTGCTGGAGAGGCATGGATGAGAAACACTACAGGGAAGAAAATGCCCACCACTGGCTGGACAGCAAGATGAAGGGATGGACAGGAATAATGAGCTCCATGCTCTACAGTGCCCGGGAGATCATGTTGGCAGGGACAGCACAGAGGTGGCAAACTAGACCTAGACAAGGTAATTTGATCGTTCCCAGGTAGAGTTGACATGACAATGAAACTGGCAATAGAAACATGGTAATGTTGCAAAGTTGCATAGAAACATTCTTGTAGGCAAATTGCTAAACAGTCTTATTAAACAAAAAATGGAGCCAGATATAGGGGTGAAAACCTGAGAGATCAGGGAAATAGGGAAAGCCGCAGCTAACCAACCTCACCAACTCTGCAGCTTCCAAAAAGACCTACTCCTGTCTGCCCACACCTATATGCCTTTCTGTTCTGTTCTCTCACTGTCTCTCTCAGCCCAGCACACCACTTCCTCTTCCTGCCCAGCTCTGTCACTTGCTGTCTGTCTGTACAGACCTCCAGACCTCTATGGTTGGTGCTTGGTGTGTGTTACCATGCCTGGCTCTGTTCCCCAGTGTGGCCTTGAACTCACAGAGATCCAGACAGATCCCTTCCTGCTAAGTGATAGGATTAAAGGCATGTGCTACCATTGCCTGACTTCTGTTTAATATAATAGCTGGCTTTTTTCTCTGATATCCAGGCAAGCTTTATTTATTAGAGCACAAATAAAATATCACCACACATTCTGATGAGCATATTTAAATGTAAAATATCCCAGCCATAAGTGAAGCCCCATAGCATATCATATGCTACATGATATTAAGTACCTATATAGTAACGCTACCTTTTGGTGGAATGGAGGACAAGAAAATCAAGACCATTTCTGTCCCCTGAAAGGTGTCACCAAACTCACCATTATTCTTGTCCCTTTCTATTTCAGAATGGTCTGTGCTCTATCCGTACTTGAATTAAAAAAGGACAACTGTGTGTTTTACTGGGTGGTGGAGAGGGAAAATTTTTCCTTCTAATTGGTGGTGATTTTAAGTGAGATGAACCATCATAGTAATATTTTAAATAAATTTGGTTCTATGTCTTTTAAAAATTGTGAATAAATAAGACCATAGAAATGAAATTTATAAAAGTCCAAGGGACAGATAGAACCAAGGAGGCAGATTTTAATTTAATACAAAAAGTACTTTCTAAAAATATGAACTACCCATAAATGGAAAAAGCTAAGTATATTCCCTCTTCTGGAAATATTGTGGCAGTAACTCATCTCTGCAGAGATGCTATATATAGAATTCTTACTTGGGGCTTAGGACTCAGAGACCTCCATAGCAACTTTTCTATTATCTTCCTCAGTGTACCACGGGTAAGCAGAAAGCTTGTAAGACTACTAACCATGTCCACTTACTCATGCAAGCAGGGGTTTGGGGTTTTTAATTAGACATTGGGGACGTAACAGTGCACAGCCTGACCCAATCTACATGACTTGGCAGATAGTAAGGGATACCGGTAGTAAAGGACTAAACACTGTCCTAGAAGTAAATACATGGCACTCAGGGAACATGTGGCTCAACCTCCCAGAGCCAAAGAAGACTTTAGGGAATAGGTGACATGTAATCTGAAGTATCAACTGTTATACTGAATCTGATTGATGCAGACAGAGAGACTTCAGTCACTGTAGTCTGTTCACATGTTCAGTGCTTACCATCTGAACACAAGTCTACTGACAGAATATAAAGTTTAGGAAGAGATCTTTCCATGTGACCAAACGAACTACCTTCTCAAAAGTGTATTTCTGTTTCCTAGAAAAATCTAGGTCTACTTGCAATTAAATATTTAAAAATCTTTACACATGAGATAATGTTGTGAGGTATTCATGTCTTTCTCCCATATAACCTTGACATTGACTCTTCCCTCTCCAAGGCTGCTAGATCAAACTGGATTGTTCCATGGCCCTAAGCAGAGGCACAAGAGGGAAGCAGAGGGAGGGAGTCATAGCAAAGCTAGAAAGTAACAGCATCCAATTCAAGTAATATAAAGACTGAATCGAGTATTTGCCGGTAAAATTTCCCTCCTTCTGGGAAACAAGATTCTAAAGACACTACTGAGAACCTCTATCGAGTGTTACCTGTTCCAAAGCCGCCTTTCCCGTGCCATTCTTTCAGTTGTTTCCAATGGCTCCCTCCCGTTGTAGTACTCCCAGGTTGATGAGAAAGCAATAGGACCCTCAGAAGGGATCAGGGTTTTAAAAACAAATGAAAAATAGCCTGTTGTGTAATTTTAGTTATAAGTATAGATGTAAGAATACAAAAAAAAAAAAAAAAACAAAAAAAAAAAAAACAACCCAAGAAAAGACTCAATAATCTGAAACTAGCAATGTACAAAATGATGAGGATGCACTGTGATCAAGTAGGATCACTTCAGGAATGCAAAGCCGGGCTGGAGAGATGGCTCAGTCATTGAAGGCTAGGCTCACAACCACAACTATAAGAATGCAAAGCCTATGGCACTTTGGAAAATTCTAGAATGCTATTAATCAAGAGGAAAGATTAAAGGAAGTGTCTTATAATTTTTTCTTGGAAACTTGTTATTACGTCAGAGAATATTTGTTAAGAAGAAACTCAAAATTCCTAGGTTTACAATAAGGTTTATTCAGAAAACATATTTTCTTTAAGAGACAAAAATTTGAAGACTGTCAACCTTTACTCTGAGGGTCAGATTTTAGTCAGTTTTTTTTTTTTTGATAAGTTATCGTTGGTAACTATGTGAACAAAGGACCAGCAAATTTAAAGTTATCGAGGGCCACCTTAATTTCTAGTGAAGGCAAATTAAACCCCCAAACAAACCAATGTTCTGAGGCCAGCCGCCTGCTGTTTCTCTTTTCAGTCATCTTTACTTCCCTCTATCTCACTGCTCAGACCAAAACCACAGGAGTCAAAACAGGATCTGGTAGAAAATACTCCTAATTCCAGTACTTAGGAGGATCATCACAAGTTCAAGACCAGCCTGGGCTTTGTAGTCAAATTAAGATCAAATCAGCCTGGGCTACAAGACCTATCTTTTTTAAAAAAAAAAAAAAAGTAGGAGTCCACATCCAGCCAACAAGTCCCATACAGTTTATCAGCTACCTCCAAAGCGATCTGAAGTAATTGCTTCTCACAGCCTCCCCCACTATCACCCTGACCCAAACCACACTCATGTCTCTTTAGAGCCCGAGGTGCCAGGAGCACTCACATTGCACTAGCTGTGAAAATCAGAATCTCTCCAAACATTGCCAAATGCCTTCTGTGAAATCAGGAGGCACGAAGTCACCCCAGGTCTGCATGGTTATCGTCCATCACTTTACTAGTCTTCTTGTTCCATTTTTACCCTTCTATAATCTGCACCTCATACAGTAGCCAGAATAATCTTACAACAGTGTGCAAGAACCCTGAGAGGCCAGAGGCAGCCAAGTACAGTGATTAGGTTTGTCTCTTGGGAGAAAGAACTTGTGTGGTAATGAGATGCATAAATGTGCAGTCATAGATGCATAGAATAGCAGAAAATTGGAGAAACCAAAAACCATAAAGCTTTGGGGTTCGACCGAATGTTACTGGTCCTGGCTCTGTCTTTTAAATACCCTGAGGCCGCCTTAAGCTCTTCCCCTTCTTGGGTTTCAGTTTCTGTATTTGTGTGACAAGTGTCATTATTCTTCCCCCCTGGGATGACGAGAAGATTAAATAAGACAACATGTTAAAACACTGCCTTGTGCCTGATACACTGTAAGCAAGGAGTGACTGGCAGCTATTAAAATCTCTGAGGTATTAATCGTGAAGTTGAGAAGAGTGGGTTAACCTCAGAGATGTTAGGGACAAGCAAGCTTTGGAAAAACTAACCATTTTATGTCTGGGGATAAGGGAGAAGAAAAGCACAGCACTTAGAGTCTTGACAGTGGCAGCCTTGTACAAGACAAAACAAAGCAGATGCTGTGCACTTTCTGAAGAAGAGAGCGGGCAGACTCTACTGAAGAAGGAAAGTCCCTCTGCTTCTATCTTTCATAGTTCCTGTTCCCCACCTTCCCGCCTTCCTTCCATCTCACAGTTCTAAACTTGATGTCCATAGATCTCCTCAAGTGTTACATAAATCAAATTTAAGGCTGTGTTTAGAAAGAAAAACTACAACTTTAATTTCACTACACTAAAATCTAGTGTTTTCACCAACTGTTCATTTGGGGACAAAAGAAAATTACAGATGCTAACATTACCTATGATATCAAAAATGCTTTTTGGCATTGGTGAGATGGTTTGCAGGTTAAGGCTCTCGTCACAGCCTGGCACCTGAACTGGATCCCCAGGACCTACATGGTTGAAGGATAGAACTCACTCTCCCAAGTGGACATGGTCGCCGTGATATATGCAAGCCCCTCAAATAATAACAATTTTAAAACTATAAACACATTTTATACTATTTTGAAGTTGCCACAGATTTCTCCAAATATCACTTTTAGAAATTATAGTACTCTGTGTATTTTTCACGTAAACATTATTTAAGGAGCCCCTAGACATCTCCAAATGTATTTGGCAGGAACAGGTTAAGACTTCCTGCTAGGTTGTTACATAAGTCGTGCATCTTTTTCACTCTATTAATTTGTTGCTGTGTACTGCTGCCCTTACTCCTCCTATCCATAAGCCTCAGCCATCCAAGGAAAACAGCCACATGACTTCAAGTGTTTGTCAATTGTTCTGATCACTCTTTGGACCCTTTACTTTTCATTCAGTCTTAAGACATAAGATTGAGTCAAGTATACGGTTCACTCACTTTTCCACCATCAACAAACATTATGAGCAGAGGGTATCACGCCACATGGCTTGCTGTTTAGCATGAAAGGTAGCAGCAGTGTGTCACTTGAGAGCTGTAGTCAGAAAGGGAGACTTGCAGGGAAGTTACCAGGCAACACGGGAGTTACTTTGCTCAGGATGAAATTTTATGGCGTGTGAATTCCCAGATAGTTATCAGGAGGTGACATTGAGAAGAAAGGAAATTCCATTAGAGGACTGAGTTTGCCGAGACTGGGAAAGTAATGTTTGTAAAGCTGTTCTTGCATTTTCTAACAATCTTTGAAGCATTAAACAGAGTGAAGCACATTTTGTCCTTGGATCGAGGAACAGGTGGACTATTTAGGATATTTTCATTCCTTCAGTCTTTAGTCTAGAGTCACGATGTTGATGATCACTGTAGATACAAATATTAGGCAAGCATTCACTTTAAAAGCAGTTTGCGATGCGTTGCTGGTTTTTCCTAAATGAATGCATGACACCTGCTGGCTGGCTGTGGAATTTTACTTAGCTTATTGAAGTGAATAAGTTTGTGAATTTTCCATACAGTGAAATCCATCAACTGCCAATGTACATATGTACATAACCACCGTCACAATCAGGATGCAGGACAGTCCTGTCAACTTCCAGAGCTTTCCTGCACCCTTTTGTGGTCCATGTCATCCTCAGGACCAAGGGAGCACTGGTCTGTTTTCTGTTCCACTAGCATGACGTTTTCCAAACTGTCATGCGCATGGAATCATGTGGTATGGAGCTTTTGTATCTGCCTTCTTTCCTTTAACTTAAGGCATTGCAGATTTGGCCTTGCTGTTGCAAATATCAGTAGTTTTCTCTTTTTCATTCTAAGTAAACTTTACAAAATGAGTCAATCACAATGTGTTTATCCTTTAATAGATGGTAGAAATTTGGGCTATTTTCAGTTCTGTCTCTGTCTCCGTCTCCCTCTCCCCTCCCATCCCTCCCTCCCTCCCTCCTCTCTCTCTCTCTCTCTCTCTCTCTCTCTCTCTCTCTCTCTCTCTGCGAATGTGTGCATACACTTTTAAACTTGACATGTAATTGTGCATATTTATGTAACACAGCCTGACATTGCCATATATTTAAACAAAATGTCATGATTAGAGTATGACAATTGGTCTATCTATTATTTCTGTCATTATCCATCTCCTTGTACTGAAAGCATTCAAGACCCATTCTACTAGCTATTTGGAAAAATGCAATTAGCTGTTTTCCACCACAGTTCTCCTACTGGGCCATAGAACACTAGAAATTATTCAGCCTACCCAACAGAACCCCCGTACCAGCTCTTTATTCCTTCCCCCCAAACCCTCTCAGTCTCTGGTAACCACTGCTCCTATTCTATACGAAGTCAATTTTTAGCACACATACATGCAAAGGAGAGCATGAGGTATCTGTCATTCTGTGCCCGAGTTATTCAACACAATGTTCTCTTGGTCCACCCATGTTGCTGCAAATTATGGGTTTCATTCTTTTTGTGGCTAACTAGTATTCCAGCATGAATAATAATATTTTCTTTCCCCATTAATCTACTGATGGACACTTGGGTTGATTCTGTATCTTGACTATTCTTGGCAGAATAGTATTGTAACAACCAAGGGAAGGCAAATGCCTCTTCAATACACTGATCTAATATCTTTTAGTTATCTACCCAGTGGTAGGAGAACTGTGCCCTGTGGGAGTTCCATTTTTAGCTTGTTTGAAGGCAACTATTCTGTGATCCACATATCAACCACGATCCTACTAAAGTACTAAGAGCTCCACTCTTGCCTCCTCCTCACCAACAAGTGTGTGTGTGTGTGTGTGTGTGTGTGTGTGTGTGTGTGTGTGTGTTTGCTATTATCACACGCCATTCATTTTTTAATTGTTTTAACTGGGGTGAGAGGATATCTCATTATGACTTTGATCTCTTAGTGATGCTTAGAATTTTTCATACATTCACTAGTCATTGGGTATCTTCATTTTGCAAAATGCCTATCAGGTCATTTGCCCTGCTGAAAACTGGATTGTTTAGTCTTTTGCTGTTGAGTGCCTGAGTTTCTCACACCGTCTGAATACTAACCCTACCTAGTAAACAGTTTGCAGTCCTCATCCCCTTGTACCATCACTCCATGGTAAAAGGAGAGAAAAGGATTGCTTTCTCTGTTGTGCAGAAGCATTTTAGCTCAATGAAATCCCACCTGACAGTCTTTGCATTAGCTGCCTGTATTTTTTTTTGAAATGCATTTTTTGAAGTATATGTATGTTTCATATATATATATATATATATAATATATATATATATATATATATATCAGATCTCCTTAAGTCTATTTCTTAGTCTATAAAGGTGTGTCATTTTTTTTTATTCGAGACAAGGCCTCACCGTGTAGCCTTAGCTGGTCTGAAACTCACTCTGTAGACCAGGCTGACTTAGTCATTAAAGGTGTCGTTCCACCACACCCAGCTAAAACAAAATGTCTTGATTTTGTTGATATTCATTGTTCAGCCTCGATGTCATCCATTTACTGTGATCTTCTTCCTTTGCTTCTGTAGTTTGGGGCTTGATTTCCTCCTTGCTTTAGTCATGTTGCTAGCTTGCTTGTTTGAAATCTTTTTACTTTGGTAAAAAGTTCAAGGGTGATCTTGAACTTCTCATCCTATTTCCCCACCTTCCAAGCACTGCACCACGCTGCCCAGTGCATGGGATGCTGGGGGTTGAATCCAGGGCGTTGTGCATGCCAGGCAAGCACTCTGTCAACTGAGTAGAGTGTCAACATCTGCAGCCCCAGAAGAGGCAGTTATCATACACTTCCCTCTTAGTGCCACTCTAGCTCGTGTGGCTTTGGGGATGATGTGCTTCCATTTTCGCTTGATTCTAGACCATTTTTACCCACCCCTGTCAACTTTTTAAAAAATTCTTTTGTTTCTTGAGATTTTCACATGATGACATCATTTCCTCCTTCCCCCACATAGTGTTTGTCAGAAGCTTTGGATTCCTTGAGAGGGTTGTGCTTCCTTGCTTGTCATGTTCCTCGGCCACTCCAACTGGAAGAGAGTTCTTCATTGGTACAGATCCTTTCTGGGGGGACAGCGAGTGACAGGCTGCTCCGCTCTGTCTTGCTGATTTCATATCTGCTTCTGGCTTTTCATGATTATTAACAAGGTTTTCATAGACATTTGTGTCTTTGTGTGGATACATATCTCTATCTGCTTGGTAAATACTTAGGCCTTGGGTACTATTAAAGATGAATATACATTTGACTTTATAAGAAGCAATGTCTTTTCAAAGGTAATTTTATACACATTCCTTATGGTAAATGCATGTTTAATTTTTTTTGTAGTTCTCTTTTAGTTTATTATTTTTGAGACAAAGCTCTTACTATGTGACACTCTGGCCTGCAACTCACTATGTACCCCTGACTGTCCTTGTGACAATTCTCCTGCCTTTACCTTGAGTGCTGTGATGACAGATGTGTACTGCCACACCTGGACGCATGATTCACTTTATAAGAAACATTGACTTTTGCTTTTCAAAAGTAATTTTACCCCTCCTATACCTAATTTTATCCCTGTTCTAGTGTACTTCTGTATTTCATATCATTGTTACAGAAATTCTTTGGACAAATACATCTTTAATTTCACTTGAGACTAACAGGAGAGGTTTTCTTAAGATTGTCATGAGTTAGCACTTAAAAAGAAATGAGGTGCTACATGAAAGGAAGAGTACAGCCTTGAAGGCAATAGTGTGATTGCTGCACAAACTTTACTTGATAGACAAGTTCCCTCTATGGACATCCGTTGCTGTACCCTCATCCTGTGGATGGTACAAGCATCTGCATTGCAGGCTTGTAGCAGGAAGGGTAAGTGCAGACTGCGGCGAGCATGTAAGAGGTGATACTCCTGCTGACTGTTGTTAAATTTAAAACGTTTGCTATAGTATGGCACGGAGTTCATGAGGCCCCACCTCTAGCTGGGAGGCTATTGCTAATTACTGGCTGCTTGGGAAGGAGAGTAATTTTCTTCGGTGGTGTAGCGCTCACAAGTGTCTCACGATCCAGTGAATAACCCTAGAACCACACGCATGCAAGCAGTGCTAATTAAACCCAGTGGGTTATTTTAGCAAAAGGCCTGGAAGTAGGAGGTGAAGAAAAGGGTTCCAGAGAGAGTGGGAGAGGGGAGGAGACAGGGGGATGCCAGGGGTGACCATTATCAAAATACATTGGATACATATATGAAGTTGTCAATTAATGAGTGAACATTTATTTGGAAAACTAAAACTTTGGCTAAAAGCAAAAGGCTGTGTTCTAAAAGCAAATGATAGCACATGATTTCTGTTTTTACTATTTGCTAGAAAAGTGGTTTGTTTTTTTTTAGAAGACTTATACTTGCCAGACATAAATGAATTTTTGTTCCTACTCTTTGGGATGTATGAATTTCAAAACAGTATGCTATTCTGAAACTTTATCACTCAGAATTCTAAATTATGCCTTTGATTTAACTGAGAAACCTCGTTACTGCACAAATTCTGTTAATAGATGCTATAGCGTATTTAATATGATCAACCTAGGCTGGGATTCACTATAATTTAAAAACATATTTATGAATTTGTCTATCTGTTTACTATGGATGAGGGCATGTACATGGCATGGCATACAAGTATGGGTCAGTGAACAACTTTATGTAGTTGGTCTCTTTCCACTATGTGGGTTTCAGAGTTTGAACTCAGGTCATTGGGCTTAGTGGCAAGGGCCTTTGCCCTAACTTAATGTCTCCATAATTTCACTGAAGAAAGACCTTCTTAAGTGAAAGCAGAAACAGTGGGTTTTAACATAGCTAATATAAAGCTTTGCTGAGTTTACTGGAAGGCAGCTAAACTGGCAGAAATCTTACTTTATTGGGCTGTGCTGACACCTGCTGGTAAGAAGGCCAATTTCTAAAAACTGTGTTTTATAAGTAGGACCTTACTTTAGTCTTCAAAACTGTATTTGCATTCTAATATTAATGTATTTGCATACATTAATGACTGTAAATAGAAAATTTTGATTCATAGTAAGCCTGTGGCAACTCTTCTTGGGCACCTTATAAACCAGTGGTCTTTAACCTTCTTCATGCTGAGACCCTTTGATACAGTTCCTCATGTTGTGGGGACCCTCAACCATAAAATTAATTTTGCTGCTACTTCATAACTATAATTTTGTTACTGTTATTAATCTTAATGTAAACATCTGTGTTTTCTGATGGTCATAGGTGACCCGTGTGAAAGGGTCTATCGACCCCCCAAAGGGGTCGCAAGCCACAGGTTTCTATAAACAGAAATGACGTTAAGGAGTCAGTATCCTCAAAGATAACCTTTCCTCGTCTACTTGTCATCATGACATTCCATCCTCGGACACTACAGCACAGAGCAATACTTAAGTCAGAGCCCACTCTGAGACACTGCTTTGGACAGACAGGCCTAGGTCAGAGTGAGGGCACCTAGTTTCAAGAGGAGGACATTCCAGGGTAGTATTTTCTCTTGCCAGAAAGGGAAACATGGCTGCTACTGCTTTTGTTTAAGATAGGGCTTCACATAGCCAGGGTAGCCTCACACTTGCCATGTAGCCAAGAATGACCTTGAATTCCTTCTGATCTTCCTGTCTCCACTTTCTGCATGCTGAGAGTGTAAGTGTGTTCCACCACATGCTAGGTGAGCACTCTACTAACTGAACTCTATGTCCAACCCATGGTTGCTACTTTTTAAGACCAACTGATTCAACACTCTGATTTAGGGTCATCAAATTTTACAATTGGAAAGAAATTCACTAAACATTTAGTTTGCCCCTCTCTTTCATAAATGAGGAAGGTGAGAAAAATAAATTTAAATAACTTGGATACCTGGAAGATTCTAGGGGGAAAAAAAAGCTCCCTGATGCTCCCATTCTGGAATCCTTCACTAGATGCATATTGCTTGTGACTAAAAACAAAAAATAATACATGCAAACATGCTTTAAAATTTATATTTAGTTTTTTTCCAACTCATTTATGCTAGCTTTCTCAAACTCAAGATGTGTTATTTGAATACACAGAGTATTATGTAACATTGCTATCTGGCGCTTCCAAAATATGCTTTTTTTCCAAGTCCTTCTCAGAAAAGCAAGCTGTATTGTGTATTTCCTCAGATGTGAGAATGGAAAGAGGAGTGTGGATAAGAGGGGGGGAAGTCAGTCAGAAGAAGGCTTCCCCGGAGACCTCTGTGGCTTTCGGATCGGGTCTGTGCTCACAGCATTGCATGGTAGACATCTTATCAAACACAGACGCACATTTCTCCTTGTATTTTTCTCTCCAGTAGGCATCGTCACACAGGTCACATGTTAGAGCGCAAAGTACATGCGAGAAAACATGCCGTGTGGACAATTAATAACCAAATGGCCTGCAGGACGATGCCAAGCCGGCTTTTCCTTGGTTATGTCGCTGTCAAATCCGCCCTGCTCATTGGTGGAGACCGAGCAACATCACCCTTAACATACCAGAGGTGAGTAGCATCTCTTCAGTTGTAACAACCAAAAATATAATCTTTCCCCAATTGCCGGACACACCACACACCACACACACACACACACACAAAACACAACAAAAAAAACAAAACACACACACACACACACACACACACACACACACACACACACACACACACCACGTGCATGCTCACGCAGTAGGTCCAGGTTAACATCTGGTATGAAATAAAGCTGCTTTCTTGTGATCAAACAGAAAAGAACTACTTAAAAAATCTCAATCGGGTATTTAACTTTCTCTTAGAAATAAAATGAAATGCTGAGATACAAAAAGAGTTCCAAGAGTCACCTCCCGATGAGAAATACCTTCATGGAAATACCTCTTCTGGAGCCAGGCATGATGCTCAGGCCTGTAATTCCAGGGATCAAGAGGTTGGGGCAGGAAGACTGTAAATCGAAGGCTGGCCCACATAATAAACTGAATTATTTATTTAGTTATAGCCTGGACTACATAGCAAACGAGCATGTGCACACGTGTGCACATGCGTGCGTGCACACACGCACCTTTGCTGCACTGGGCTTATTAAAGTTTATTTTGGTATTTGCAGCATTTGCTCTCTCTTCATGCTGTACAGTGTAATTTTAACGCAACCATACTTTATAACTTTAAAAACACCCTCCTGGCTGCACTGCCCCTTTTCTGGGATGGTGTTAAAGAATCCTTCTGTTCCTGCGGCACCGTCAAGTTCCTTCCCAAACAAGCGCAACATTGTGAAGTTTCAGGGTGGGGGGTTTCATCCTCACCCCGCAGGGAAGGAAATTAAGAAGGGTAGTATAGTGCAAGTGTGTGTGAGAAAATAATTGGGCTTTATGTCGTGAGACTTTATGAAAGGAGAGAGAATGGGGGTGAATAAAAACCAGGGTGTGTGTTGGGGGGGAGTGATGAAGTTAGGAGTCTTGGGAAGACAAAGACTGTATGATAGGATAGTGAATTATGTGTCTATACAGCAACCTTGAGATAGTTCCCAGAAGCCTTTCGAAAGCTTCCTGAAGCTTCTACTGACCTTCCAGCCGTCACTGGATAGTTCCTGACCACCTTTTCAGCCTTCTCAATATCAAGTTCTGTGAAAGAGAAGCCTTTAAAATCCTGTAGCACTCAAATATTTTATGTGGAAGAAGTAGATGACAGGAGAATTGAAAGGGTGAGGTGGGGAAGGCTGATGATGGGAAACAGGTGTTCTCAGATAGGCTATTAATAGCATCACCATGGCAACACTTCTGGAGGAATCTAGCAATATGTATCAAAACCCATGAGAGGATGGGATGAATCCCACTAGACAGATCCAGGTGTTCACTTTTGTTGGACTTCATGTTAAGGAAGGACATGCTCAAAGATACATGCATAAGGTAGTGTTGCTGGTCTACTCATTGTTGTCTAGTAAGAAGGGAACAAGTGAAATGGAGCACGCTAACTGGTTACAGAACCATGGTTTCCTCGAACAATGAAATAACAAGGAAACAGTGGTATTAAAACATCTGTTGAGATGTCTTAGTGGGTATAGGCCCTTGTCATGAAGCCTAAGAGTCTGATGCCTCTAACCCACATGATGGAAGGAGCTAATTGACTCTGGAAAGTTGTCCTCTGACTTTCAAAATCTTTCTTGGAAATTATTCTTTTAAACCATATGCTCAGAAAGATCTGTAGAAATACAAATCAAAATGTCATTTTTATTTAGTTGGTCATTTTTAATTGTTTCTCTCAAAAATACAAATATTTCTCTCTCAACACACACACATATACATATATATCAATACAGGGTCTCACTCTGTAGCAAGTCTGACCTTCATAGGAATTTTCCTGCCTCAGCCTTCTGAGTGCTGGGATTACAGATGTCAGCCACCATATCTGGATCTTTAATTTCTTTACACTGCTGTGAATATGCCAAAACTGATAGAATAAATATGTATTGCCTTAATGTTAAGAATAAAGGCATTTGGCAATATGTGGTGGCCCATGTCTGTAAAACAGCATTTGGAAGACTCAGGTAAAAGGGTCATGAGTTTGAGGCCAGCCTAGATTATAGACTAAGACTTTGTCTCCAAAAGAAACAAAGCAAAGGGGAAAAGTATTTGAAAGAAAAGAAAATAATGAAAAGAAGGAACAATCCCCATGGTTCCTGTGTACTGTGACACAGACATTGCTCTAAGGACCTCACTTGTTGGGTGTTGGGTTTTCTGGCATTAACTTGAATGATCAACCTAACAGCTTCTGAAATAGGGAAGCCGCTGTTCTCTACCCAGGCACACTATCTTATCCTTTAAAACCAACTCCCAATATAACCATGAGTATTAACCTAGTCTCAGTTTTCCAATTTTGAGGATATATAGGCATTATTTAAGAAAAATGAAGAAAAACAATCACATTTTGATAAGGAAATAGGGGCCTAGACTGGTTAAAGAATAAGTTGTGTAGCAAAGATTTGAGCCCAGAGTCTAAAGGCAGAGCCTGCAGGGTTCACTCCCGAGTTACATACACTGCTTTGTGGGTGTAGTTTTGAGCCTGCGCATGTGAACATGAGTAAGAAGTATTCATGGAAAGACGGGTGTAGGAAGCTAGCCACAGGGCAGAGGTCTTCTTGTATAGACCAAAATGTATTCTTGTTGACTACTCTATAGTACGTGAGAACATGGTATAATTTATATGCTATAATGTTGTGCTTAAAATTTAAAACACCAATAGGAAATAAAATACAGGAATATTTTCCCAATTCTGGTGAGTATATCAAGTTTTCAACTGCATTGTGAGTAGTATTTTAGAGTATGGAGAAATATGTAAGACACCACAAAAGTAGCCTGCTCAGTTATTAACACAGAATGTCTGAAAAGTTGAAGTTTATTTACTTGATAGTGGACTACAAAGAGGCAAACACATACTGCCAAATTTGGAGAAAGCAGATAACTGACATGCCTTTTAATGAGGTCAAGGTTAAAAATATATACATATATATGTGTATGCATACATATATATATGATTGCATGAAGACACACACACACATCCACTCGGTTGTTAGACAGACATTGAACTGACAGACAGCAGGAAGATCTTACAGTGGAACTTCAACTGTCATTATTCTGCTATTTTCACACCTTTGAAAATGTGGAGGACTTATCTAAAGAGAAGAAAATCGATACACAGAAGCCTGATGGAGTATTCCTTTTCAGTAGTGATGAAAAAGGACAAACTATAAAAACAGCAGACAGGACAGACACTGGTTCCCATAACAACAGTGACAGGAACAACTGTGGGTACCCCACATGATGGCTCAATTCTTTTATTGAATTTTTTCACAACTATGTAATTGAAATTTTATCATGATGAATAGTGCCTTGGGACTTAAAAAAAAATCCCAACAAAAATCCAGGGTTCTGGATGCAAACATTTCTGTGTAACACAGTTATTAATTATCTACAAGATAACCTATGGTTTAATAATAAAGATCTTTGATACTAAGGTTTTTAATTTCTGCTATCTTCTACTTAACTTCTATTCTTTCAGAGGTTCTTTTATACTATTTATTAAACACATTCTGTAAAATATAAGAAATAATGTACATTCTCATGGTCACACACAGTGACGGACTGCAGTAACACATTGACTCCTTGTTGCATATAGGTTGAGACGTGGGCTGCACATTTTCGTGATCCATGCAGGGGAGGCTCACAGAAACACCAAGCAAACAATCAGAGATTGGTCAGCCATGAAAACTTACCCTCCCAGTCACAACAGGCTTAACAGCAAAATTGCCGGCATTGACTGCTGCATCAAAACCATGCTGGGCACAGTTGTTTCTGGTTAAAAGGGCCACAAAGGACACTGGCTACCAGGAATTTTCCTGGTTCTCGACATGGGGTTCAGACTAAACTCTCCTTACATGGCTTTTCCCTATATTACAGGCATTAGCTGAAGAAGTATTTCAGGCTTCACATAAAAAAAAACAGTCAACCTTCACTGAAAAGCTGGAAATGGTCTATTTGAGTCTCTGTCCTGGAAGCTGCTTGCTGTAGGTCCTTAAGGCAAATGCCAGGGCTCAAACAAATTGGAGAGCAGTCTCGAGATGTAAACAATAAGATCACGACCAAGGAGTTTCAACCTTGGACAGAAGCTCTTCACAGACAGGCCTGTCTGGCTAAGACGGGCTTCTTGGCTTTTGAAGTTCATGTATTTTACATACTAGAAGTACTGCATACGTTTCTTGTTTTGTTTTTCTATTGTAGAGACTTGTGGACTAGATAAATGTTCATGGTGTTGCTTAAAAACCAAAAATACACAGCATGGAGAAGCCACTCAAAAACCTAGCAATATTCGGGTTTGTTTTTGTTTGTTTCCCGTTCACATTTTACTTTTGTGGTTGGCATATGGAAAACCAAACTGGGAAATCATAATGTTGGAGTATTTTAAGGGCATGCCGTCGTAGATATTAACAAGCTTATTTATACAGTAAGATCTCTGCAAAAAGTGCTCTGCCCGATGCCACATTCCAGAATAGCCGTTGGTTTCTTTCTCCAAATTGACCATGTTTATAGGTTTCACAAATATCCCGGAAGACTTGCCAGTGTGCTTGGTGACGATGAAATTCATAGCGATATCATCGCAGTTTTGTGTCTCATCGATCAGCGCATGGACGGCCGCAGGCTGTCGCTGAAAGAGGTCAAGGTATTTGCTGTTGAAGAAGGAGGCTCCGATGAGCACCATGGAGTACTGGTCACCGTTCCCGAGCCCCGGTGTCTGCAGTTCAAAACCTCCGTAACTGTAGATACCGGACGAAGTAGAGACGTGTTTTCTAGGTACAAATCCTACAATCTGATCAGGAAATTGCTGAAAAGAGGAGGAAAAGAACAATTAAGTGTGGCAGTTCTTCAGAGAAGACATAGACAAAATGTTTATTTATCACAGAAGATGTGGTTGATTTGTCAACTTTTCTTTATTCCTTATTTCTATATTTCCCTTATTTTTACACCCTAATTTCCTCTAACTCTAGACAACCTCATAACTTTGTCTCTTGATACGTTTACAGCTTAAATTTCACCATAACCAAAATCCCTCTGAAAAATTATTACCTTACAAATATTCTCCAGATTCGAACATCTGATCTAAAAAAATTTTAGTTCCCTTCAAAGTTTGCTATAAAAAAGTTGATTGTGATGGGTGTGGTAGTGGCGCACACCTTTAATCCCAGCACTTCAGGAGGCAGGGGCAGGCAGACCTCTATGAGTTCAAGGCCAGCCTGGTCTACAGAGTGAGTTCCAGGACAGGCAGGATTATATAGAAAGACCCTGACTCAAAACAAACCAAACAAACCAAAAATTACCTCACCCCAAAACAACAAAAACCCAAAAGACAAAAAAACAAAAAAAACCAAAAAACAAGTTGACCACATGAATATTATCATAGGAGATAAGATGTAAGTGATCATTTTGAAAAGCTATTCTAATCTCTTAATTATATATAAATTTATATAATCATATAAATATATAAAATATATATTATATCAATAGAGATGATTTTTACTGCTTTTCAATGTTGATTTTTTTCCTCTGTTGATTTTAATGTTCTTGAAAGTCACAATTGATTTTAAACAATTTAAATATTGTTTAAAATTTAAATTTTATGCCCTTTCAGATTTAGATATTTCCTTTTCAAAAATATGAATTTAAATCAGTAAGTACAACATAAATTACATATTTATTAAAAGTTTAATTCATTCTTGTGAATAATTTGAATCTCACCCAGTTTGAGTTTTGTCTGCCAAGGCAAGGGGCATGCACACATACAATCTCAGCAAATTAAATTTCACTTCCAAGAGCTCAGAGTATAATGAGAATATTCACATACATGAGTGGGGATTGTCACCCCCTGAGAGGTCAGAAGGCTATAGAGGTGATTGGGTAAGGCAGATGGGTGCATTGAGGATAGGGATAACTGTGTTGCTGGGGGCAGAGAGGATGCTCAGATGATAGATAAAGGCTAGTAGCCTCCAAAGAAGAACCATTTACAGAATCCAAACACTGAAAAGTCTCACATGCTGGAGAAAGCCAGGGGAAGGCACCAAGGTGGAGCAGTGACAGGTATGTGTAGGCACAGGTGCCCATCCTCTCCATCTTACTTGCATACACAACACATTATGGAAGCGTGGGACACTATCACACAGTCAGATTCTCCTGCGCAGCGGACTGAAATGGTTCTTGATATTTCATATATAAAATTTAAAATACCATTTATATTTCCTTATAGTTCTATTCAAATTGCTCTAACTAATCACAGTCTTTACATTGTACCCGATTCTATCTTTGTATTTAGGGTAGATTGATTTTTTTGTTTAACCTTTAAGTAGAAATCCTATAGCTGTGGTATGCCAGCCTACCCAAGGGAGGCCTTACCCCCTAGGAGGAGGGGATGAGGGGTACTGGGGGAGGGGGAGGAGTGAGAGAGGGGCGGGAGGGGGAACAGTGATTAGTATGTAAAATGAAAAAAGAATTCCTAAATTAAAAAAAAAAAAGAAATCCCAGAGCTGAAGTATGATATTAGAACATTTTGCCTAAAGATTTTATTTATAGGCAGAAAAAAATTGTTAATATAGAAAAAAAGGACGATTCATTAATCAATATGCTAGGCATGAAATTGAAAACTGCAGGTTGAGAAGGCTGGTACTGGTAGGGCACTGTCACTACCCTCCACGTAGCTCGTGGGGGGACCTTACTGCGAATCTGACCGCCTAGGATAGCACAGTATTTAATCACAAGATCTACACACAGTTCTGGATTCAGGTCATTTCTAATGCAGCCTGTGAAGCTCAGCTAGTATCAGTGTATGCTCAGAGGGAGAGCTCGTGGGCTGTTCACGCCTGTCCAGTCAAGCTGGCATTTAGGAAAAACCAAGCCAGAACAATCACCTGCCACCACAACGGCACACACACAATTATTACCTCAGAATTGCTCAACACGGTCTTAACGAGGATGCAGCTTTGTCGAAGCGATAAATGCTTTCTTTTATAACAAGTTTCTTACATTGTTAATACACAAATACACTTGCCATTTGAGACACAAATGGTTTGGGAAAACTTTTCTGCATTGTAGTTTGGCTGTGCCAGATCATTTCACTGTTCTTGGTAAGCTAATTCCAATTTTTCTTCCCACTACACCAAAATGCTAAGGCAATTTTTGTGTTGTCTTAATTAAGCTCAGAAACTCTTGACTGCCGGATGACAATTTCTGCTATGTTTTAAGATACTGCCTATACTGTTTTAGTGACCTCCATGTTAAACTAAGCTACCCTGGTTAGGTATTACACAGATAAAACTTTACCCATATGGTGTCATAAAACATATAGCAACATTACCTGCCAAATTGAGAAAGCAAAAACAAGGTCCTGGGCACTAATCAGAGTGTCATCATCTACCATTAATACCGCTGCAATGGGAAGAAAAAAAAATCACTGAACAGTTTAGAAATGAATAAAAATCAGTAAGATACAGTTGCGTCTATACAGACCATTCAAAGCAAGCATTTTCGAACCCAGGTAGTAAATGAAAAAGTATTCTTGAAGAGATCTGTCTAGTAGGAAAAGAAAATCCTGCCTGAGGGGGAAATATCGTCACACAATTATAGTCCATCAACCCGGAGAGTAATGAACCCTTAAATAAAGCCAAGGGTCTTTTAAGAAAATCACACCCTGGAGAAACTGTTACACACAGGAAGAAGAGAGAGACCCGGATACATTAAGCATAAATTGTGCTGGCTGGCTTTACAACAAGCTGCTTGTGGGATTCTTAAAAATTGCTTCTTAAGTGTTTCCAAGTGCTGTTTTGTTTTTGTTTTTTGTTTTGTTTTGTTTTTTTAACGATAGCTTCCCTGGAAGCCAGAAGTCACCCACCCCACCCACCCACTCAAGTCCTTTCCGTCTCAGAACCCAGCTTTGACTCACCATTGGTTTCCAGTTCGGGGAAGACCTGGAGTCGATTTCTCATTTTGTTCGTTGTTTGTGGTTTGAAGACGACAGGGACAGGGTGAGGCCCGAGAGAATTCCATAACTCCTCCGGCCCCTTCTCACCCACATTGTTCCACACCACGATCACTTTGTGCAGATTTGGTACTGCCTGGTAATGGTTCAAGAGTCTTAGCAAGAGGTCCGTTCTGTTGTATGTCTGCATAATGAGAGTAAAAGAATCCAGGGCCGGCGTGCTCTGGGGCTTGATTTCCCGGCGCAGGGTGAGCATCTTGTCTTCTTTGATGTTGGGGAGCAAATTGGTCAGAGCTCCAGCTACGAGCAGCAACACAAGGATGACCACCAGGGAGAAACGAAGCACTCGAATCCCCATGACTCTTCCAGGAAGTTTGCAGATGTGGCAACACCTGGAATAGAGACCGGAACGCTCTTATCAGGGATGTAAATTAATTTCTCCATTCTTTCATAAAGTGATTTGGCCTAACACATAAAAAAAAAAATGTAGTCTTACATTCTTTCATCTTAAAGAAATACTCTTGTCAATTCTTTCAGGATGCCATACAATGTATTTTGACCATATTCGTTTCCACTCCTCCTCCCAGTCCCTCCCAGCTCCACTACCACTTCCTCATTCCTTCCTGTCCTCTTTTTTGTTTTTTTTTTTTTAAATAACCCACAGAATCCAGTTTGTCTGTCTTTCTCAGCCTGCTGACTACAGAGATCAGGATGTAAGCTCTCAGCTACTTCTCCTGCACCGTGCCTGCCTGCCTGCCTCCATGCTTCCCACCATGACAATAATGGACTAACCCTCTGAAACTGTTATCAAGCCCCCATTTAAATGCTGTCGTTTGTAAGAGTTGCCCTGGCCATGGTGTCTCTTTACAGCAATACAACAGTGACCAAGACAGGGCTCTTGTACTTCCAAAGGACCACATCTCACAGCACGGATCACAAGATACGGTGATGCATGCTGCAACCCCAGCACTCAAGAGGGTGAGGTAGGGGGATTGCAAGACTCCAGGACAGCTTGGGCTACATAATACATACGAGGACCCTACCTCAAACAAAACAAAACAGTCTTCCAGAGCCAGCCATGGAATAGCAGGAGTGAACACAGAAGTAAAGAGAATAGCTTGGATAGTCACTAGTCAGAAGGGTTTATCTAATCAACCTCTCAAATATGTGTGTGTGTGTGTGTGTGTGTGTGTGTGTGTGTGTGTGTGTGTGTATAATAAGGTTAAATCTTACTGTCAGTTTTACAGACTCAGAAATGATTTTCCAGCTTCACCCATTTCCAGGATTGCTACCTCTTGCTCTAACACTGATGGTTATTAATTACCCCATACTTCTGATTCCCGACGATTTATTACTCCACAAACCTTTTCAGACATGTCCAGATGCTGCACTTTGGCAACTGTGTCTTGTATCCATTTTGTCAATGTATGAATTCAGCTTGTCACAGCTGCAGCCATCTTCACATGTAACTTCCATGACTGCCCCTGAGTAGGAAGCTGGGCTTCCCTCCATAAACAGATAAAACCATGGGAGTCACTAGGCCTTACTATCAGACCCTGCTGGAAGCATGTCTTTACTGTTATCTTAAGATAAACCAGCTACAATCCAGATAAAATAGCCCCACTTGCCTCACCCTGTAAACACACCCTTTTCTGACCCACACTTCAGGAGGTCTGGCTGGTGCTTCTGCCATTTAGTGCCACACTTCTGGGTCAATTTCCCAAGACATTCCAGATCTGTCTGCCTTTCTTTCTTGGGCCTCACAGCACTTTGGGGCCAGTCCTCACACACTAGGACCTATTCTACAAGTACAAAAGCCAACACTGCAGAAAATGGATTGTCTGAAGAAATTCACCAACGAAGAGACTAGATAAAAAAACAAAACAGCCGGGTGGCGGCGGCGGCGGCGGCGGCGGCGGCGGTAGTGGTGCACGTCTTTAATCTCAGCACTCGGGAGGCAGAGGCAGGCGGATCTCTGAGTTCAAGGCCAGCCTGGGCTACAGAGTGAGATCCAGGACAGGCACCGAAACTACACAGAGAAACCCTGTCTCAAAAAAATGAAAAACAAACAAACAAAAAAACAACCAACCAACCAACCAACAAACAAAGAACACTAGGCATTTCTGGTCAACATTATAAAAGTACCTTTAAGTCAACAAAAGAGATTTCTCAGCATCATAAAGAATAAGAGGGTCTGGGAAAGAAGGCAGCTCAGTGGAGGAAGTGTCTGTCATGCAAGCTTGAGGATCTGAGTTTGATCCTTAGCACTCCTGTGAAAAGCTGGGTGTGATAGCAAGCATGTAATCCCAGCACTGCAGAGACACAGGCAGGTGGATTCTTGGCTAGCTAGTCAAGCTTAGTGGGTGAGCACCATGTCCCAGTGAGAGACCCTGTCTCAACTAATCAAGGTGACGGGAGCCTGAGGAACATTACACCAGAAGTTGACCTCTACCCTTCCCATATCCTATATATGTGAACACACACACACACACACACACACACACACACACACACACACACCACACACCCCTACATCCCTTACACAGAGAAAGAAAGAATATGGGATTATTATTACCTGCTTATTTGTTTTGAGACAGGGCTTGGGATATAGCGCAGGCTGGCCTTGGATTATGTAGCACAGGCTAACTTCAAACTTGTGATAACTCGTGCCCCAGTCTCCAGTACTGTTGTGTACTATTCCCAATGATTTGATCCATCTCCACTCACTTTTCATTTCTATTGAAACAATCTCTCTTCCTAGATTACACAGTAAACAGGCACTTCATTTACTGACCAATACTGATTAAAAAAAAATGAAGAAGCTTTTAGGACTTCTTACTGGAAGCTAACCCATGGCTAAGGCATAGGATCAGTACAGAGCAGACAGTGCTCTTCTTAATACAAAACAGCCTTTATATACTACGTTCTGTTTCTTTCCATCTTCTTGGAAAGGTATGGTAGTGCTTAACACAGACCACATCTAAGGTCGTCATTTTACATCTGTGGTTGAACTCAAGACAAGTGCAGCTAGCCCTGTCCCATGAGCAATCCCTTAGACTAGTCTACGAAGTCCTTCCTTCTGCCTAGAGGACACCTTGCAGCCGCACTGTGTTAAAACCATCACCCACGACCTTGCTTCACATCCTGAAGTGTGTTTTATAATTGTAGACAGGTTTCTCTAGTTCAAGGGCAGAGAAAAACCACATAGACTAGCTTTTCCACCTTCCCTTTAAGCTTCTGAGAATGCAGAACTCCAGGCATACATACATTCCCTGCTGTGACAGTGTGCTGAGTCACCTGCAGCTTAAACTTAGCTGTTTATTATCTGAGACTGGGTCTCTCTCTTTGTAGCCCAGGCTGACCCTGAATGCACAGTCCTCTTGCCTCAGCCTCCTGGGTGCTCTGATTCCAGGCATGCACTATCGTGCCCACCCTTGGGAAGTGCTTATTCACAAGGACAAGTCACAAAACCTCTCATGTTTCCAGGCCAGACTAGAAATGCACTATTACTTATAGAGATTTTTGGAGAGTTTTCAAGGATATTTGGTCTTGGACTACTTTCTGCAGTTTTTTTTTTTTTTTTTTTTTTCTATTAAGAAAAGCAATTTTGTGTTTCTGCTTCTATCACGGCCTCACTCTAAGACATGAATAAAGTTAGTATCCTCAGCTTTCATGTAATTACTTTCATAAACAGTAATCTAAGGCTTTGGAGCACAACATTTTCATTCCATGTACTCTCTTATTAAAACAACACATACTACTAAGATAGTCAACCAAAGAAAAGATGCAGTAATTAATAATCTTGATTCCAAAGGCTTGAAAATCCTTTTAGCACTGAATTTAAAAGTAGGCCTCATAAAGCACATGTTCAGTTCTGCATGGTCGTGTGTGTGTGTGTGTGTGTGTGTGTGTGTGTGTGTGTAGGCATTTTATTTTATTTAGGATTTTTTTTATTCATTTTACATATCAACCACAGATCCCCTTCTCATTCCTCCTCTCGCTCCTCTCCAGCCTTCCCCACCCCCTATCTCCTCCTCCAAAAAGATAAGGCCTCCCATGGGGAGTTGGCAAAGCCTGAACATTCAGCTGAGGCTGGTCCAAGCCCCGCCCCCTGCATCAAGGCTGAGCCGGGCGTCCCACCATAGGCAATGAGCTCCAAAAAGCCAGCTCATGCACCAGGGATGGATCCTGATCTCACTGCAACACTCAGGGTACAGCAAGGTTTTACCACTGCATTAAAGGACACCAGGGTCAAGAAGAGCTTTGTACTACTTTCTGGAGTTCAGCAGAAATGGCATATTCTAAGTGTTTCTACCCACTAACTGCCCTGCACTCTAGTCCGGAAAACGTAATGGAGATTAACTACTATAGATAATTGCAGACTTTTGACAATGTCAAACACACTCCGGAGCGACAGCTTCCCTTTCATTTATACTTCTAAGATGGAGCTGATTCCCTGGGCCACCGTACACGTTTTCGCTTTCAAACACCTTCTAAGCCTCTACTTTACCTGTATCAGCAAGGTTTCAGGAGCTCTGAATAATTTATGTCTTTAGAGATAGATCATCAATATTTCATTTGGCATTTATTAAATAATGCACCTCAATTAAATTATGCAAATTTCTTAATGTGCACGGAAGAGCAAGAGAGAAAGGACTTTCTAAACTGCAGTACTGGGGGCACACTACTTTCAGAACGGCTGAAGTGGAGCACTCTATTGCAGGCCCGTCGCAAACAACCTGGATGCACTTCGGAGAACAGTTCAAGCTTTTTTGTTTTTTTTTTCTAAAGACGGACCCTATCACCGACTCCACAGCTCTGAATGGAACATAAAAGAGCACACCTGCAAGAGGTGAAGAAATCAGAAGTAAATAGAGCTGGCCACCTTGCTCTTAATCACAACATTTCTCCTTTATTTTTTTTTGTTTTGTTTTAAAATCATATCTGACATTGTCTCAGTCCAAAGTGGATCTCATAGCTCCTTTCCCTCTTCTTTTGAGAAAGTCTCTCTGTATAGTCCTGGCTGGTCTGAACTCCCTGTGTAGACCAGAATAGGCTAGAATTATGAGAGCCGCCGGCCTCTGCCCTCCTCCTGCCGGGACTATACCCAGCTCACAGCTCTTAGTTCTCTGCCTTTCTCTCACCTCCACCCCCACACTAGATGAGAGAGAACACTGCGAATGTCAACATAACAGAGCAAAAAAGAAAAAAAAAAAAAAACAACAATAAAAAAAAACCAAGGTTCTCCCAGTGATTATTTCTACTCGCACCTGGGCTCACATCTTAGTTCTGCACACAGTTATTTTCATAAACTATTTTCATAAACTATTATTCCACACCAGAGGTTTTTCAACCAGGGATGACCAGGAAATAGCTGGCCAAACCTGGAGACATTTTGGGTTATCACGTCTGAAGGGAGGTACTATTGCTATCTAGAGTAAATGTCAGTGAGCAGGACAGCAGCAAAGCAGTATCTGCCCGGCTGTGCTCAAAGTGGAGAAGCCTTGCTCTGCATTTGAGTTGCCTCATAAGATCCACTCGAACACGACAAGAAAGACGGCCAGCGAGTCCAGCAAGTCCACGGCTATTGGTTATGCTCAAACAATCAACAAAACTGTCAAAGAGGCCCCAATATTTGCTCACCTCCCTGCAAAGACAAACTCGCAGAGTTGGACAGGATCTCAAAAGCCAACTTCTTCTTTCTATAGATCAACGGTTGGGGTCCAGGGAGAGACACTTGCCTAAAGTCATGCAGCTGCATTGGGCTATGCCGCAGCAGCAGAGCCAAGGCAAGCCTTTCTCGACAGCACAGTCCATGGCTGTCCACTATGGCACGGCTGTCACTAAAACCCCTGGCAAGAAATGTAAAGATTAATTCTTTATGTATAAGACATTTTTTATAGCTTCAATGAGATGTCACATTCCACAAAATGCACCCACTTAAAGAATATGGTTCAGTGTGTTCTTTTAATATCCTCACAGTTTTGGAAACATCATGAGTTTTGTTGTTGTTGTTATTAAGATGGAGTCTTGACTTGTAGCCCACGCTGGCCTTAAATTCTCGATCTTGCTGCCTCAGCATCCTGAGTGGTGAAAAATGCAGGCAAGTGCCAATAACCTCATTCATGACTTATTTTTAAAACTCTTTTGGTGCCCCCAAGGAAACTCAGACCTATGAACAGTCCCTTCGATTTCCATTAATCTCATCCTTCCTCAGCCCCAGAAAAACCACAAATTTACTTTCTGTCTCTATGAATTTGCCTATTCTAGACATTTCTATGAATGGAACTATAAAATAAAAGGCTTTTGTATCTTACTCGTTTTACTTAGCAAAAATATTTTCAAACTTCAGACACAAATATAGACATCTCTTTGGGGGCATTTATATGGATGTAATGTGCATGTGTGTGGAAGCTAGAGGCTGACATTGGTTGACTTCCTCAATCACTATCCACTTTCTTAACTGAGGCAAGGTCTCTCGCTGACCCCAGAACTTACAGATTCGGCCAGTCTAGCTTGCTCCAGGGACTGTCTCTGCCTCTGGAGGGAGCACAGGCACTAGGTGGCCTGTGCTATGTATGTCCATTTATGTGGGTTCTGGGGACCCTCACATTTGCACTGATAGCACTGACTGGACTGAGGCATCTTCCTAGTGCCCCCCAATTCTATTTTCACCCCAGGTAATGTTCTATTATACAGATACTGCACACTTTGCTTATCTGTTCATCAATGCGTGAGCACTTTGGCTGTTTCCATATTTGGGCTATTATCAATATTGCTGCCATGAACATTTGTGAGCAAACATTTATGCAGACATTTGTTATCATTTCTCTTGGGTAAATGCTGAGCAGTGGAACTGCTGAGTTATGATGTGAGGAATGTTTACATTTCAGAGAAAAGTGGTTTCCAGAAGATCATGTTTGCAAATTTCCAAAACGTGGACATAAGATAAAGTAAGAAAGTAAACAATACGCAGTAAATGAAGTGTGAGTTACAAATACGTGTATGTATTTAAACAGAAAGGGAACTTTCTAAGGCACGCTACTTATCAACAGTCCCCAGAAGCGGTACTGCTGAAGTCTTTTCTTGGGGCTATTTTCTTCAGACTGGAAGAGCAATCATTATGCAGAGAGAAGCTGTAAACAAATATGCCAGAGCGGAGCGGGAACAAAAAAAAGTCCTCTGGCTCGTCAGGTAGAAAGAAACACAGCGAGCAGCTTGGCACCAGACAACAAGGATCGCTGCTTTTCATCTCGATGCCACAGATGGTAGAAGACTGATAACTAGTCTGCCATTTCGCTGCGAGATCTGCCCGCTACAGCACAGACTGTTTCTCTTCAGGCTCATTCTCCAGGATACGTACTTGCATAAAAACTGATGATTATAGACTACAGATGCTCAGAAAAAGGCCTTCATCTGCCAGGCGATAAAAACCCTCCCAAGGTGGAATGCAAAGGTCGATTCAAAATGTGGGGCTTCCCTCTACAGACATGCAAGGCGGGAGCTGGAAGAGGCGGCTGCCAATGCTTTGCAGCTTCTGGCCAGGTACACTGCATGCAAATGACCCTGCTCAAACTGAAGCACAGGCACTGGTAACATACAGCAAGCCGACCACCGCTGACTCCTGTATTAGCCTTTTACCTCCAGAGCGCTTCCTTCCGGCCATCTGAACAAACTTTCCCTCAAGTCTTTCAGATACCACCTGCATTGTGCAACTTTCCCTCACTGCCTTCCATCCTGTGTGCTCCTGTGAACTCGGGCGCGGGGACAGACCTTTACAGCTGTGCCTCCGGCACCTTCCCCAGAGTAGATGGATCTCCTTTGTTACATTTATTTATTTTGGGTGCGGAGTGGCCCTTGTCACACATGCCTGGGAAGTGAGCGGACAACTCGTGGGTCATTTCTCTCCTTCCACCCATGTGGAGTCCTGGGGACTGCTCTCAGGTTGACAGGCTTCTCAGCAGTGGCTTTCACTTGCGGGAGCCATCTCTCTCTGTCCCACTATGTGGTGACATTTTGAGGAAGTTTCTGGCAATCTTTACCAATCACACTAGGATCTGGCTCGTCGTCTTTTGAGTCCGGGCAGTGACAGTAATTTCTAACAGTTGAAAGGACTGAGGGAGTCTGTGTTTAAATTGCCCTGACTTTAGCAACAGATGCCTAAAATGTTAACAGAAGAAATTCAAAAGGTAAATTAGGTCCAATTAAGAGAGCGAGCTTCCAGTAAACTTTTGCCTACGTAAGAGACCATCAAAAGAGTTGTAAATGTGACTTCAGGCCAGCGCCATACCGGTCACCTTTCTACTTTCAATACCAGGATTTGGACTTGCTTTGATTAGAGACTACAGATGCTCAGGAACGGGTGTTCACCTGCCAGAAGATAAATCACCCCACGGTGGGAGGAAGAGGTCAATTCAGGACCTGGGCTTTCCTTCTGTACACATACACGCACACGATGCAGCCAAACCACTTGCGTAATAGACAGCCCAAATCTCTGACTGGTTTTGTTTTGACTTGTGAACTGCCCGCGCCTCCATTTTTCTGGGATTATTCTGAATTGAAGTATTTTTTTAATTTCCCAGTTTCTACAGGAGCTCTTGGTGAACAAACCTGTTTGTCTTGGGAGAAAAACACCATCTGTTAGACATTATCATCCTTTGCGTTTCCCCAAGGAGGTTTAGGAAGTAATGACAACCAGAAAGTATCTGACTTACTCAGGTAGGCAGCAGATGACCTCTGAGCAGACAAAATTCTTACCTACTCGACTGCTCCAGTTTGAACCAGAACTGCCTTTCGTAGACTCATGTGACTGAATACTGAGTCTAGAGGTAGCAGCATTCTTTAGGGAGGTGTGGAGCCTTTAGGAAGTGGGTCACTGAAGGGCAGGCCTTATGGGTCACAGACCCTTCTGGATCCAGCAGATGTCTCTACCTCCTGGCTGGCCCCATGTATCAGGCAGCATGGAGTCAGGGCTGCCATGCCTTCTCCGCCATGACGGACTGTATCCTCCTAGACAAGGAGTCAGAATGAATCCTCCCTCCATTGAGTTGTTTCTATGAGCTAGAAAGTAACGAATAGACTGACAAATTCAAATTTACTTAAGTGACAAAGCTATACACTTTATTGCCCCATAATGATCTTTTGTATTAAAACTGTAGGCAACATAAAATAGAGTTTACTGCACTCTTAAGTTTTGTTCCTGGTGTTACAGGGTAGTTTAGGACGAGGACGATCATATTTTTAAAGGTTTAATTTTATTTTTATGTGGGTGAGGGCTTGCCTGCATGGCATGTATATGCACTACATGCATGCCTGGTGCCCACAGAGACCAGAAGCATATCCAAGCTCTTGGACCGGAGTTACTGATGGTTGTGAGCGGCCATGTGGGTGCTGGAGACCGAACCTGGGTTCTCTGGAAAAGCAACCAGCGCTCTTCACCACTGAGCCATCTCTCCAGCCCCAGGCTGGATTTCACCTGTATTTAGGACTCCACTCTTGTCAATGTCACTTCAGAAATGTTCCCCTGCCCTTCTCTCATCTGTCAGTTCTGTTCCCTCACTTTCTCCCAGAGAGTCCACCAGATTCTTAACTTCTGATATTTGTTTTGCAAGTCTAAACGCATCATACATACTTAAAAGTTATTCTGTGTTAATAATAAGCTTCAAAAGGCAGGAATAGATCACATACTCTCTCTCTCTCTCTCTCTCTCTCTCTCTCTCTCTCACACACACACACACACACACACACACACACACACACGCGCGCGCGCGCGCGCACGCGCGCGCGGTACAAATAAAAGGTCATGTACCCTGTCCTTTAGAAGCCTAGTTCTGTCTTTACTACATTTTTGAAACTATAGTTCTGAAACAGAATCACTGAAGCATTATTTTTTAAAGTGCCATATATACAGCATCACATTTGACTAGGTAATTGCTGCTGTACCAGATCATTCCTCAGTGCAGACTCTGAGAAAATCATTTCTGCACTGATTACATCCAAGCCCTCTGCTGCGGGCAGCCAGGTTGAGTGAGCCATTTTGTTACGGATAAATCAAGTTAGAGGGAACAGCACCAGCAGCATTCAAAGCAGGACACCGGCCACTACGCACCAGTGTCTCCATTTCCCTTCCTGGTCTACCTTGCCTGTCTATACCAAAAGATGTCCATCAGTCTTGGACTTTTCAGCTCCTCCTTCTTCCCTTTCCTGCTTAAAACATCACATTCTCAACACAGCTCCAGGGAGCCGTTATCAATAACTAGAACTTTACTATCACCGATTTACGGGGAAATAAAACATAAATATGTATAAATCGTTTTTAATGCACAGCCTGCCTCCTTCAATCTGGCCATTTATCATTGAGGCACACACTGAGGTCTCTAGACCAAAGTGCACAGGTATGAATTATCATAGATAAAGGCTGTGTCTTGCCTTGTTCATTTCTCTTGGAATTATCAGTTAATTACAGATGATTATGACGATAATGATGTGTTGGGAGATGACCAATCCAATGGAAGCATATTAGAAGAGTCTCAAAAATGGCCTTATTCCTAAGAGGAACTCTGTAGACTCTGCAAGGACCCAAGGCATCAATGGACACTAAAAACAAAGCTAAAGAAACAGAAAAGAGCTTTTAGCCCAGCAGAGTCTAACGCAAAATTAGTTTGAGAACTGGGTCAAAAAGATGCCAAGTCCATCTGCAAATCTATTGTTTTTGCCACTTTTGGACACAGGTGCTTTTCCTTTGAACCTCTACCTGTTTCAGCGATAGGAAGATTGGGGAGGTGCAGAGCAAGATTGTTAGGCCACAAATCCCCAGACTGTCCTGGGGAATTCTTTCCCTTCTAGCTGAAACTGGCTTTCAGCAGCTCCCAAAGCCACTGCTTGAAGAGAAACAGATTCATGCATATGAATTATGGCTTACACAGATTTTCAGATACTAAGCCTAAGAGAGAAGCAACACCAATTCACGTGAGCTTTCTCCCTTTAGTGTGGAGGGGGGAGGTCACACAATTCATGGCGCTCTATCCTGGCAACAAATATTTATAGGTTCTTCCCGTGTGCCCAGGACTGTACTGAGGTAGACACAGCTCCTCCCCTCTCTTCGCTCAGTGATGACAATGACAGCTGTCAGAGCTTCCCCCTTCACGTTGTACGACGGTTCCAACTGACAGCATTTCTAACTTTTGGAGAGGAAAAAAAAAATAAGATAGGCACACTACATTTTGTAGATGGGACAGCTGAGACAGAATACGAGAAGTACTTCCTGAACCTCAGACAGAGTGAGTGGCGGGCCAGACTCAAACTCCGGACTCACACTTGAGCAACTCTGTACTCTCTCCATGTTTTGCAGGGGCACTGTTTGCAGCTTTATTCCAGACTACGAGAGTATTTCACACACGGAGGTAATGGAGGAGCATGGGGTGTAGGCTCAGCGACGTGACAGAGCGCATGCTTGGAGAATGGGAAGCCGCAGGCTCAATCATCAGATTAAATTGATTAAAAACAAAACAAAACAAAAAAACACTGTACTTGATCTTAGCCAAAAGGCCAAGTCACTCAATCTTAGAAAGGCCTCCATCCACCTAAAAAAAAAAAAAGAACCTACAAGTATTGATTTTATCCTAGAATCTGGGTCATGATTTTGGTGGATCTACCCTAAAAGAGGTCTTACGGTATTTTATAATAGGTGCTGGTTCCAGCCAGAATTTTTCTTTTTTCTTTTTTGAGACAAGGTCTTACTATATACACAGTCAAGACTGGCATCAAATTCTCAGTCCTCATGGCCTAGTCTCCCCAGGGCTGGGACTGCTCCCATACTTGCCAGAACTTTTACTTTCAAGAAAACCAAGCTGCCAATGTAGAAAATTTGAACTAAGCCAGGTATGGTGACGTATGCCTTTAATCCAAGCACTTAGAGGCAGAGTCAGAAGCAGTCAAATCTCTGTGAGTTAGGAGGCCAACTGGGTATACATAGTGAGAGGGTTCTCGGCTAGTCAGGGTTATAGAGTGGAACCCTGTGTCAACAAAACAAACAAACAAATCCAAAGGAAAATAACTGCAGACAAAAACAGTGGAATTTCACTATTGTCATAGCAAATTTACAATAGTCAAAAAAAAAAAAAAAAGAAAAAGAAAAAGAAAGAAAAATTACCCAAGTGTCCACAGATGAATAGACAATCCATTTGGGAAGTGTGGTACGTACATACAATGGACTTGTATTTAGCCCCCCAAAAGGAAGTTAAACTATGCGAAACAAACACTCACACAAAAAGGACAACTATTGTATGATCGAAACATGAGGTATGTGACCAAACTCATGGAAACAGGATGTGGACTCAGGCGTGCCCAGGGCTGGGAGCAGGTAGAAGAGGTTAGGTTTTTGTTGTTGTTGTTTGTTTGTTTTTCTTTTTAGTGGATATAAAGTTTCAGTTTTACAAGATAAAAAAATTCTGGAGATTATACAACAATATAAAAATACCTAAGTTCCAGTAAGGGGAAAAATGATAAAGATGATACATTTTGTTGTATGTATTTTACCATATTGTTTTTTAAAGAAAGAGAATCTGTTACTTACCTCATTGTGTTGCTAATTTTTTACAGCAGCTTCCCTATGGCTTCAGTGCTGGACAGGAACAGGCTCTCTTGGTGCTAGTAAGAGACATCAAAGAATTTTCTGTGATGTTTTGAGTGACTTTTAAATTAAAAAATTGCTATTCTATGTTCTCAGAATTACATTTGGGGAATAAGGCAGATAGTGTTTTCCTGTGGGTTGGTGCTAACAGCTGCAGCACTTTGTATTTAGATCTCTCTGGAGGGTCCGGAAACAGAATAAACAGATCATCCCAATTACCTAACACTGACACACTTGAAACCAAAGTAAACACATCATGAAGTGAATCCAAGGCCCATGTATACGGTTTGCATCACTATTCAATTCCTAGGCTTACACGCATCTTTACTCTCAGTCACTGCTCTAATTCCCTTTTTTCCCACCAGCAGTGCACAGGACATTAATCTGAAGTATCTAATAAACCATGGCTCTAAAACAGGGTTGCAGATAAATGCCAGCCCGGATTACTGGGGTTGACAGATGGCATCCTTCTCACTCTTGCTGTCTGCTATTGGAAAGGACCTGGAACAAGAGGAGTTTCCGTCCTGTAATCCTCTCTGCTTTCCTTTCTCGATCTTCAACCACGTGTCTAAACAGCTGGGTTTCTAACCCCCCATCCCCCATATAGTATGTACGATTAATCAAAAGCAACTAATTGACGATATAAACAAATATTTAAAAGTTCACAGTAGAAATCATTGATTAATGTAAGAACATTTATTACTGCATCTATTTTATAGTCTTCCCTAGCCATTTAATCTTGTAATGCATGAAAGAATGAAGAATTATCACTGGAGACTTCCCAAGTACCTCATCTGATTGGAGCCTTGCTAAATACTGACCACCAAAACAGAGCTGAGGAATCAAAAACATTTTTCTTCCAACTCATTTTTTTTTTTTTAATGATAAAAATTATTGTGGGGGTAAAAGGAATGGGTCAGCACACAAAGACTCACTGAGTGACAGCTGTCTCTGTTCATTATTCCCAATTCATCTCTTGTGCACAACTTAAACACCACACAATCCTAAAATACGGGCCTGGCTTGTCTTTATCTCCACCTCCCTCTCTTTACATCTACTTGTCCTCTCCAAAAAACTGTTTCAGGTGAAGAACTTTGCCTTATCCACCTTTATATTACCAATACCAACACAGAGCCTGATGCATACTAGATCCTCACTAAATGATGATTGAATGAAAGAGTCAAATTTTGACAGGACAACATGCATAGGGTAACATGTACAGGACAGATGTTATTTCAAGGTTAAAAAAAAAAAAAAAAAAAAAAAGAAGCGAGGCACAGTGGAAATAATTTCTACCCCTAGAACTTTTCCTGATTTAAATAGTGTCCTTCTGTGCTTTATGTTGCAAACAAGAATTCCTTTAACGCTGAATTGGCCATTATGCTGTCCAGGGCTTAAGGATGCGAAATAGCATTGCCACTTTTAGAAAGGAGAAGATCCCCAAGAGAGTATCTAGCTTATATCTTGGAGGGAGAAGGTAAATCTAGGAGTCTCTGGAAACTCACAGAGCTGAAATTAAATTTCTTTAATGCATTTCAAAACTATTCAATAACGGGTAATGTGGGTTTCTCCCTAAGCCAGCAAAGCAATTTCAGATTTACAGCAGTGCAAGACAGAATACAGAAATTATTTCCAAAGGCAGAAAAAAAAAAAAAAAAAAAAAAAACTCATAGGCTCAAATTGCAGCTGACCTTGATGTGAAGGCTGGACATCAGTTGCTGAAATTTGATTATTTCTATGTACCATCCCCACCATCATACTGAAATAAAGCAGTCTTGAAAGAAAAAAAAAAATCAACTGCAATGGAAATATTTAGCCTTAAACTACCTTAGTCTGCATCCAGTTAGGGCTCCCCCAGCAATGCAGCAGGATAAGATTCAAAGACTACTCTAAACACAAAAGTTTCCTTTAAAAAGTAAATGCTATTGATTGAAAATATTCGCTTAAATTAAATAATGAAATATAACCCGAGAAAAGCAAAGACAAAAATGTTCTTTCCAGAACTTAATATATAGAATCAAACCGTTTTTACCAGATTTTAAAGACAAACATTTTTTTAAAAAATTTACACGATATACTTTCAAAAATCAAATTACAGAATAAACCCCTCCTACACACAAAGTTCCAAGAATGAGGGAAAAACAGGCATAGATCCCAAATGGAAAAATAAAATCAACGAAAGCGCATTTTACAGTCGCCTCACCTCCAGTGCAGATTGCAGTGGGGCCAGCAGGTTTATTTGCAGCTTGGTTCGCATAAAACGGAAAGGGAGTCTCCTTTGCTTGCCTCTTTCCCACCCCCTTTCCTAAATCAGGCTTCCAACCTCTTTACTGGTCCAATTGATAACCTAGGAAACGCGCCTCCCGCAAAGTGAGCGCCCGGAGCAGGGGACAGTCCCCGAGTGGCCACCCCTCCCTCCCTTTGGGTGACGCTCCACTTCCTGTTAGGCAAAAAGGCATTCCCAAGAAGCTCGGTTTTGTAGTTTCCAAGCCACCTCCCAAAGCCAGACCCTCTTTCTGGTTTCCTCTCCTAGGTAACAACTTTTAATCATTCACGTGACGGGCCAGCTGACCTTGTCTAAACAATCCCCCAGAAAGATGCTGGAGAGTGTCCCTCTACCCAGCTCAGGCCCGCAAAGGCTCATCTCCAGCGTCCCTCATCCAGCCAGCTGGTGACTGCACCTCCTGAAATGGACTACAGTGACAGCCACTGTCCCGGGGTGACCGAGATGCTAAAGGGCCGTGTATGCAACCAACTGAGGTTGCCCGGGAGGGAGAAACAGCAATGAAGCCATAGCCTCCGTGGCCCGCTTCCTAAAAGACTTCTTTTAAATACCTGTCAGTGTTTCTTTTGCAAGGCACCCAACGATCGCCTCCCGCGTGGCGGTTCCCGCGGGTGGAGTGCACCCCCTCAGCGCTGACCTCGCGAAGCCATCGCCGCGCATCCTGCGCAGGGGCGGCGCAGCACGTGGCTGCCTGGGTCCTTCGGGCGGTGCTGCCTGGAAGCCCAGCGGGGATCGGAGGTCCTTAGGGGGTTAACGCAGAAGGGGCAGGCGCGGGCAGGCGCTGCATCCGGGAACGTTGGTGGTGGGCGACCCGGGTGGGTGACAGCAGGCCCTGAACCCAGCCAGCCACGTCGGCAGAGCCGCCGCTGAGGATTTCTCCTTCGGGACTTCAGGAGCTAGGACGCCCCCGACCGACCAGCTCAGCTAGGGATCCCCCCGCGGCGGCTTGCTGGCTGCCCGGGCTTTCTGCAGCCCTCGTAGCCCCGCCTCCTTCCTCCGTAAGCCCCGCCCCCGCCCGAGCCCCACCCCTCCCACCCCCCGCCTCCCGCTTTCCCGTCCCAGGACGCGTTGCGCGGCCCGGGCCGGAAGTCCTCGAGTTCCCGGGTGTGTGTCTGTGTCTGTGTCTCGCGGCGGTGCGCCGCCGCGGTCCAGCGCCTAGGGAGGGGGTCCGCGTCTGGAGCGCCACCGCTGTCACTGCCGCCACCAAACCGAGTCACTTCTAGAGGGACGGAGGCCCGGCCCTTCGCCGGGTGGAGAAGATGTTGCCCCTGTCCATCAAGGATGATGAATACAAACCACCCAAATTCAATCTGTTGGGCAAGATCTCAGGCTGGTTTAGGTGCGGGGTGCTGTGGCTGCTGGGAGGGGGCTGCCTGGCAGGAGGAGACAAAAGCCGGGAGCTAAGGATGGTCCGAGGTCCGGGGTGGGAGCGTCACCCCCCCTTCCCCCGGCTGTGGTGGAAGGAGCATGTGGACTGGGTGGGTTTTGGAAGGGGGACTCGACTTCGCGGTCCCCGGCACCCCCTTGGCTCCTGCCTGCTTCTAATCACCTGTATCGTGCGCAGGTCCATCCTGTCGGACAAGACATCCCGGAACCTGTTTTTCTTCCTGTGCCTGAACCTCTCTTTCGCTTTTGTGGAACTGCTCTACGGCATCTGGAGCAACTGGTAACCGAAGGGGAAGATGATTGGGGCGGAAGCAGAGGGGGAGGGAAAGTAGCCACTGTTTGCTTAGTGCCACGTAGCTCCTCACTGGTAGGTAGGTAGGTAGGTTCAGGTCTTACCTTAGCCGCTACCACTTCTGCCGAGTTGTTCTCTCACACCTTTCTTTATCCGTGCGGAATGGAAGCTTTTCTAAGATCAGGGCCCATAAGGAACAGACTCTGATTTCCTGCAACTCCATCACACAGGACTGACAGCCCCCCCTCTCCTTCCCCCCCCCCCCCCAGATAAAATGAATCTCCACTCCAACTGCTTGCCTTAGCTTTGCCTGGGGAAAACTGGGAGGATCCTGTTAGCTAACCTCCTGTGGGTGTGGCGTTTTGGGGGGATTTTACCCCTAAGATTCTGAGAGGGAAGATCTGAGGGTCCCTGTTTAATTTATGATTATCTTTGAATGACTCTTGAAGAGGTTTGTGAAGAGACCTTTGACAAGGCGTATGCCATTCTCTTTTACAGTGAAACTGTCTCATTATTTCCCTCTTGTCTTTACTGCAGTAGAAAATCCTGGACAGTTTTCTGAAAGTGCCTCTGGATTTGATGGCTTTTGGTGTCACCTTTGAATTTTTGTTTTCTCCTGTCATGCTTTGGGTAGAGGAGAGTCCAGTGTGACTAAGGAAATCAAGTCCCTAGTATTTAAGTATTTGCTAGGGGATAATTCTGGGCTTGTGAAGTTGCTCCGCAAATAACAGCATCAGCACACTTCTCAAGTGTGCTAGCTCCATCTGCAGATTTTGTTCCCTTTTAAGAATCTGCTAAGAGCTGGGCAGTGATGGCTCATGCCTTTACTCCCAGCACTCGGGAGGCAGAGCCAGGTGGATCTTTGTGAGTTCAAGGCCAGCCTGGTCTACAGAGCGAGATCCAGGAAAGGCGCAAAGCTACACAGAGAAACCCTGTCTCGAAAAACCAAAAAAGAAAATAATCTGAGAGGGGCTGGAGTGAAGAGTGCTTGCTACTCTTGCAGAGGATCAGAGTTTAGTTCTCAGCACCATATCTGAATGCTCACAAGTGTCTGTAACTCTGCTTCAAGGGATCTGACACCCTCTTCTGGACCCCAGACACACACACACACAGAGATAAAAATTTTAAAAAATGTTAAAGAAAAAGAATCTAATAAAGAATGGGGGATATAAATCTCCCAGAATCTTCGAGGGCAAGTTATATAGGGTCTTAGATTATCCTGTGCAATTTATGGTTTCGTTAGCTTCTGTTAAACTAACTTGGTCTCTGTCTTTTAAAATTCATTTTCAGAGAGGAAAGGGATGATAGTCTTTGGTCTCTAGCTCTGCTGGGTTTGAACAAAGGTATTCTTTTACTGGGTGTTGTAAGATCTCTTCTTTGGTGTACATCTTCAATCATTTGTTGGGGATTGTGGTATGACTTAGTGGTATAGTTCTTGCCTACTGTGAGACAGGCCTAGGATCCAGTCCCTGGTGCTGTCAAATACACACACACACACACTAACACTCACACTCAGGAGGATCGCTGTGAGTTTGAGGCCACCCTTGTCTATGTAGTTCCTGGACAACCAGGACTAAGAAACCCTGTCTCAGACTAAAAAGCAAAAACAAAAAACAACAAAAATCCCCCCAAATAAAAGAAGACTTTCATAAGCAGTAGATTGGATTATTGGTTTTGTTATTGCTTGGGGCACAAAAGTCATACTGACAATATTAAATCTTGATGTATTTAATAACCATTTTGATTCCCATGAGAATTGTGTGTATATTTTGAAGGATACCCCATAACAGATCTTTTTTTAGTCTCATAAAGTTTATAACCTTCAATATATCATAAATACTAAAAGCACTGTAGTCTTAACTTGTATTTGAATATAATGCTTTCAGTGATATATACTATTTATAATATATTTTATATTTTCCTCTTTCTGAATTATGTCATCATTTTGGCATATGTGCTGCTTATTCTATGATTACATTATAGCTTATATCACACATTTTTCTAGTTACACTATATTGCTACATACTATATTTCATTACTTCATGGAATGCTTTGTTCTAGGGCTTTCTATCTTAAGTGTCTGAACCACCTGTTTCATGGAAAGTTGGATGTATAGTTCCTCTCTGATCTGTAGAGATCAATTAAAGTACTAAAACCATTATTGCCCAAGCTGTTTGTTAATATACATCATTGAATAAGGAAAATATTAGTGGTACATGACTTGGTCTGTGTCCTTAGGTGATTTGCTCTTCTGCTTCTGCATAACTTTCTGCTGTCCTTAAGGGACTTGTTCTTCTGGACCCTAGTGGTTTATTCTCTCCTTGTGTCGTTAAATCCTTCAGACTTGACGTGCACCTTTGTTGCCCACCTTGCTAAAGTCACTTATCTTGTGCCCATGCATATCAAGTTCCATATTGATAGTTGCTTAATTCCCCAATTTCCATTTGTGTCAGTGGCTATGAAACATAGATCATTGGTGCTTGGAGGATTTAGAAATTTGTTGGAGCTGCGCAGTGGTGGCTCACGCCTTTAATCCCAGTACTCAGAGGCAGAGGCAGGTGGATCTTTGTGAGTTCAAGGCCAGCCTGGTCTACAGAGCGAGATCTAGGAAAGGCGCAAAGCTACACAGAGAAACCCTGTCTTGAAAAACCAAAAAAAAAAAAAAAAAAAAAAAAAAGAAAAGAAAAGAAAAGAAAAAAAAGAAAAAGAAATTTGTTGGGAATTGTGGTATGGCTTAGTGATACAGTTCTTGCCTACCATGTAGTAGGCCCTTGATTCAGTCCCCAGCACTGCCAAATGCAGTCTTTTAAGACTTATCTGGATGCTGACACATAATGCTTTCCCTCATACTTTCATCACATGGTCATGCCTAGAAGCAATGTGGTTTATCCTATGAAACCGTGTAGGTTGATACAAGCCAAGGCTTTGTTACTGAGGAAGAAAGGGCATGTGTACTGAAGAAAGAGATCAACCCATTCAACACAGAAAGTCGAGGTGTAGTGTTTTTGTTTCTTCTTTCCAAAGTTCCAGCAAGGCCTCCAGCACCTTTTGTCTGAGTGTATGGTGATTCCCACCCCCAAATATTCTAGTATACCACTGTTTGGCTTTATGTGTTTTCATGCTCTTCTGCTACACATTTACTTCACCATCTGTTTAAAAACTGAATTTCAATTGTACCATACACTGAAACTGTTGGAAATAGTTTCACTGAGACAAGTGGTTCTCAACCTGTGGGTCACAACCCCTTTGGCAACCCTTTATTTCCAAAATATTTGCATTACAATTCATAACAGTAGCAAAATTACAGTTATGAAGTAGCAACAAAATAATCTTATGGTTGGGGGTCACCACAACATGAGGGACTGGATTAAAGGGTGGCAGCGTTAGGAAAGTTGAAAACCACTGGCTTAGATACTGAAGAAGCTCATGAAACAGACTGTAAAGGTTGATGTTTTCTGTTCTGATAAATATTTGTTCTAGAAATGCTAATGGCTGTATTGGGGGGTTATTTGGTCCCGTTTTTATGTGTGTAGAAGATGTTTATTTAGTAATTCTTTGGTGAAAAGTGCTCTCATTAATCATGCATTTTTCTGCGATATTAAAATTTGATAATGTTTTTGCCTTATATCAAGCTTTCCCTTCTTGTATGACCACTCATCGGCTGTGGTGGAGCCTTTGCCTTCTTGTACTTTTGTTTTTCATCTTAAAAACTCAGATAAGTGCTTCATTTTGATGAACATTAAAGATCACAGAATGGCATGGAGTTGAACGTTATTTAACTACAGTTCATTAGTTTATTAACTTTACTCATGTCGTGATCCTAATAACTTTCTTTTGGTGCTTTTTAGGTGTGTTTGTGTGGATTATGTGTGTGTGCATGCACGTGTGTGTCAGTGACCTGTGAAGGGCAGAAGTTGAATTCAGTAGCATCCTAGATCACTTTCCTTCTTGGTTATTGAGACCGATTCATCCCCAACCTAATTTTCTAATTTCTTGATAATAAATGTACACTTAGCCCTCTTATTCCACATTATAGAAATCAGCTGGACAGGGGTTTGTGAATCATGATGATCCCTTGTCTTCAATTGTGAAGTAATGTTTAACAACACTGTTAGCTCAGTTCCCGGTTGACCTTTAGAAACGTTTTAGATGGAAAATCTTAAGCATGTGTAAATAGTGTAATGGACGCCATGCACTCCTCACCCGTCTTCACCACCACAGCCTGTTTCACCCGTTTTGTTGGCACGTCCCAGGGCTGGATCTACGGAAAGAGATAGAAGACGCAGTCTTTCCTAACTGCTTAGGGCTGATTCCTTAAAAGACAAGAGCCGCCCTTAACAGTTCATCAGTGCTCATATGTCCTTCCTTGTTTCATACATTCTTCTCATATTACATTATACAGAGAAGACTCTAAATACGACCCACAGTGTTTGGCTGATGTGGGAGGATCTTACATCTCTTAGAATGGATAGCTTTTTCTTCCTGCCTTTGTTGTTTACGAGTGAACCTTAAACATAATTTTTTCTTCTTTTTTAAAAGCTGATCTTAAACTCCCCCGTGCCAGAATTACAGATACATGCTACCACTCCTAGTGTTAGACAAAATCCTTCTCAAGAATTTCTTTCCTTCCCCTCCCTCCCCCTCCACTTTCCCCTCCCTCCTCTCTTTGTTTTCTGTTCTTTGTGGACAGGATCTTACACTGTAGCCTAGGGTAGCCTTAGTATTCACTAGGTAGCCCAGGCTGGACTCATGGGGTTACTCTCGCCTCAAGCTCATGAGTGCTGAGACTACAGGTGTGAGCCATGCTTGGCTTCAGGTGTTTCTTTTGTGGAGGTGTGTTCACATTCTGTTCTACTCAGTGTGAAGATTTCTCCTTTATACCACAGAAAATCTCCCTCATTCAAGTGTCTTTATTTTATTTTATTTTATTTTATTTTTGGTTTTTCGAGACAAGGTTTCTCTGTGTTGCTTTGCACCTTTCCTGGAACCCGCTTCGGAGACCAGGCTGGCCTCGAACTCACAGAGATCCGCCTGCCTCTGCCTCCCGAGTGCTGGGAGTGCTGGGATTAAAGACGTGCGCCACCACCGCCCGGCCAAAACTTTTTTTTATTGTTATTTATTTATTATGTATACAGAAGAGGGTGCCAGATCTCATTGCAGATGGTTGTGAGCCACCATGTGGGTGCTGGGAATTGAACTCGGGACCTCTGGAAGAGCAGTCGGTGCTCTTAACCTTTGAGCCATCTCTCCAGCCCTCTCAAGTGTCTTTAGAACTAGTCACAGAAAAATGTATCGCAACGCTTTTTAAAAGAAATTAGTGTTTAAAGAGGAACCTAAAACAAGTATGCTGAGTGTATGAAATAGTTTTTCCTTAGCACATTTTATTTGTTGTGCAAATCCATAATTTTAGGTAATATCTATACTGTCTTTATGTTTTACTTACTTTTCATTTTTCAAAAGTTTTTATTACATTTTATTTTTCCAGTGTGTGTGCGTGCGCATGCATGCGCGTCTTGGTGCACATATGGAGACCAGCAGATACCCTGTGGGAATTGGAGCTGTCTTTCCACCATGTGGGGCCTGGGCCTTGAACACAGGTCTTTAGATTTGGTGTCAGGTGTCTTTCCATCTTGAATCATCTCGCCAGCCCCTACCTTTACATTTTAAAGAACTTTGTGCTATACAGTCCAGATAATAATTCATATTGAGTAACACTTGCTAGCACTGAAGATGAATAGCGAAATTCAGTATTTTCACAATGAATGTGAACTAGAGGCTTTTCATGTGTGTTTATCTACTTATCTGTAGCTAAGTTACTCTCATATCATGATCCTGGGTTCAGGGAAAAGGCTTCATATCATCTGCTGGAAGAGAACATGGTGCTTTTCCAGTTCAGAAGAGGAAGTAGTTTTTCAAGTTTGGTTACATTTTATTCAGTGCTAAAACTGCCTGGGAATATAGTGCATTGGTAGATTCCCCATCACCATGAAAATAAATATAAGTAAATAAGTATTAAAAAGAGCTTGATTGCTACAATCAATAGGACTTACTGTTTTGTATTTCCCTTAAGGCAATGTTTTATATCCATTGAATGTATAAAAAACAGATTTGTGTGTGGGGGTGTGGGAAGTTTGCTGGGGTTCCTGTAAAAGTACTACAGATTAAGTAGCTGGCACATCAGAAGTTTCTTGTCTCATGGTTGGGAGGTATAAACCTGACTTCCGGGTGTCCATAGGGACCTGGGGAGAACCTGCTTGATGCCACTGTCGTAACTTCAGCTGCTGTGCTGGTCATCTTTGACTGCCCCTTGGCTTGTAGAAGCATCCCCCTCATCTCTGTCTTACCATCTCTTGGTCTCCTGTGATGTGTCCTCCTCCAAATTCCTGGGCCTTTTAAATAAGAATACCTGTCAGGACCCATTTATGGTCTAACCAAGTAAATCTGCACCTATCTCTAAACAAAGTCACGTTCTGAGGAGAGAGGCAGCCTATGACAGTGTTTTACTAAATGTGTAGACAGACAGATAGGTACGAACATGCATCATACTGTGTGAGGACTGGCGCACCTCATTGCTGTAGTAGCGATCATGGTGTCCTGTTCACTTAATGAGATGTGTAGCTGAGGCGGAGTTGGCTGCCCAGAGGAAACTTGCTTGGATAAAGGAGGAGATAAGTGTAACTGCAAAGGGGCCTGAGGCTAGGCCCTTCTGGGTTAATCTCTGATTTGGAAAGGAAAGCGGTTCAAAAGGATGAAGTGGAAGTGTTGGCTTGCTACTTGATATGGCTCTGGGGACTAAAGGTAAGGAGAGTCCAGCCCAGGCTCATGTTAAAGAGCTCTCCTGGGATCCAGAACCTTGGAACTCAGGGAAGAGTTGGATAGTAAAGAGTTAAAACTCGAGGTGAAAGTGAGAGGTGGGGGATGAGACCCAGTTCCCCAGGCAAGATGGGACTACTTTCACCAAGGTGGAGTCAGCATGGAGTTTGGGATTGGGACTGAGCTCTGGTGGCTCTCATGAGCCACACTGTGCCTGCTGCTGTGGGAGGAGCTCTTGTGAGGAGACAGCCACTTCCCTACAAGGTGATGGTGGTGGGGGTGAGGCCTGCGGTAAGCTCTGGGTTGAAGTGTGGATGTATCGGTCTCCTGTTTATGTGGTGGTTTATTTCTGGGCCTTAGATTGGGTTCGGTTGATCTCTGTTTGCCTCAATGTCAGCACGCACTGTTTTGATCAATGCATCTCTTGAAATCGAGAAATACCCTCTATCTTTGCCCCTCCTCTTCAAGAACATTATTGCTTTATAAAGAACCACTGCTTTTTATAGGAATTAAACATTTTTAGGTTTATTTTATGTATAGGAGTGTTTTGTCTGCATGTATGTATGTGCATGCCTGGTGGAGGTCAAAAGAGGGTGTCAGATCCCCTAGAACTTGAGTTATGGATGATTATGAACCACTGTGTGGGTGCTGGGAACTTGAGTTATGGGTGATTATGCACCACTGTGTGGGTGCTGGGAACTGAGAGAGCCAACAAATGCTTTTAACTACTGAGCCGTTTCTCCAACTTCCATGCTTCTTGTGATGTGAATTTTAAGATGAGTGTGACACTCTCTTGATAGGTAATGAATTGAAAACAGAGCTCCCTTGGGGAAGTATGTCCTCTGGTTCCTTGTGCATACGTCACATGAGCTGAAATTGAAATGGTGCCGGGACCATCACTGGCCCTGAGCAAAGACGACTCACATCCATGAAGCTTCGCTTAGCTCTAAAATGAAGGCTACGGAGCACTGCTTTATGGGTGTGGGTGCAGCTCAGTGGGAGGGCATATATTTAGTGTGTCTGAAGCATGGGTTCAGTCTCAAGCATTAGTTATAAACATCCAAGTCTTCCCACTTATTTAGGCCATCTGTAATTTCTTCAGTATTTTGTAGTTTTCAGAGTATAAGTTTTGTAATTTGTTAAATCTATCTTTTAAAATGTTAATTTTCCTTTTGAGTACTACTGCAAATGGAAAAATTTTAATTTACTTGTGTTCTTTGTTACCATGTAGGAATGCAAATTATTTTGATACTTATTTTTATCCTGTAATATTACTGAGTTAATATATTAATTCAAACAGGGATTTGGGGTATTCTTTAAGATTTTCTATATGTAACAGCATCTGTAAATATATGTAATCTTAGTTCTTCCCTTGTCTGAGGAGCTTTGATTTCATTTCCTACCTTATTGTCCTGTTTAGACTCTCCAGGACAATCGTAAGTAGAACAAATAAAAAGGGACATAATTGTCATGTTCCTGATCTTTGAGGGAAAACAGCCTTTCACTATTAATTAGCCAGTTAATTTCACCATTTATGTATGATATCAGCTACATATTTTTGTAGCTACCATGCATAAGGTTGAAGAAATTCCTTGTATTTTAAATTTATTGTGTGTTTTATTACCAGGGATGTTATATTTTATGCAATGTTTTTCATCTGTTGGAATTTTTTTGTCCTTTATTAGTATGATTACAATGATTGATTTTGATATAGTGAACCATCCTTGCATTTTTGGACTTAGTCACAGTTGGTCGGGTATGTTTACTCTTGAAGTGGTATGTTTACTCTTGAACAGACACTGGGTCTGATTGTTGAGGGATTTTGGATTCATTTTTACAAGAAATACTGCTACACAGTTTTTTTTCTCATAATGGTTCATCTGACTTTAGTCTTAAAGTAACACTGGTCTTATCCTAGGGAAGTATTTATTCTCTTCTGTTTTTTTCCCAAGTGTTTGTGGAAGATCTGTATTAATTATGTTTTGAGTGCTTGAGAATTAGCTAGTGAATCAGCATGGGATGTATCATTGGAGGTGGTTGTTGCTGGAAATTTCAAAACAGCCAAGTCAGTTTTCTCACCATAGGCTTCAGGTTATCAATTTGCAGAGAGCTTTGTGAGATTGGTTGCCTCTTGGTACTTGTTTTTAGATAGCTTGTTGACATATGGTTGGTAATCTTTCCTTAGTACTCATTTCAGTTCTTTCCAGTCAACAGTAGCCCTCTTTATTCCTGACTTTTAGTAACAGGAATGTTTTTTTGTCATTGTTTTTTTGTTTGTTTGTTTGTTTGTTTTGTTTTTGACAAAGACTCCCGCTTGTGTAGCCCAGCTGCCTTCAACTGCTCCTCAGCTTCTGAGTTCTGGGATTACAGACTCACGCCTGGTGCTTATATCTTTTCTATAGATCAGTTGATACAAAGGTTGCGAATTTCCTTGATCTTTTCAAAGAATAAATTTTCAGTTTTGGTAATTTTTCCCTTTAAAAAAAAAAAGTCTTAGTTTTCCTTGAAGATAGTAGAGGCAAGCAAACTTCTTCCTTATATGTTCTTTGAACATGGTGCCATATTATGTTCTGACTTGAATCATTTCCAGTAAGGATAATCTATGACTCTTGTCCTTTTCCCTTTCTCTTTGGTGTTCTGTGTGAAGTGTGAGGGTCCCCCTTCCCCTGTGTGTACTCACTAATTATCCTGGATTGTGATTGGCTGGTTCCCTTCCCCTGTGTGTACTCACTAATTATCCTGGATTGTGATTGACTGGTTCCCTTCCCCTGTGGGTACTCACTAATTATCCTGGATTGTGATTGACTGGTTCCCTTCCCCTGTGTGTACTCACTAATTATCCTGGATTGTGATTGGCTGGTCCCCCTTCCCCTGTGTGTACTCACTAATTATCCTGGATTGTGATTGCCTTTCAGGAATTTTGGAAAATCCTCAACTACTTCATTTGATTCCTTTATGTGAAATTTCTGTCTGTGGAAATTCTCCATTTGTTCATGAATGTTTCATGAATGCTCCACACCATATTGTTTAACATATTAATTATTTTTGTATTTGTATTTGTGTTTTGCCTGAATGTATGTCTATGTACCACATGCATGTCAGGTGGCCATAGAGGCCAGAACTGGAGTTACAGGCAGTTGTGAGCCACTGTGAGGGTGCTAAAGACTTAATCTGGTGTTTTTAACTGCTGAACCATCTTCCAGCTCCTAATCATCAAGTTATTTTAAAGTTCTCTGACACTTCTAACATCTGGGCCATTTCTGGTTCTGATTCTGTTGCTTGCTTTAGTTCTTGACAGAGAGTCTTTGATAATGCTCCTCATTTTGTCCTTTCCAGTATTTCCCCAGCAGTGTTCCTTCTGGACGGGTACGGTGGTAGGGCTTGGAAGCCAATGTGATCAGTTGTTCGTCTAGGTATTAGTTTGGGGATTTGTTTTTGCTGGTTAATTTCACTAAATGACAGTTATGGTTTTCTGGTGGTTTCTCCTGTCCTGTGTTTAGTGTAAAATTTAGAGTATTAAAGTACTAGAGGGTTCTTAATGATACTGGAACTTGGCTCAGCTTGTAGCAAGTGTCCTTCACCACAGCCATATCTCTCTGATCTTGGTAGATCCCTGTTGCCATGTCACAGGCTTGGTGAAGACATGGTGGTGAGTTTCTGCCACAGCTGTAGACTCAGGCAGTCCTGGTACCCCGAGTGTCAGAGTTCATTCCTTTGTTCTCTCTCTGTCTCTCTCTGTCTCTCTCTGTCTCTCTCTCTCTCTCTCTCTCTCTCTCTCTCTCTCTCTCTCTCTCTCGCTTTTTAAATAAAGAATGGACGTTTGCTAAACTCATGGTTCTGGAGGTGGTGAAGTCCAATATGAAAGTTCTGGCATCTGGTGGAAGGACCTTCTCATTGTATCATAGTGTGGAGAGGCATCACTGGTGTCGTAGGAAGAGTGTTCTTCACATTCCTACATTTCCTCCTCCTATCCTGTCTTCCTTCCACACCCGAGAGACAAGAGCTGGGAGCAGGACAGTTGATGACAGACTTGGGGCTGAGAAGATGACTCTGAGGTTAACTGCACTTGCTCTTGCAGAGGACCTGGGTTCAATTATCAGCATCTCTGTAGCAGCTTAGAGCTGTCTATAACTCTAGATCTAGGCATCTGACACTCTCTTCTGGCCTTTGGGCGTCAGGCACACATGTGGTACACATCCATCCATGCAGGCAGGCAGTCATACACATAAAATAAAACAAATACATCTTGAACATAATAATGATAGCAGACTTCTTTGCCTCTGGATAGGAGCCTCTCCCCAGCGGCAGTGTTTTTTCTGCCCTTCCTATCTTAACAGCAGTTGACCTTCATTTGTGACCAGACAGTGAGCAACTTCTGTCCTGCCGCAGCACATGGCTGTTTGTGTTTTGTTTTAGCCATTCTTAGCAGCACTAGGCTTTTAGTTAACAGGATCTTTCTGTGTGTCATATTTCAGTGCCACCTTAGAAGGTAGTTCCAGGTGTTACTGTTTGTTTTGTATTATAATGTACCGTTATATTTTTTCTTTTTCAGCCTGGGCTTGATCTCCGACTCTTTCCACATGTTTTTTGACAGTACTGCTATATTGGCTGGATTGGCAGCTTCTGTTATATCCAAGTGGAGAGATAATGATGCTTTCTCTTATGGGTAAGACTTTAAAATCCTTTTCTTGAACTACAAGATACACAGAAAAATATACAGCTCTTAAGGCCATGAGCTTTTACAAGTTGAATTTACTTGTGTGGTTTGAGCCCTCGAACCCCTCAGGCCTCTTAGTCTTTCTTCACCTCCCTCAGGGTGACCCTTTCACTTCCTGGATTAGATATGTCTGCTTTAAAAGTATATGGAGGAAGGAAAGAGATGGGGAAGTGATGTAATTATATTCCAATCTCAAAATAATAGAAATAAGTTTTTAAGTATATGGTCTGAATCTATAATGTAACTTTATTTCTGTACAGAATCCTTTGTTTGGTGGATAAGCCCTTAGTTTTACCAAAAGAATCTAGGAGATATATTGTTGCTATATAAGTATTTCCTCAGCCTATTTTTGACAAAAAAAAAAAAAAAAAAAAAAAAAATCACGTGAAACTGATCATATTTCTTTTCTTTCTTTCTTTCTTTTTTTTTTTTAACTGAAGAGATACTTTGTTGTCATTTATTTTCATTTATTTAAAAGTATTTTGTAACACGGTCTTATTCATCTTTTTGGCTTTGCTCTTATGCATGGTGATTTCTGTCTCCCCTGATTTGTACACTCAGCCACATACTATGCACAGACCTTTGATGAACCAGATTAGAGGCAGAATTGGCTTCCTGCCCCCACTGACTGGGGAAGCCATGGCGTTTTTCATTATTTGATTCAAGCTTCTGATGTTTCCTGTTTTGAGCTCATCGACCATTTCCTAGGATAATTCTGTTCATGATCAAGCAGATGAGGACTAACCCCCTTTTCCACTCTCCTGTGCCTGCTAACTCCTTCCTCATTTATCCCTGCTTCATCCTGTGCTTCCTCACCCCGGCTCTTCAGCCGCACTTCCTCTTTCCTCTTGCTCATCTCCTGACTCTCCTGTCCTCCCCCGCCCTGGCTCTTGCTCACTTTTGCTTACATCCTCATACCCTCATGCCTGTCTTCCCTTGACTCTCCCTCTTTCCCCGCCCTCTCCCCACCCCCTCTCAGCCTCTTTCCTCCACACCTTCTCAGTCTATACTTGCTCTTGACCCTCCTCTTGCCTTGGCTAATTGGCACATGAGACGTGCTCAGGCAGTTCTGCTTTCACGAATGACATGTTTGAACTCTAAGACTCACTCTGTTCAGATGAACATAATCATCTGTGATCATTTGTCTAGTTTTCCTTCTTTTCTTCATTTTAAATGAAGTAATATAACAAACTAATCCAGCAGTTTATCAGAATGCGTGAAACTTATCTACTGAGCTAGAAATTAGGAACCAAAAGATGCTTAAAAAATGTCTTGCCTTTGATCTTGAAATTCAGTGAGCTAAGGTAAAGGCTTTTTTCTATCCAGCATTAGCTATGGGACTAGAGGGGGAGATTAAAAGAAAATGACCTTTGTTTTGGACAGTCATCCTGCTGATTTAGTAATTAAGTCCCTTTTAAGTCTAAATTATAGAAAACTGAGCTGGGCAGTGGTGGCACACGCCTTTAATCCCAGCACTCGGAGGCAGAGCCAGGCGGATCTCTGTGAGTTCGAGGCCAGCCTGGTCTACAGATGAGATCCAGGAAAGATGCAAAGCTACACAGAGAAACCCTGTCTTGAAAAACAAAACAAAACAAAAAAAAACAAAAAAAAAAAGTTATAGAAAACTGGCTGTGTGTTACTTGAATTTAGTAACTTTTTCCCCAAAATGTACATGCTTAGACATGAATTTAATTTACATATATATATATGTATATATGTGTATACATATATATATATATTTGAAAATGGCGTGTAAAATTCATATTATGTTCGATCTACTTGATAGGATGAATTCAAACATAACTGAATAGAGGACCTGTAAAGAGTTTGTTCAGCACATGTCTGTACCCCCTGAACTTGGAAATAATTTCAAGCCCTCAGAAGCTCCATAGTGAGTTTCAGGGCATCCTGAGAGGGCCTCTACGTAACGAGAAAAGAAAATTTTCTATTTATTTAAAAAATCTTTTTATAACAAAAATTGTGTTTAGAAGTTGACGTAAAAAGCTAGCAGAAGCATTTTTTCTTAAAGACATGCTCCTTATATAGTCTGACTTGGCCTAGAACTGTAATCCTCCTGGGCCAGCCTGTGGGCTGGGTTTGCAGGTGCATGCCACCACGCAGTGTCTGAAAGAACAGTTTTGATGTTGATGCTTTGCGATGTTGATGAAGGACTAGGTGCCGTGGACACACTTTGAGTTACAGTTATTTCCATGGCTTTAGGTCAAACATGCCTTGTAGAAAGATGAGCTCTTTCCCAGTCTTCACCTAAGTAGAAAGCAGAAGAATTTGGAAGCCCAGAGACAAGGTATGGGCATTGAAAAGTGGTTTCATAGAGTGATGTGAAGATAGAGTTATTCTAAAAATAAATAGCTAAAAGTTTAGGCTGAATATATTAGTTTAGAAAAAGATAACGAACATAAATCTCAAGTTGTCTCTGACATAACGCAGGGATACTTTAACTTTACGTGAGATCAGAGCTCCATTTTCTGAAGATTTCATAGCCATAAGGTACAAAGCAGAATAGGGAAGGAAAGGAGAAATAACTGCAGTAAAAACCCAATTTCCTAGACATCTTCTCTTCCTTTGTTTGGACCCTTCTTCCTTCTGTGTCCACTTGCCTGGTCTTATCCTTTCTACAGTGGCAGTTTAAGATTCCCACTTCTGCAGCTTTCTCAGTCCACTTACTATCAGGAGGTGTTTTGCCTCTGTAAGTGTGTGTTTTATGGCATTCACTATTAAATACAATTCATAGCAATTAATTTCCTCATCCGTTTTACAGTATTATATGAAATGTATCCTGTAAATATAAAGACTTTACTGGCACTTAAAAATCATGTAATATGGTTTACAGTCTCTGAAACATGTACATTCCTTTGGAGTTTAAGAAGTATAATTCTCTGTTTGCCTTGTTCTTCCTTAGGTATGTTAGAGCGGAAGTTCTGGCTGGCTTTGTCAATGGGCTGTTTCTGATCTTCACTGCTTTCTTTATTTTCTCAGAAGGAGTTGAGGTATGGTAGATAATCATTAGAGTCAGGAAATGACTTGTTAATGAAAATGTTTTAAAGATGTAATAGAGATCTTTTCAACTATCATTCATTGAGGTTTGTCTTGGAGTAGAGAAAACATTATGCATGTACGAGACAGCTTATGAAATAGTGGAAAATTATGTATGTGTGAAACATCTTGATGGAAAACAGCAAGATGGTAGTGCTCTATAAACTGCACGAGGTGTTGCCACGGAGAAGTAGAGGTGCAGTCTGGGTAATGAAGTCCTCTAGGAACTGTCTTAAAACATCTAGAGCCTGTGAGTTTTGTTAGTGAGCATTTAATACGTGGTGTACATTTTCTAAAAGTACAAGGAAAATGTGAAGATTAGTAAACTTACAGAGAGCAGGAGGAACAGGTTTGGAAGCAAATGTCATTGCACATACTTACATTTATTTAGAAACAGGAATTGTTACTTTGTCTGCAATATGTGAATACTAGCTTCAGCTGTCTCAACTTTGGGCAGGTAGTTTGAACACTTTTACTTCTGAAAATGGCTAAAAATTTTCATATTGCATTCTGTTGCCACCAGTTGCAATCAGGAGTTATATCAACGCCGTCTCTTTGTATTGTGTGTTTTCTAGAGAGCATTGGCTCCTCCAGATGTGCACCATGAGAGGCTGCTGCTTGTCTCAATTCTCGGATTTGTGGTAAACCTAGTAGGAATATTTGTGTTCAATCATGGAGGTCATGGACATTCTCATGGCTCTGGTATGATGGTTAGAACTATTTGTTTCTTCATTTTTTGACATTGATTTGAGTGTGTGTGTGTGTGTGTGTGTGTGTGTGTGTGTGTGTGTGTGTGTAGGTCAGAGAACAACTTGGGAGATTTGGTTCTCTCTGTCCACCGAGTTCTGAGACTTGAGTTCAGTCTTCAGACTGGGGGGCAGATATCCTTGCAATCCCCCCCCTTTTTTCTTTTTCTTTTTTGCATGGTTCTGTTGTTAAATACTTTAGAAAATTAGTCACTTTAAAGTTACAAAAGTATGACATCTAGATACTCAGAAATGTCTTCCTAGACTTTCCCTTTTACTTCTCCATGGCCCTCTGTCCCAGGGCCTTTCAGAGTTGTTACGCACGTTATGGTATTGGTATGGATCTCTCCAGACTTCTGGAACTCGTCTGCTTTATGTAATATTTACTCATATTAAAAAACAGGTATCAGAAAACCACAAGTCTAGTTACTAAAATGTGTGTGTACCTGTAATTTACCGTATAATGCATTTTAAAGATTCTTCCATTGGTAGAAAAAACTACCTTGCATTTTTTTTATTAATTTATGAAATCACTTTATTGTAATGAACTCACAGAAAACTCCATGGTCTGAAGCCAGGCCCGGTGGTGCTTGCCTGCTGCAATCCCAGCACTTGGGAGACAGAGGCAGGAGGATTAATGCTAGCTTCAGGCTTACCTGTTCTGCATAGTGAATTCCAGGCTATCTAGGGTACATAGTGAGAGACCCTGTCTCGACCACAAAGAAAATAAAAGCCAAAAAGAAAAAGAAAAAAAAAATCAACTAAAAAATATATATGCCCCCAAACAAAAACACAACAAAAACCAGAGGGAACAAGAAAGCATATGAAGCTGCCATGTTGCACAGTTCAGATCTAGAACATTTCCGTCACTTCAGACAGTCCTTTTAATTCAGTGTGTTAATGTATACGTAGAATTCATAAATATATATATATTTTTTTTTTTTTTTTTTTTTTTTTTTTTTTTTTTTTTTTTTACTATGTAATTCATACAAATTGCTCTTAGTATAAATCACGTTATTTTTACTAGATACACTTTTTTTCACATTGCCTTCCACAATGACTGTTATTCACATTCACTTCCAAAAATAAATGTATTCATTTTCTCCCCAGCCCACATCAACCTTTAATATTACAGATTCACGTAGTTTTGCTCACCTTTGATAAAGGTAGCTTCTAATTGTTTCTTGTCTCTTGCTAGTAGTGCAGTTGAACATTCTGCTGGTGTGTTCTTAGAGTATAATTGCTTCTTTATTGTTTTTTTTCCACTTGTTTATAAGTTACAGTATTACTTAAAGTATTGCTGCTTTCCTTTGTTTTATGTGTTGTAGATATCTTTTCCCAGTTGATGCTTGTATTTAAGTTTTCATATAGAGATTAATTTGTATGCATTCTGTGGTGGCTGGTGTTAATTGTCACCTACACAACCTGTAGTCTTCTGGGAAGAGTCTCAATGAAGGGTTTTGTACATTAGGTTGGCCTGTGGGCATGCCTGGTGGGGGACTGTCCCAATGTAGTTGTTAACTGATGTGGCGGCACCATTCCCGAGGCAAGGGTCCTGAAATTGAGCTTAGCAGCAGGCAAGTGAGCTTGATTGTGAATGTCATATGAGTGAGTAGCTGTTTGAAGTTACATCTTGACTGAAACCTAGAAGTGCAAACTGAAATAAATCCTTTTCTCTCCATAATTGCTTTTACTTTTTCAGAGTATTTTGTCACAGCAACAGAAATGAAAGTACAGCATAGTCTGATTTTTGTTTTACATTTTTTTATGTGTAGTTCCTTCTCTGTTTCAAGGATTTCCTACTCCAGGGCATGAACACCAAATCCTCTGTATTAATGCTTTCAGTTTGGTTTGATGGTTTCTTGTTACCCAGTCTGTTTGTCCATCTGTTTATTCTTTGTTCTCTGAGATATTTCCCACTTAGGAAGAATAAGCATTTTTTCCAGTCATTTTCCTAAGAAAACTTTCAGTGATTGTCCTGGGGACAACAGCATCTACTTGAGATGCTTAGTAGGTTAAACCAGTAATCCACAAAGCCTCTGTCCCCGGTACGCTTGTTTCTTCTTCCTTCTTTATTATTGAGATGCATGGGTGGAACCCATCAATATAGTTTCGCACTGACTGATTTGTGCGCTCTCTTCAGACAGAGTTGCAAACACAACTCTGCCTTTGTACTTACCTTTGTAGTTTATTCTTCTTTGTGTGGGTTTGAACTACTCTTTTATGTCCTTTGATTTAACCTGAAGGCCCTTTAATATTTTGAGGGGACAGTCTTTTGTTCATCTGGATTGCCTTAATTTCTCCTTTATTTTTAAGGGAGTCTGTAGATTATAGAATTTTTTAGTTCTGCATCCTACCACTACCATTTCCATATCCATCCACTGCCTTTTGGCCACTAGGATTTCTTTCTTTTGTTTCACTTTTAGATTATTTATTTATTTGGTGCTTGCGTGCATGCGTACACCATGGCACATATATTGACAAAGTGGGTATTCGGCATGTGGAGGAGCAGCCAGCATTCTGTTTGCTTGCCAGCTTGGTTGTTCCAACCTTTCTTCTTCCACCTTTTGTTCCAGAAGCATCCCCGTGAAGCAGATTGTAGGCAAGAAATCAGGCCACATAGGTGTGTACATGCTTGTGTGTATTGTGGGAGTTCAGCTTAGACCCTGAGTCAGCTTGAGATCACATCTAGATTTGCAGGTCTCCTGGAGATCCTGCAGGATTTGCATTTTCTGGCCTTCAGAGTTTATTCTTGTGCTCCATAGTAGAACTCAGGACTGCTTGAGCATGTTGGCAGTAGTTATTAGAAGCAAGTGTTTCCTGACTTGAATCTGGAGACAGGATTCTTCTAATCAGTATTATTGTAATCAGTTGTGCATTCTTACACGTCTTCTGTTCAAATATTGTTTGTTTTCTAGGCCATGGACACAGTCATTCCCTCTTTAATGGTGCTCTAGATCACAGCCATGGCCATGAAGATCATTGCCATAGTCACGAAGCCAAACATGGAGCTGCACACAGCCATGATCACGCGCATGGACACGGGCATGCGCATGGACACGGGCACTTCCATTCTCACGGTGAGTGCAGCCAGAGCACCTGCAGAGGGCCAGCCTTCCAAACAAACAAGATGTGCGAGGTGTCTTTTCCTGGCTGGAATGGCCTGTTGAAAGGACACGTGGCCTCTCATGAGTCTGTTTAAATGGTTTCCAGCGTTAGTTTCTGTTTGTTGTACTGTAACATGAAAGTGAGGCGGTGGATTTAATTGTTTGCTTTGTTTTTCAGTGACTATAATAATAAAATACTAGTCTTTTGATGTGTGAGTGGAAAACAGTTGACGTTTAGCAAATGAAAACTATGATTGTTTTAAGTCTGACAAGGCCTTTAGTATATAATGTTATGAAAACACTAGAGATTTTTCAATTTTTATTATAACTGTTTATGCTGTCTAATGTTCCATGTTCCTTTAGAAATCTTTATGTTATAACATTAGATACTAAGTTATAACGTATTTATCAACGTATTTTATTTCAGATCACTTATTCACGAGTTGTGAGTATAGATTAGTAGGAACTGCTTAGGTAACACAATCTGCCTACGTCTTAAATAAAGCATGCACTTAGATGTTTACCAGCACTGGCCATATGGACAAAATACTAAAGCTTTAGATATGAAAAAAGTGAGAAGAGCCTTGAAGATTGAACATTCCAAGGCCCAGTTTTGCAGTCTTCCAATTTTCAAAATACCTTATTGAAATATGATTGGCAAACAAAATGCTGTGCACGTTCAGTGTTTATGCCTTGATCTCAGGGACTAGTTTACCTTTGTGGAACCATTACCTCAGTTTAAGCTATAGACATCACTAGCAAGCTCTTCCTCCTACCTGTTATTATTTATTCATTCATTATTGACGCATTATTTAGATGAGAGCGCAGCATGAGCTCTATCCTCCTGACAGTTGGGAGTGTGCCGGCCAGTGTTGGCTATAACTGCTCCATGTTGTACAGCTCTCTGGGCCTTCTGCATAGATAGCATGGCTTAGCCTTGTGCCCTTCGACAGTTCTTCCCCGTCTCAGAACCTCTTCTCTGTTTCTCCGAGTTTGCCTCCTTCAGCTTCCTCGTAGACATGGCAGCTGCTGGTTATCATTGTGTTTTACTCACGTCACCTGTCTTCCGAATTTGTCCCTGGTGTCCTGAAGCTTTGCAGCTTTCTCTTTAGAAGAAGGGTGCCCCGTTCCTGCGCCGCGCACGTTGAGCTTGCTCCCCTATCTTGAGTGTGGCATATCGTGGTGCAGTGAATGGAAGTACACCTAGATCTTGGGCTCTGGGTTCCGGCTCCTTTGCTTGAGTGCTCATGTTGTAACCACACACTACTTTTTGTAGTGGTTGCACCAGTTCACATTCCTGCTAGTAGTGCATAATGGTTCCCTTTTCTCCACACGCTTGCCTGTATTTTTTTTTAATAGCTAACAATTTTCTTGAAATTTTTATTTGAATTTCCCTGCTGAGTACTGGTGCTAAGTATCTTTTTCTATATCAATAGGCCGTTTTTCAGCCTGACAAATATTTTCCTCTGAGTTGTTTGAGCTCTTCGTTACTTCAGGTATTAAGAATCAGTTTGTAGATATGTTCTGCACCCTCAGATTCCTTTTCCTTCTTTGCTTGTTTGTTTCCCTTGCTGTGCAGAGGCTTTCTAGTTCTGGGTAGTAAGTAATCTCTTCAGTCAGTTCGCACTAACTCTTTCAATCTGTGATATGCCATGTTTGGAAACAACAACCCTGCCACATGGTGCCAAGCCTCAGCTTCATCCCATAACCCTTTGGGTCTTCATCCCTGAGTCCTTGGGTCTCCATCTTCATCAGTGGTCTTCTCTGCCCTTGCACAGTGCCAAGCAAAGCTGCTCTCATTATCCATTCAGTCCTGTAGCTTGTATATCACCAAAATTAGTAGCATATGGAAGATGCTTACCCATGGCCAAGTTTGGCCATCAGCCGGAGATACAGCCATGGCCTGCTCTGGACCACAGCATCTGTGTGCTGGCCCTGAGGAAAACTCCCTGCAGGATTTCATCTGTGATGCTGGTCTCTTCTTCATCAAAGCTGATTCTTAAGCCCTAGCTAACCAGTGTCAATTGTGCCAGTAAAGCAACAATTCCGGCTCCACAGATTCTTAATCCAAACTATCTCATGAGTGGTCCCGATAGTGTCGTTACTTCCCACTGTAATCTCACAAGCAGACCTCCATCGTCTGCACTTCTCTCTGAAGTCCAGTCTTCCAAACTCCTGTAATAGTTGAAGCTCTGAGGACTCAGCAGCCTTCCCAGCCCAAAGATACAAATACTTTCACAGTCCTCCCTAAACACGACTAAGCTTCAGTTTATATCCTACTTTGTTTTCTATTGCTGTGATAACGACCAGGACCAAAAGCAAACTTGGGAAGGAGAGAGTTTATTTCACCTTACAAATGACAGTGCATCACGGGAATTCAAGGCAGGAACCTGGAGGCTGCAACTGAAGCAAACATACTCAGTGAATTCTCACCACCTTAGTGACATGAAACTCACCAGTCAGAGCCATAGAAAACTATAAAGTTCCCGTCATCTCATTTCTCCTGAGTTTCTCCATTTTACTTCCTTTCTGGAGTTTCTTATTGATGCTCGTGTACAGTCTTGCTGCTCACCTATCCTGCGTCTTAGCAATGAGACAGGAATGTGAGCCTGGTGAGAGGGCTCAGTTGGCACAGTACCTGCTGCACACGCACAAGGACCTCGACTGGTCCTTAGCACCCACATAGAAAGCATGGGGGCAAGAGGTGGTGGAGTGCTCCTGAACTCTGCCCCTGGGTGAGGAGACACAGTGGATCCCAGAAGTGCATTAGCCAGACAGCCTAGCTGAATAGATGGGCTTCAGGGTCAGTGAGACACTGTGCCTCAGAAAGTAAGGGTGGTGTGCAGTGGAGGAAATCATGAATGTCACCCTCAGGCCTCACACACACACACACGTGTTCATACCCATCACATCACATCCAAAAGTTAATCCAAGTCAAATAAGCAAACATGAATAGAAACTTCATTATTCTTCTCTGTGAACTTAACACTTTACATTCAGAGACTGCTTTTAACCAGAATTATTGCAGTCATCAAGTACAAAGCAGTTAAAGTAGTTTTGTCTCAAATTTAGTTATGGACTGTCGAACGACAGCATTTTACTTGAAAGACATTTCTAAAATAGAGTTCTTTCTTCTGTTTTGTTAAGAGCCTTTATAGTGAGTCTGTACAGCTTTTCTGGTCATGATCGAGAAGGTACAAGGTGGAGAATTACTGGCCTTACTGACCATGCTCATTACTTCTGGGGTTTACAGCCTGGAGCCCATGGGCTGCATGCAATAGCTACTAATGTAGCCCAACACAAAACAGCCAACGTAAACCTCTTATTTTCTCTTTTGGTGTGTCACTTGATTTTGGGTTCTGGAGTATGAATTGTACAGGTGTGAATCATCCTGTGGTAGTGGGAAAAGGTTGACCATGCCTCAAGTTTTATGTAGAAGCTGACTTGCTTTTGTATGTCACTCATATTAATCCCAGACAGCTCTTTTACGTGGTGGCGTCGTTGCTGGTGGAGTGTGGAGCATAGTGTGAGCAAGGGACCGGGGTAGCCATGTTTGCAGGCCTCAGCACAGAAGCCTGTGGTGGTCAGCTGACCTCTGCACCCTTGCCCTTCAGGGGACTGAGTCTCTTGTGTCACGCCTGATTCTTGTATAAAATCCAGCACAGCTCTGGCACACAGGAACAACTCAGTAGATATTTACTGGGTTCCCAATGTTTACCTATTTTTTATACTCAGGTTTTTAATTGCTGGGTAAATTTTCTCCAGAGTTCCCAGTCCCAACATACAACAAGGTTTGAATATCCTTTATCCGAAGTGTCTGAGATTTTCAGATTTGTTCTGTATTTGAGGTATTCACAGTAGGCTGGACTAACTGAACATCTCTAGTCTGAAGTCCAGATCTGTCCCCAAATCTGGAACACTTCGAATGGCAACATGATGCTCCGAACTCCACAAATTTTAGAGTATTGCAGATCTTGAATTATGGCTTCTCAATCAGGTTTGAAAGAAAAGAATAGAAATTTGATTCTCCTTGTTATGAATAATTGATTAGAAGAAGAATTTTTTTCCTAATTTACTAGAAAAGACATTTTGTGCTTAGGTTTTAATAAAAATAATGTATTTTGGAAGATTGGAAAAAACTTTAAAAATTACTCAGGTTCATTTTGTGGAAGTTCAATTAATATTTATTGTAATCATTATCCTAAGTGCTCAGTATGTACTAGACATACTCTAAGAGCTTTCTATGTGTTAATTTTTATAATTTTCTCATAATTGACTGAAGGGTATAATAGCTGTTGTCCCTATTAACTGAGGCACAAACAAATCACAGTCAATATTAAGAAGCTAGAATTCTGGACCAGTGTGAGGCTCAGCATGTGAAGGGTGCTTACTGTCAAGCTGACGACCTGAATTTGGTTCTCAGAACCACCTGATGAGAGAAGAGAACAACTCCCTCACTTTCTCTCATCATTGCCACATGTGTGAGTGTGTGCACACACATAAACGTGTAAGTGCATGCACACACGTAGACACAGGAATGAATAGGTCCACATGTGTGAGTGCGTGCACACACATAGACACAGGAATGAATGAGTCCACATGTGTGAGTGCAGTGCACACACATAGACACAGGAATGAATAGGTCCACATGTGTGAGTGCATGCACACACATAGACATAGGAATGAATAGGTCCACATGTGTGAGTGCGTGCACACACATAGACATAGGAATGAATAGGTCCACATGTGTGAGTGTGTTCACACACATAAATGTGTAAGTGCATGCACACACATAGACATAGGAATGAATGGGTCCACATGTGTGAGTGCATGCACACACATAGACACAGGAATGAATGAGTCCACATGTGTGAGTGTGTGCACATACATAGACACAGGAATGAATAGGTCCACATGTGTGAGTGTGTTCACACGCATAAATGTATAAGTGCATGCACACACATAGACACAGGAATGAGTAAGGAAAACAGCTAGGCTTTGATTGGTGGCTCATACAGTGAGATATGTAAGGAAGTGGGCCTCCATTTCACTTAGCTCACGACCCTTGTCCGTCTCACTGAGCTTTGTATTTACTGAAATGTAACACTGTGAGGGAGTTGTGTCATTGTTTTTTAAGGCTCTTAAGCCAGTGGTGCAGAAATTGGGAGCTTCTTGTAGCAGTGGGTGGTCCGGCCTCTCTCTAAGGCATCACGTCTGCTTGAACTGCCCAGTGGCTCCTTTGCAGTTCCCATGGTGACATTCCCACGCACCTAAAAGAGGCTTGAGTCTTTCACATCTTTATCCACAACTCACCACAGTGCAGCACCCCAACTCAAGGAGCTGAGGAAACAGTTAAGTTATAGACTCAGGAGGCAAAAGAAACAAGTTTAGAGAGCAACTAGCCAGCCAGCTTCTGCCACAACCAAGAGGACTTTTAACTTAGTTGGAGTTAGTTTTTATAACCATGTCACCAGACTATCCCTTTCAAAATACTGATGTCAAAAATGGCTTTTCTAGAAATATTTCATGCATGCAAACACTTGGTGATCTGCTAGGAGCTGGATTTTTATAATGGCTGTGCGTTTGACTGTCAGTAGGATTTCCGTGGCAGCTGCATCTTTCAGGAGAGTGCCACGGAACCAGGGAAGCTATGGTGCCACCTCTTGCTTTTGTGTCTTTGTCGCATTGCTGCCCAGCGCTCTCCAGTGTGCTTCACTGCTGCAGTGCTCAGGTGTGCTGCCCGGCGCTCTCCAGTGTGCTTCACTGCTGCAGTGCTCAGGTGTGCTGCCCGGCGCTCTCCAGTGTGCTTCACTGCAGCAGTGCTCAGGTGTGCTGCCCGGCACTCTCCAGTGTGCTTCACTGCAGCAGTGCTCAGGTGTGTGCTGCCCAGTGCTCTCCAGTGTGCTTCACTGCTGCAGTGCTCAGGTGTGCTGCCCGGCGCTCTCCAGTGTGCTTCACTGCTGCAGTGCTCAGGTGTGCTGCCCGGCGCTCTCCAGTGTGCTTCACTGCTGCAGTGCTCAGGTGTGCTGCCCAGTGCTCTCCAGTGTCCTTCACTGCCGCAGTGCTCAGGTGTGCTGCCCAGTGCTCTCCAGTGTGCTTCACTGCTGCAGTGCTCAGGTGTGCTGCCCAGTGCTCTCCAGTGTGCTTCACTGCTGCAGTGCTCAGGTGTGCTGCCCGGTGCTCTCCAGTGTGCTGCACTGCTGCAGTGCTCAGGTGTGCTGCCCAGTGCTCTCCAGTGTGCTTCACTGCTGCAGTGCTCAGGTGTGCTGCCCAGTGCTCTCCAGTGTGCTTCACTGCAGCAGTGCTCAGGTGTGCTGCCAGCGGTGGACAGTGACCACTCAGTCACCACGCTTCACATTCACGAAGCTTGGCTGGTCTCCTGATGGTTCTTTTAAACAAATGCTGCCCATTTTTTCTCACTTACGTGGTTTTTGTTTCATTGCAAAACTGATTTGTAGTCTCTGATGCATTTAAGTACAGAAATGATAGTGCCTTTTATCTTTTCATCCTAAAGAGAATTTTAGTTCTCCAACATTTTATTGAGAGAGTAAACACCATCCCAACAGTAACTTACTGAACGTGTCACTGATGTAAGATTTTGAAATCCTTTTCTTATTGTGCTTGGCAGCCCGTGTGAGTATGTCACATACGGTGTCCACTTTCTACCTCACCCTTTCCCACAACTACGTTAGCAGTGAGCCTGAGCCCTTCACAGGTAGTGCTGGCCTGGTGCCGCCAATCTTCTGCAGCTCGCCCGTAGGCCTGTGGCACACAGCCTTTCTCTCCGTGGAGACTCCAGGGCACAGCTGTGGTAATGACCTCGCTTTTGCCCCTGTGAACAAGGGGAAATGCTTCAAGCAGTTCCCATGATAAAAGGCAGGATTTTAGTAAAGTGACTCTGTCTTCTGTGGAGAAAGTGGCGCAGGTAGTGTCTGTCTGTCTTCTCATAGGTAGTGTCTGTCTGTCCTCTGTGGAGAAAGTGGCACAGGCAGTGTCTGTCTTCTGTGGAGAAAGTCACAGGTAGTGTCTGTCTGTCTTCTGTGGAGAAAGTGGCACAGGCAGTGTCTGTCTGTCCTCTGTGGAGAAAGTGGCGCAGTCATGCAGATTCACTGAAAGCTGCTGTTCACAGTCCGCTTACCTTGCTGTCAGTCCTGGCTTTCATTCATGGGCCTCTTCAAACTTTATTAGTATAATATTGGTAGGTCTTCATAATATTTGAATTTCTTGTGATTTTTATTTATAGTACAATAATTTCCAGAATATTCTATACCCTTGTTACATTTCAAAATTGCCCTCTCTAAATTCACCTCTACTTAATTACTTCATTAAGTTTAAAAACTAATTTTGTAGGTGTAATATGACTGTCTACTCACACCTCCATCATACGCTTGAGCAAAATGGACTCTGAATTGCAGACATTTGGATCAGGAATTGAAGACATGTTTTAAAATAACTTAACTTAATTCTCTACAGATGGTCCATCCTTCAAAGAAACGGCAGGACCCAGCAGACAGATTTTACAAGGTATGACAAGCAATTGTGTGTTTCTTGATTTCATGAAACTGGCTTCATCGTTTTCAGTTGTCCAGAGTTCTCTTTTAAAAAATTAGTGCATGGCAGGCATATTTTAAATGTTTTCCCTCCTTGGAAATGTACACAAACACACACTATGTTGAATATATTAGCCATATTTTGTCACTTGGCTCTTTTCTTAGATTTAATTAAAAACTCCAACCTAGAAATTGGAAAACCCTGCTAAAGGTAAGTGCTAGGCCTGGCTACCGTGGCCCCAGGTACATTTGCTTTCTTAGGATTATGACAGTTTCTCCAAAATAATGTTCAGTATGTTCTTAAGTTGTAGGGAAATTGAGAGCTAAAAATGAAATCCAATGAGACCTTTGTCATATGTGAAGGCATCAATTAATGATACCTAAACAGGAGCTTAATGTCATAAACAGTATAAACAGCACCAGCTAGAGAAAACTAATCTGTCTGTGAACTCTGTTACTTTCCTTTGGGGGTGTGAACGAGTCTTTCTCAATTTCCTGTGGACTACATTGTCCAGATTCCCAGCTCCCTGCTTCTTGATTTTTTTTTTTTTTCCAGTTAACTCTACTTCAGTCTGGTTTTCTTGGTGGCTTTAGATCTAGCCTCTCCTGCATGTGTTTTTCTCAACAGTTTCTTGGTCTAATTCTTACTTTTTGTGTTTCTCCATAGGGAAGAGTTTATTTTTAAAGGGCTTGGTTACCCTCTAGTCACCAATTTTTCATTTACAAAATATATGGAATTGCTTTAAAAACAGTCTTTGCACATTTTTGATGCAACTGTGTCAAGTGCTGTCATTAGCTTTGATAATAATTTATATTTAGTTATGAAAAATCATGAATGGGAGGGAATAAGCTTGATATAGCCTTTTATCATCTTTGTATAAACTGTGATGAAAATGAGTTTATATTTCTGAAACGCCTGCGTTTTGGGGTCTCCAGAAGGCCAGGCAGAAGCTGAAGGACAGCTGTTACCTCCTGGTGTGAAAGCTTTCCTAGTCAGCAGCTCTGCAGACTCTCATCGAGAGCACTCTGAGCTAAGGCAGGTCTCAGCTGCTTGCTCGTCCGCTGTTCGGCTTCTGGTGCACCAGGTTTTAGAGGTGTGAGAGCATTGGTGTGTTACAAGTCTTGCATAGCTTCAATTTTATGTGAGTTAAACATACTTTATCTATTTCTTTGGTGATTTTTTTTTTCATGAATAGTTACTATAAAATAGAGTAGTTAATGATGTGTGCTAATAAAACCTACTTTCTGGCTAGGAAATTGCATGTAGGCAGGGACTTTCCAACCTCAGGAGAAGCAAGAACAAATTATTTCCCCCCTTTTTTCATTGTTCAGAGCTATTTTTATTTCTGTTCCTACCAAAACACTGATTGAAGAATTTAAAAGCTTAAAACTGTGTTACCATGTTTAAGAGTTTGTAACATAGGGACTTTCAAGTGTATTGATTTATGTCCATCTTTTTCATTTTTATTTTTTAAAGCCAAAGTGGTTTTGATGGGAATATATTGTATTCTTTGGTATTTAAAGTACCGTAGGGAAGCTTGTTACGTGTAAGAATTTGCCAGTGAATTATTTGTTAGGGGACAACTCTGGGGCTGGTGAGGTGACTGGTGTAAGGGCACTTGCCGCCAAGTCTGACGACCCAAGTTCAAACTTGAGGGCCCTCGTGGTGGAACGGGAGAATCGACTCCTGTTGTTTGAATCTCAGATAGTCTTTTACTAAAAAACCCAGAGCCAGATATCAGGGTGAAAGCCGAAAGATCAGAGAAGCATGATAGGCAGCCACTAGCTCTTACCTCTACAAAATCCTCAGCCTCAAGAGAGCAAGTTCCTGTTTCCTCACGCCTTATTAAAAGTGATCATTAATCCCACTTCCTGGGATTAAAGGTGTGTGTGCTTCCCATGCAAAGGCCTGAGATCTCAAGTGCTGGGATTAAAGGTGTGTGCCACCACTGCCTGACCTCTATGTCTAATTTAGTGGCTGGCTCTGTTCTCTGATCCTCAGGCAAGTTTATTAGGGTATGCAGTATATCACCACACACCACCACAAGGTGTCCTGTGCCTTCCACACATGTGCTGTGGTATGTGCATACATGTACACACACATCCGCACACAGATGTAAAATTTTCTGCAGAGGAGTCTGCACAGATGAAAAGGAATAGGGGGTGTGATGGAGTGCCATTTGCTGTGGCCTGCTGCACATTACATGGTGGCAGTGAACGGTCTTTCCCCAGAAAACCTTAAGATTTAATGGAGCAGGCGGTGGTGGTGGCTGCAGCAGCGGCAGTGCACGCCTTTAATCCCAGCACTCGGGAGGCAGAGCCAGGAGGATCTCTGTGAGTTCGAGGCCAGCCTGGGCTACCAAGTGAGTTCCAGGAAAGGTGCAAAGCTACACAGAGAAAACCTGTCTTGAAAAACCAAAAAAAAAAAAAAAAAAAAAAAAAAAAAAAAGAAGAAGAAGAAGAAGAAAGAAAGAAAAGATTTAATGGGACTCATTAGTGGTCACAGTTTAAACTGCTACACAATTTCCTTTAGTTTAAATCTGCGCATATTTACCCTTTATTGTTCAGGGAATCCGACATGAATTTCTTAGCTGCTCACAGTCTTCCAGTTGATGGTGCTCAGGACTAATGGGTTTTTTGCTGTGTGGTGAATTTTGCTCATTAAAGATCTACAGATTGAGCCAGGCTGTGCATGGCACACTGCACGCCTTTAATCTCAGCACTCAGGAGGCAGAGACAGGTGGATCTCTGAGTTCAAGGCCAGCCGGTCTACAGAGCAAGTTCCAGGACAGCCTCCAAACTACACAGAGAAACCCTGTCTTCAAAAACAAAACAAAAACAAAAACAAAAAATCTACATGTTGAGTGGATTATTATCTTAGGTATTTTCTGGAAGAATTGTATATGCAGCTTCTTTCTTGAGATTTTTATGGTTTTTCAGGCAAATGTCACTTATCTTAATTAGTTCTTAAGCAGCTAACTAGTGACTTACTCAGTACCTAATATTAAAGGTTCAGTGTATATTTTCTAGTCATTTAAAAGTATTCAGATACTTGTTTTTTTGCATGGTGAATTTGAGCATAATAACAGATTTCAGTGGTGAAACCGTTAGGGTCCATATGAAATTCTAGTCCTAAGGCAATAATTTTAATCACCAGCAGAGGGCTCTGTGTGTACATGTTTTCAAAATGAAAAGGCTTTCATAACCAGTTTTTTTCACCTGATGCCCTTTCCTTCTCCGAACAAATTATTTAACTTTTGTCCTTTTTAAAGTAAAGGTGGACTTCATAAATAGCATTTAAAATAAATTCCACTTTCTCATTTGTATTGTTCTATTAAGATCGAGTATAACCTATGGTCAGATGTGTAACTGGTGTTGTGAAAACAGTGTTTCAGGTCATAGGTTTTCTGCTGTGCAGATCCTAAGCAGTCAGTCTCCTCCTGACTGATTTTTCATTGGGTGGGTAATGGTATTTATGACATTTTGGGTTCAGTCCCAAGAACTATTCCTATTTTACAGTTTTAATGTTGATGATGCTTTCTTCCCAGGAGTATTTTTACACATCCTCGCAGACACACTTGGGAGTGTTGGTGTGATTGTCTCTGCCATCATGATGCAGAACTTTGGGTTGATGATAGCAGATCCTATCTGTTCGATTCTCATAGCCATTCTTATCGTTGTCAGGTAAGTGGCACACTGGGTTATTACCTGCTGTTGAAATGAGAAGTGGGAGACCACTCAAAACCATGTGATTACAGATCTACAGTGCACATTGTCTGGGCTTTCCTGTGGGCTTCAAGGAAATTCTTGTCCAGATTCTCTTTTCATCTTCATATTTCCATGCCTTTTCTATTTATATCTTGCCTGGAGTTTAAACATTTCTTTGTGGTTTTGACATTTAAGCCTTTGATCATAATTCAAATCTTCAGTCATATACTCTATCTATAGAATAAAATATTGGCAGTGTAAACTGCATTAACTAGACTATTAGTTTATATCTAGACGTGGCAGTGTTAGACTCTAGTATCGATGTTGCCTCTGCTAGATCTGCTTGAATTGTACAGTTTTGGTATTCTTTTTCTTTTCCTCACCTACCCTGGTGCTACTGCCCCATAAAGACATTGCATGTCCGTCCTCAGTGACTGTTTGCCACAGTGCGTTGTGTAGCTAATATTATTATCGTCTTAGACCCTTTGTCCTAAAACACTCTTCACTGTTGGCTTCATTTTTATTTTTTTAAAAAATGGAAATATGTTTTTTAATCTTGCAGCATTTAATTATTTTAAATTTGCATAGTATGTCTCAGTTGGAGTGTTATCGTTTCTCCATCTCTACTCAGTAGAAGCTTTTGTGATGAAAATGAAGACTGATGAAAAGTGAGACTGGAATGACTGTTTATAACTCAGAGTTGACTAGGGTCGATGTAGGAGATTGCAGTGCTAAAGTTGGAGGTGCTTGTTTTTCCCTTTCTGCCCTAAAAATAGAACATACATTTTAAACATGCAGATTATTCTTTACTTATTTGCACACGGTAGCAGGTGTGTATGGAAGCCTTTCTAAAGCTCAGAATGCCTTTTCCTCATCTTTGGAGGTCTTAGCCAAACTCTCTTGAGTTCGTGTAGACGTGCCAGGCTCCTGACAGAAACGTTAATGTCTGTAACACCTGTCTTGTTGGGGGCGCCTTGAGTGCGTTTTGCCTTAGTGTGTGTTACAGTCTTAGTTGTCCTAGTGGTGTGGAAGAGTGTGATCTTAGCACTCACTCCCTTTACTCTGCGCCACCTGTTGTCACCCGAGTTCTGCTGTGGTTTGATGGGAAGCCATGATGGCCTCTCTGTCCCCCGCCTTCTCCTTTCCATGCTGCAGTGACAGTTCTCTGGGGAGGACTGTGTGACATACTGCAGTTATCTTGCTTTCAGTCCTTGGACTCTTTATCTCAGAAGAAATTTCAAGGCCCATGGCGGCTCCCCCGACAGCGTTTCATCCTCTCAGCCTCTCCGGCCCTCACCTCAGTTCACTCTCTCTTCCTCAGGGACAATCTCTTCTCTTCAGTGTCCTAAAGACATCGTCAACTCTGTCTTCCCATTTGTCTTTTCTCTTTCCAAACTCTTCTTGCATTTGATACGCCCTTTCCCTCAACCCTAAAGATGTGTGGACCCCAACTCCACATTCTTCCTATGAAGCTTAATCCAAATAGCACCCCTTCAGGAAACATTTCTGACACACACACACACCCGCCCACCAGCTGCGAGCTGTGTGAAGTCCTTCCCTGTAGTGACTTCAGCAATGTTCCCTTCCAAGGCGTTTATCACAGTGTCCAGAGTCTGCCTTATGTGTCTGCAGCTCCGGGAGGGCAAACTGATACCCTGTTATTACAAAGTAACCATATGATTCTCCTGGTGAAGAAATTGGCACACCCCAGATGTGAGACAGAAGAACTTAGGCTTTTTCCACTCTAAAGGGTCTAATGTCTACCCAGGCTAGTCTCAGAGTTATGGCAGTTCTCCTGCCTCAGCCTTCCAGTTTGGTCCCCTAGGGGAAGAAAAGAGTTATGTCTTATAGCTGGGCATGGGTGGTACGCACACCTTTAAACCCAGCATTCAGGAGGCAGAGGCAGATCTCTGTGAGTCTGAGGCCAACTTGGTGTACAGAGTGAGTTCCAGTACAGCCAGGGCTGTTACACAGAGAAACCCATCTCAAAAAAAAGAGTTTTATTTTCTAAATTGGAAATTCTTTTGTTGTTATATTCTTATTCATTTGTTCTACAAACAAAAATCAATAATAAATAAATGCATATATGCACGCACAACAGACTTATCTTGCCACAGTGTCTAATACATTTTTTAAAATCTTTATAAGCCGTCTTCAACAAGTAGCCCTGAGATTCCTGCTCTTTTGATCTTATCTTGCCACAGGGGAGAGAAAATCAAATCAATAGATTGACACTCCGATATGAAATGATTATTTCTTGTGCAGAGCTAAGGGAGGATGTCATGGTAGTCACTGAGCTGTCATCTGAGGTTACATGATAAGGCAAGTCCACAACTAAATGTCGCCAAGAGCTTTCCAGCCTAGGGACCAGTTGATAAGGCACATGGTTAAAAACAGCTGCCCTAAAGGAGGCCAGTGTGGCTGAAGCACAGGGCACAAGAGGAGAGTGGTTTGGGATGGAGCTGAAGAAATATACCAGGGAAAATTACAGGGCTTGGAGGCGGATTTCATTTCAAGTGCAGTGGGAAATGATAATAGAGTGACCCTTGGTCCATAGGTTTTGTTTTGTGGTGCTGGGGACCAAGCTAAAGCTTATACATGCTAGGCAAGCACCCCATCACTTATCTACATCTTCTTACCCTGGTTTGTATTTTTAAAATTTATTTTATGTGTGTGAGTGTTTGACCTGCATGTATGTCTGTGTACCATTTGTGTGCCTGGACCTTCTGGGGCCCTGGAACTGTAATGTTAGATAGTTGTGAGCTGCCAGATGGGTGCAGGGAACTGAACAACCAATGTTCTTAGCCACAGAACCATCTTTCCAGCCTCCTGATGTGAATTTTTGAAAATAGTTTTTAGCTGGGCATGATACCCTTAATCCCAGCACTTGGGAGACAGAGGCAGGTAGATCTCTGTGAGTTTGAGGTCAGCTTGGTCTACAGCGTGAGATCCAGGACAACCAGGGCTACATAATGAGCTCCTGCCTTGAACAAATTAATAATTGCATAAAATAAAATAAATAAAGATAGAAAGAAAGGAACTCTTTTGAATGAAACCGAAGTTGCAAGGGGCACAAGTACAAACAAGTAGGACCATCTAGAAGCTGCCATAATGGACCAGGGAGAGGTCATAGTAGCCAGGTCTAATCTAGCAATGGAGAGATCTGAAGAAAGCCAGGAAATGGGGTAGAACTAGTGAGATTTGCTATGGATATGGAGGTGTGGGTCAGGCTTAAGCGAATGGGAGCCGTGGCAATGCTTAGAGCTCTTACCTGGGATGGACAGAGGTGTTTCCCCTCCCTTTGGAGGCACTGTAGATCAGCGGCCATGTTCTGCTCATTGCTGGTTTGGGATGCTGCGTTAGTTACTCATGAGGAGGCTCCCAGCAGGCAGTGGGTGTGCAGATACAGGATTGCTACCATCACCCGGCTATCACAGCCGGGAGTTTAAAATCACAGAACAGTGGCAGCTAGCAGCCGGGCCCCGCACCCACTCCTTTTCCCTGGAGATGTCAAACAGTCCGTGCTCTTCCCTCCTGAAACTGGTGCAGCATCGGTTCCCTTTCAGTGTAGTGCCTCGGGCAGCCTCAGTCAGCCAATTACAAGTACAGACCCTTTTTATTTTTGTTTCTGTCCGACTGTTCAATTTCCAGAAATTTTTAGTTTCCATATACTTAACATACTGATAAACAAAGGAAGGCATCCTGATTGTAATACAGTGAATTACTGAAATGTATGATGTGCCTATTGAAATGTGTCACATCTCACCTCTTTGAGACAGTGGATAACTCCGGTATATTTGAAGGTCATTCAGCAAATGCTGTGGTACCTATTCAGCTGGGCATTTGATCGCATAGCAAATACCTTACACCCATGGGGGAGCCAGTAAAGCAAATGGGTATACAAGTAGATAATAAGACATGCACAGTGCAGGGCAGCAAGGCACGAGGAGAGACAGGAACACACTGCTCCAGAGGCCTTCTGAAGAAAGTATTTTCAACAGGAAAAAATAATTGGCCCCCATCAAATGCTCTTGGGATGATTGGTGACTTACACCCGACTCTGGGGAGAGTGGCGAGAATGAAAGCTTGATCAGAGAGCATCAAGAGACTGTGTGTGTGTTTGTGTGTGTGTGTGTGTGTGTGTGTGTGTGTATGTGTGTGTGGTGTTGTGTGTGTGTGTTTTTTTTTTGTTTTTTTTTTTGTGTTTTTTTTTTTTTTTTTTTTTTTTTTTTTTTTTTGTTTTTTTTTTTTTTTTTTTTTTTTTTTTTTTTTTTTTTTTTTTTTTTTTTTTTTTTTTTTTTTTTTTTTTTGTGTGTGTGTGTGTGTGTGTGTGTGTGTGTGTGTGTGTCTGCGCGCGCGTGTGGCCGGGAGTAGCCATAGTCAGCTGCCTTTCGAAGCCTTTCACTGTAAGGGGAAAAATGTGATTGCCTGGCAGCACCCAAGACCCACTTTGAGGTTTGTGGTCATGAATTTAGTATAAAAACAACTGGTATGGGTGTATGTTTCCTCTAGTCTTGTTCAGCTACTTAGTAAAAGTCATAGAGGGATACAAAGAATTGGGTTTAATGGGTGTGCAGTTTTGTGGATGAGTGCTACCGTGGTAGGGGCAAGGTAGGAATTAAATAAAGGGCAATGAACTGACTGCGTCAGCTGTGCTCTGGAGCAGACCCCTGCTCAGGAGTCATTAACCAGTGCAAATCACACGTGTGTGTGTGTGCGCGTGCGTGCGTGCGTGCGTGCGTGCGCCCACATTTAGATGCAGGCAGAGCACTAATATAAATAAAAGTAGTGTGACATGCTTAAAATCACCATCTGAGGTCTAAGTTATAGTCAGCAGATGGAGGAAAAGAGCATCGTAAACAGAGACCAAAGGAGGGCTTGTCCGTGTGGATACTTAGACCGAGAATAATGAAAGACAGGGGTAGAGGTGACAGGTAAAAAGCCAGTTGCTCAGCTCTTGAGTGACTGAAGGAATGACCAAGAATTGTGCCCTGGTATTCAGATGGTAGACGAGCAAATGACTTGATGGGCTTGGCCTTTAAGGGGTGTGTGTGGTGTGTATGGTGGGAGAATGGGGGTGAACAGAGAGTTTAAAGTAGAAATAAGCAGGCCCCCACTTTCTCCCCAGAAGCCGACCTAAGAAATTCTAAACTTTGTCTAAACTATCAGCTTTTTTTTGTCTTTGCTCTAAAACCCACAGTTGGATGAGGAACGCCACATTCAGCAGTCAGGTTATAAAGGAAGTGTTCCATTCCATTCACAAGATGTACTTTCTGGTGTCATATTGAGCCTGTAGATGCAGGGCCTGGTGACAGGCACCTGTGATCCCAGCACCTGGGAAACTGAGGGAGCAGTCCTCAAGTTTGAGGCCAGCTTGGGTTATACAAGCTGTCTCAAGAAAAACAGAGAGTATCTTTCTTTCCTACCCCGTACGTGTTTTCTGTGTCATTTTGCCCAGGTAAAATGTGTTGGGAAACCTGCCCCGAACTGTCTCATCTGCCTGGACTCCGTTTCCCCCTCGACAATGGCAGTCCTCCCCCACAGTTGGTGGTTTTCTCTCGGCGCTGTCAGACACAAGCCAAGGGTGGTGAGAATTTCTGGGTAGAACTGCTTTGTGCTGTGATGGATTTTGTCTCCCAGTGAAGAGCGGAGAGGTGGAATGTAGCAGTGAGAGAATGGTTTATTTCCTGGAAATGGACCTTGGATAAGGTCTACAGTGGTTGGCTCCCTTCTTCTCCCATGAGTAAAGCTGGAGCTGAAAGGAAGTAAAAAGCGGAATAAATCGGTGTGTTGTTGCAAGTTTTAAATGATGCCATTGACTTAGTTTGGTTGTGTTAACCACTCACATAAAAAGGGGTCCCTTATGCTTGAAGAGAATACATAACAGGACACAGCAGTGTGTGTTATTACAGGTGTGTTCTGGGAGCCTTTTAAAATCAGTTTTCTGAAGTTTACCAGTTAGCATCCTTATTGTGTTTTGAACTTACTAAAAAAATGATATAGATGCATAAACAAAAGCTTTATAACCAAAAGAATCTCTCTTGTTCAGTATAATAAGTTTTTAAATAATACATGTTGAGGGAAAAAGACTCCAGTTTTTGAGGCAAGTTTTAGAGGCTTTGGTAATGACAAGCAATGGTGGTAACTAGAGACAAGAAATAGAAAGGCTGTGCACGAAGAAAAGCAGTCACGCACTATCTTATTTTATTCTCTGTCTTAAGTGATCACAGTCATTGTTCACACATAAATGATTTGACCGTGACTCCAGTTTGGGTCAATTGTAATTGATTCTAATTATTTGTGGTTTATAATAAGCAAAAAGCACACACAGGAAGCTACTCTATCTTCATAGAGTCACATATGAGAAATTATAGGCATTTTATCTTTTTCAGAAATGTTTTTGGGTGTTCCCTAACAATTTCCGTTGTGGTTAGCCTTTCAAGTGGCTACATTTACTATTCTTTAGGCAATGTGAAATAGAAGAAAACAGTCTATCAGAATTTTAACTGCTGCTTGTATAAATTTTCATGTTGTACAACTGAACGAGTTGGAACACTGTCACCCAGGAGTTACATTATTTTTTAAATCATATTTAAATCGTATCTAAGGTCACTATAATGAGAGAGAAAAGACTGACTAGTCAATCTCGCTCTCTTTCTCAACTAACTACATTCTGGGAAAGGTCCCAGTTCATAGGTGATGGGCACTTCTCAGTGTAGAGCATGCTGGACCTGTGTTATTCTTGGGAAGTAAGTAGTCCTCACTTCAGTCATGTGTGTTCAGTGGTTGAGATGAAGAATCCTAGTTGGGAAATGCTGGCAGAGAGGGTCTTTAGAAATCTGAAAGAAACCAAATGGCTCAGGAATGCTTTTCTGATTCTGTTATGTAATCCTGTCATTTCCAAACATGCAGTAGTTTTTATTGAACCACCTTTCCTTAGGTTCTGAGGACACTGTACAGAGCACTCATTCAGTCAGATTTTGTCATTGTCAATAAATCATGGTGAAACTATCTAGAGAGTTGTGACTTCAGCAAGCTCTCCACGCCACCTCACACACCCACCCACCCCACCACACACACACACACACAGAGAGAGAGAGAGAGAGAGAGAGAGAGAGAGAGAGAGAGAGAAAGAGAGAGAGAGAGAGATCATATGTATTCCACAATTATTAGTGTATGTAAAGGGTTTCAATTCTTTTCATGAACTGGCTATGTAAGAACAGGGTTATGCCCTGGCAAGTGAAGAGGGAGCAGGGTTTTGGTTAACAGGATCATAGTACAGGAGTGAGTTTTGTTTTCATTTCAAGTTCACTAAATTTTTCCCTTAAAGGACATTGCTAGCTCAGCTGCCATATTTACCATCAGAAGTTAACTGTGCTCCAATTACAAATCTCCCTAGAGCCCACATTTCTTTGCAGTTTTTCCTGGGGGATATAGTGGGGTTTTGTTGTTGTTGTTTGTTTGTTTTCACACAGCCAATTAATGCCTTAAGACACAACCAATTTGTAGGTTAGGAGTCACTTTACTTCCTGTTGAGTGTTTGTTTTTTACTGAGGAAGCACTGGGCCACGAATCTAAAATGGTTATATGTGTGCGAAGTAAAAAGAGTTCTGGGAGGTGTGGTCTTCCCCAGTGAGCTTCTCAGTAATCCATTTGCCCTTTAAACCTCACACACATCATATTGTTTTCCTCTGTCCTAAAGTCAGATGGATAGAGCTGCATACTCAAACACCTGCGTGCCTGTGCACACACACACACACCAAAAAAGGGGAAAAAAAAAAAACCTTATATGTGCCCTAGTGTCTGCATCCTAAGTATCACCTGAAGAAAGGTCCATGTGGTAAAGGTCTTGTCTGACCACAATTGGGAGATGGTGGAACCTTTAGAAGGTGCAGCCTAGTGAGAGGTCCTCACATCACTGGCTGGGTGTCCTTGAAGGAAGTGGTGAGACCCTGGCCCCTTCTCCCGTGCTGTCCTCCCTGACTCCCTGTGAAGTGAGTGGTTTTGCTGTCCATCCCTGTTTGGCTATGAAGTGCTGTCCTGCTATGGGCTGGAAAACAGTGAAAACTGAGCCAAAATAAACCCTTTCTCCTTATCACTTGGTCATCTTGGTGTATTTGTTACAGTGGTGAAAAGCTGATAGACATAACAAAGTCCAGTGTTAGTACTAATGTGGTGATTTTACTAAGTAGACATTTCAGAAACTTTCTAAACCTATGAGTACCTTACTGATGCTTCCAGAATAAATAAATCTCTTAGGATCAAAATGCTGGTATCTGCCTCTTGTCTGTTTTTCAGACAAGAAATAGCACACTTTACCCTGTTGTTGATGGGAGACCCTCTGTTGTGCCTTTGCTCATAGTATCCTGGTCTGTGATTCCTTTCTTCCTCCTATTTCCTGTCAGTCCTGAGAGTCTCTAAGGCTCAGCTCTGATGCCCACACTTCTGAAGCTTCCCTGGCCCCTGTTCCTAACTACCTAACACCGGAATTTATCATCCTCATTTTCCAGAACAGTGGTGCTATGTGTAGCAGTGTGTCAGTAGATAGACCCTCCAGTACAACAGGACCCTCACCCTCGGCCTGACATCAGTGTTCTTTGCTCTCGATAGTGTTTGGAATTCTGGAGACCTAGGTTACAGATTGGGAGGCTTTGCTTATGGTTCTGCTTTGTCTTTCATGAATGTGGACTGTTGTTCCTTTCTAAGCATTCTGTGTGATTAAATGCCTTTTCAAGGGTTGTTGGCATAGGATACTTCCAGCATTATAAGTCAAAGTTAGTAATGCAAAATAGGAATTGACATTCTATAGATTGCTTTATGATGCAAAGGGAGTTCTCAAAACCAGAGGGCAAAGATTACTAAATAACAAACAAATCTGATGTTACAGATCAGAGGCCATCAAGGCCATTTAGATTTGAACTGCAAAGATATGAGGATTGCATCTTTGCTTTATAAGTGGTAATAAAAACTTAGATATTTTCATATCATAGTAAATATGGAAGTCAGAGGTTACACCTTGTTCAAGTGTTGAGTTGAACTGTTTCCTGACCAAGTACTCAGACGGCCCTATCATGTGCGTGGAAGTGGATTCATCTGGTAGGGTTGCATCCAGATTCTGCGTACTGTATGAATGTTTGTGTGGCCCTTCTTTTTTTATTTAACATTTCACATGTTCATGCCTGCCCAATATTAATCGGTGTTAAAAGTTAATAAAAAAAACCTGCGGCTCCAGATTCAGTCTTATACTCCAGGATGAAGCTGCTCAGTTGTAGACTTTTGAAATTTGGAGCATTGAATGCTGGGGTTTTTCTAGTCATAACTTGGATTGGAACCTTTAAACTATGTGTATAATATGTTTTAATCCAAACCTTTGTGGTTCATATTCATCTCACTTGATTTGTGGAAATATCTTCTATGTGACCTGTCAAAGCGCATCTTTATTGACAACCCTGTTGGTCAGATCACACTGTCTTGAGAGTCCTGTCCATGTAATAAAGCCAATTTTTACATTTGATCTTTGCCCAAAGGCTAAAAAGTACTTTAAACAATGTGTTGTCCCATGACAACATTTTACTTTTGACTGTGTCGAAATCTAGGCGTAGCACTTTTTCAGGCATTTGTTAACTGTGTAATAATGGCATCCAGTGCTTTATAAAAGTCAGTTTCTTTGGCTTGAGGGGTTTGTTTTAGTTTTGAACAGTGTTTCCAAATTAAAGTTGAGCATGAAGCAGCAGGAGAAACAGTAAGAAACCTTTCCTGCTAAGTCATCCCAAGTTCTCCTTGTTCCCTAAATTATGAAACAGTAGTATCCTAAACTTTGGAACTCTCTTCCCAGGTTTATTCATACAATGTGGCTGCAGTTGTGCCAATGATGCCATTTTTTGTTTTCACTGGAGTAGCTTGTGTAAGTTACTGGCAACGACTCTGGGCTTATCAGTCAGTCAGAGATAGTTTATATCTATTTATATCAAGGACGTCTGCATTGATATCAGATATTTGGGGCTCCTTCTGGTGAGCTGCCTCTTGTGCCACTTTGTTAGGATGCAGAGTGCGTCTGAACTGCAGTCACGTGTGTGCCGTCCGCCTCCTTCCTCTCCGTTTGCTGTGCCCTCCAGTGAGGAAGTTCCCACCATTAAAAAAGTATTTCCTGAGGATCCTGATGCCAACCATGGCAGCCAGAAATTCAAGACTTTGACTTTTTAAAATCAACCCTCCCAGCCCTCCTCTTTTGAAAAGTTAGCAGCTTTGTGTGTTGCATAAATAAATGACATTATTTTAACAGAAGTTTCACTCTTCCCTCAAGAGTGATGCATTCTTTCTCAGGACCTGCCAAATAGAGGAGTGATCATTACTGAAATACACAGTCTTTCCAAATCCAGACAACTCTAATGTAGGGCAGAATTCCGTATTTCTGACCACCTGTCACTCTTAAGAGTTATTACAGGGAAAGCATAAAACTCGACCTTAGACTTGCTGTTTTTATTAAAGGCTTATAAGATACCACCACCACCCTCCCTCTCCCCCTCCCCGAAGATGTTAAGTCCTGGTATATTTTCTTCAGTGTTATTTGGGATGCATGGGCTATGTTTTGGGAAGTGGCTGAGGACTGTATGAAAGAGGGAAGGAGCAGTGAGGAACGCTGACGACACGCATTGTCCCAGGCCGGTCAGTTAGCTCACAGTTTCCACCATCAGTATTCCGAGCAGAGCTCGCTCGCTGGCTGCTCTGCTCAGCCCTCCCAAGGCTGTAACTAATGCGTTGGCTGGCCGCAGCCTCCGAGGCTCAGGGTCATCTTGCAAGCTTCTGTGGTTGTCAGCAGAAATCCTCAGCTTGCAGCTGTTGAGCTCATGGTGGCTTATTTCTTCGGAGTCAGCAGGGGAGCCGCCAACCTCAGCCAGCGACCTCAGCCAGCCAGCGCTCCAGACCCTCTTTTAAGAGCTAGGCTCTGATTAAGTCAGGGATACCCAGGTGTAGTTGGGTTTTTTTTTTTGTTTTTGTTTTTTTTGTTTTGTTTTGTTTTGTTTTTTACTCTTTCGGGGGCCTATCACCCAGCTCCCAAATAAGAACATGGAGGTTTATTCTTACTTATGAGTGCCTGGTCTTAGCTTGGCTTGTTTCTAGCCAGCTTTTCTAACTTAAATTGTCTTGTTTCTCTTTAACTACATTTTACCTCTTGCTTTTTACCTTTCTGTATTCTATATTCTTTCTTTCCTTCATATTCCGTAGCTGGCTGGGTGGCTGGGTGGCTGGCCCGTGGTGTCCTCTCCTTCTTTTCTCTTTCCTCCTCGCTCTCAAGCCTAGATTTTTTCCTATTTATTCTCTCTGCCTGGCAGCCCTGCCTGTCCCTCTCTCCTGCTTAGCTATTGGTTCCTCAGCTCTTTATTAGACAAGTGTTTTAGACAGGCAGAGTAACACAGCTTCACAGAGTTAAATAAACGCAACATAAAAGAATGCAGCACATCTTTGTATCATTAGACAAATATTCCACAGCATAAACGAATGTAACACATCTTAAACTGATATTCCACAACACCCAGGGTTTCTCCCTTGATGAACTAAAAACAACTTATTTGAACCTTAACTGCATCTGTTAGTCGATTTGCCTTAGTCGTATTCTGTTGCGTTGAAGCAAGTCACAGGTTTTGCACACTTGAGAGTGAAGGATTCCGTATCTGAGTGGTTCATGGAGGGTCACTTCAAGGTGTGTGACTCACACGTTTCCCTTCTCATCTGTTTTCTGAATGTCCCACCCAAACCTAGAGAAATTCTGGTGTCATTAGTGTGGACCGGAAAAGTGGATGGTGAATGGCTGAACTGGGAGAAGAGCAGGTTAGAGCACAGGGTACCAGCCATTTCCCCAGGGTCTGTCCTGGCTTCACTGTTCCACTGCATTTTCCTCTGCAGCGTTTGCATTGTCTCAAGGCATTTTCTTGGTACAACAGTAGTAAGACTCTGTTTCCTTATAATAAATCAGCATAATGGCATCATTCTTCAGTGTTTGTCAAAGCCACCAGAAATGATTGGCAAATCCATCCCTGGAGGCCTCAGATTTGTAGTTTGTGAAATAACCTTCAGGCTACAAGAGTTAAGAATTGTTTAATACTTACTCAGTTGCAAATGTATTACAATTCAGAACATTAAGTGCTGTTTTCAAAAAGTATTCTGGAAATCGTGTACAATCTGTGTTCATCCTGAGAATGCAGTATTAGAGAGTTTATGCATATTATTTATCACATTAAATAATGTAGAGAAAAAGCCATGAAATCATTGCCAGAGAAGACATTTGAAAAAAATACCATGGCCCTTCCTTCCCTCTGTCCCTCTCTCTTTTCCTCCCTCCTTCCTTTCAGCCTGGACTACATAGTGAGTTCAAAGCCAGCCTGGACAACTTAGTGAAATCGTGTCTCAACATACAAAGCTAGAAAGGGATTGACTGAGTATGGAGCTCAGTTATTGAGCACCTCCTCCTTTTTCCCTTCTTTCTTTCCTTCGTTCCTTTCTTTTTCGTGGTTTGCTTTTGAGACAGTCTTACTTTGTTGCCGGAGCTGGCCTGGAGCTCACTCCATGACCCAGAATGGCTTCAGACTCGTGGCGGTCCTCCTGCCTCTGCCAAGTGTCGGAGCTAGAGCTGTGAACACCATACTGGACTGGACTTTTGATTCTGTACCCAGTTCTGATTTAAAGATAAAAAAGACTCAATGTGCAAATAAGTGTGTGATGTTAATGGCGGTCACCTCACTACCAGTTATATCTGGCACAGCCCTAAGTCACTGTCATTGTTACACAGGTAATGCTAGAGACATTCTGACCTGTGTTCGAGTTTCCTTTCTGTTGCTGTGATGAAACCTGTGACCAGAAGAAACTTGGGGAGGAAATTGTCTGTTTGGCCTACACTTCCAGGCCAGTCTACCATTGAGAGGAGCAGGGGATGACCTCAGCCAGGAACTCAAGCATACTGAGTAGGTAGCTCAGTTACTGGGCACTTGCGTAGCTTGTGTGAGGCCTTAGGTTCAGTTTCCAGCATGGAAAATACCAAACAAACCCCCAAAAACTAAAGAAAAGAAACCTTTTCAGTAGCAACAACAAAGGTAATGTGGAGATGAAATATCTAAAAATTACATGAGATTAACATGTCTAAAAACCCCAAAAGTAGACGTCAGCAGATCTACATCACTATCAAAGAATCATCATCATAATCATGCCTGTTGTTCTTATGCAGTTTTATATATTTGAAACTTCTTGTGGTGGTACTTTTTCATCAGGACCACCAGCCAGCAAATAACGACATGGAGACTTATTATTAATTATCAAAGTTTGGCCTTTAGCTTAGGCTTGTCCCCAACTAGCTCTAATATCTCAAATTAACCTGTTTCTAGTAATTTATTTTCTGCCATGTTACCTCTTCACTGTACCATACATCTGACTTCTTTAGACTCTCACTGGCGTCTCCTCCTCTCTGTCTAGAGTTCTCTCTCTCCTTCCCTGGAAGTTCCGCCTATTCTCTCCTACCTAGCTATTGGCCATTCAGCGCTTTATTAAACCAATCACAGTGACACATCTTCACACAATGTAAACAAATATTCCACAACAACTTGTAATAATAAAAATTCTATCAGGTCTTCTCTCCCACCCTCCCTCCCTCCTTCCCTCCCTCCTTCCTTCCCCTCTGAGGAAGAGTTAGTAAAAGTTGATTTTTAAGGTCAGTAAGGGAAAACAAGTACAAGCTAAGAAAACTGCAGAAGAACAAAATGTGGTCTTTATAACTAAAAGTGACTTGGCCTGGAAAGCAGATAAACTTAGGGAGCAGATCAATGAGTCCAGAAACAAATGACGTATAAAAGTAGTTCAGTCCCCCTCGTAAAACAACAACAAAGACAGATTCAAACAGCAATAAGACAGAATGTTTTACCGATCCGGATAAATTTCCAACCTTGTAGCAAGGATATGGTTAGAACAGGCCTTTTAACGTGCTGCTGATAGGAATAAAAATTGTCCCTGTAAAGAGAAACGTTGCGATACTAGCATTTGTGTAATCAAGCAATTTCACATCTAGGGACATATCCCAGAGATAAATTGACAAAAACATTAAAAGATATATTCATAAAATTATTCTTGTGGCTATGTTTGTAATAGCAAAATATTGGTAGCAGCACAGATATTCGTCAGCAAGAAAGTTCTGTGTAAGAGACTCTTGGAAAGGAAAGAATATAGATGGTGTCTGATGATGGGATATGATTTCCAAGATACAATAGTCTGAGAACAAGATATTCCCTGAAAAGCGCTGACTATTGCCACGTGTAAGATGTTAGCATATGTTCTGTGAGAGCACTGCAGTCATGTATGTAATAAGGAAAATAACAAGCACACTCTACATAGTTTGTGAAAGAAAATTGGAGGGGAAAACACTCAAACCAAAGTAAATATAGCTGCCTCTAGGAAGACAGGGAAGGTGTTTGAAGTGAGATTTTAAATACACTTTAACAGTCTTTTTCTGTAAATTGTAGTTTATTACTGTACATTGTGTAATGCGTGTGAGGTGAGTGTGCCACTGTGTGAATGTGATGGGGGTCAGAGGACACCTTTGTGGAAACAATTCTCTCCTGCCATTTTCCTGGGGCTTTCAGGGTTCAGACTCATGTTGCTGGACTTGCAAGTAAACACTTTGCCTTCTGAGCATCTTGGTGGCCCGTTGATGTCCTTTTGACTTGAGAATTGTCAACAGTTTCAGCAAACTTTAAAAGGCAGAAAGCATATGGGCGTGCCCTTCATTGCTTGCTGCAAGAAGAAAAGGGTAACCTTTACTTCTTCAGTTTTAATGTTTGTTATTAATCTATGTATAGTTTAAAATTATCTGCTGCTAGGTACAGTCTGCATGAAGGCTACTTGGTTCTTTTGCTTAATTAGTCCTTTGAAAACATGATTTCATCTGTACCTCTGTAACTCAACATTTCAGAGTAACCTGCATCTAGTGCAGTATAGCAATTAGAAACCCGCTTTGAGATTCTCTACCACACACACACTCAGGGTGGTTTTCTATTTTTAGGTAAAGAATTAAACATGGATTCCTTTGCTTTTTACTTCGTATGTGAGCTTTACTTCTAGCAAACGTGCAGCTCCTGAAACTGGCGCTCAGCAGTTGTCACAGGGTCAGGGACTTGCTTCTGATCAGTGCTCAGGTGTGAGAAGTGCCCCCACATTGCTGTTCCTGCACACTGCCAAGGTCCCCTTGGGTCCCTTCTCCTGTTCAAATGCCCCCAAGCTGCTTCGTTTCTTTTAGTAATCCAGGCCTCATACACATCTGAAAGTCATGTCTTTTCTGTAGAGAAAGGTGCCTTGGAAGAACTAGAAAGCTGTTCCCATGACATATCTCAGACTGGTTAAAAGCACCAGAAGTGAAGCCTGTCTCAGGTTTTACATTTAGACATGTGACCTTGAGCAAATCACTTGGCCTCTCCATGTCTCGATTTTTCCACCTTGAAAGTAGATAAGGTTATATATACCGAGCTTGTAGTTTGGTGTGTGCCATTCTAAGGGGTTATCATTTATACCGTCTTAAACCTGCCGCACCGGACATTGCCAATGGCCTGCTTGCCCACAGAAGAAGCAGCCGCTCCCATAACTGTGTTCCCTTACTGCTGGGCTGTGCTCTTTTTCATGGTAACTGGTTCTGCTGAGCTCATTATCAAATGGAGGGAAAGCAAGAGCGAAGCTGCTGCTTGGTTTCAGGTGGCTGGTTCCTCCAGCTCTCACGATCTCTTTGACCGTTTGTCTCCTGATGCTGAATACACGCGTGGGAGTTTGTTCCGGCCTCTTCTAAAGCTGTGTGCACGGGGGCTTTTGGCTCCCTTGGTTGGTTGTGTTGTCTCTTAGGTTTTTAGATTTCCTCTTTATTATATTGATGGCTCGATGGCATGAGTATTAGTTTCTCATTCATGAAATGAAGGAAAGATATTTTATTAAGCTAACAAGTTCGGGTCTGCAGAGATGGCTCAGTGGTTAAGAGCACTTGTTGCTACTGCAGAGGACCCTGGTTTAGTTTCAGCATCCACATGGTGGCTTACAGCCATCCACATCTCCAGTTCCAGGGCGTCCAGCATCCTCTTCAAACTCCATGGGCACCAAGCTCAAATGTGGGTACACATACATACATTCAGGGAAAAGTAAATAAGTCTGAAAAACAACTTTTTAAAAAAGGTAACAAATTGAAGTAGGGCATAGTCCTGCCTGTAATCCCAAAACTTAGGAGGCAGAGACTGGGGGGCTGGGAGGGGAGGCCCTGTTCAGGGTCGTTCTCGGCTACATTCTCAGTTCCAGGCCAGCCTTGGCTACTTGAGACCCTGACTCAAACACACAAAGGTAATAAATTATACATCAAGATCTGAAAGTGCTGAATATTCTTAAATAAATTCTTCCTTACCTGTATGTAAGCATACAATGAAATGCCACGTTGCCTTCTGTTTAGTAGAGGTTCTTTTTTGAGAGTCGAGAATGGGGGTACTTGACTCTTACTTTGCAGGATATCCTGTATTCCAGCGATTCTCTGTTGGCAATTGAATTTTTTATACTGCGTACTTTGCATATGCTCATGTGTGATATATGTATGTGTCTGTTGATGACTTTGTGTCTGGAAAGGCATGTGAACACTTCTATACATGCCTGTGGGGGTCAGAAAGCACCCACTGTGCTGGTCCTTGCCTGCTGCCTTGTTCGAAGTTGCGTGTCTTTGTTGTTTGCCCCTGCATACCGCAGACTAGCTGGCTCACCAGCTTCCGTCCATTCTCCTGTCTCCACCCCCATCTTGTCTCAGGGTCACTGGGATTGCAGATGTGCTCTACTGCATCTTGCTCTGTGTGGCTTCTGGGGACTCAAACACAAGTCCTCCCACTTGGGTCCTCCTCACCCACTGAAGCACCTCCCCCAATGTGTTGTCTGTTTGATACGTGATTGGACAGGTGCTAAGTGCACACTGGGTTCAGACCGCGATGCGGGCCTTGGGAATAAAGTAGGACTGGACTTGACCCCAGGAGACCTAACTGTGCCGAGAAGCCGCAAGCTCTTCAGCAGCTCGAGCCTTGGCTTTGTGTCACTAACGGTTCTTAGCCAGCTCTAACAAACCACAAGCTGGTTAAGCCTCTCCGAGTTGTTTTTCCCATCTATAAAAGGAAAGAGTTGGGTCAGTGATCCCCCATGATCCTGCCTTCATCTGAGATGCTGTGACCCCAACACTTTCTTAAGGATACTTTGGACTGTTGTGATTATAAAATTGGAAAGCTTTTATGAAGTCACTTTAAAAGCTATTAAGTGCTATATAAACAAAAATATTATTCTTTACTAATTTGATGCTATATGCTGATATTTTTGTTCCAAAGTTTTTATGAAATCACTTTAAAAGCTATTAAGTGCTATATAAACAAAAATAGAATTCTTTACTAATTTGATGTTATATGCTGTTATTTCTGTTGCAAAAAGCAGATACATGAAGTGTTACAACTATGTCCCAGATGCTTAAGGAAAGGGGCAACCTCTTCATGATTGTGGGGGTTCCATAGTGTCTGTTATTGTCCTCATTACTAAGTAAGAAACACCCACTTTCCTGTATACTGATTTAGACCCCAGGGTCCAGAAGTTTAGTATAGTTATATGTGAACCACATCCCCAGATGGGATCACTTTGAGAGATCTGTTCTCTACTAGGTTTATGAAATTCAAGATTAATTAATAGTAATCATCCATGACCGTGGCTTGGTTGTTTAAATACAACATGTCTACGTGTACCTTGCAGTACTGTTAGAGATGGAATGTCTGTCTTCTTTTGTCCATTAAAAGGTTTTGAGTGGGGCTCGAGAGATGGCTCGTTCTTGGAGAGGTCCCACCACCTCTAACGGCAGTTCCAGGGAATCCAGTGCCCTCTTCTGTCCTCTGTGAGCACCAGACATGCATGTGGTACATCCACACATGCAGGCATTCACATACATATTTTTGGGTTTGGTTCTTTTAGTAGGCAGACATATACACTTTACCTTTAGATTTACATTATTTTAAAATTTTCATTTTTTTCTCTCCATATTTATAGGTTATAAAAATCCTTAATGGTGAGAAGGAAGCATTCACTAAATAAACCAATTTGCAAGAATCATGTAGGTTTGAGGGGCTTTTGTTCTTTTCTTTCTTTCTTTTTCTTTTTTTCCTTAGTCTCACTGTGTAAACCAGGCTGGCCTTGAACTCATCTGAGATACACCTGCCTCTGCTTCCCAAGTCCTGGGATCAAAGGTTTGCACATGCACCACCACACACAGCCTAAGAATTGTTTTAATTATTGCTAGATATTTTTTCTCAGGTTTAATTACTTAAACTCTGAAGTTTATAAGTATCATTTTTCTTCACAAATTTTCATAATGTGTATGCCTTTTAAAAAATGTAAAGATTTCACTATTTTTATTTTTTAAGTGTGTGAGTGTTTGCCTATATATGTGTATGTATGTGTCCCACATGCATGCCTGGTGCCCAAGGAGGCCAAAAGAGGGCGTTAGATTTCCTAGAGTTGTCTTTGGAGGGTTGTGAGCCACTATGTGGGTGCTGTGAACTGATGCTGGTCTTTTGCAAGGGTACAAAATGCTCTTAACCTTTGAGCCATCTTTCCAGACTCCCAGGATTATTTTATTTGTATATATCTAAGTGTGTCTGTGTATGTACACATCCATGTTAGTGCCCATGGAAGCCAGAAGAGGGCACGAGCCCCCTGGAGCTGAAACTATAGGCACTTGTGTGTTGCTGGTATGGGTGCTGGGAACTAAACTCAGTTCTACTCATTCTGCATGAGTAGCAAGTACTATTAATTGTTGAACCATCTCACCAACCCCAATACATTGTTTACCTTATTTATAGTTACTGTTAGGTTATTTAATTTACTATTGAAATATGCTGAACTTTCCCTAAAAGCTGTGTCTGAAATAAAACTTGAATTTATTTCCATTGCAGAGTTACTTGAAGTACAGAGTAAATGTTGCTCATTTAACCTGTTAAAAGGCTTTGGAATTAATTTTATGTTTATAGTATGACCATAGATTTATGTTGAGTTTTTGAAGAATGAAACCATTACTTTGTTTTACTGGTAAATTCATGCTTAATGAGTCATCCCTTGTCATTTATGAAAGGAAACTAGCGTTCCATTGTGAAAGCTAGAATTGAGTTAGTCAACCAGAAGCCAGCCTCTGACTGTTTCCAGATGCTTGCTCTTCCTTTCCCTGCAGGGTTTGGATGCAGCTCTCAGTCTTACCTCAGCCAGGAATTTGCTAAGCTTGCCTTTTCCTCCATATCCTTTCATTATGGCTAGATAGAGCCATGCTGAAGTCCGTTTGATGATTCCCCGTCATGATAGTTAATCAGAAAAATATGGACAGAAACTCCTGAGCTAAACACAATTGAAAAGGCAAAACTGGAGTCGCTTCAGGCTTTTTTTTTTTTTCCACGTTCTATGGACTTTGAAAATGACCTTGGTTCCGAATTCATTTCCTCCTGTGAGTGAGCAAGCACTGTCTTCCCCAGCTGTTTGGTGTCCTCCCAACACCTGACCCCCTGACACCACTTCAGACCTCTGTTAGGAAAGCTAGGTGGCGTGCCCAGGCTGCAGTAGGGTGCTTGCTGTGACCGGTAGCCAGTCCAGTTTTCTTAGAAGAGCCCGGTCAGTAAAGGTGATGGCTGACCCTTTAAGTATGTGAAGCCTTTCTGACTTACCTTTCCTTTCCTTGAGAAATGAAGCTGGAGGGAAGAAACAAACATAGAGTAATCATACATCGTCCCTCTCTTTGTTCCCACTCGAGTCTTCGTGCATCTTACCAGTGTGGATGCTAGGCAGAAACGGGTTCCTCTGCAGTGTAGGGAGTTCATTGATAGCCAATAGTCCTAACTGTCCAGCTCCTTGATTCTTCTCCAGTTGGTTTTCTTTCCAGCCTTCTCCAACCTAACCATGACTCCTGAAAGTGTATGACGGAAGGCTTGGACTGGAGCATATTGTATTGTTTTAAGTAATGGCCTTCTGGTTGTATTTTCTTCCTTCATTGGGACATGTAAGCCGCTGGAGATGCCTTTTCTGTTGCCACGTGTTTCATTACTGAGCTTTACAGTCTGCACTCCTGTGTTTTCTGTTAATATTTCATACATTCTGAAAGGTTTAGTAATTTTCCACGACCTAAAGTGTACTCTTTGAATTAATTTTATTCAGTGGATGTAGCTGTAAATTCTGTTCCATACATAGTTATACACCAAACACTCAAATGCTGGGGACACAAACGGAAGTCCTAATCCATAACGTACTTTTCAGTATGTAGAGAGGAAAGCAGCTTGATGATTTTGCAATATAATAATCCCATAGATACTACTGATACTTTTTCTGTCTTTTTCTGAGACGGTCTTTCTAGGTGTCACAGTCTGGCCCCAAGGCTCATGAGTGCTGGGATTACAGGCCCCACATCACTCATGTTTTTATAGGAGCAAGAGTAGACGTCGCATAGTTCAGAGGACAGTTCATGGTCAACAAACATACCCCAACGGAAGTCAGACTTGAGTTTCAAAGAAATCTAGAAGCTGAACAAAAGGCCCATTAGCCAAAGCGTGACAGGAAGGAACAAGGTGAGGTATGTCATGTTTGAAGAGCTTACATGTGAAGCAGAGATTGAGAGGCGATAAAGGTAGAGGGATCAGAGGCCTCCCTCCTCTCCCCAGAAATAGTACCATGGTAAAGAGCTCACATTTCATCCCTTAGGAAGTGGGGAGCTTCTGACCCAGCATTTAGTAGGGAACATAGGATTGGGTGCTTGTTTTTTGTGGGTTAGCCTCATAGCTCTATAGAAAATAGCTGTTATGTATAGATGTAGAACAGATCCCACAGAAACCTAGTAGCTAATGTCATTCTTATCTTCTAGTCTCTGTAGCTCAGGAGGCTGTGGGCATGGCTAACTGGGAGTTCTCCCAAGGCAGCAATCACGTTGTCAGCCTGGGCTGCAGTCTTTGCAGGGTCAGCTGAGAGAGAAGCCACTTCAGCCTCCCTCAAGCAGCTGCTGATAGTCTTCTGTTGTTTGGGGCTAGTGGACTGGATTCTAGTTCCTCTCCAGAGGTGTCCCTTCTTCTCTTGACCAATGGGCCTCTTAGGAAAAGAGCTCACAATATGGCAGCTGTGAGGTAGCAAGTGAGGGTGAAAGAAGCTAGGTCAGAGGCCAGGGTGTTGATGCTAATCAGGAAGCTGATTTCATCACTTGTCATACTCTGTCCATTAGTAGCAAGTTGTTAGGTCTCCCTCCCCCCCAACCACATTTTAGGGGTAGATGACATGGGAACATGAATCCCAAGGGTCTCGGGAGCCATCTTTGAAGCTGCCTGCCAGGCGGATTTAGGGCAGTAAGATTAGATGCCAAGGAGCCCTTTGGGGGCTAATGTAATAATCCAGGTGAATGATCTGGAAATCACTGTGGCTGTGGAGTAGGATGAACTAGTTACAAACTCTCTTGGGTGTAGGATCAGGACATTTCATTAGTAGATAGAGCATGAAGGCTCTAGGGTTAAGGAGGAGTCACAGATGATATTTAATTCTTCATTTTTGTAGCTGTCTTACTAAACAAATACGTTTTCCTTGAGTATGACTGAAAGTCCTGTCCAGGTTGAAAATGCCATCCTCTCTGCTCCCTCGCCTCCATGCTTAGTAAACTGGCTTGTCCTCAACCTGGCTACCACTGTGTGCTCCCCTATACTGTACGATCCCAGTTATTCCTGTCTGTTGAATCTCCTCTGTCTTTGTTCCCATTGCTGTTCTTTTTTACTCAAGAAATCATTCTATACGTAAAAGTTGGAAACACACTTCTAATTCTTTTTCTGTGTCCTTTTCTTTAATCTAGATTCTAAAATGCCTGCTATCTGTGTGTCTGTCCATTATTCAGCCAACACTTATCACGGGCATACTTGGTGACCAGCACTTTACTAGGCACCTTGGGAATATGATGGTGAGCCAGACAATGCCCCTGTTCCTTTGGTCTGCGTTAGTAGTTGCTCTTCCTTCTCATCTGTCAGAAATAGCAGGAATCCTTTAGGCACAGTTCCGACTATGATGGTGAGCCAGACATTGCCCTGTTCCTCTTGGTCTGCAGTAGTATCTCTTCTCGTGTTAGAAATATCATGAATCCTTAAGGCACAGTTCCATTGCTACTTTGCTGGGAGGTGCTTTGAGATCACAGGCCTGAATTCCCGTGGTCCGCACCCCCTGCAGATGCTTCCAAGACAACTCCATATTTGCCATTTAGAGATTGCATAAGGTTGAAAGTGAGCAGTGGCTTCAGTTGTTAAGAGCCATGAAATTATTTCTGATCTCTTCCCCTGGTCTGTAGCCAGCAGTGGAACAGAGTGTCACCCCCTGACTTACTGGAGTCATGTGCAGAGCTTTGCAGAGCTGTAGATAGTGGACCTTCCTTAGATATGCCGGTTCATCATGCCAAAACTAAAAGCAAAACGAGCTCCACGGTGAATTTGGTGACTAGCCAGGCTAGAGGGTGTTGCACTAGCATCACCCTCAGCATTGTGCTGTTCGTTTTGTTTCAGCACAGTCATCCAAGTGACCTAAAGCAATAATTCGGATGTTTGTGAAGATCACCTGTGTCCATAGTGACCTTTGCACCCACTTCCTAGAGGAGTCCTCATCCATCTGTGGGAGTAACCAGGCTGCTCTGTATTTTAAATAATGAAAATATGACTGAGAGGGCTGGGGGGAGGGGAGGGCGGCGGCATGGCTTAGCAGTTGTGAGTACTTGCTGCTCTTGCAGAGAACCAGAGTTTAGCTCCCAGATCCTACATTGGGTGACTCACAGCTGACAGCCCCAGGGGATCTGATGCCCTCTTCTAGTCTTCTCAGATATCCACAGGCACAGGTGCATGAGTACTGTGCATACACACACGCTTCTTTTTGAGCTATGACTGGTAAATAAATAACCAGATTTAGAAATAGTAGATAGGCCGGGCAGTGGTGGTGCACGCCTTTAATCCCAGCACTCGGGAGGCAGAGGCAGGTGGATCTCTGTGAGTTTGAGGCCAACCTGGGCTACAGAGTGAGTTCCAGGAAAGGCACAAAGCTACACAGAGAAACCCTGTCCTGGAAAAAAAAAAAAAGAAGAAGAAATAGTAGATAAATCAATGAATACATTAGTGGATATATTCTCTCTAGATCCTTTACTCAATAACTTTCTGAATCTATAAGAAATTTGGAACAAAGACCAGTAGATTATTTTTTTCTGAAATTCTATTAAATCATACTCTGTACTTTAAGGAAGTGTAGTATTACCATCTTGCAGACAGGGATTTTTTTTTTCCAAATAGAGATTATTAAAGCATGGCTTAATAAGTTTTTTTTTTTCCTTTAGTGTTATTCCTCTTTTAAGAGAGTCTGTTGGAATATTAATGCAGAGAACTCCTCCCTCGTTGGAAAATACACTTCCCCAGTGCTATCAGAGGGTAAGATTGGCAAACTTTTGGAGTGTATGTTGTTTCCAAACTGTTAGGATTTTCATCTTGTATAAATATGGGTGGTATGTGCATATAATTTAATCTTTCTTCCAAGACTGCATGGTGACCATGAATGTCATTCATATAAACCCAAGTAAACTCATTAGAAAGTAATGAGTTTACTAAATTTTATTAAAGAAAATGTGTGTACTGTCCATGTCTAGAAATTGAGCTATTAAAAGAAATAGAATCTGTTAACTAATGAAATAAGCATATATTATAAGCATATAACTGTTTTATTTACTGTTCTATTGCTGTGAGAGACATCATGACCAAAGCAACTCTTATAAAAGAAAGCATTTAATTGGGGGCTTGCTTGTACTTTCAGAGGTTTAGTCTGTTTCATTATGGCAGGAAGCATGGCGGCAGGCAGGCATGGCGCTAGAACAGTAGCTGAAAGCTACATCCTGATCTGCAGGCAGAGGGACAGACAAACACACACATACACACACCTGGGCCTGCTGTGGTCTTTCGAAACCTCAAAGCAGCCAGGCAGTAGTGGCGCACACCTTTAATCCCAGCACTCAGGAAGGAGGCAGAGGCAGGCGGATCTCTCTGAGTTCGAGGCCAGCCTGGTCTACAGAGTGAGTTCCAGGACAGCCAGGGCTACACATAGAGAAACCCTGTCTCAAAAAGAAAGAAAGAAAGAAAGAAACCTCAAAGGCCTCACCTAGAGACACACCTCCTCCAACAAGGCCATACCTCCTAATCCTTCCCACACCCTGGGGACTAAGCATTCAAACATATGAGCCTATGGGGACCATTCTCATTCACACCACCACACCAGTGTATTTAAAAATGTCTATTTCTATGCATATGCATGTGTTTCTGTGTATGTATGCCACATGTGTGGGTGTCTTTTGAGGACAGAGGAGCATCAGAGCCCCTGGAGCTGGAGTTCCGGCAGTTGTGAGCTGCCTGACGTGGGTGCTGGGAACTGAGCTCCAGTTCTCTGAAGAGCAGCAAGTACTCTTAACTGCTGAAACCATCTCCGCCACCTTCTAGATGATTCTGTTTGTTATGTTTTATTTTGTTTTGTTTTTGTGGTGTTCACTGTGTATCAGATCCTCTTCCAAAACACTAGAGACAAATGGTGAACAAAGAAAGACACTGTGCTCTCATGGAGCTCACGGTCTAGTGGGCACAAACATGTTAAGTGATGTTAGTGATACGAAAATGTCAGTGATGTGCACTGTGAGAAATGAAATGAGAATGTGGTAGATGTGGATGGCTACATCAGATTCAGCAAGGAAACTATATCCAAGGAAACCGAAACCCTGATGGCCAGAAGTGTCCAGGCATATACAAATCCTTAAGAAGAATGTTCCAGAATGCACACACACACAAAACCACTAATGGGAGGCAGCTATGACTGGAACTAATTTAGTGTATTTGGAGACTAGCAAAACAGGTTTTGTGGCTGCAGCATGATAAATAAGGGGGAAAGTGATTGGCAGGTTGGAAAGAAGGCAAGGACCAGATGTTAGGAGGTCTTGGTCATGTTAAGGGGCTTAGACTTCACTCTCAGTGGGAAGATCTGGAATGCTTTGGCGCAGTGGGAATGTAATGAGTTTAGTGCTTTAACAAGATTGTCCTATGTAGAGAGCATGTTTTACAAGCTGGCTCAGACTTCTGTCATTGGCAGCAAGATGGAGGCAAATACATATTTGGGATGTGTTTTTAGAGGTTTGCATTAGTGAAGGGGAAAGGGTGCTGTCTCACAGCTTGGTGTACGGTAATGCTGCTGTGGAGGTTGAGACGAGGGTGAGAAGTGTTGGAGAGCAGGAAGTTAGTTCCAAATAAGACTCTGTTGATAATACATTCAGACATTTAGGGAGGATGACAGCTAAGTAGCACATCTGGCATTGTGGCACTGATTAGGACTGATAAGATTGAAAGTCAGGCCAGGAAGTAGCTCAGGAGTAGAGTGCTAGCCAGCATGTGCAGGCCATGCGTCAGGTTCTCGGGGGAGGGTGGGGACATGAGGACAGAGGAATGTCTGAAGCATTGGGAAGGCATGTGGTGACCCTGGGAGAGGACAGAGTTCTGCTCTCTTGGCTCTGTTTTCACCTCCAAATGCAGAGCACAGGTGGAAGAGCCGGAGAAGGAATTAGGGGAGCTGCAAAATCAGAAAACGGAGAGTGGTCATCTCACTGTCATACTTCTTCTTAACTGCGTGTGCTGTGTTTTGTCCATTTGTGTAGGTATTCAAAAGTATATCTTTAATAAATGTCCCTCTGGCCCATTAACCTTGTCAATGGAATGAATTCTATCACTTCTAAGTCTGTGTTGATTCCTGGCCTTTGTTTCCTCCCCCTTTTTCTGTGGTCTACATACTTTGTCATACTTTGTCCTGCTTTGTAACCCGGCTGTACTTAAACACTTCTCTGATCCACGTGTGAAATGAGAACTTCCCTCTAGTTCCCCTCAGATGTCGCTACAGATTTTGATAAGTGTTCGTTCATTCTCTTTCTCCAATCTGTCTCAATGTCACCGGAACACGAGTACTCCATAGGCATTTGTCCCAGCATCCCTTTTTTCTGATTTGCCTGATAGTTATATGTAGGTAGGAGGGGCTGTCTTGATCTTGATGCTGACATCTGGCCTGTGTTTCAGGTGCAGCAGTTACAAGGAGTTTACAGCTTACAGGAACAGCACTTCTGGACTCTCTGTTCTGATGTTTACGTTGGGACCTTGAAGCTCATAGTCGCCCCTGATGCTGATGCCAGGTGGATCTTAAGCCAAACACATAATATTTTTACTCAGGTATGACTTGTTACAAACCTCTTTTAAGAGTCTTATGTTTCTCTACATCTGCTAGCTTTAAAAATCCTATGTTTAACATGTCAAATATTGATGCTACTGAAGGAAAAGAGCAGGAAACATTGCTCTCCAACGTGAGTCAACATTTGGAAGGCCTTTAAAAGTTCTTAACTATCTTCTTTCTTTCTTTTATTTTATTTTATTTTTTCCAGTGCTGGGTATTGACTCAGGGCCTTCTACTTCAGTTAGTATTGTTGAATGGAGTCTAGGCAGTCCTCTAAGCAGAATTACTTTTCTGTGATGTATGTGTCACTGGTTATATATTTCTCTTTCTCTCCCTCACATCTTCAGACATGAATATAATATGCAGTCTAGTTAAATTCAAGGCATTACAGAAATTAGAGATTCTGCCTCCTGATGAGAGACACACATGCTTAGGTTCCTTATGAATGAATTACTGACAGATCTAATGTTAATTAGGATTTACATAATCCCAATCTTAGATGCAGTTAAGACTCTGCTGTACAGTGTGCTGGTACCACTTGCTCAGAATTTTAACAGCTTTTTGAGAGACATAGTATATAAATTGTCTCATCTCTATAAATGTGCTTCATCGTGGCTTTCTTAATGAAGCCTTGGAGGTCTATGCAGTCTATCTGAATACTTCTCACTGTTCCATGTTTCAGGGACAAAGGAGAGGGACATGGCAGTAACCTTCTGCTTACTGCCCTCCCCAGACCACAGTCCTCTCCTTTACCCTGTGTCTTCTCCGAGTGCTGCGCCCCTCCTCGGAGTGGCCTCTGTGAGCCCCCTTCTAGCACACCCTGCACACCTGCACACTCCCGGCTTTGTCGTTGACTCACAGCTCTCTCTGTAAAAAGGAGTGTTGCAGCTTCTCGTTTGAGAACCGCAGGAGCACGGCAAGGCTTCCAAAGTCTTAACCCTGCCTGCCTTTGGAAATGGCTGAATTTGAATGTGCCTTCAGCTGCCACTTCTGTTTCAGAAACGATATTTGAGCTTGGAATATTTAAAGCCGTTTATCAGTGAAGGTCCTGACTAGTTGATTTCACTCCTTGTAGCTACCAGGGATTCTCTTTGAGGCTTGCTGTAAAGGTCATCAAAGCCCTTCCCCACGCCACCGGGGAGTAGGGGTCACATTCTAAAGTAACTTTTATTTACACTTAGTGATTCTAAAGGGGTTTTTTTTTTTTTTTGTTTTGTTTTTTGTTTTTTTTTTTAGTGCTCACATACCAGAATAGAATATTTAAATAATTTATTTCCTTTTCTGCTTATGCAGTGGTAATGTGTGTCCTTGAAGCATGAGCAAATGTCAGGGCTTGCTGTAACAGATTTCACTTCATGAAAGTAAATTTTTAAATTACTTTGTGTTTTAAGTTACATCTTACGTAGAACTCTCACTTATCAAAATGAAACCTAGTTGACTGCTTTTTCGAGGGGGGCAAAAATGATCACATACAGTGAGATGTCTCAGCAGCTGAAGGACCTCGCTGCCAAGCCTAATGACCTACCTCACATGATGGGAAGAGAAAATTGACTCCCCTGACCTCCACAAGCACCCCACACAAAATGAGTAGATGTAAAGTAAATGAATCCACTTTTTAGACTGGCGCTGACTCTGTAGTAAGTGTCTATTCTTGGTTCTGAAGGAGGACTCCTGCTGCTGAGGTGACTGTGTGTTTGGTGTCTTTCTTCCCGCTGACCCTGAGTGAGAATGTAAGGGGTGGGCTTGGTTACAGACATTTTCATGAAAGCTTGCGTTAGGTAACTTTAAACGGAAAGAAACAGAAATCAGACAGTTTGAAGTTTCTATTTAGTTACGTGGTCTACATCTGTGTGGATTTAGAACTGTGTGGCCTTGTCCTTTGATCGTTTTCCAGAGTCACCGATTTCTCTTCAGCTGCTAAAGACAGGCTCGTGTGGGAGTGTGGGAGAGGGGAGGGAGTTGCTGGAAGTCACTTGGGGGCTCGTACTCCTTCAGGAATAGTAGTGAGTGTAATCCAGTGTGGACCGTCCAAGTTGTCTTGTGCAGCCAAGTCTTCCTCAGTGGCCATGCAAACTAATGGTTTGAAATGAATGATCAGTTGATAACTGGAGAAACAGAAAGTGAGACTCTGGGTTAGAAGCAATGCAATAGTTTATGGCTTTTGTTTAAACTGGCCAAGATCACTTGTTAATGGTGTACGTCACAATTATGGTTGTAGCCTTAATGTACTCTGTTTTATTAGCAATAGTATTTGAAGAAAAATTCTTAAATATGTTCAAAGAAAGATCTCGAATGTACTTGAGGTTCATTATCCCCCTCCATTCCTTAAAGCACAAGAACCAGCCAGACCACTGCACATTCTCTCCTGGCAGAGCCCTGCTCAGTTTCCCAGTTGGCTCTCCCGCTAGGGCAGTTAAGTCCTGAGCCCCCGGCATCCTGAGCCCCCGGCTTCCTGAGCCCCCAGCTTCCTGTCTTTTGTGCTCTGTACTCTGACCTGAAAATAGACGTGAACAGTATATCCAGGAAGGAATCAAAAAGCCTCCTCCCAAACACAAGTCAGGGTCCCTAAAATACAGAAACCCCCCGCCTCCTCCAGCCCCTGTGTTCGTAATCCCCCTTTCTCTGACCGGCAGCATCATCCAGGCTTGTGCTCTCTGCTTGAGTGGTATGCACAGAAGAAAGGGTCATGTTCCCTTCTCTAAGTAGGTTTCTGGTTTCCTCCCCTTCCAACCCTCTTTTTTTTTCTTTTTGTAATGGGCTTTAATGTTTATTGGGTATTGATTTTGTTTGCCTGCTCTGCAGACTTTTCCTTAGCCGTTTTTCTCACCTTCCTTTATCACATGTACCTAAAGTCCAGGAGGCTAAGTAGACAGCTATGGGATCTTATGTATCCCTAGGTCTGCTGTTTCCATTAAACCATATGATCTGTGTGTTCATTGGCTGGTTGGTAGTAGCGGACACAATAATGATGGCCGCAGCGGCGGCAACACTGGCACTTCCTGAGAGCCCGCAAGGTGTCAGTTACAGTGATAGGGATTAACGTGTTTGTGACCACAGGCGGTTTACAGAAAAAGACGCCAGATCTGGTTTCTTTCTTTTTCCTTGTGTTTGTTTTGTGATGTTAAGTCAGCACTGAGCTGTATCCCCAGTTCTTGGTTCTTCTCACTGGCTGTGTCATTAAGTAGCCCAGGCTGGCCTTGAACTTGCTCTGTAGCTAGGGCAGCTTCAGAGTTACAGGCTTCCTGCCCCTGCCTCTGTTTCAAGAGCACTAGGATAACAGGTGTGTCGTAATAACCAGTTAGACTGTTATTCTTGACTTAAAATTTAGTCATATTTACTTACATTTCATTAACTCTGTAGTATCTCTTGTGGAAGAGAAAGATAGTTTGGCATGACTTCATTTTACATTTTTTTTAAAAAATTATATGTGTAGGTGTTTTGCCTGCATGTATGTCTGTGCATCATGTGTGTGCCTAGTGTCAGCAAAGGCCAGAAGAGGACATCAGATCCCTGGAACTGGAATTACAGATGGTTATGAGCCACCATATGGGTGCTGGGAATTGAACCTGGGTCCTCTGGAAGAGCGAGCAGTGCTCTTAATCTCTGGGCCATCTTCCTAGCCCCCCCCCTTTGCATTTCAAAGGAATAAAGATTAACATGTTCAGTCAAAACCTCAAGCAAAAATGAATCTATGGCTTTGGTCCAAGAGAATACCAGTAAAACAACCATTTCTGCAGTCATATTCCTGTTGGTTTTTCTGACTCTAACTTCTTTCTTGGCGCTATCCCGAGCCGAGCCCGTAGCACCAGGCTAACTTTTGGGGTGGAGACAGGGCAGTGAACTGAGGGTTAAAATGACTAGCCATCCTTCCCATTAAAGAAGGCGCAGACCACTGGGATAGCTGTCACGTCTTCCTGTCGGGAAAGCCTAGATCTCTTTGTGTCAGGCATTGGTCACTGGCCAGAAGATTCTTTGGAAATTTGGCTTTCTCTTTACTCTGAAGGAGATTGGGATGAACATGGGAACTGGAGAAGCAAGCTGCCCGGCCCACTGGGACAGGTGGATGCAGCAAATGACTTCTTTATCTTTGCTGTTGGACTGAGCTTTTGTGGAAAGCTGCTATCCCCTCAGGGACTGATATCAGATTGAGTAATTAACTCATGATTATGCAAAGATAATTTATCTAGCCCTTTGTTTTTCTCTCCCCTCTTCATTGCCTTGGGCTACTCATTTCTTATTACTGTCTTCCCCGTGCTAAGACTGGGGTAATGAAAACGGCAGGCAATAAAAAGGAGCCCAACTGTTTTGCCCATTTTACTTTCATTAGCAATTTTGTTTAAGAAGGAAAGATATTAAACAATATGTTTGGGCAACATTTTTACTTTCTATTAAGATTACACATAGACGATCCCAGAGCCATCTGGGTTGAGTAAATCAACTCATATCCTTGCAGTAAATCAGAATAATTTATAATAACAGCCTTTGTAGCGAGTGAAATTTTTTTCTCATATTATTCACACATGCTCTTGACAACAGTGCCCACTCTAGGGAAGCAGGTTTATTAACTACTTGTTAAATATTAGATGAGCATATAACACTCCCGCAAATCAGTAGCACTGATTTCATCAACACTATTTCGGTGAGGAGAACTGGGCTTAGGTTTTCCTTTGTGGGTAAAGATCATACAAATGCTAAGTTCCTCCCTACAAGCCTGTCAGCCAAAGGGAAGTAGAAACAAGGTCACTTTTCTGTAAGTTAAATAGCAAAAGTTGTAGCTTGTCATGGGAAGGCTTTTGCAGGAAGGCAAAAAGCGTATTTTCTGTGCTGACAACCTAGGGTCTGTCTACTTTTTTATTATACTGGAATAGGTCCTAAAGCTAGCTTAGGCATTCATCAGTATTGCACAGAACCTTTCCACCTGAGTTCCAGAAAAAAATGAGCTGTAATAGAAATGAGGGGTGTTTTGAGGAGCCCAGTGTTACTGTTCTAAGGTCACATTAATACCTCTTTATCCCCTGTTGAGAACCTGTCCTTATAAAGTAATGGCAAGAGCATTCTTGTTTCTTTCTTTTTTTTTCCCTGCTTCTATTTAAAAGTAGTTTGTGCTTGAAAGAAAGAAATTAATAGGATTTTAATTCATTCAGTAATATTTATTAACCTCTTGCTGTGTGTCAGATATTACCGAGGTTCTGGGAGTCTGGAATGCAAAAGAAGACAAATATGTTTCTCTTGGAGAGATTACATTATAGTGGAAGAACAGAAATGATAAACTGACTGAATAAGTAATCTTTACGATCTTAAGTGGCAGTGTAGGTGTGTCTGGAGTGTCTGGTCCTGGGCTGACCTGACAAAGTGGCAGGGATTTGGGTGAGGGTAGAAGGAGACTGGGCTGTCTGAAGTATCCCTAAGCGGTCTTTGTTTTTCCCCTCTGGCATTACATCTGACAACTGGTGTTTTCTTCTCTTGTCCTTCCCTCTTCTTCCTGTCCAGGCCCTGATAGAATATAAACTGTGAAGACAAGGCTATTTTGTCAGGTTTTTCCCCCTTTTGTATTCCTAAGTGAGAGGCTATTGCTTGGAAAGCAATAAATGCAAGAGTAAATACTTATTGGATTAAAAAAGTAAATGCAGCCGGGCAGTGGTGGCGCACGCCTTTAATCCCAGCACTTGGGAGGCAGAGGCAGGTGGATCTCTGTGAGTTCGAGGCCAGCCTGGGCTACAGAGTGAGTTCTAGGACAGGCACCAAAGCTACACAGAAAAAAAGAAAAGTAAATGCATTTTGTAAGGGTTGTGTAAGACGAATCTTAAAAGGTCTTATTAAATAAAAAAAAAAATCCAGAGCCATATAATGGGGTAAAAATGAAAGATCAGAGAAGCAGAACAAGCCACAGCTAACCTTATCTCGCCAACTTCTCAGCTGATCCTGTTTCCTCAAACTGGAAGCTTCTGAGTCTTCATCTGAATTGATCTCAGCTGAACTGCTGTTAAAAGCCTAAAAGCTTAAAAGCCTCTAGTTCTTGGTCCTCACACCTTATATACCTTTCCTGCCACCACTTCCTGGGATTAAAGGAACCATGCCTGGCTCTGTTTCCAATGTGGTCTTGAACTCACAGAGATCCAGATGGATCTTTGCCTCTGGAATGCTAGGATTAAGAGTGTATGCCAGCACTGTCTGGCCTCTATGTCTAATCTAGTGGCTGTTCTGTTCTCTGACCCCAGATAAGTTTTATTAGGGTACACAATATATTGGGGGACATAATATATCACTACAGAGTTGTGAGGACAGACCTCACTGATGTCTTCATAGGGATGTGATGAGAACATCTTCTGTAGCAAGTCTTTCTCTGTACCACCAGCTCCCAAATAACAACATGTAGACTTTTTATTAATTATGAAAGCTTGGCCTTAGCTTAGGCTTGTCCCACTGGCTTTTATAACTTAAATCATCTCATTTTAATCTACATTCTGTTGCATGGCGTCTCTCCATGCTGTTGATGCTGCTTTCTCCATGTCTGACTCACAACCCCACCTGTTTTCCTCTCTGAATCCTCTCTGTTCCCAGAAGTCCCGCTTAACCTCTTCCTGCCTAGCTATTAGCCATTCAGCTCTTTATTGAACCAATCACAGTGACACGTCTTCACACAGTGTAAAGGAATAACTCCGCAACAGCCATGTGGCTGTCGTAAGGAGCAAAGTTCACAGGAAGGCTGTATAGCTAAGGGGAGTAAACAGAGGAGGAGGAGGAGGAGGAGGAGGAGTGATCAGTGAGATCAATGGCAAGTCAGGAGCCACATTCCACAGCAGCGTGGTGGCCATTGTACAGACTAAGGGAGATCGGCTGTTGAGTGGTTGGAGGCAGAGAGGGACACTTGTCCTTGTAGTTAGTATTCTGAGAATAAACAGGAATGTGAAAGCCAGGCAAGGGGCATTGATAACATCTAGACAAGAGTTGATGGTGGCGAGGGTGGGTTCAAAGTGATGGAGATGATGTAAAGTGGTCAAATTCTGGTTTGGATAATATTTTGGACGGGAAGCCACCAAGTTTTGCAAGTAGATTGGATATTGGATGTGAGAAACAGAAAGAGGTTTAGAAGGAGCAGAACTGAGGGTAGGTCAACTGGTGTGATGGGAAGAAAGAGTACAGTGGCCCTGTGCTGCTTCTTGGATACCCCCAACAATGTCAAGTTCCAATGTAAGTGGTAGGTGCAAGCTCCAGTCTGGACATACAAACCTGGAGGTATGAACACATGCAAAGGTTGACTTACAGTCTGGCTGTAAGAGGAGACCATTAGAGAACAAGTATAGATTACAAGGACTAAGCTTTTTGTCAGCGGTTATTGCTCAATTATAGAAGAAACAGTGAAGGAGACTAACCAGTGAATATTCTCGGAAAGTGTCACAGGGAAAGTGTTTGGCACGAGGAGACTGGTGATATGTATTATTCCTGATAATCAGGACTGTGGGATGGTCTGAGCAGTTTGGAAGTTGCTTGACAGATAGTTGTAGAAAGTGGTGAGATGTAAAATGAGGGTTGAAATGCCTGCAAGAGCAGTGGAATTAGAGACAGTGACTGTGGACATGTTTGGGTATTTTGGCTACCCACAAGAGCAGAGATTGAGACTATCCAGGCAGGAAGGGATGCTGGGTAAAGTAAAAGATTTTTAAGGTAGAAGAAACTATAGTGTGTTTGACACTAAGAGAAATGACCCAATTGATTGAATAAAATTGATAATATAGATGAAATAGGGGGTAATTTAGAGAGCAATGTTCGTGAATAGCAAGTTCATATCCCAAACTAGAGGAACTGGCATGTAAAATAAGTAACCAGTTGCTGGTTGTGATTATTAAAAATAAGTGCCTATGTTGTCATGGGAAGAGCTAGCCTGTGGTAAGCTGGTTTTAATAGTGGCTAATCAAGCACTGTCATGTTCTCTAAACAGTGAGGGCAAATGGATATAATAGCACATGAGTAGGGCGTGTGACTTATAGCATAGAATTTTTTTTTTTCTGTAGTAGTTTGACAACTTGAAATGAAAATAGATTGTTTCTTAGAAGCAGAAGACAAAAATGATTCCATTTTCAAAGAAAAATGAGGTGGCGTTTGCTTTCTTGCCACTTTTTTAGAATGTTCATCTGTTACAGGTTTTATTACAGGTTGGTTCTAATTGTTCTCTCTAACTTTTCAGGCTGGAGTGAGGCAGCTTTATGTACAGATTGACTTTGCAGCAATGTAGTCAATGAAAAGAAATTGTTTGAGGACCAAAATTTTCCAGTACTGTACAATCCAAAGCATTGTACTACCCAGTGCTCTAAAACGGAGACGTCAACACTACATCTCGGAAGCACCCAGTAGTGCAGGTAGAGTCGGCGTGAGCTGGGGATCACAGCCGGATCCTGCCCAGACTGTGGCCTTGTGTGCTCTCCCCCCAAGCCATTCCGATTGCTAAGGTTTCTGGGTTTGTTCTGGGGTCTTGGGTTATCTCTCGCTTTTTTTTTTTCTGGGGGTTCTTGCTGATCACCTTCAGCCCATCCTATCATTACACCCAGCCAGTGAGAAATTCAGACCATGGGCCGCCAGTCTTCTGAATATCTTCACTAAAGCTGCTGGAAACCACTGCTTGTATTCCCACAAAACCAGTGTTGTTTTTACAAACAGAAGTCTGTTTTCTATGTGATGTCACAGTTGTTGATGCTCTTCAGTGTAATCATACGTTTGTAAAATTGTTTGTACCTTGCAAACTTATGAACCAAACCATATTGGGTTTTCAAAGTGCCTTTGTATCCGAAAATATATTTGCCAGCATAGAAATGTACCATTAAAGGTCATATGTATGGTTTTTTAATGGATATTCTGTAATTTGTACAAAATAAGACTTGCTAGTAACATGTATAATTGTCTTTTGTGTATTTCCAGCATAGGTTTAAGTATATTAAATTTCTTGTCTTGTGAAAAAGAACATTATTTTGCTTTATAAAAAAATTCAGTGATCACATTAAGATACTTTGTAGACTAGTTTCAAAAGTGCAGATACATTGGAAAAACTCATTTAAACCAAAAACTCTCCTCCATTACAGGTTCTAAACCCTTCACCTGTCTGTGGGAAATCCTTCAGTAGCTGTCCTCATCATTTTCATAGATTCTGATAGTGATGAGAAAAAGCACCGCAGAGTTGGCAGAAATAACTGTGACAGTGACATTTTACATCTTCATCCTCTTTTCAGGTGCCAAGTAGTACAGGGTTTTTGTTTTGTTTTGTTTTCTGATTTTGTTTGCACAAGTACAAATTACTTCCAGGAATTCTAGGACAGCATTTGATTGAGTGTGAACTGTTATCACTGTGGAGCAAATATGGTGATATAGAATTCTTTCTAAAATGGGTATCTTACAAATAGTTGGTTTTCTAGGGTCTCCAGTACTTGAAAAATAAAATTTTGATGGGCATGATGATGGACACTTTAATCCCAGCACTCAGAAGGCATGGGCAAGCAGATCTTTGGAGTTCAAGGCCAGTTTGGTCTTGCAGGACAGCCAGGGATACATAGAGACCCTGTCTTAAATAATAAATCAACCGTAATTAGAGATGACAGGTGCTTAACACTCAAGTGTTCTTCTGGAGAGATGCTGTTTGGGTGAACATTTTTTCCATTGTGCTCCATTTATCCCAGCAAAAATTCCCCTTAGTTTAAATAAGTTAATAGTTAGCAAAATTTTAAAAACCTTGAAAGGCAAAAATGAAGAGTGTAGATCAGTGACAGACACTTTATCAGTAAGGTGGCCGAATTTACTGTTGATTTTTGCCTGAGTTTTTGAGTCCCTTTTGTCCTACTTCTGACCTACAATTTATGAACTAGTCTGTATTAGGAGAGCTACAGCAGTCTCGACTGCAGCAGAATACCACACAATGCCTGTGGTGCCCTTTTTGTAAATCAAGTGGTGATTTCAAACCCTGTTTGCTTTTTGCCAGGTAGTTCTAAAGCCAAGACTCCCTGCAGTAGATTGTGTTTGATTGGAACAAATTCGGTAATCTTTTCAGGAGGGAACATACAAATGGAAATGTCCTGGTCCTGGACTGCTTTTTCATTTCTGTTCTGAGTAGTTGAGTCGGACGGATCCCAGGATATTCTGTGGGTTGGAGCACACTGCTGGAAATGAGAGGTCTAGATGAAGGCACAGACTCAGATGTGAGCCTCCCAAGCTAAACTTGGTGACTCACTGTATCGACACTGTACACATGGAGTCCACTTTGCTGCTTATAAGATTTACGGAAGTGAAGTTGTTGTTGAAATGTGTGCTTCTGTTTAACTAGACCTCAGTGCCCAATCCATGAGTGTTGCTTTTCCTTTGGTGAGGCATGGAATATGTTTGATGTGAACTAAGTTTGCACTTTGTTCCAAGAGCTTGCCAACTCATAACATTCTGCAGGTTGGCATTTACACTTTTGCTTAAATGTTGGCATACCTGTATGTACCAAAAAAAAAAAAGAAAAAGAAAAGAAAAGAAAGAAAGAAAGAAAGAAAGAAAGAAAGAAAGAAAGAAAGAAAGAAAGAAAGAAAGAAAGAAAGAAAGAAAGAAAGAAAGAAAGAAAGAAAGAAAGAAAATGTGAGCAGAAACAACCTTTCACAGAAAGAAAGCTTGTCTTCTAGTGTTCTTGATGCAGTCATAATACTAACCAGTGGTCCACTAAGAAATACTACCTGGTTATGGTAGTAAAAATAAATCAGAATACTCCTAACATTAGGCCAATATTCATTTTTAGAAAGCGAATCTGAGTATAAATTTGCCAATCTATGAATAACCAAAGTCTTTTCTCTGAATAACAAACCTGCTTTGTTCAGGGAAAGTTACCTTACCAGACAAATGTCCCCAACTAGATGTATTTTCAAAATTCCTTGTATTACTTGATGAAGAACTTGACCGAAGTGTGCGTCTTCGTGAAGGACAGTATCTAGTTACGTGTAGGTTAGTGTCCCTCTACTGCCATCCACTCCCCTTTGCAGTGGAGGCATAAGATCATAGCGACAGATGTCATTGTGATTTCCCTTTATCTAGATTCTTCAGAGCCTACACATACGTACTGGCAGCCAAAATACTGTGACTTCTATGTACCTCTGTAAAGCAGCCAAATCAATAACCCCAGTGCAGCTGATCGGAACGTCCGTGTTTTTACAGACAGTACATGGGAACCAACAAGGTGCAAATGCTGGGATTTAAGAGAACACATTACTTACCGTAGAATTGCACACCTAAGCAAAGACTGTGCTGGGAACAGTCTGTACTACCTCTCATTTTCATGAGAAACCTGAGGTCCAGAAAAGCTCTCATTTCCTTAAGATGACAGGGCTAAGTGGTGGCAAAGCCAAGGTTCGAATGCGATTATCCGATGCCCATGTCGAGAGTTCTCTCCACTGTGCTGTGCTGCTTCCCTGTGGGACCTTGCCTTTCTGTAAATGTGACTAAATATGGCTTGTCAATAAAGAACTCTGACCTCTAGTTTGGGTCCATGAAGGCACTTTATAAATGGAATGTTGTCTCAGTTTTCATACATAATTGTGAAGTTTAGATTATTTCCATAGTATTTGTTGCAGAATAAATTATAATAATTGTTTTTTTATTCTTCCAAAACCAGCTCTTGACTTGGAAAAAGGAAACAAAAATTGTACTTTAGATACTTTTAACTTGTGAGTGAATTTTTATTAATTGCCCAAGGCTCAGGCCAGTTGAATGCTGGCTTACTTTCCTAATTTTGCTTAATGTGCTGTAAATGGGTTCCTTTTAGATAGCATGCTGAGTCACAGGTCATGCCATTTCAGCCTGCCTGCCATGTTCTGTTTCAGCCATTGGAGAGCATTTTTTACTTTAAAAGTTCTCAGAGCAGAGCTGTGCAAATGGGGGACAGTAAGTGTATGGAACACATCTTTTACTTCACTCGGTCAAGTTCTGAAATCTTCATCAGAACTGCAAATATTAGGCCACTCCGTGAATATATTACCTTGGCCAAGTTAAGGTCTTTTGTTTGCTTGTCTTTCTACAAAGAGTCACCATTGTTTGAAACACATGGTTTTCCAATTCTCTGTTCTGTGAAAGACTCTCAGGATATGATTTACAGAGGCCTCCTTAATGATTCAGATCTCTACCACAGAATCAAGACAGACAGTGAAAAAATCGTCTATCAAGGGTAGCGTTTGCAGAGATACAGCAGAGAGGTGTAACTATTTAAAGGCCAAATGGCTGGGGCTCCTTTTGATGAGGTCATCTTTGGTTTATATTTGGCCATTTCCTAACTACAGATAACACAGAAAACAAGGTAGATCGTCTCTGCTAAATATTTATGTATCCGGATACTTGGTGGCTTTTTTTGTGTTCTCACATCTTTATAAAGAGAATTTTGCATGATTTTATGATTGACGGCATCTGAAAATCCAGTCCATGATTCTCACAGCACGAGGAAGGAGTCCTTATCTGGGGGAGTCTGTGGTCTGGCAGCAACTCAGTCTTTTCTGATGACTGTTTTTAAAAGACCCACCAAGTTGTAGCACATCTGTGTAGACTCCTGGAAAATCGGTGAACATTCAAGGTGCCGTTGCTATGGGAACATTTACAAACTGCCTCCAGCCTGTTTTTTCTTATGCTCTATATGTTTGCCTTATAACTTGGCCATGGAACCAAAACCATGCTGGGGAAATGGCACTAGAACTCCTTAAGTCCATTTAACAAGCAATCAGAAGAAAGTTTCATTGGAAGTCGTAGTGGAGCTGCTCACTGACAGCATTCTTTGTGCCAGCATGAAGAAGAGAGTGCCCGCCCTCAAGAACATCACTGGGGGATCATCGGCCAAAAAGCACCGATCAATCTTCAGAAGGGTGAAGTAGTATCTGATTTACACATTGCATTTTACACAAAGCTTTTCGATATGAAAGTCTGTTTCATAAATAGAAGCCTGGGCTTCCGCCACAAACTTTGAATACAAATTTGTGATTTTGACTGTGATGTTGGAAAGCACAAAAAAAAAAAAAAAAAAAAACGAAAAGAAGTCTTGTATCTCCTTTTCCGCTTTGACTCAGTGGGTTTCTGCTTACAGGCTCATGACACATGTAGTTCCCAGTCCCTCTTGGTAGACGGGAGCCATGCAGCCTGAAGGGTAGGGTCAGGGGGACGCTGGCACTCACTGCAGGGAACATCTCAGCAAGCAGCTCTGCGATCTTTGTCCAGACTGGATCTCTGTTCACTCTGTCCATTTCTCCCCAGCTAGCCTCTGAGATGCTCAATCTCTTGTCTACTTTCCATGTTGTTGGGGGTTTGGCAGAACTGAGACCGCGCTGGGGCCTTCTGGACTGCACAGGCATGATGAGGATTGTGTCGCCTCCCATGGTTTGGTGGAGAATTGCCATTGTGCCCTATCTTTTAAGGGCTGTCTACTCCCCCCGGATATTTTGTCATCCAAAACTCTTTCAGAGATACCTCTTGAAGGGGTTTCTAATGAAAACACCATTTCATGTCCCTAGAATACACTTACCATTTTTGTCTTGTTTATCTTCAAATATTTTTTGTATATTTTCTCCCCTAATTGGGAAATAATGTGACTGACAATTTGCCAGCTCCCTTCTTTACGTATTCTGAACAGGCCCACACTTCCCTTCCCTGCTCTTGATGGTTTTAAACTTGGCTAACTTTGGGTTGATTCCTTTGGTGAAAATGATAGCTTCTAAACATTTCTAAAATGTTTACATACAAGGCAAGGCTAGGTAGGAATGTCAGAGGTAAGCAACCTGGATGGTTTGAAAAAGCTGCAGTGAACTATTAGGACTTGCCCAAGTGCACTACAACAGGTCCACAATGTATGTATCTTTCACATTTTCTACTTGCGTACATTCACATATATTTTTGTTTAACCGCAATGTATTTT